>NW_028270146.1:76698585-77898585 GCF_037043375.1 Chiloscyllium plagiosum
CTGGCCTTGGTCTCTCTCTCCCCTCTGCCTGTTCTCTCTCTCCCTCTGCCGGTCTCTCTCTCTCCCTCGCTGTCTCTCTCTCCCTGCTGTTCTCTTCTGCCTCTCTCTCTCTCTCTCTCTCTCTCTCTCTCTCTCCTCTCTCCTCTGCGTCTCTCTCTCCCTCTGCCTGTCTCTCTCTCCCTCTGCCTGTCTCTCTCCTCCTCTGCCTGTCTCTCTCTCCTCTGCCTGTCTCTCTCTCCTCTGCCTGTCTCTCTCTCCTCTGCTGTCTCTCTCTCCCTCTGCCTGTTCTCTCTCTCCCTCTGCCTTGTCTCTCTCTCCTCTCTGCCTGTCTCTCTCTCTCTCTGCCTGTCTCTCTCTCTCTCTGCCTGTCTCTCTCTCTCTCTGCCTGTCTCTCTCTCTCTCTGCCTGTCTCTCTCTCTCTCTGCCTGTCTCTCTCTCTCTGCCTGCCCCTCGCTGTCTCTCTCTCCTCTGCCTGTCTCTCTCTCTCTGCTGTCTCTCTCTCTCTCTGCCTCTCTCTCTCTCTCTCTCTTCTCTCTCTCCTCTGCCTGCTCTCTCTCTCTCTGCTGCTGCCTCCTCTCTCTCTCTCTGCCTGCCCCTCTCTCTCTCTCTCTCTCTCTCTGCCTGCCTCTCTCTCTCTCTGCCTCTCTCTCTTTCTCTCTCTCTCTCTCTCTGCCTGCCTCTCTCTCTCTCTCTGCCTGCCTCACTCACTCTCTCTCCGCCTGTCCCTCTCTCTCTCTCTGCCTGCCCCCCCTCTCTCTCTCTCTCTGCCTGCCTCTCTCTCTCTCTCTCTCTCTCTCTCTCTGCCTGCCCCCCCCTCTCTCTCTCTCTCTGCCTGTCTCTCTCTCTCTCTCTCTGCCTGTCTCTCTCTCTCTCTCTCTCTCTCTCTCTCTGCCTGCCTCTCTCTCTCTCTCTCTCTCTGCCTGCCCCCCTCTCTCTCTCTCTCTCTCTCTCTGCCTGTCTCTCTCTCTCTCTCTGCCTGTCTCTCTCTCTCTCTCTGCCTGCCCTCTCTCTCTGTCTCCTGCCCCTCTCTCTCTCTCTCTGCCTGCCCCTCTCTCTCTCTCTCTCTGCCTGCCCCTCTCTCTCTCTCTCTGCTGCCTCTCTCTCTCTCTCTGTCTGCCTCTCTCTGTCTCCCCTCTCTCTCTCTGCCTGCCCCTCTCTCTCTCTCTCTCTGCCTGCCCCTCTCTCTCTCTCTGTCTGCCTCTCTCTCTCTCTGTCTGCCTCTCTCTGCCTGCCCCTCTCTCTCTCTGCCTGCCCCTCTCTCTCTCTCTGCCTGCCCTCTCTCTCTCTCTCTCTCTCTCTGCCTGCCTCTCTCTCTCTCTCTCTCTCTCTGCTGTCTCTCTCTCTCTCTCTCTCTCTCTCTCCTGCCTCTCTCTCTCTCTCTCTCTCTCTCTCTCTCTCTCTCTGCCTGTCTCTCTCTCTCTCTCTCTCTCTCTGCTGCCTCTCTCTCTCTCTCTCTCTCTCGGTCTGTGTGTGTGTGTGTGTGCGTGTGTCTCTCTCTGTGCCTCTCCTCTGTGATGTCCTAAACTCTTGGCCTCAGCACGGACCCCACGTGGTGTGCTCTCTTAGCCCAATGTGGCCTTCGTATGGTCTCCCAGCTTCCAGAACCTCAAGGTGAATCCTGAATGGTGTGGGGGTAGCTGCCAGCGTGGACTGAGATTGGAAGGACTGTTGTTCTGAATTTATTTCTCCATTTTCTAATATATTCTTAGGATCTGTAATTCAGCACTTTTTTATTTCTTTACTTTTCTAATTTTTTTTAAATCTAGGAACTTGTACTGAAGAATCTGTACCGAGGTACCTTGTAGCCAAGATTGCACCATAAGTGGTGGCTTTTAAAAACTATTCACTGTCCTCAAATGAGTACATGTGACAATGAAGCTAATTCACTTGTTCATTATTTCATGCTTGGGACTGAGATAGCTGACTCAACCATAATTTTAACTGCATTGATTTTTCAAGTGGGCTATATCACTTTTTTTAGTTATGTGGAAAAGAATTATTGTTTTGCTTCTGTGTTTTGACTCTTAATTGTATTCTGTAATGCAAACATCTGAAACAGTTGGCCTTCAAGTCTCTCTCCTTTTGATACTTTGTAAAATAAAAGCATATGTTTTGGTTCTGTTATTTCTTGAACTATCAATTTTAAATTTCATTTCATGCAATTGCCAATAAGTTTAGAAATATTTGCTAGATTTAGAAAAAGAGAATTGGGTGAAGTACAAAATGGTGACAATTCTTCAATGAATAAATTAAGAAAATGAGACTGCTGCATGATACAAATATTTAACTATTTATGCTCTGGGTTGAATGATTTGAACATTCTAGAAAATACTGTAGAAAGATTTCAAACTGTTTTTAATATTTGGTTTTAACTAGGTCATCATGACTCCATTGAAATGGAACGCAGATTCCTTTGGTGACACACTCAGAGGCCAGTCTGTAGCTGGATCCACCCAATCCACACTGGCTGATAGAATCAATGGTTGCCACTTACTAGGCAAAAAAACTTTTTTTTTCTTTAAAGAATAATCTTCTGAAACAACTTGTGACATTTATAAGAGGCTGTGGATTTGCTGAAGTTTGTTCTTTTAGTTTTATGGTGATGTAAATTTATTTTTTGATATTTTTCACTGCATTCTGTGTATTGCAAATGAAACGTTGGCTGTGTGACTTTGTTTGAGAGTTACAAGTACATGGCTCATGTTTTAAGATTATAAATGTCAATTTTATGGTGTAAAAACGTGAACAGCATACAAAGCGCATTCAGACTATCGCCAAGGGTTTTTAAAAAACTTTTATTAATTCATGGGATGAGGGTGTCACTGGCTAGGCCACCATTCATTGCCCATCCCTAATTGCCCAGAGGGCAGTTAAGAGTCCACCAATCAGGAAGCAGTTGCAGACCAGAACAGGTCAAGGTGCAGATTTCCTATCCTGAAGCACAATAGTGAACCAGATGGGTTTTTCCCCAACAATCGATAATGGTTTCATGGTCATGATTAGACCCTTAATTCCAGATTCTTCACTGAATTCAAATTCCACCATGTGCTATGGCAGGATTTAAACCCGGATCCCCAGAACATTGGATTGCTTATCTAGAAACTCAGCTAATGATAAAACTAGTAGGCCACGGTCTTCCCTAAATGCACAAAATTGTCAGAGATGTCACTATCAGCATCAAAGGTGAAGATCTTTTTGCAGACCTCAAAGGATTTGAAGCCTCCCTTGTCCACAAAGCTCTGTTAGTGGCAGCAGCAATGTTCACTGTTCAGCTGCAGGAAAGCTTGCTGATTGCCAAAACAAGAATTGCTCAGTTAACAGTGTTAAAGTGGATTGCCTCCGTAGATCAGGAAGGTGTATTTCACTGATCTACTGAGGCAGAGTAGATATTGTTACTGTCTGAGAAGATCTGTGTTTGTGTCCCACTGCAAGAGTTGATGCCCAAAGAAGGAGTGACCCATAACACACAGACACACATGGGCACCAGTAGCAGGTAATCAGAGTGGAAGGACAAGAGTGGATCATTGTCTACCTGATTTCTTAGCCTTTTCCTTTTCTTGCCCAGGACCACAGTCAAGGGCTCTGTCAACGCAAAGTGGAAGGGAATTCTCTGATCGAAAAGAGAAGAGAATGACTAAGTGCTTATTGGAGATTCTGTATCAATGATGGGAATTCTTGGAATTCCAATAGGTGGAAATATTGAAGTAGGGGAAATACAAGGCAGCATTTAATGCCCCCTCATGGGATGTTTAGACGTATTAACACATGGAATAAGGGAGAAGTAAGTCATTCAGTCCCTTGAGGCCCTTCCAGTATTCATAAATATCATGGCTGGTCTGTTTTTGTTTTGAATTCCACATTCCCAGCTCCCCTCATTAACCATTGATTTTCCCCTACCTTTCTACAATCTATTCATCTCTGCCTTAAAAACATTAATTGACCCTGTTTCCACTGACATTTGAGGCAAACAGTTCCAAAGTGTCTCAATCTTCAGAGAGAAAGAAAGTCTCTTTATTTCTATCCTAAATGGATAACCCCTAATTTTAAAACCGTATCTGTAAATTCTGGACATACCCATAAGAGCAAACCACTGTCCACTTTGTCAAAACCATTCAGGAGCTTAGATACTTCAATAAAATCACCTCTCATGCTTGTCAACTCCAGTCAAAATGGTTCTAGCCTCTCTATCTTATCCTCACAAAGCAAGCTACTCATTCTAGGCATCAATCTGATAAATTCTTGTGAACCATCTATGACATATTGACATTCTTCCAGGGATAAGGCGATCAAAATTGCACACAGTGTTTGAGATGCGGAGTTGAACTGTACATTTTCTTAGCCTAAGTGCAAATAGTGTCCTGTATATTGGAGGGATTTTCACCAAGAGGTTGAGCAAGTCTAATCGCTAAATCTTACCAAACGTGTTACATTAATCGCTGTTTGAGACCTCGCAGTGTGTACCACATTCAAATTCCACCTGATCTTGTCATTGTGCCATTGACAGAACAACTTGCCAATCACTGGGATACTCTGGAACTGACGCAGGTGCCACCTACTGTATAAAACACTGCAGTACACCTGGGCAAGCACTGTTGGTCTAGAACTGCCCTGCACTGTTCCCAAACATTGCCCCAGACATGGCAGACAGGGATAAATCTACCACTTTTCAGTCAGGATCCTGGAGCTCACACTGGATGGGGTGGGTGCACAAGTGCGATGTCCTCCTCCTCCATTCATGGAGATTGACAACACCAGAACACACCAGTCTAGTCTAAGGGTGCCAACGTCTACTCGGGTTAGGTTGGATAAGATGACTAGATTTTGTCAAATCCAGGCCACATTGATCAGACCAAGATTCATGAAATCTGAGAGATCATGTGATTACACTTCAATCCAGTTTAGTCCCTCCTGGAGCTTTTATTGAGTGTTTTTTCAATATAGAGCTAGACTACCTACTGCACATCTTCAATTGTCAGGTGACCAAGAGACAATGTCAACATAAAACTAGGATAGTGAATAGGCTGACTGCTGTATCTTCTCTGTTTACCATTTACCTCCGGTTACTATTTTGCTGCTGCATTGTTCTCATTGCCAATCATTTAAAGATGGTCTTAGTAAGAGAAAATTGAAAGACCGGTCAGTTGAACGATGTGAGGACACCAGGACATTTAATGAAAATCTGCAACTGTACCAGAAAAATAGAGCCGTCTGGTCACCCTATCATTATTGTCAATAAACAATGAGGCTCTAGCTCTCCATTGCATTTTTGTCAGTTTAGAAGAAAGAAACAGGTGGAAAGTTTAACATGTGATCCAAAATTGGGATAAGAAGCATACTGGGTAATCAAGGTTACATTGTCATCCCATTAAGACTAAATATCCACCAGTAAACTTGAACCAGCCGAGAGCATTTTGAGCAGAAAGCATTTATTGAAACAAATTCTGTGCACGACTTTGCCCAAAACCAGGTGTTTTTAAATTTAGGGGATTTTTTTTTAATGTTGTAGTATAAGCCATGAACTTAAAACTTAATAGATGTTGATTTTTTTCATCCAAACTCAGTAAGTATTTACAAAGTCAGGAGCTGCCCATACTTCAAACATGAACCATCCCACTCTTAGTCAGTGTGGAAAAAAAAATTGCACCGTTGATCATTTGTACACTGCTCGTTTACTTATCCATTGATCTTCACTGTCTGCTTTTTGTTTCTAGGGTCAATGCTCACTCATTCTTATCTTATGCCCATTTACTTTTAAGCCAGAACGTCTAGTTACACTTGAACTATGATTTATTCTGATTTCTTAGGTAAGACGATCATTCTATTTATAGCAAAAAAAAACTGCTCACCAAGTTCCAGCTGAAACAAATGATTTCATATTCTCCTTTTTAAACTGCAGTGCGTATCATACTGATTACATTGCTGACACTACAGTTGCTCAGTTACGCGCACTGTCTGTGAACTCACTACTAACATAGTTCATGTTGGGTGCGGTGTTTTGATAAGTACCTGCCTGGACTGCGGAAGTAGCTGAGAGTCAGAGGAGAAACATGAAACCAGTGCTGAGGGCTTTCTTGCCTCACAGTAAAGCCGGAAACCTGCGTTACAGCTGAAGGGCTGGAACTGCCGGGGGAGGAGAGTTACTTGCACTCTCTCATTCTCTCTCGAGAACTTTCCAACTGCATTCCCCTGAGTGAAGAGTCATCTTGTCTTTTCAGGCCTGTTGAACAACACCTTTACTATGCCGGAAAACTGATGGCTGTTTGGGATACTTGTAGAAGCCTGTTCAGTCGTAGCCTCCCGAGATTTCTGGTTCCGGAATGCCTGTAAAGAAAGTCGAGAGACTGGAGAAAGCACAGGAAAGATGTTTTCTGAAGTTTATCCCTGGTTTGGCATTGCGCTCGAGCATTCGCTGACTTGGATTCTGACAGTTTTGAGTTTACTTTACAAATTCAGGCCTTCTCATAGTTATTCCGCTGAATAGTTTTTCTGCTGATTTTGAGAGGAGCAAGTTTATCTTTAAATGTTGTATCACAAAAACTGGATTAAGTTGCCTTCATATTAAGAGAAATTTGAAGTAGATTTAAGATGAAGTAAGTTTTAGTTTTGTTGTTTTAGTTAGGAACATAATATAGCTTTATATAAGCTTCAGAGGTCTATAGTGTGGAAAATAGCTTGCATATGTTTAAAGACACAGCTTGCAGTAAGTGCATATAGATTTTGTTTTGGTTCTGAGGACACAATGATCTAAGAGCAGATTGAGAAGGATCAAATTTCATTTCAGACATTGATTTGGCAATTGCACAAATTATAAATCTGATAATCTGTCAGCAGTTGATAGACAAGATGCCCTAAACTCATTAACCAGACAAATACTTTCGGAGAGGGGAGTAACCATCAATACGTAGCAGCAGAATGACGGAGAATGTAAACAGTGGAAATGGTGCTGCAGTGGGTCCTACAGAGGATTCAGCAACACCAGCAGCAGAGCGTTCTGCATCCTTATTTTCTTCTTTTTCAATGAAAATGCCATTCCTGGGACGACGGAGCGGGATTAAATCTGTCTCGGAAACAACACAGCAAAACAATGACCAGAGAGGTGCACGGTTGACTTTCTTTCGATCTTTAGATGCCAATGAATCTGATGGAAATATGGAGAAGGATATTGCAGTTGTCTCTGACAAAGTTATTGATGAAGTGAAAGAGGCAGCAAAGCAAGCTGATGAGAGAGTGGTCGAGGACCAATCAACAGATCTCAACATTCCGATTGAAAGCACTGAAAAGGGAAATGAAGAATCCTGTGCCCCTGAAAGTTCTTTGGAATCCCGCGCTCTCACAAATCTGTCAGGCATGGACCAAGATGAAGGTACAGTACGTGTCATTCTTGTTCAAACAACAAGTGACGCTGAGTCAGAGGAAGAAGCTGGATCAGCAGAACAACAAATCCATGAGACTGAGGTTCCATTGTCAGTTGATGAAAATTCAAAGCACATTTTGGAACAAAACCTGCCAAAGGATAATGAGCTTACGTCAAGTCAGCAACAAGAAAACATTGTTGTAGCTGATGAGGCAAAGGCACTTTCTGAACTCAGATTGTCACAAGAGGATTTAATGTCACAAGTGGAACTCCGTAAAGATCTTACTGAAACCTCTAACGATGGAAACAATGAAACAGAGCAAAATTCATTGGAGGAGTCAAGCAAAGATCTAATATCATCAACATCAACTGCTGACTCTAACAATGTTCCCAATCAAGAAATTCTACCATCACAAACAGAACGGACATTTCAAATGCCTCCCCTGTTTAGTGGATTACGGTTACTAAAGAAAGGTGCTAAAGGTGAGGACAAGGATACTGTTGCGGAGATCAAACAGAAGGATGTGGATTTAGCAATGTTAAAGTTGACTACACCAGGTCAAAAATCTGCAGCCAAACTCTTAACAGAATCTTTCCCAAAGAGGAAAGATGACAGGAAACCACCAGAGCTGAAAACAAATTCTGGTTTTTTGGATCAACTCAGTCAGCTAATCTTTGATGTCCCAAAAATTGAAGATAAAGTGGATACGTCTGGCCAACAATCTCAACACGCCATCACCACGAATGAAACATCGCCACCAGAGCAGGCACCAGTGGTAGCTTCTCAGTCTGCTACTTCTGAGACTGCTTTGGAGAGTTTCAGATCATTCTTTATGGCAAAACCTAGCAAGAGGGATGCAACTAAGTCAGCAGAACTGGAAAATTTGAAAAGGAGGAAAAAGCAAGAGAAGGAGTCACTCAGGGCAATTTTTGAAAGGCCTTTCGCAAAACAACCATTTGAGCAGAAACACCAGTTGGGATCTACAGAATTAAAATCCGTATGTAGAAAAATATTTATAAAGATATAATGTATTAGCAAATGTTTCAGACTGTGTTACAATCAATTACTGAATAATTTAAAATGTTTTAGTGTTTTCTTTGAAAGAAAAACATCCGTATTATAGAAAACACTTTTCATGAGATCTGGATGTGCTACATCATTGCAGCCAGTAAAGTAGTTTCAAACTGATGTCACTGTTAAAACATTGGAAATAAAGCAGCCAGCATGGCTTGCTGTAAGTCCCAAAAACAATATTGTGATAATGACCTAATGATCTGTGATGACAGTGTTGGTCTGAGGGATAAATATGCAGGGACCACCCCTGCTGTTCAATATGGTGGTATCTTTTACATGCATCTGGAGAGGAGGTCTCAACTTTTATGTTTCATCTGAAAGACTACACCCCTGACCGTGTAACATTACCTCAGTAGAGTTTCAGCCTAGGTTTCTGGTGTGTAATTTAATCTCAGTTGTGAGTGCAGAGCAAATTCAACAGTTTGTTTTATTAATTGGTATTCTCTGGAAAAAATATTGTAAAATAAAAATGTAGAGCTTCTGTAGTATTGGTTGTATGATTTGTTGTTGTACCTTAATTGCTATGGGTCGTAAATGTATGAATATTTGGCTTTTGGAAAGATGGGAACAGAAATTTTTCAACTGAAGGTGTTCACCACCCCTTTACCAGATAATTTATTTGGGAACAAGGCTGGAGGTGAGACTTGCTCCCCATATTGGTTGGCAGCTTTGTGGCCCCGCTGGCAACAATGGCTACTGTTGAGACCATGAGCAGTATCCAGAATCTGAGGAACCCACACTAGACCAAGTTAGTCCGAGGCTGGTTTAGGAAGTGAATGCTTAAAGGGGTGGGGAGATGGTAGTAGGGGTTATAATTTGTCGGGCAGCCAGAGAGGAAGCACCTGGGGGCTCAGATATCAGAGAGAGGGCTGGGGCACCTGATGTCAAAAGGAGGTCACCAATAAATGTCCCATCCCTTCACCCCCTTGAGAGAGATATATACACACATACACATATACACACAAGGAAACCGTTCTTAACTTAGAAAGATCATGATTGAGGTGAGAGTGGTCAGTCATTTTCTATTGAAAATACTGCTTCCAATATTTTTTTAAGTCATCATTATCTGAGTATTGGTTCATTGACATCATTTTTAAGATAGCAAAATAACAAATTCTTAAGTTGAATGTTTGCTTTTTTACAATGTGACATGGTTTGAATTGGATGTTACATTTTCGGTCTTTTTCAATCTGAAACAGTGGCACAGCTGTCATTGTAAAATCAGTCGCTAATCCAGGCGTTGAAGTTGCCTTAGCTAATTAGCTGACTAGCCTCAGAGATATGGCTGCAAATCCGATGCACTGAATCTGCTGATGCTTGTCCTTTGTATGCTGGCTGCTGACTCATCGTTGCACTACTGTATTCCAGTCTTTTTGGAATTCAGGACCTCCTCTCTGTAGCACAAAATGTAATCTTTGAATGAAGACTTAATGGAGAATTAACAGGAACTGTTGGTAGAGTGTGTATCAGGAGAGAAACAGATTATTTCAGATCAGAGATGAAGGAGGTGCAGCAGGAAAGAACTGCCAGCTGGGGTTTGGAGGCTGGTAAACAAGGATAATCGAGAAGAAAGAAAGAGAACATTTGCTGATGTTACTTCTCTAGATGTAATATTGAGTATGGAGGTGGGTGGGAACATAGAGTCATAGAGATGTACAGCATGGAAACAAACCCTTCGGTCCAACTTGTCCATGCCAACGAGATATCCCGACCCAATCTAGTCCCACCTGGCAGCACCCAACCCATATCCCTCCAAACCCTTCCTATTCATATACCCATTCAGATTTCTTTAAACTTTGCAATTGTACTTCATCTGGCAGCTCATTCCATGCACGTACCACACTCTGCGTGAAAAGGTTTCCCCTTAGGTCTCTTTTATATCTTTCCCCTCTCACCCTAAACCTATGCTCCCTAGTTCTGGACTTCCCCACCCCAGGGAAAAGACATTGTCTATTTATCCAATCCATGCTCCTCATGATTTTATAAACCTCTATGGGGTCACCCCTCAGCCTCCAACGCTCAAGGGAAAACAGCCCCAGCATGTTCAGCCTCTCCCTATAGCTCAAATCCTCCAACCCTGGCAACATCCTTGTAAATCTTTTCTGAACTCTTTCAGGTTTCACAACATCTTTCCGATAGGAAGGAGACCAGCACTGCATGCAATATTCCAACAGTGGCCTAACCAATGTCCTGTACAACCACAACATGACCTCCCAACTCCTATATTCAATACTGTGACCAATAAAGGAAAGCATACCAAACGCCTTTTTCACTATCCTATTTACCTGTGACTCCACTTTCAAGGAGCTATGAACCTGCACTGCAAGGTCTCTTTGTTCCGCAACACTCCCTAGGACCTTACCATTAAGTGTATAAAGCCTGCTAAGATTTGCTTTCCCAAAATGCAGCACCACATTTATCTGAATTAAACTCCATCTGCCACTTCATAGCCCATTGACCCATCTGGTCAAGATCCTGTTGTAATCTGAGGTAACCCTCTTCGCTGTCCACTACACCTCCAATTTTGGTGTCACCTGCAAACTTACTAACTATACCTCTTATGCTCAATGGAAATCATTTATATAAATGATGAAACGTAGTGGACCCAGTAGCGATCTTTATGGCACTCCACTAGTCACAGGCCTCCAGTCTGAAAAACAACCCTCCACCAACACCCTCTGTCTTCTACCTTTGAGCCAGTTCTGTATACAAATAGCTAGTTCTCGCTGTATTCCATGCGATCTAACCTTTCTAATCAGTCTCCCATAGGGAACCTTGTCAAACGCCTTATTGAAGTCCATGTAGATCATATCTACCACTCTGCCCTTATCAATCCTCTCTGTTACTTCAAAAAACTCAATCAAGTTTGTGAGACATCATTTTCCATGTACAAATTCATGTTGACTATCCCTAATCAGTCCTTGCCTTTCCAAATAAATGTACATGCTTTCCCTTAGGATTCCCTCCAACAGCTTGCCCAACTCAGACGTCAGGATCACTGGCCTATAGTTCCTGGCCTGTCCTTACCACCCTTCTTAAACAGTGGCACCACGTTAGCCAACCTCCAGTCTTCCGACACCTCACCTGTGACTATCAAGGATACAAATATCTTAGCAAAAAGCCCAACAATCACTTCTCTCGCTTCCCACAGAGTTCTAGGGTACACCTGATCAGGTCCTGGGGATTTATCCAGCTTTATACGTTTCAAGACATCCAGCACTTCCTCCTCTGTAATATGGACGTATTTCAAGATGTCACCATCTATTTCCCTACATTCGATATCTTCCATGTGTTTTTCCACAGTAAAGACTGATGCAAAATACTCGTTTAGTATCTCCCCCATCTTCTGTGACTCCACACAAAGGCCACCTTGTTGATCTTTGAGGAGCCCTATTCTTTCGCTACTTACCGTTTTGTCCTTAACAGATTTGTGAAAAACCCTTTGGATTCTCCTTAATTCTATTTGCCAAAGCTATCCCATGTCCCCTTTTTGCTCTCCTGATTTCCCTCTTAAGTGTACTCCTACTGCCTCTACACTCTAAGGATTCACTTGATCTATCCTGTCTCTATCTGACATATGCTTCCTTCTTTTTCTTAAGCAAACCCTCAATTTCTTTAGTCATCCAGCATTCCCTATACCTACCAGTCTTTCCTTTCACACTAACAGGAATATACTTTCTCTGGACTCTCGTTATCTCATTTCTGAAGGCTTCCCATTTTCCAGCCGTCCCTTTACCTGCGAACATCTGCCCCCCAATCAGCTTTTGAAAGTTCTTGCCTAATACCATCAAAATTGGCCTTTCTTCAGTTTAGAACTTCAACTTTTAGATTTGGTCTATCCTTTTTTCCATCACTATTTTAAAACGAATAGAATTATGGTCGCTGGCCCCAAAGTGCTCCTCCATTCACACTTCAGTCACCTGCCCTGCCTTATTTTCCAAGAGTAGGTCAAGTTTTGCACCTTCTCTAGCAGGTACATCCACATACTGAATCAGAAGATTTTATTGAACACACTTAACACTGTGGCAGTCCCAGTCGATGTTTGGAAAGTTAAAATCCCCTTCCATAACTACCCTATTATTCTTACAGATAGCTGAGATCTCCTTACAAGTTTGTTTCTCAATTTCCCTCTGACTATTAGGGGGTCTATAATACAATCCCAATAAGGTGATCATCCCTTTCTTATTTCTCAGTTCCACCCAAATAACTTGCTTGGATGTATTTCCAGGAATATCCTCCCTCAGTACAGCTGTATTGCTATCCCCTATCAAAAATGCCACTCCCTCTCCTCTCTTGCCTCCCTTTCTATCCTTCCTGTAGCATTTGTATCCTGGAACATTAAGCTGCCAGTCCTGTCCATCCTTGAGCCATGTTTCTGTACTTGCTATGATATCCCAGTCCCATGTTCCTAACTATGCCCTGAGTTCATCTCCCTTCCCTGTCAGGCCTCTTGCATTGAAATAAATACAGTTTTTTTTATTATCAGTGTCCTACCTTGTTCTCTGCTTTGTCCCTGCCTGCCCTGACTGTTTGATTCGCCTTTGTTTTCAAGTGTACCAATCTCCGATTGATCTCTTTCCTCACTATCTCCCTGGGTCTCACCTCTTTCCCCCAGCCCCAGCCCCACCTTACTAGTTTAAATCCTCCTGAGCAGCTATAGCAAATCTCCCTGCCAGTATGTTAGTCCCCTTTCAATTTAGGTACAATCCGTCCTTCTTGTACAGGTCATATCTACCCCAGAAGAGCTTCCAATGATCCAAAAAACAATTGTTTTAATTTTCACATGTCCCATACCCTAAATGCTGGTACAGGCAAACTCCTTTTACATCCTGTGGAATTTGCAGATGCTATTACATTTGCCTTTTATAAAACCTGGTTCTGCGATAGAAATGCCTATCCTCACTTGCAATTCCAAAGGTGTGAAGGTCGGCACGGGTGTGCTGGGCGGCACGGTGGCACAGTGGTTAGCACTGCTGCCTCACAGTGCCTGAGACCCGGGTTCAATTCCCGCCTCAGGCGACTGACTGTGTGGAGTTTGCACGTTCTCCCCGTGTCTGCGTGGGTTTCCTCCGGGTGCTCCGGTTTCCTCCCACAGTCCAAAGATGTGCGGGTCAGGTGAATTGGCCATGCTAAATTGCCCGTAGTGTTAGGCAAGGGGTAAATGTAGGGGTATGGGTGGGTTGCGCTCCGGCGGGTCGGTGTGGACTTGTTGGCCCGAAGGGCCTGTTTCCACACTGTAATGAAATGTAAAGGTCAGGTGGATTGGCCAAGCTAAACTTTCTGTCGTGTTCAGGGATGTGTATGCGAGCTGGATTATCTGTGGTAACAACAAGGTTATAGGAATAGGGTTGGGGCTAGATGGATGGTATTTGGAATGTTGGTGCAGACTCAATGGGCTGAATGGCTTCTTACTGCAGTCCAGGGATTCTATGATTCTGTGATCAATTCTGCACTTAATTGGTTTCTTTCCAATCATAACCATACTGTTATACTTCATGATTGAATTTCTGTCCTCCTTCCATCTTTCCTGATAGAGTCATAGAGAAGTACAGCATGGAAACAGACCCTTCGGTCCAACCTGTCCATGCCGACTAGATATCCCAACCCAATCTAGTCCCACGTGTCAGCACCTGGCCCAATCCCAATAAGGTGATCATCACTTTCTTATTTCTCAGTATCTACTATCCAATTTTGACTCCACATCCTACAGCATTAGTAAGAACTAATGTTGGAACAAAAATGAGAGGATATCTGACCAATTCATTTCATAACTAATGTAGAGGTTTTCCCAAGACTGAGATGATGCAGACAAAGCAAATGCCTACATCTGGTTTCACTGCCTATTTTTCAGGAAACAGGCTGCTAACTTGTGGCTGTTTACCATCTACCATAGCTGCGTTGGAATAGGTTGATAAATAACTGATCTGGTCACACTATGAGCATTCCTTCCACAGCCATCAACTTCTGATTGGACTTGAATCCAGAGTTTTTAGCCACTGCTGTAGTTTTACTAGGCCTGTGTCCTTTTAACTGAACAGGTTTAGTTTATGTCACAGGGCTTCATTCTACACGCGATATGCTAATGTATCCAAGCAGGGAGTGTCTGCTATGTGTATTTTCTTTTTGGTGAGGGTGGAGACCATTCCAGCTGAGCTCAGATCTCAAAACCAAGATAGGGTTGATATATATTTGCAATTATTCTACTTGCTGAGGAATAAAAGTGATGCAAAGAACCAATTTCACTGTGTGAGGAAGCATTTCAGCATGGACTAGCTGGTCCTGAAGCTGAATTCATGTGGGTTCCATTTCAGAAATTTTCTGTATGAACATATCTGTTGCGTCTTACTCCTGCTGAATGAGCAGTTCCAAAACTGGAATGTCAATGCCAGCCGAATTTAAATGAGGCCACATTGAGGACCAATCAAGCTTTAGGCTTTCTTTGTAGGAATTATTCCTTGGACCCAGCTCGCACCTGGAGGATAGTGTTCTCATAGACCCATAAACATACCAATTTTCTTTATTCCTTCTCTTCCCATAATGCATGCAGACAAGCCCCATTCCGACTATTCTATATTCTCAGTTTCAATGCACAGAAATCAACTTGAAACAATTGTGTGTGACCATATTTTGCATGCTGTTCTTGGGGCATATAACTACATGTCAATTTAAATCACAAATGAGGGTGTGGTAGGAAACTTTACTGTAAAATCAGATTAATCTGCCTCCCCACCCACTTAAAGTATTAAGTGGTTCTATATGCAAAGCATGAGAAAATAATTGCAATGACAAGATAAGCAAATACACTCCTGCAGATGCCTTATGAATTCATTTCCACAAGAACTCACTCTTTATCTCTCTGCTCTGAATGATAAAGACCATAACAACACCAGATTGAGGAGCAGAAATTAAGCCATTGAGTCTGCTTCACCATTCAATTGTGGCTTAAACTGAAAACAGCTGCAACAACTTTATATAGTCCATTCACTGAGGTCAAATGTCATGATTAACATTGCTCTTGAGTCCATATGTTTAATTTGACTTCACATTTTTCATTGTGCTGAAAGTACTAGATCCTGAATTTATTATTTTATCTGAGATTTTCAGAAGGATTTTGATAAGGTGTCTCATAAGAGATCACTGGGCGAAGTTAAAGCACATGTGATGGAGGGGCGGGGTAATACACCTCCGTGAATTGAGATTTATTGATGGGTGGAAAACAAAAATGAGAATAAGTCAGTCTTTTTTTTCCCATGGTGTCAGACAGTGACTCGTTGTACTCAGAGATCTGTGCTTGGGGCCCCAACTATTCACAATATATATAAAGGACCTGGGTGAGTCAATCAAATGCAACCTTTCCAAGTTTGCTGATGACAAAATACTTGGTGGATTTGTGAGGAGGACGCAAAGAGGTTCAGTGAGATTGAAACCAGTTAAGTGAATGGGCAAACTCCGTGGCAATGTTGTAGAACATGGCGAAATGTGAAGTTGTGCAAAAAGCAGTAAGGAACAGTATTATTTAAATTATTTTAATATCTTGGCAAGTATGAATGTACAAATGGATCTGAGTGTCCTTGCATAACAGTCAGTGAAAATGGACATGCAGATATAGCAAGCTAGGAGGGCAAATGATATATTGGCAATCATTGTTAGAACGTTTGAGTTGAGATGTACATCCTGTATATTCCGAAGAAGAGCCGCTGGAACTAAAATGTTGACTCTGCTTTCTCTCCACTGATGCTTCCAGACCTGCGAGTTTCTCCAGCAATTTCTGTTTTCATTTCATTAAATCATTTTAATAATATTTTGGAGCACTTGGTCCACAGTCTTGTATGGAGAAAGTGAGTCTGCAGATGCTGGAGATCAAAGTTGAAACTTTATTGCTGGAACAGCACAGCAGGTCAGGCAGCATCCAGGGAACAGGAGATTCGACGTTTCGGGCACAGGCCCTTCTTCAGGAATCGAAGAAGGGCCTGTGCCCGAAACGTCGAATCTCCTGTTCCCTGGATGCTGCCTGACCTGCTGTGCTGTTCCAGCAATAAAGTTTCAACCACAGTCTTGTATGCCTTGTGAACAGTTCTGGTCTCCCTATTTAAGAAAGGACACACATGTAATAAAGAAGGTGCAGAAGACATTCAGGAACGGCAGCAATGTCCTATGTGGAGAGATTGGTTTGACTGGGCCTGTACTTACTAGAGTTTAGAAGGATGAGAGGAGATCTAATTCAACATATAAAATCCTAACAAGGCTGGGCAGACTAGATACATAAGATATTTTCCTTGGTTGGAGAGTCTAGAACCAGAGACACTGCTACAGAATAGAGGGTAGACCATTTATGCTGGAGATTAATATCTTTGCTCAAAGGGTTGTGAATACAGAACTATTACTGAATGTTGTCAGGGCCCATTGTGTTTGCAGTATCTAGTACCTTCAGCCATTTCTTGACATTGTACCGAGTGAACTGAATTGGTTGAAGACTGGCATTCTTAAATTTGAATTTAATAAGAGGCCAAGATGGAACATTTACTCAGTACTTCTGGCTGATGCTTGTTGTAAATGCTTCAGCCTTGGCTTTTGCACTGATGTGCTAAGCTCCCTCATCATTAAGGATGTGAATATATATAGAGACCTCCTCCAGTGAGTTGTTTAACTGTTCTTCACCATTTAGGAATGGATGTGAAGAGACTGCAGAGCTTAGATCTGACCCATTTCTTGTGGCATTGCTGAGCTCTACCAACCATATGCTGTTAACACTTTCATATTTAAGTACTCATTTGTTATGGCTTCAGGGTACCATCTAAATCTTAGGAACACCTGGTGTTGCTCCTGGCCTGCCCTCCAGCACTCTTCATTGATCTAGTTTTGGTACCCTGACTGGATGGTAATGGTAGAGTAGGGGCTATGCCAGACTGAGATTACAGAATGTGGTTGAACCCAGTTCCAGTGTTGCTGATGGCTCACGGCATCTCATGGATGGTCAGCTTTGCTAGCTCTGTTCAAAATCTGTTCCATTTAACACAGTGGTAGTGTCACTCAACAGACTGAAGGGATCTTCAATGTGAAGGCAGGACTTTGTATTCACAAGGATTATGTGATGGTTATTTCTAACAATAGTCTTGTGGACAGATGCATCAGTGATGGGTATATTAATGAGGATTGATTAACCAATTTTGGATCCAGTTTGCCAACTTGGGTTCAAGTTGGAAATCTGTATCTGAGACTGGTTAACAAATAAGAGCCAAAAAGTGATGAAGGGTTATTATGGAAACAGTCTGATATTGATCAGCTGGTAAATTGGGCAGAGCAACAGCAGACAGAGTATAATTCCGATAACTGTGAGTGATATAGTTTGGGAAGTCTAATAAGGGAAGAGTATACTCCCCGGGACCTGCTATTCATGGTGTAATGAGGGACAAAGGGACCATGTTATCCCAGTCTATAGATCCTGAAGGTGTCAGTGGAGGAAGCAGGCTGGTGAAGAAGCCATGTAGGCTTCTTACCTTCACTTGCCAGGACTGAGAATATAGGAGCAAGGAAGTCTTATTACAATTCGTAAGTGATAGTAGTTTTCCTTGTCCATGTTTGACCTGATGCCATGAGACTTCATGTGCTGCAGAGACAATGTTAAGGATTCCCAGAGCAACTGCCTCTTGAATGTGTACCACTATGCCATTATTCCTGGTGGGTCTGGCCAATCAATGTGACCAGACATGCACAGAGAAATCATGACGACAATGTCTTAGGCATAGTCATTCTGATTGTCTGTAATTTCATGATTCTTTGTTGGATTGGTCCTTAACTAAACTGTGGGACAACTCTCCCAATTCAAGCAGAGTCTGCAGTCATTGGCAAGGGAGAGGTTGACAGGATCCCAACAGGGATGAGTTTGCTATTGCTGTTTCCAGACACCTGGTTAAATCTTGGCGGTTCATCTAGTTTCATGTCTTCAATTTCATTGCAATATGATCTAACTGAATGGCATGCTCAGCCATTTCAAAGTACATTTAAGACTCTGCTACATTGTTGTGGGTCTGTCCGAATTCCAGACTTAAAAATCAGAATTGAAATTTCACCATCTGAATATCTACCTAAAGAATAATGGAAGAGTGCTTAACTGCACATGGCATTGTAGTAACCTGTTCTGACATTTTTTCTCTGGCTGTTAGGAACCCAAAAAGACCAGGAAAACAGAAGTATGACAATTGTAAAGTAGCTGACTCCATCTCTGTTTGTCCAATAATCAAAAACTGATTGCATTAATGAAATTTGTCTTTACAATAAAAATGGAAGGGATCAAAGTGGAAGATAGATATTCCACAAAGAGAGGAGAAAGTGAGGTCTGCAGATGCTGGAGATCAGAGCTGGAAATGTGTTGCTGGAAAGGCGCAGCAGGTCAGGCAGCATCCAGGGAACAGGAGAATCGACGTTTCGGGCATAAGCCCTTCTTCAGGAGGGCTTATGCCCGAAAGAGACTATTCTAGACATAAGCCATAATAGAATGTCATTAATAAGGTTGAAATTAGAACAATTTTTAGATATTCATGTTATTACTCCTGTTTTTGTTGATGTTCTGCTTTATTTTAATCACAGGATATATCTCCATCAGAATTTGAAGACCGAACTCCTGGACGGCTCCAGGCCATTTGGCCACCTCCCAAACCAAAAGATGAGGAAGAGAAAGTGGGTTTGAAGTATACTGAAGCAGGTAGGAATCAATACAATCACTGAACAGCTCTTCGTGTTCCTTAAGAAAACAGGTAGAAAATGCACTGATGCATTTGTTTTACCATGTTAAACCCTTATTTGTTTTGAATGATTTTGAATCATTGTGACGTATCTGTAAATGTGAATTTTATACATTGGAATGCACCTTTTTTGTCCTGCTCACATTCACAGCCTTAATGTAATAAGCAGCCAGGAGTTGGATCTGAAAAGATATAAAAGTAAGTAGAAGGGGAGTTGAACTTTTGTGATCAGAAACATGAAGCTCATTGACTAAAAGCTTTCAATGTATAGTTGATGAACTGCTATCATGTAGCAGATTAACCTTGTGGTGAAGCTGTTACTTTTTCTTTTATTTTGTACAATAGCCACACAGGTAATTAGGTCCTTAATTTTAAACGTTTAATTTTTCTGTGCTTTAAATGTCAGCAAATGTGACCAGAAGGAAATCATGTTCAGCAAAAGATGTGATTGCACTGGAGAAGTTGCAGACGAGATTTTCCAGGATGCTACCTGGGCTGGAGAGGCTGTCATATGAGGAAAAATCCGATATGCTGGGATTGTATTCCGTGGATCAGCAAAGGTTGAGAAAGGACTTGATAGAAATGTATAAGATTATGAGAGGTATTGATACAGTGGATTGGAAGGGACATTTTATCTTGGTCAATAAGCTAAGAGGAAAGTTGAGGGAAAATGTTTTCCTTTCTAATCATAGAATTTCTACAGTATGGAAGCAGGCCTTTTGGCCCATCGAATCCACACCAACCCTCCGGAGTGCATCCCACCCAGACACATCCCCCTCCCTATCATTATTACCCTGAATTTCCCATGGCTAACCCACCTAGCCTGCACATCCCTAGACACAATGGGAAAGTTAACAATGCCAATCCATCTAACCCGTACATATTTGTACTGTGCAAGGAAACCGGTGTACCAGGAAGAATGTGCAAACTCCACACAGACAGTTGCCTGAGCGTGGAATTGAACCCAGGTCCCTGGCACTGTGAGGCAGCAGTGCTAACCACAGAAGGAGGTGGGAATCTAGGACCCATGGTTGAAAGTATGCTTAAGTCTAAAACTTGACATGTAAGCAACATTTAGACACTCACTCATGTTACCATATGCGTCAGAGTTATGGGCCAATGGCAGGAAAATGGGATTAGTGTGGTCATATCTTTATTGACGATCATGGACATAATGGTCTGAGTGCCCTCCAATGCTGTAAATGCCTAGAAGTCTATGTTACTTGAATCTTGATATGCTGTCTCTACACATTAGGTTATAAAGTAAGTTAACACTCCTTGATCATTGCTGATAAGAGAGACATGTTGCTGTATGTTTGTGTCTTGTACTCCTTAGGACAAAAGCACAAGAATGTCCAATTCACTTCTGAATGGTTTTGTGCAATATTATTTGCAGATTTAGAAACAAAGGCATCAAGCTATGGAGCATCTGTGTAAAACCTGCTGTTTGTTATTAGATTTGCTTCCCCCCATCATGTAACAATGTAAACTACCTGCAATACTCCTGTTGGTGGCACCATAAAAGCACATTCTGTCAATAGGTTCCAATAAGTTGCTCAAAATGCTTTTTGATGTTTTTTCTTCAATTTCCACCATTCCTTGGTACTTCTAATGTATAATATCCAGGTTAATTGTTTAAGCATAAAATTAATAAAAATCAAGAAATGATTAATAAATTGGAAGAATGAGCTAAAGTTTTCACTTTTCCTGATTCAAGTGCAAATTTAGTTTTAATCGATATTCCTTGATACATTCAATAGTGGTAACATAGTAAGCTTTGATTAGTACAACTGAAAAATAAGTTATCACAAAAATTATGTATTGTAATTCAGCGTCAATTCAGGATGTATGACTGGCCTGATTTTAAATAACTGAAAATGAGTTTTAAATAAATAACAATTTTCTACTAAAATTACTTTACGGAAACAAACAATTCCTTGGTCAATTTTGTTTTTAGTTTCAGAATCCTTCGAAAATATACCTTATATTTTTTGAGCATTCCGGTTTATTTGAAAACCAAATGAAAGCCTGAAAATCTGGCCAATTGTTGCAAACTCCCAGCAGTGATTAAGATCTCTTGAATGCTTGGTCAGCCTTGTAGTCCTGATTCTAAGATGGGGGAGCTGGATTTCGTGATCCCCTCCACTTGGTAAAATTAAAGCATGTGGCCTTCCCACTGCCTCCTTGCTCACCCAAAGTAGACAAGCAGGAGGCTGGAAGAACACAACAAGCCAGGCAGCATCAGGAGGTGGAGAAGTCAACGTTTCGGGTGTAACCCTTCTTCAGGACTAGCAATGGGGGTGAGGGGAGCTACAGATGAAGGTGGTGTGGGAACTGTTTTGGGCAAGGAGAGGGGCAGACTGGTGAGGTAGTGATAGGTGAACACAGGTAGAGGGTACGGCCTAATTTGTCAATGCTCACCCAGGCCAGTATTCTATATTAGCGCGAGTGGGAAGGTACTTATGTCTATTGAAGCAGTTTGGAGGTCAGGTAAAGGCCTCTTTAGGTTCTCATTCCAGCTCCTCTCCTGTTTTGCTCATCACAGGGCTTGTCAGATAAGTAAGTCAGACAGCATCCAAGGAGCAGGAGAATCGTCTGATGCTACCAGACCTACTGTGCTTTTCCAGCACCACACTCTCGACTCTAATTTCCAGCATCTGCAGTCCTCACTTTTTTGCCTTGTCAGATAAGTAGCCCCAGCAGTTTTCTCTGCACTGGCTGCTGTTGAGCAAAGAGGTGGGGTGGCTACGGGGGGAGGCCATTGGAAGTATTTCCTGCCTCCACCAAGATCGCAGAGCTCTTTATCCTCTCCTTCCCTCTCAAACTCAGTCGCCTCCCTCCCCGTCCCCCCTCCCCTTCCTCCAGCGTCTGCCAGCTGGTCCCTTCCAAAGTCTCCAATCTATGATCCCTTCTTCTCAAGGATTGCCTATGGTCCTGTTATGAACCAGGCCAGGCTCCCCTACCCCCGCTCAAAATATGTTATTGTAAAGGCAAATGCTAGGCATTGAGTTCCGAATGCAATTCGAATGGTCAAACAACCAGATTTGAAGCAAAATCTCACTTTACTCATAAACAATAGTTAAAATACTGCAAAAAGAAGAAATTGGAATAACTTTGTTGGAAAACAGAATAATAGATTATTTAATAACTAAACAGTAACTGTTCCAATATAGTAACACAACAAAGTTATAAAGTTGGCAAAAGGCAGATCCACGAAAACAAATTGTCCCACATATAATTCAAGCAGCAGAAAGAGAACCCCCAGTTTTTAGCCATAATGGAGAGAGAACAAACTGCTTCCACATCCAGCTTCAAGACTCCAGCAGCTGCTACTGAAAATCTAAAACTAAAGATCCTGGTTCTGTGTCAGCTTGCCCACAGTCTGCTACTATTGTTCCTACTTTTACAAACAACCCTAGGATTCACAGGCTGTTTACTTTATGGGTTTTCAATAGACAGCTCAGTACTACAGCTTGTCAAAAGACAAATGCATCTCTTAAAGCCACAGTATCATGGCAGTCCCAGCAATGGTCACTGTCGAACCTACCAAGTCTGGGTCTCCAAGAATTGATGGCCAATCATGTTGGTGGGCTGCTCTCTAAGTGGAACTTGCTGCCATCTGGTGGTTGGATACCTTCTCTGGAATCAATTAAGGAAGGCCCCAGTGTAATAAGGTCAGCCGATTTTTCATTTGGAGGAGAGGAGAAGGGGGTGCAGGGAATACAACTCCCGGTAAAATCCAGCCCAAAGTATTTTTGAAAAGGAGTGCTGCAAACTCTGTGGGAAGCTCGAGAAGTGATTGCTGGGCCTCTTGCTGAGATATTTGTATCATCGATGGTCACAGGTGAGGTGCCGGAAGACTGGAGGTTGGCAAATATGATGCCACTGTTTAAGAAGGGCGGTAAAGACAAGCCAAGGAACTATAGAGCGGTGAGCCTGACCTTGGTGGTGGGCAACTTGTTGGAGGGAATCCTGAGGGCCAGAATGTGCATGTCTTTGGAAAGGCAAGGACTGATTCGGGATAGTCAACATGGCTTTGTGCGTGGGAAATCATGTCTCACAAACTTGATTGAGGTTTTTGAAGAAGTAACAAAGAGGATTGATGGGGGCAGAGCGATAGGTATGATCTATATGGACTTCAGTAAGGCGTTCAACAAGGTTCCCCACGGGAGACTGTTTAACAAAGTTAGATCTCATGGAACACAGGGAGAACTAGGCATTTGGATACAGAACTGGCTCAAAGGTAGAAGACAGAAGGTGATGGTGGAGGGTTGTTTTTCAGACTGGAGGCCTGTGACCAGTGGAGTGCCACAAGGATCGGTGCTGGGTCCTCTACTTTTTGTCATTTACATAAATGATTTGGATGCAAGCATAAGAGGCACAGTTAGTAAGTTTGCAGATGACACCAAAATTGGAGGTGTAGTGCACAGCGAAGAGGGTTACCTCAGATTACAACAGGATCTTGACAAGATGGGTCAATGGTCTGTGAAGTGGCAGATGGAGTTTAATCCCGATAAATGCGAGGTGCTGCTGCATTTTGGGAAAGCAAATCATAGCAGGACTTATACACTTAATGGTATGGTCCTCGGGAGTGTTGCTGAACAAAGAGATCTTGGAGTGCAGGTTCATAGCTCCTTGAAAGTGGAGTCACAGGTAGATAGGATAGTGAAGAAGGCATTTGGTATGCTTTCCTTTATTGGTCAGAGTATTGAGTACAGGAGTTGGGAGGTCATGTTGTGGCTGTACAGGACATTGGTTAGGCCACTGTTGGAATATTGCGTGCAATTCTGGTCTACTTCCTATCGGAAAGATGTTGTGAAACCTGAAAGGGTTCAGAAAAGATTTACAAGGATGTTGCCAGGGTTGGCGGATCTGAGCTACAATGAGAGGCTGAACATGCTGCGGCTGTTTTCCCTGGAGCGCGGAGGCTGAGGGGTAACCTTATAGCGATTTACAAAATTATGAGGGGCATGGATAGGATAAATAGACAAAGTCTTTTCCCTGGGGTCGGGGAGTCCAGAACTAGAGGGCATAGGTTTAGGTTTGGAGGGGAAAGATATAAAAGAGACCTAAGGGGCAACTGTTTCACACAGAGGGTGGTACGTGTATGGAATGAGCTGCCAGAGGATGTGGTGGAGGCTGGTACAATTGCAACATTTAAGAGGCATTTGGATGGGTATATGAATAGGAAGGGTTTGGAGGGATATGGGCAGGGTGCTGGCAGGTGGGACAAGATTGGGTTTTTCCAGCACCACTCTAATCTAGATTGGGTTGGGATATCTAGTCGGCATGGACGGGTTGGACCGAAGGGTCTGTTTCCATGCTGTACATCTCTATGATTCTAAAAGGTGAAAAATGCATTATATTGAATACAACTTGTACATAAAACTCAACATTTTTTTTTGCTGGTCTTGACAATATCTAGGAAATTGCAGCAAGAAAACCAATGCAATTGAGCCAAATTTTTTGGACCTTTTTACTCATTGAATTATCTGTCAGTAACTTATTTACTGATTGAAGACTGCAAATCCTTTCCAACTGTATTTAATTGGATAGAAATCACTGGCCTGTCACCCATTGTTTAGATGTAAATCAAGTGCAAAACAGGCCTGATTTGCCAGTGGCCAGTATTTGCCTACTTTAGTTATATCTTGCTAAATTCATGTGATTCAACTTTTTGAACTCAGACATTGGATGCCTTGAATGTGTTAGGAAGAGCACTAGTAATTGTAGAAATACTCCCTTACCCCGATTCTGAATAACGAGATGGATAATGTTCTTGAGCGAAATCTGCCCTATTTGACTTCAATTTTTCAGCAAGAGGTAGTTGGCTGTTACTGACGCCTTGCGTGACCTAGCAAGCCACTTGATTCAAAATGTTAGGCATGGGCAATTAATACTGGCCTTCCCAGTGACAACAACATCTAGCGAATTAATAAAATCTTTATTTTAAATTATGTGTTCCTCTATTTCCAGCTTATGTTCATGCCTCCACATCTCATTCTATCATTGGTGGCCAGCCATGTGTTTCCCTGCTCTAATTGTCCACCAATTCTCTGTACTTCCCACTTTATTTAGATTCAACTTTGAAAGACTGTCACTCTGACCAGGCATTTGTTACCCTTTGTTATCTTTCCTTTTTTGGTTCACATTATTTTTCCTTTCAATGTATCAAGCGCCTTGAGACATTTTCCTCATTAAAGACTCAAGATCATGATGATTTGTTGTTGATGATGATGATACAGAATAATGCCTGAACTTATTCATCCTTTTTTTTTCCTTGGATTTCCTTTCCTGGATAAGATTATATCTTAATCAGTTGGAGGATAAAGTTAAAAATCACACAACACCAGGTAATAGTCCAACAGGTTTAATTGGAAGCACACTAGCTTTCGGAGCGATGCTCCTTCATCAGGTGATTGTCAGTTGGAGGATAAAGATTCATAACCATGTTTTGTTATGCATTGCTATTAAGGTCATAAAATGTATCAATCAATGAATAGCGATCTTCTTGCAGATTTTTACAAAACTACTCTAATGGACTGCAACGAACATCTAAGCATTTATTATTCTTGGGGATTATGTTTAGACAAAAGATGTTTTGTTTCTGTCGATGAGAATAATTCATTCCAGCCCAGTGAACTTTAAAGGCAAAAAGCATTTGACTCAGAATTGTTTGCCAATGAAAAGAATAGTTTGCATATTTGCATACTGCATGAACAAAACTTAATGTTTCTGCAAGTTGCACTGATCATGTTGTTGATAAAGCTATTGATTACTGAATTAAAAAAGGTCTTTTTGTTATGTAGTTTCAGTAGCTGTAACGTACTCTAGACAAAACCAAATATCAGCTACAGAGCTGTCAACGATAGAAACTACAAAGCCCTTGCTATTCATTAGCTGCAGCGAATCTGATATGGACTGGTAGCATAAAGCTAATGTTAGAATACAATCTTGCCATGTCCTCAACATTCAATGGCGTGGCTATATCCTCTACTATCCACACCATGGGAATTAACATTAACCAGAAATTGAACTGGATCACTCATATAAATATGTGACTACAAAAGAATTCTGCAATGAGTAACTCACCTTCTGTTTTCCCAAAGCCTCTTCACCACAAAGCACAAATCAGGAGTGTGATACAATATTCTCCACTTGCTTGGATGAGTGTAGCTCCAACAACACGCATTAAGTTTCCTGTCAATGTATCAAATGCCTTGAGACATTTTTCTTCATTAAAGGACAAGATCACGATGATTTGCTGATGATGATACAGAATAGTGCCTAAACGTATTCATCCTTTTGATTGTTAGATTTCTTTTCCTGAACCAGCAGGCCACTTGATTGGCAGCAATGTTTACCATCAACAGGGTGTACTGCAGTAACTCACCAAGGCTCCTCAGACCGCACCTTTTAACCCCATGGTCTCTACCACCTAGAGTGACAGGGGCAGCAGAACAACACAACCAACACCATGTTTCCTCCAAACCGCACACTATCCCAACATTCACAGTCACTGGGTCAAAATCTTGAAATTCTGTGTTCTTTAACAGCACTGAGTATATTTACACTCCAAGAATTGCAGCAGTATGGTTGAACAGCTCACTTCTGCAGGGTGATTGGCCAAAAATGCTTGCCTGTTCAGTGACATCCATATCCCACGAGCAAATAAAAAAAAAGTGATTGCTTAACATTCCTTGGGATCCTTCCAAAACTGGATCAGGAATAGGCCATTTGGCCCATCAAACCTGTGCCAGTTTAATAAGATTATGGCTGATTTGGTTGTCGCCTTAAATTCGCTTCCTTGCCTGGCACCACATCCCTACCTCCCCCAACAATCTTGACTCCCTTGTGAAATCAGAAATCTGTCTAACTCAGCCTAGAATATATTCAGTCACCGAGCCTTCATGCTGGGGAAGGGAATTCTGATCTCTTGAAATTCTGAGAGAAAAATAGAATCTCTCTTTATCTTCATTTTAAATGGGAGAGTCCTTCTGTCTAAAACGTGACACACCGACACTCAATGCACCCCCTCCAAGGAGAAGTGTCAGACTAATAGAAGACCAAGGGGTTCTTCAGATACAAAACCCTTTTATTTAAGATGTTTGAATTCTGAATTATTTAAATTATAGCAACAGTGTCCTGGACTTCAGTTCTGCTTGATCTAACTAGGTACAAAGGACTGGTGATTATGAATCAAGTAGAATTCATTGAGCAGAACATTATGAATACTGAACTAGCAGTAACAACAGCACAGTATTTTTATTCCCTTCAGGGGCTTTGGGTTCCTTGAAAACACAGCGAAAGTCCACCTTCTTCAGTTTCAGAAACAATTTTGAAATATGTCTCCGAATTAGACCCCAGAAATATGGAGTAACACTGCCATTAAATGCTCTGAATTTCTGGTTCTTTTTCGTAATTCCAAGGATTTCCTACGCTTTTAATCTAAACTAATTGTTTTCATTACCTAATGTATTATGTGAGCAACTCATACATTATTTCAGAAACATGACACTTGACAAAAAAAGTTGCATGCTCTTAACGATCAGAATTACTCCGACTATCAGAACTATTCAATGAAATCTTCCCAGATACTAAAACCAGTGAAAAAATGTTTTAGCACAATGTTAGGGTTCTTTCGAAATATAGACATAGTTTGTTCTACAGATAAGTTTATAAGCAACTTATAAACATAAAACTATGAACAGTATATATTTTGTTAAAAGACATTGCCTAAATGTTCTGATGGTCGGATATTCACGCAGAGTAAATTTTCAGTGATTAGAATTTTCACACTGAAGGTCTCGCAACTAAGTTCAGTGTGTGGTTCTCAATAATTTGCTTGTTTCTTTGAAGCTGATGAATGAGCCTTGAATTGCACCCAGTCATTAAGATGGTCAGAAAGGAGTCAGTTGGTCAGTTGGCTGGATAGCTAGTTTGCAATGTGGAGTGACACCAAAAGCACCAATTTCTTTCACAAAAAATACCTATTTGCTTGGATGTTCTCCTTTGAAAAGTTGTTTTGGAGAAAAGATGTGCAGGTCAGGTGAATTGCCTGTAGTGTTAGGTGCATTGGTCAGGGGTAAGTATAGGGTAGGGGAATGTGTCTGGACGGCTTATTCTTCGGAGGGTCGGTGTGGACTTGTTGGGCTAAATGGCCTCTTTCCATACTGTAGGGATTCTAATCCAATCTAATCTTTGAAATCAAAAATTCACAATTTATTTTTTTAAATGAAAAGCTTTTCCTCATACTAAATTCAGAATGATGTCAGTGGGTCGTGTGAAATGCAAAATGCTGATGTAATGGCGCAGAGCAATGACTTGATAACAAGGTGAAACGATGTAAAATTGGAATTACAGATAGATGCATAGTCTGAAAAGAGACTTTAAAATGAAATGACTCAATTACTCCAGCAAGTTCCACCACACAGATAAGGGATTGAGTTTAACATGCTGACATCTTGTTGCAGCTGATGCAAATTTCTGGGGCAAGTAAGCAGTGTGGAGGACACAGTCTACAGAAAAGATTTTGATATGTTTTAAGCATTTGGAGTGGTGTCATAGAGATGTACAACATAGAAACAGACCCTTCGGTCCAACCCGTCCATGCCGACCAGATATCCCAACCCAATCTAGTCCTGCCTGCCAGTATCTGGTCCATATCCCTCCAAACCCTTCCTATTCATATACCCATCCAAATGCCTTTTAAATAAACCAGCCTCCACCACTTCCTCTGGCAGCTCATTCCATACACGTACCACCCTCTGTGAAAATGTTGCCCCTTACGTCTCCTTTATATCTTTTCCCCTCCCCCTTCTTCCCCCCCCCTCCCCCCCCCCCAGCCTATTCAACTTCTCCCTATAGCTCAATTCCTCTAACCCTGGCAATATCCTGAAAAAGTTTTTCTGAACACTTTCAAATTTCACCACCAGAATTGCATGCAATAGTTCAACAGTGGCTTTACCAATGTCCTGTACAGTTGCAACATGACCTCCCAACTCCTGTACTCAATACTCTGACCAATAAAGGAAAGCATACCAAACACCTTCTTCACTATCCTATCTACCTGTGACTCCACTTTCAAGGAGCTATGAACCTGCACTCCAAGGTCTCTTTGTTCAGCAACACTCCCTAGGACCTTACCATTAAGTATATAAAGCCTGCTAAGATTTGCTTTCCCAAAATGCATTTATCTGAATTAAACTCGGTGATACAAATATCTCAGGAATAGGACCAGCAATCACTTCTCTAGCTTCCCACAGAGTTCTGGGGTACACCTGATCAAATCCTGGGAATTTATCCACCTTTACATGTTTCAAGACATCCAGCACTTCCTCCTCTGTAATATAGACATTTTACAAGGTGTCACCATCTATTTCCCTACAGTGTCAGTTTATAAGTGCTTTTTCAGTTTGGTTGAGTCTACCTAATTAGAAGTCCTGAATTAATTTCTTCAAACTATGTTGTTCAAATGCTTCAGCAATAACAGATACCATCAGACAGGATTAATAAACTGAGTTATTGCATAATATCATTGCCAAATGTAAGTATAATCAATTACCATCAGGTTAGACAAGATTTGGAGATGACAGTGTTGGACTGGGGTGTACAAAGTTAAAACTCTCACAACACCAGGTTATAGTCCAACAGGTTTATTTGGAAGCACTAGCTTTCAGAGCGCTGCTCCTTCAGGTGGTTGTGCAGAATAAGATTGTAAGACACAGAATTTATCGCAAAAGTTTACAGTGTGATATAACTGAAATTATATATTGAAAAAGACCTGCATTGTTTGTTAAATCTCTCATCTTTTAGAATGACCATGTTCCGTTCTTTCATATGTAAATCACAAAACTTTTTTTTAAAAAGTTACATTCTCAAGTGAACTTTAACAATTGGTGTCAGTTCGGCTCAGATAATGCATAGAAGGTGTAAGCTTCCCTGTGAGGCTGTCTATGCCACAGTGGTCAGACTGATTCTAATCTAAAAAACGGATTTTTGGAATCAGTGCCAGGTTAGCAACACATTTATCTAACAACTAAGAACTATTTAAGTCACAAACGAAAGAATCTTAGAAGTTATGCTTATAAGAAATAGTAGACAGACTTCAGATTGGACATCCAGAACCCAGCATTCAAACAGGAAAATGCTTCCTTCTTTGGGAAAAAACAAATTTTCACATTTACTTGGGAGTTTTGCCAATATCTTTGAAAATTGCCAAATTCTGGACAGAAATGCCATATTATTTGTTATGACTTCAAATTTACAGAAAATCCCCCATAATTAAACAGATACCTTCTGCACTATCTATCTAGACTCAACCTGGGTCAGGACCATATTCCATCAGCCCTGAGGATTCCTACACACACACACAAACCTGACACTCTGAGCCTTTATTTAGTAGTTCCCTTCCCCTTGATAAAAATTGTTGTGAAAATTCTATTTCCTAATAATATGGAAACGGTTAATTTCATTGCTCTAGTCCATCTGTGTTAATTGCTTTAAGAAATAGACAGTGAATCCTTTTCAACTGGCTTGCGTCATCTCTTAGAATGACAGACCTCCATTCATAGGTTTATAGCTTCAAGCCCCAAAGTTCTGGAGGTGTTTTTGTCTCTCCCATTCCTATAGCCTGTTCTTCAAAGTTCTTTTTTAAAAAAAAACTACCAGTTAGTACAAGGATATTAGTAAAAAGATTGTAAGAAACACAGCCTTTTTTCAGTGACTATTGCTAATTACATTATCAATTACAGTTAAGTTGAGGTCTTTAATTAATCATATGTTGCAGGCTACTACTCAATTCGAGTTTTTAATCAATATTTTTGAGGTTGTTATTGCAACCATGTAGTAGCATAAAATGGCTTCTTGAAAGAATGGTATATTAATACAGAAAATAATTGACACTTTCCCTTGTGAGACTAACATAACACATACATAACAAGTCTCTTAAAAAGACCTAGATTAACTAAATCTTAAACTAAAATCGGGAATATTTAGAGGAGTGTGGCAGATGGAACATCAAGTGGAAACACATAAAGTTGACTACTTTGGTGGGAGGAATAGAGAAACACTAAATAGTGAGAGACTGGGAAATGTTGCTATTCTGAAAGATCAGGATGTTCTTCTACACAAATTGCAATGTTACCATGAATGTGCAACAAGCCATTAGGAAGCACATTAAATATTTGCCTTACTTCAAATGAAGTTGAAATATGAGTAAGAAAGTTTTACTCACCAGGACCTTGGTGAGTCCACATCTGGAGATCTGTGCATATCTCTGGTCCCTTTACATAAGGGAGGACATACTTGTCTTTGATGGAGTACAATAAAGTTCTCAAGACTGAATCCTAAAATAAAGGGATTGTCCTTAGAGGAAAGATTGTGTTGATGTCTATACTTCCTATAGTTTTGAAGAATAAAAAGTGATACAAAGAATTATATAACAATTAAGGAGTTTTATGAATAGATGTTGACAGGGTATTTCCCCTGGTGAGAAGGTCTGAAACTAGGGGCTGACCATTTAGGACTACAATAATAAGAAATCTCTTCCTTTTTTATGAAAAAAAAGTGGGCGGCACGGTGGCACAGTGGTTAGCACTGCTGCCTCACAGCGCCAGAGACCCGGGTTCAATTCCCGCCTCAGGCGACTGACTGTGTGGAGTTTGCACGTTCTCCCCGTGTCTGCGTGGGTTTCCTCCGGGTGCTCCGGTTTCCTCCCACAGTCACAAAAGATGTGCAGGGTCAGGTGAATTGGCCATGCTAAATTGCCCATAGTGTTAGGTAAGGGGTAAATGTAGGGGTATGGGTGGGTTTCGCTTCGGCGGGTCGGTGTGGACTTGTTGGGCCGAAGGGCCTGTTTCCACACTGTAATGTAATCTAATCTAATCTAATCTAATTCCCTCAGAGTTGTGAATCTTTGAGTCTCTCCTACAGGGTGGTGGTGGTTTGAGGCCCTTAAGTGGCCATTAACCAACCACCTAAGCACCTTAATTGCTGGAGGATTAATTACCGAGGTGATCAATTACTGAGAAAGCAAATGAGCAAGTTTCCTTCCAAGGTCAACCTGTTCAATTATTTCCCCTTCTTACCTCTTCCAGGGAGGGGGAGAAAATAAGAAAACAGTTGGTTTTGAATTTTAAAATTGTTCTTTATCTATGATATCTTAAATTAGGTATATATCCTGTAATTGTCATGTTTAATTAGAACTCTTTCCCTAACCCGTACTGGTGATAACATCACCACTGTATCGCTGACTCAGCCTATAAACAGGCATGAAGTGCCCTTCTAGTGTAGTGGTAGTCTCCATACCTCTGTACTAAAAGGCCTGAGTTTGAATCCCATCTGCTCTAAAGGTGTTGTACCGTGTTTGATTAGGTTGGTTAAAAATATCTATCCACAATCATAAGACACAATCATAAAAAATACATTTTTTTATTTTGGAAAAGTGTAACACAGAGCCTGAACATGCCAGCTGTACTTGACACTTTACACGGACAAAAAAAATGTTGAATTTACAATAGCACTATTTGCTGTATTACCAAGACCTGAAGTAATGTAATATAATTCAGAAGTACTTTCACATTATTTCCCATTTATACCGATTGCTGCATCTAGGATTGCTAAAAATGATTTTCTTGGTGATAAAAGGACTGACATTGAGTCTACTCCAGGGCGTAGGTAACAATATGAAGTACAAATCCACCTGCTGCTCCAGAATGGAAGCTCCAGAATGGAAGTTTATTGCTCTGTGCTGTTTAAATTCTGCCGGTCTTGAAAGTGATGGCATTGGCCTTGGGTCTAGCTGTTGACACCAGCTAGGTTTTGGGAATGGCTGCCAGATTGGACTTCTGACTTTGGGTGTTCTCACGAAGAAGGACTTGAGGGCAAGTCTGTGGCTGGGGATGTTGAAGCTCAGCTTGTGGAATCTAGAGGTATGCTTCTCTTGCTTTTCGTCCCATTGAAAACAACACAAATATTAAATGGAAGACTTGCTCGTTTGGGAAATTTCTGGCCCAGATCCTCTTGCTTTTTACCTTTATCTGTCATGAAAGCCACTGTGTCTTCCTACCTGAGCTGCAAAGTTAGACTTGGCATGCACACGTTCAAAATTATGAACCTTACAGCCTTGATCAAATGACCTCACCGTCTGCACATCCAGGTTAAATTTTGCAATGCTTTTATCTGCAGTTTCTGAATGGATACAAAACCTTGACATTTGCAACTGTCCACCCACAGAATCACGAAATTATTAAGGAGGTGGATATGTGGTCCATCACTTCTGTACTGGCTCTTCAAATGAGCATCATTACAAAGTGCCATTCTACCTCCCATTCCCCTAACCCTGTATATTATTTCTGTTTGAATCATTGACTGTCTTCATGAATGCCCTTGCTCTGACCCATTAGGGACAATTTACCAACAGTCAGCACACTTTTATCCTCTGGTCCATAGTCCTGATGAGTGCAAGATGAAAAGTTTCACTGGCATCTCACTTTCCAGCAATTTTCAAAAACAAAACTTTTGCTTTTTGATCTTTGAAACAATATGTTCATGTTATGCAAATAAATACTTGTATCGAGTAGGAGAACTGCTTAGGTTGAATAAATCTGAGAAGTGATCCTTCATAGCACAGAGCAAAAGGTGTTACAGGTGCAGATATAAGAGAGTCCAACCATCTCCCCTTGACATTGAATGACATTACTATCACTAAATTTTCTACTATTAATATCCTGAAGGTTACCATTGGCCAGGAACTGAACTAGAAGAGCTATCGAACAATGGCAGGTCAGAGACTAAGAGGTTTATGTCCGCCCCTCCGAAGGAAAGACAAATGAAATGAGTTTAGATCTGTATCATCATTTGCAAATTTAATTAGCTTTTTTTTAATTCTAGTTATTAACTTCCCCAAAGCCTGTATATTGTCTATAAAGTGCAAATCAGGAATTTGGTGGAATACATCACAATAGTTTGGACACCAAAGATAGTCAAAAGGCTCAACACCATCTAGAACAAAGTACCATTTTATTAGCATCCCATCCACCACCTTAAGCATTCACTCCTTTCTCCACTGATGCACAGTGGCAACCAAGGTCCCTGAATGCCATCTTCAAGCCCATGACTTCTACCACCTAACAGGACAAGGACAGCAGATGCCTGAATACACTACCACCTACAAATTCTCCTCCAAGCCACACACATCGACTCGGAATTGAATTACTGTTCCTTCAATCTCACTGGATCAAAACTCTGGAAATCCTTCCCAACAGCACTGAGAGTGTACCTACACCCCCAAAGGATGAGGCTCACCATCACCACCACCTCACAGAAAATGAGGGATGGGCAATAAACACTGGCCTAGTCAGCAATGGCCACGTCTGACGAACAACTGAAAATTAAAGTTTATTCTCCCATTCACTCCAGAGAGAATGTGAATGTGAAAGCCCACAATTCACAAGGGATAGAAGTGAAATGAGCAGTAATGCAATGTTGCATTTAGTGTGAATAATTTTTGTGCTTTTGTGTGTAACAAAATAATTCCTGCATGTGAAAACTAAAATGATTTTTCTAGTGATAGTGACTAGATACACACACAATGTGCTATAAGTGAAGAAATGGGTAAGTGAAGATTCGAGAGTTTATTGCTGTGTAGGAAATATATTCTGCATTACACCAGGAGAGGGCAGTAGCATTCAATTTTTATTATTTCTATGAACAAAATCTTAGTCTAGGAAAACTATATTTCATTAAGATCCAATAGTAGCAAATAAAGATACTTTAGAAAATTGACGACTGGCTCCTAGGCCAGAGAACATGGTGCGTATTGGAAAGGACTAACGATTAGCAAAGTTCTTTGCATAAGATGTCACATAAAGTGAGCAAGTGCAAACAATTAAAATAATGTATACCATCCAGTTATAAGGGAAGTATGGCTTTCTCCCCTCATTCAGCAAATTCTTAAATTGTTTATTTCCTGATAAGTAAATTATTCTTGTGCTTAGACATACTTGAATGATCTGAAGTCATAGGTAGAAGAAAATTAGTTCAGCGTATAATGTGGGTGTCCCCATAGGAAATGGATTATAGCACACAAGAGAACATGTTTTTAGCATGATTTAGTCTGGATTTAGATGTGCTGGATTCTATATTGCACAAAGTATTCTCTTCAGAAAAATTGTCCTTCCCAAATATTATTCTTTATTTGGAAACAACTATAAGTGAGAGGTACTTTTGCTTTAAATTACTGAACCAGTTATTTGGATCAACAGTTAACACCTCTTGCTTTATGAGGACAATATCTATTTCACAAGCTTCACATTGTGTCTCTTTTAAAGAGAAGACCTTTTTATTAAAGAATGTTTGTTTTTTCAATTACTGATATAATTTAATGCAATGTTGTATTTTTCACACCATTAAACAACATCAGTTAGACTAATGCTATTCTCATTTTAACAGAATACCATGCTGCCATTTTGCACTTGAAACGAGATCACAAGACAGAAACAGAAAATTTGCAGGTAAGAATCTCTAAGTAGAAGCAGAATCTCTCTCATTACTGACAAGGACTAATCCATTTTTAAAAATGTGTTAGGGAGACTCCTTCCACATTTGTGAAGTAATAAATGGAGTAAAATCCAACTTCAGCAGTGGAAAGGGGGAGCCAAATGCTCATTTGTGGAGTGGCCACCCTTCACACATACCAGTTTAGTTTACCTTACTGTCTTTTCCATTGAAGTCAATAAATAGGAAAAATAGCTGGAAATGAAAGTCGTCTTGTAAGCCTACTGAAGTTGAACTCTTCCCCCTCAATAATTCAACTTAAATGACTTACTACTGGTATAAAAATAGTTATTTAATAAACTGCTGTGATATTCTCTTTTTTATCTTTATAAAAATGAATATCTGATTTCACATTACATATTTTGGACAAATCCTCAAGCTGAATATTTTAAGATTAATTACTTTACAGTGCCATAGTAATATGAGTAGAGCTCAGGAATTGGAAGGTTGTAATCACAATGCTGGGATTGTACTACAGACCTCCCAGCTGTCAGCGGTAGATAGGGTGGGAGATGTGTAGTCCGATTCTAGAAAGATGCAAAAATGAAAAGGTTGTTGTGATGGATGATTTTAACTTCCCCATATTGACTGGGACTCACTTAGTGCCAGGTTTTGGATGGGGTACAATTTGTTAAGTGTGAACAGGAGAGTTTTTAGAAATAGTATGTGGATGGTCCAACAGGGCAGTGGTCGACATTGGACCTGGTATTGGGAAAGGAGTCTGGCCAGGTGATCAAAGTTTCCGTGGGGTAGCCTTTCAGGAATAGTGACCATAATTCCATATGTTTTTGGATACTTATGGATATGGACAAGAGTAGACCTCAAATGAAGGTGTTAAACTGGGGAAAGGCCAACTATAATCAAATGAGGCAAGAATTGGAGAATGTGGAATGGGAGTGGCTGTTTGAGGGTAAATCTACATCTGACATGTGGGAGTCTTTTAAAGGCCAGTTGATTACAGTGCAGGACAGACATGTTCCTGTGAAAATGAAGGACAGGAAATGTCAGGATTCAGGAATCTTGGATGAGGGGAAAGTTATCAGCTTAGTCAAAAAAGGAAGCATATCTAAACTCTTGGCAACTAAAAAGAGTTGAGGAATAAAGAGAAAGTAGGAAGAAGCTTAAACAGGGAGTTAGGAGGGGATAAAAGGAACTATGATATTTCCTTGGCCAAGAGGGTTAGAGAAAATCCCAAAGCATTTTGATATATTTTGTATATACACACACAACTTCTCAAGAAAGTCAACATAATGAAGGAGGAAGTGTTAGGTAATTTGAAATATATTAAGGTAGACAAGTTTCCAGGGCCAGGTGGGATCTATCCCAGGATACTATGAAAGGCAAGGACGGAAATAGCCGAGGCCTTACCAGATATCTTTGTATTCTGTTTGGCCTCAAGTGAGGTCCCGGAGGACTGGAGGATGACAAATGTTTTTGCTTTCTTTAAGAGATATTTGTATCATCGATAGTCACAGGTGAGGTGCTGGAAGACTGGAGATTGGCTAACGTGGTGCCACTGTTTAAGAAGGGCGGTAAAGGCAAGCCAGGGAACTATAGACCAGTGAGCCTGACCTCAGTGGTGGGCAAGTTGTTGGAGGGACTCCTGAGGGACAGGATGTACATGTATTTGGAAAGGCAAAGACTGATTAGGGATAGTCAACATGGCTTTGTGCGTGGGAAATCATGTCTCACAAACTTGATTGAGGTTTTTGAAGAAGTAACAAAGAGGATTGGTGGGGGAAGAGCGGTAGATGTGATCTATCTGGACTTCAGTAAGGCTTTCGATAAGGTTCTCCATGGGAGACTGATTAGTAAGAACATAGAACATAGAACATAGAAGAATACAGCGCAGTACAGGCCCTTGGGCCCTCGATGTTGCGCCGATCCAAGCCCACCTAAACTACACTAACCCACTATCCTCCATATACCTATCCAATGCCCTCTTAAATGCCCATAAAGAGGGAGAGTCCACCACTGTTACTGGCAGGGCATTCCATGAACTAACGACTCGCTGAGTGAAGAACCTACCCCTAACATCAGTCCTATATCTACCCCCCCTTAATTTAAAGCTATGCCCCCTTGTAATACCCGACTCAATACGCGGGAAAAGGTTCATACTGTCGACCCTATCTAACCCCCTAATCATCTTGTACACCTCAATCAAGTCACCCCTAAACCTTCTTTTCTCTAGTGAAAACAGCCCCAAGTGCCTCAGTCTTTCCTCATACGATTTTCCTTTCATACCAGGCAACATCCTGGTAAACCTCCTCTGCACCCGTTCCAATGCCTCCACATCCTTCCTATAGTATGGCGACCAAAACTGCACACAATATTCCAGATGCGGCCGTACCAGAGTCTTATACAACTGCATCATGACCTCAGGACTCCGGAACTCAATTCCTCTACCAATAAAAGCCAGTACGCCATATGCCTTCCTCACCGCACTATTTACCTGGGTGGCAACTTTCAGAGATCTGTGTACATGGACACCAAGATCCCTCTGCTCATCCACACTACCAAGTATCCGACCATTAGCCCAGTACCCCATCTTTTTGTTATTCTTCCCAAAGTGAATCACCTCGCACTTAGCTACATTGAATTCCATCTGCCACCTTTCTGCCCAGCTCTGCAGCTTCTCTATATCCTGCTGTAACCTGCCACATGCTTCCTCACTGTCAACAACTCCTCCGACTTTCGTGTCATCCGCAAACTTGCTCACCCAACCTTCTAACCCCTCTTCCAGGTCATTTATAAAAATGACAAACAGCAATGGTCCCAAAACAGATCCTTGCGGAACACCGCTAGTGACGGCACTCCATGAAGAAACTTTGCCATCAACTACTACCCTCTGTCTTCTTCCATCCAGCCAATTCCTAATCCAAACCTCCAACTCACCCTCAATGCCATATCTCCGTATTTTCTGCAGTAGCCTACCATGGGGAACCTTATCGAACGCCTTACTAAAATCCATATATACCACATCTACCGCTTTCCCCTCATCAACCTCCTTCGTCACCTTTTCAAAGAATTCAATAAGGTTTGTGAGGCACGACTTGCCCTTCACAAAACCATGCTGACTATCCTTGATCACATTATTCCTATCTAGATGTGCATAAATCCTATCCCTTACAATTCTCTCTAAGACTTTGCCCACAACAGAAGTGAGACTCACCGGCCTATAGTTACTAGGGCTATCCCTACTCCCCTTTTTGAACAAGGGAACCACATTTGCTATCCTCCAGTCTTCTGGGACTACTCCTGTAGACAAAGAGGACATAAAAATCAAGGCCAATGGCTCTGCAATCTCCTCCCTTGCTTCCCAGAGAATCCTAGGATAAATGCCATCAGGCCCAGGGGACTTATCTATTTTCACCTTTTCCAGGATTTCCAACACCTCTTCTCTACATACCTCAAAGCCATCCATTCTACTTATTTGTGCCTCAGTATTCTCATCGACAACAATGCCCTGTTCCTGAGTGAATACTGAAGAAAAGTATTCATTCAGTGTCTCCCCAATCTCTTCCGCCTCCACACGCAACTTCCCCCTACTATCCTTGACTGGACCTATTCCTACCCTAGTCATTCTTTTATTCCTAACATACCTATAGAAAGCCTTAGGGTTTTCCCTAATCCTATCTACTAAGGACCTTTCGTGTCCCCTCCTTGCTGCTTTTAGCTCTCTCTTCAGGTCCTTCCTGGCTACCCTATAACTCTCAATCGCCCCAATTGAACCTTCACGTCTCATCTTGAGATAGGCCGCCCTCTTCCATTTAACAAGGGATTCCAATTCCTTATTAAACCACGGCTCCCTCGCACGACCCTTTCCTACCTGCCTGACAGGTACATAATTATCAAGGACACTCAATAGTTGCCCCTTGAACAAGTTCCACATATCATTTACACTCTTGCCTTGGAGTCTACTTTTCCAAGCCACACATCCTAAGTCATGCCTCACCGCATCATAATTTCCCTTACCCCAGCTATAATTCTTGCCCTGTAGTACACACTTATCCCTCTCCATCACGAGTGTAAAAATCACCGAATTATGGTCACTATCCCCAAAGTGCTCACCTACCTCTAATTCTAACACCTGGCCTGGTTCGTTACCCAGAACCAAATCCAGTATGGCCTCACCTCTTGTTGGCCTGTCTACATATTGTGTCAGGAAACTCTCCTGCACACATTGAACAAACACTGACCCATCTAACGAACTTGAGCTATAGCTTTCCCAATCAATATCAGGAAAGTTAAAGTCCCCCATAACAACCACCCTATTACTGTCACTCATCTCCTGAATCACCTTCCCAATCCTTTCTTCAATGATTCTAGGACTATTAGGAGGCCTGTAAAAGACTCCCAACAGGGTGACCTCACCTTTCCTATTCCTAACCTCAGCCCAAACTACCTCAGATGGCAAGTCCTCATCCATCGTCCTTTCCACCGCTGTAATACTGTCTTTGACAAGCAATGCCACACCTCCCCCTCTTTTACCCCCACCTCTAAACCTACTAAAACATTTAAATCCCGGAACCTGCAACAGCCAATCCTGTCCCTGTTCTAGCCATGTCTCCGTAATAGCCACAACATCGAAGTCCCAGGTACCAACCCACGCTGCAAGTTCACCTACCTTATTTCGTATACTTCTTGCATTGAAGTATACACACTTCAAACAACTTCCCTGTTTACAGGCACCCTCCTTGGAAATTGATGCCATGTTCCTCACCTCCCTACACTCCAGGCCCTGCACCCTGAAGCTACAATCTGGGTTCCCATGCCCCTGCCGAGTTAGTTTAAACCCCCCCCAAGAGCACTAGCAAACCTCCCCCCAAGGATACTGGTTCCCCTCAGGTTCAGGTGTAGACCATCCTGTTTATAGAGGTCCCACCGTCCCCAGAAAGAACCCCAGTTATCCAAAAACTGGAACCCCTCCCTCCTGCACCATCCCTGAAGCCACGCATTTAATTGTTCTCTCTCCCTATTCCTCGAATCTCTATCACGTGGCACGGGTAACAAACCAGAGACAACAACTCTGTTTGTTCTAACTCCAAGCTTCCAACCTAGCTCCCTGAAAGCCTGTCTAACATCCTCAGCACTCCTCCTACCTATGTCGTTGGTGCCAATGTGGACCACGACTTCGGGTTGCTCCCCCTCCCCCTCCAGGACCCGGAAAACACGATCAGAGACATCACGTACCCTTGCACCTGGGAGGCAACATACCAAACGTGAGTCTCTCTCGTTCCCACAAAACCGCCTATCTGTGCCACGAACTATCGAGTCCCCAATTACTACTGCTCTGCTCTTCTTCACCCTTCCCTTCTGAGTAACGGGGACAGGCTCCGTGCCAGAGACCTGAGCCCCGTTACTTACCCCTGGTAAGTCATCCCCCCCACAAGTATCCAAAACGGTATACTTGTTCTTGAGGGGAATGGCCGCAGGAGGTCCCTGCACTGGCTGCTTCCTCCCAGTCCCCCTCACTGTAACCCATCTATCTGCCATCTTTGGAGTTACTACTTCCCTATAACTCTGATCTATGACCCCCTCTGCCTCCCGAATGATCCGAAGTTCATCCAACTCCAGCTCCAGTTCCCTAACACGGTCTTGGAGGAGCTGGAGATGGGTGCACTTCCTGCAAGTGTAATCGGCAGGGACGTCGATGGCATCCCTCACCTCATACATGTTGCAGGAGGAACATTGCACTGCCTTCACTGCCATCCCTCTAAAGCTAACTGTTTAAACAAAAACTGTGTCTAAATAATACAAGCAAAATTCAGCACTTACCTGCTTGCCACAACAGATGTTATTAATAGGTTAGAGGAGGAGGGCGGGTGGGAGGCACTACCCGTGTAGTGCCTCGGGTTCCTCTCCTTCACGCTTTTAAAGGGGGAAAAAACTAACCCAGCTAAGCTTACACTAACTGCTTCCGGGTCTCGGCTGCCCCTCTGCTTGCCGTCACTTCCTCTGCTGCTCCCGCTCTTTCTGTGAAGGAGAGAGAAAACAAAACACCGATGCCCGCTACAGGTAAGTAATTTTGAAAAAAACTCTTACCTTAGCTGTAGTCTCCCGGGTTCACCTCAACTCGGCCGCTGCTCCCACTCAAATGACCGTTGGTGGTGAAACAGTGAGTATTTATACTCAGTTCTCCTTCCCGGCTGCCCCTCTGCTTGCCGTCACTTCCTCTGCTGCTCCCGCTCTTTCTGTGAAGGAGAGAGAAAACAAAACACCGATGCCCGCTACAGGTAAGTAATTTTGAAAAAAACTCTTACCTTAGCTGTAGTCTCCCGGGTTCACCTCAACTCGGCCGCTGCTCCCACTCAAATGACCGTTGGTGGTGAAACAGTGAGTATTTATACTCAGTTCTCCTTCCCGGCTGCCCCTCTGCTTGCCGTCACTTCCTCTGCTGCTCCCGCTCTTTCTGTGAAGGAGAGAGAAAACAAAACACCGATGCCCGCTACAGGTAAGTAATTTTGAAGTAAGGTTAGATCTCATGGAATACAGGGAGAACTAGGCATTTGGATACAGAACTGGCTCAAAGGTAGAAGACAGAGGGTGGTGGTGGAGGATTGTTTTTTCAGACTGGAGGCCTGTGACCAGTGGAGTGCCACAAGGATTGGTGCTGGGTCCTCTACTTTTTGTCATTTACATAAATGATTTGGATGCGAGCATAAGAGGTACAGTTAGTAAGTTTGCAGATGACACCAAAATTGGAGGTGTAGTGGACAGTGAAGAGGGTTACCTCAGATTACAACAGGATCTGGATCAGATGGGCCATTGGGCTGAGAAGTGGCAGATGGAGGTTAATCCCGATAAATGCGAGGCGCTGCATTTTGGGAAAGCAAATCTTAGCAGGACTTATACACTTATTGGTAAGGTCCTAGGGAGTGTTGCTGAACAAAAAGACCTTGGAGTGCAGGTTCATAGCTCCTTGAAAGTGGAGTCGCAGGTAGATAGGATAGTGAAGAAGGCATTTGGTATGCTTTCCTTTATTGGTCAGAGTATTGTGTACAGGAGTTGGGAGGTCATGTTGCGGCTGTACAGGACATTGGTTAGGCCATAGGCCACTGTTGGAATATTGCGTGCAATTCTGGTCTCCTTCCTATCAGAAAGATGTTGTGAAAGTTGAAAGGGTTCAGAAAAGATTTACAAGGATGTTGCCAGGGTTGGAGGATCTGAGCTACAAGGAGAGGCTGAACAGGCTGGAGCTGTTTTCCCTGGAGCGTCGGAGGCTCAGGGGTGACCTTTATAGAGGTTTACAAAATTATGAGGGGCATGGATAGGGTAAATAGACAATGTCTTTTCCCTGGGATTGGGGAGTCCAGACTAGAGGTCATAGGTTTAGAGTGATAGGGGAAAGATATAAAAGAGACCTAAAGGGCAACTTTTTCACGCAGAGGGTGGTACGTGTTTGGAATGAGCTGCCAGAGGATGTGGTGGAAGCTGGTATAATTGCAACATTTAAAAGGCATTTGGATGGGTATATGAATAGGAAGGGTTTGGAGGGATATGGGCAGGTGCTGGCAGGTGGGACTAGATTGGGTTGGGACATCTGGTCGGCATGGACGTGTTGGACCGAAGGGTCTGTTTCCATGCTGTATGACTCTCTGACTCTGAGAAGGGAAACATATAAAATGCAAGTAATTACAGACCAGCAAGCCTGACATCCGAGGTGGGAAAGCTGTTGGATAAGAAATTGAGAGATAGAATTTATTCACATTTGGAAGCAAACAGACTTGTTCAGTAACAGGCAGCATGGGTTTGTGCAGGGAAGGTCATGTCTCAACAACTTGTTTGAGTTTTTTGATGAGGTGACAAGAATGATTGAGTGAAGGGCAGTTGAAATTTGTTTTACAAGGACTTTTGTAAGGCATTTGAAAAGTTAAGCTGGTACAAAAGGCAGAGTCTCCTGGGATCTGGAGTGAGCTGGCTGGATACAAAACTGGCTTGGTCATAGAAGATGGAGTAGCATTGGAAGGGTAGTTTTCAGAATGGAGATCAGTAACTAATGTGCTCCGCAGGGATCAGTGCTTTGTTGTTTGTAATGTATGTACATATAAAATTGATTTGGAGGAAAAGGTAGGTGGTCTGATTAGTAAGTTTCCGGATGACACCAAAATTGGCGGAGTTGCAGATCGTGAGAAGGATTGTAAAAGGATATAGTGGAATATATATAGATTGCAGACTCGGGCAGAGAGATGGCAGATGGTGTTTAATGTGGACAAATGCGAGGTGATGCATTTTGGAAGATGAAATTCAGGTGCAAATTATACAATAAATAGCAGAACCTTTAGGAGCATTAACATACAGAGAGATCTGAGCATACAGGTCCACGGATCCCTGAAAGTGATGACACAGGTGGATAAGATGGCCAAGAAGACATGCATCACACTTGGCTTCATTAACCAGGGTATTGAGTAGAAAAGTTGGCAAGTTATTTTACAGCTGTACAAAAAGTTAGGGTTCGGCCACGTTTGGAATATTGCGTGCAGTTCTGGTTGCCACACTTACCAGAGGATATGGATGCTTTGGAGCAGGTGCCTGGTCTGGAGGATTTTATTTATGAGGAGAGGTTGGACAAACCTGGATTTTTTTTTAACTGGAAAAATGAAGGCTGAAGGATGATCTGGTAGACAGCTACAAAATTATGAGAGGCATAGATAGGTTGGATAGTCACAGGTTTTTTTTTACCCAGGTTGGAAAGGTCAGCGGCAAGAGGACACAGGTTAAAGGTGAGAGGGGAAAGGTTTAGGGGAGAAATGTGGGGAAAATCTTTCTCCCACAGGATGATGGGTGCACTGCCAGTGGAGGTAGGCATGTTAGCACTGTTAAAAACATATGTCATTAGGTACATGAACAGGGGGTGAAGAGAGGAATAGAAACCACACATGCGCATCAGTAGCGTGTCTCAATAAGGAATAGAAAATCAACACAGCATAAGTGGGCTGAGGGGTCGGTTTCTATGCTGCATTGCATAGTATCGATACTATCTCAACTACAAAAGCATTAATTATAAAAAGTAATATATTATGAAATGGCAAATACTCTCTGAAGAAAGTATGAGTTAATCTTGTGTTTTTGCTACAAATGTGCATTTGTAGTTTTGGCATTGTACATTATACAAAGCTGTGTTAATTTATGATTACAAAATATTTCCACTATACTTTTGAAATATAAAATATTATTGGAACTCGTTACGAAAGACTTGTGGTTGTACAGTTGCTTCATCAAAATTTGTTTTTCTAAGTATTTAGTCAGTACTTAAATGGCTTATGAAGAAATAACAATACATCCGTTGCAAAAAATTATAAACATTTGCTCAGTGTATGAAGCAACTAATTCTCTCCTGATGAGAGTGTGTGGAATTCTGCTTGTTAAATTTGTTTCATGTGTTTTGAAGTAATATTGCTTTGAGTGAAATAAAATACCAAAACAGAATAAATTGTGACACCTGTAAGATAGCTTGAATTTCCCATCCATCTCTTACAGGTTTTCATACTAGATGGAAAGAAGAGTCTAACATTTTACAATCTGAATGACCAGAAATAGTTAAATAGTTAATTTCAGTCAGTTATTAGGAAGCGTACTGACATGCTTGACAACTACGAACTGATTGAGTCTTCCATCCGTGCATTAGAAGTATGTGTGGGGGATTTATGTCTTGACACTGTCAATTAGAATCATGCAACTGTCCCTGAACATAATCTTGTCACCACATTAAACTACAATACTGTCAAGATATCAGTTAACTACTTTTTATGTGCATTTTGAAGTCTGCCCCCACATCCATTTGTGTCTTGCAACCATTTTTCTGTCACCTTAATAATTTAGTAAAAGCATGGAAGATTATTTTTGGGTGTCTGGCTTATATTAGTCTGCACTGAATTTGGAAGCATGCTATGAGTGATAATTGACTTATTACAATTAGCTTTGTACAAAAATTGGATTTCTGACTAGTGACTGTCCATGAATGGCAGACTTAGTTTACCTTTGAAAACTCACCTTATTCTAAAAATGCTGGAAAAATGATTAAAAACAAACATAATGCCATATATTCTCTAACAAACTGATCTCTTGGTGACATTGAAGTCAAACAACTGGTTTAATAACTTGTTTCCACTAATTAGGTAATGGCTCAGTTTTTCTGCAGTCAGAGTAATAGTGAGATTATAAAGTGCTCACTGCTTTTATACAGAAAATTGAATAGCATCTTTAGCAACAGGACAATCTCATTTAGATGAGTGAATTAGTAAGGTTAAGCCTAATATTCTCAGCTCCATCTCAAATATTGTCAAGAAATTTGGTATTGATATCCATGAAATGTCTGTGCGAGCTTATGGTATTTACTTCTAGGTACTGAGTGAATACATTAGAATATATCAGGACTTATCCATTGAAGTAATAAACATGAAATAATATTTGAAGGCATGATAAGTCAGAATTGTAGCCAAACTAATTCTCTGGCTTGTTAATCAATTCCACACCAATTGGAGAAAATGAAATCAAGACGCATATGTGTAATTCCTTTGTGGATAAAGTTTATTGACTTCCTCAGTCTTATCAAGTGTCTCATTCCTGACCTGATGCTTCCTATAAATAAATGCCCCAACTAATAGCCACCATCTGTTTCTTTTAAATCTTAAACAAAGGCATTAACAAACTTAATGTGATTAAACCGATTTCAATAGATTTCCATCTTTCCATGAAATTGAAAAATTGCTAAACTTTTCAAAACTAAAATCAGTATATTTTTCCTCTTTGTACATTGTAATACCACCAACCATTAACAGATCCTATATTTCAGATTATATAATAAAAATATTCACATGTAAACACTATTGCAAAGCCAGTAAACAAAAATGTTATCCATATTCTTGTAACACAATACTTCATGTTGTCATTTCCATATTCCATGTTCTTGTCATAACACAAGATGTCCCTTTTTGAGGACATCTACTAATTTTTAATGGCAAACAATTCTCTTAGTAAAATACTCTGACAATCAGTGCCTTGAGTCAACCCATTTTATTTTAGCAGTCTCTTGACTTTACAACATTAACTTCACATTAGCACGGTCAATTCTCATAACGATTGCTCCAGAGGAAATGGTTACCCACCTAACATTTTGAGATAACGTTTTTCTCAGATTGCCCCTCATATTTCCTTCATAAAACTAGATATGGGTACCTTCATATCTATTGCTTCTACAGAATCCCTACAGTGTAGGAAGAGACCATTTGGCTCAACATGTCCACACCGACCCTCTGAAAAGTAACCCACCCAGACTCCTACACTATTACTCTACCGCTACCCCTGACTAATGCACCTAATCTTACACATCCCTGGACACTATGGGCATTTTAGCATAGCCAACTCACCTAACCTGCTCACTTTTGGATAGTAGGAGGAAACCGGAGCACCTAGAGGAAACTCATGCAAACTGAGAGAATGCACAAACTCCACACAGACAATTGCCCAAGGGTTGGAATCGAACGCACATTTCTGGCACTACGATGCAGCAGTGCTAACAACTGAGCCACTGTGCCACCCCATTAGAGCATATTCTACTCATGCCAGTGTTTCAGAAGCTATTGTGCTTTTAACTATCCTTTTTTATTTTCTTCGCTTCCCATAATAGACAACATTTCTTGTTCTTTCCTAACAAGTATATAATGAGCTCTGCCATTTTAGAACATCAAATGAGGATTGCTAAAAAATATCTTCAAATCTTTTGGATTAGCTAAGGCTGGAAACTTTTGTGCAGTTTCTCTGAATTTAATTTTTAAAATGTTTTTCTTGTTTTTGGAGTCTCATCAACTGCAGCATGTCTTAACTTGTACTCCATTTCAGTAGGTCAAAACTAGCATCATCCAGTCTAGTCTGTGAGTGCAGCAAGTATAACTGACTATTAGACTTCTCAACTCATTTATTTCAATCTTGAATGGGTGATCCTGTACATATGAGGACCAGGCCCTATCCACTGGATACAATTGACTTGTTCTAAATAAGACTGGATGAAGATCACTACCAAATTATTCTGCTTCATTTCTATTCTTGTGTATTTAATGATCCCTGAAGTTTCACTAGCGATGTTAAACTCCTATTTTACGTTGTTTATCGTGTGCTGTTGATTCCTGTTGAGTCCCTCTCTCACTGCACACCCCAGGTACCTATCACATTTCCAACGCCCCTCCTCCAAGTCCCTCCTCCCTACCTTTTATCTTCTCCTGCTGAACACTCTCTGCTCATTCCTGAAGAAGGGCCTGTGCCCGAAACGTCGAATCTCCTGTTCCCTGGATGCTGCCTGACCTGCTGTGCTGTTCCAGCAATAAAGTTTCAACTCCTGTACAACATACCCATTAAAAAAATTAGCACTGTTTATCCTTGTGATACCAATAAAATCTTGCTAGATCTATTTTTAGTTGAATATACCCCACTTTCAATGAGATGGACTTAACTGAGAAATACTACACTGTTGATGCAATATGTAACTATAAACACGCTTATTTAATTTATACAGTTTCCCTTCTAATTCATCAGCTTCTTTTGATGGTTTTAAAAAGACTTCCATTTGACTTTATCCCCTTGTAAAAATGCAGCCCTTTTGTCAATAGATTTAGTTTCTCAGAAATATATGGCTATAAGAGATAAAATAAATATTCATGCTCACTTTTCCTACTGTAGGGAATTAACCCTCACCTGTGTAAGACTGGCTATCCCCGATTTGCTACATCGTGTAAATACCAAATACATTTTGTTTAGTATCTTCTCTCACCTTATCTTCTAATTTGTTGGTAGCCACTATAAGTTATTGATCATAAGAATTTATGCTTCCTGTTATATCCCTGACTTGTTTTATGATCCTTATTCTTGTCAATGTTTGACTTCTACTCATTCTGCCAACTTCATCTGAAAGTTATGTCTCACTGGATAGCACACTGGAAATTGAGCCCCACAAATCCTGGAACTGTTACAAAAGTTAAAGATTTTTCAAAACACACAAAGATCCCAATTTATCTGACTTTCAGATCAGGTTGATTAACAAAAACAGACCAGGTTTCTGTACTGAATGCAAATCACTATTCTGTAATTAGACTGTAGCTACAATTAAACAAAAATAACTTGTTAACATTAAACGCTACTAATTAAAACTCCAATCGCCCTATAAACTAATCTCTCTAGTCTCCTTATATACACATTACCTCACATACATACAGGGTAAAATAGATTATGGGCAAAGGTTGGAAAACGAAAAGAGAGTTCATTAGTTTTTGTTCCGAGGTACAGATGGTGAAATGATCGTAATGAGTCTTCTGCTGGCCAGCACATTGCTTCAGTCATTTTTCTCCAGATGCTTCCACTGGTTAGTAAGAAGCACAAGGTAGATTTTTAAAATGTCTCTGGCTTAGAGGTTAGAAGTTGTACTTGTATCAACTTTTGCAGGAAAGATAGACTATTATGTTCCGGTTTAAAGTTAGCTTTGACTGCGGAAAACAGGAGGACTGCCCCTGAGCTGCGGCAGAACTGAACTTGCTCCAAACTATTCAATTACCTGGGAACTAATCTCACAAATGTTGGCAGGCAGAAGAACTCTGTCATTAATAATGATAACTAGTCCATAGATCAATAAACTTCTTAGATTGCAAGTCAGATGGCATCTGTACATTCCTCAAATCAATATAGTCTGCAACTCAATCTTCTATTACTGCTTGTTCAAACACCCACTCTTTCAAACACTGAGATTTAAAATTGTTCTTTCCTATTTCAATCCACAATTTTTGAAACCACAGAAATAAAAATATACGGTCCTTACATGCTACGAGATTGGGGTTTCTTTCACCAGTCTGTGACCTTTATGGTAGGACTATGCTCACTTCAGATCTTGCACTTTTTTTTTCCTAGCCTTCCACATCTTGACCTCATTTCCAGTCTATGGGTCTTAACCTCTGTCACTTATCTTGTACATTTAACCAAAGGTTGTACTTGAACCATAGAAACCCTACAGTGCGGAAACAGGCCCTTCAGCCCATCGAGTCCTCACAGACCCTCTGAAGAGTAACCCACCAGGCCCTTTGCTCTACCCTAATACTCTACATTTACCCCGACTAATGCACCTAACCTACACATCCCTGAACACTATGGGCAATTTTTTATGGCCAATTTACCTAACCTGCACATGTTTGAATTGTAGGAGGAAACCGGAGCACCTGGAAGAAACCCATGCAGACACTGAGACAATATGCAAACTCAACATAGACAGTTGGCTAAGGCTGGAATTGAACCCAAGTCCTAGCACTGTGAGTCAGCAGTGCTAACCACTTGCCACCGTGCCACCCCACTTGCTAGTGGTTTTCTCTGTTGTCTCTGTACTGTGCCCAGACTGTGGACATTACCCTAAATTGTTTCAGATGGAATACCCCAAATCAATAAGCTCCGAGATGAGGAGGGGTGAACTGGTTCCCCTTCTATATTCACCAGGCCTTTAGATTGGTCAAAAAAGGTTTAATTTAAAAACATATTCCTTCCCTTTTGGATAGCTTTTGTCTGCACTCAAATGAACTTGTTTCCAAAGGAACTAATTTAAGCAGGCTTTTTAGAGCTAACAAACATTGATTTTTTAAAAAAAAATTACTAAATGGGTTTCCAATCCCCCTTCAACACACATCCACAAAGATTGGCAATAAGAGGTGAGTCTAAAATAGTAAGAGTTTTTTTTTAACAAAGTAGAAATCAATCTCTGAATTGTTTGTGAAGACCAGACACTGGAAGATTGTGGTTTTTGCAGTGGAAGTTACCAGTATCATTAATGCTCTAGTTGAAAAGTCAGTCTCAAGATTCTTAGTTTTGCCCAGTTGATTGAGATTCTGTTACTCTGATTCTTTTCAACTATTACTGAATTTCAACTTTTGGGCTGACAGCAATCCCTTTTATTGCTTTTTTTTCTTTTTGTTTGGCTTGCTAGCTAGCTGACTTCAAGTGCTTGAAGTAAGAGAGAGTCACTTTCCCTAGTCACAGTGGTAACATATATGGTTATTGGAAGACCTGCTCCAATTCAACCCATTTTGCAATTTATTTGGAATGTATTAGGAAGTTTATGCAAAACTCCCTGGGAAGGTAGATGGCTGGGGATACCCTGGCATGTAATTGAACTCCCCAGTCTTCAAAGTCTGTCCACCATCTACATGGCACAATTTAGGAATGTGACACTGTACATCTTACATATGACCTCTACCACCTAGCAGGATGGGAACAGCATTACCTTCAAGTTCCTTCCAAGCCACATAACATTTTAACTTGGAACTATGACCATTGTTGGTTCAGAATCTTGGAACTACCTCCACAGCTATACTTCGGATGTTCCTACATGACATGCACTGCAGCAGTTCAAGAAGGCAGCCCACTTCTTAGAGCATAAGAAGTTTAGCAATAACCATTGACCTCGTCAGTGCTGCCCACATTCCATGACCAAATACTTTGGGTTTATTCTCCTCTGGAAGTTGAATGGCATATCCATGGATTTCCTGAACTTCCTCATTAAAAGCTAGGTGAGAAAGCATTAAAGCAGTTGAATGAACACATGCAACATGCCTCACATTAAAAAGCTCTGAAGGCTGCTTTCTTTATCTGCTAGCTAGTTTACACAGAACAGATAGCATTATGGCTGGCTTAGAGTAGGAGGGTCTGAGTAGTTCTAGTTCTAGATAATCTGTAAGATGAAGCAACCCTGTCAAGAATCCTAAGAATCTTGTGCTTCATTAGGTCACCAATCATTATTTTAAACATCAGTAAGTACAAGCCCAACATATACAACCTCTCCTCATACCTCGGATGAACCTACTGAACCATCTCTGACTTGCTTCCAATACCAGTCTGTCCTGCCTGTGGCATAAAGTCCAGAACAGTTCACAGTATTCCGGGTGTGGTCTGAGTAATGCCTTACATTGGACATTAAATGGGGAAATCCATCAGCTGGCCTGTACTGCAAAGTGACATTTATGCAGATGCATACAAGCTTCCAGTACAGCTATGATGATGCATTTTTCCCCAACAGCAGCTCAAGTTCCTTGAGATGGGGGAGATGATAGCATATGAGTAATGTCACTGAGTGGGTAATTTCACTGAATGGGTAATGCAGAGGTTCAGGCGAAAGCTCTGGCTTCAAATGTCATGACAGCAATTGGTGCAATTGAGCTTGAGATTCTGCCTGGTTTGAAGTTGTCATAGTCTTGTCTCTTGACAGTCATCCCTCAAACCTGCTCGTAGCACTAGTGGTGTTGTTTAAAAATTCTTTCACAGACTTGGCTGTTGCTGGATTTGTTGCCCAGCCTTTAATAAAGGCAGAGTTGTTTGCCAGACCATTTCGAAAACATTTATTCATAGGAAGTGGGCATCTCTGGCTTGCACCACAACCCTTGTGGGCAGTCAGGAGTCAACCACATTGTTGTGGATGTTGAATCGAATGTTGGCCAGACCAGATAAGGTCAGCAGATCTCTTTGCTTAAAGGACATTAGGGGACCAGATGGTTTTGTTTTATTACAACAAACTGCAGTGGATACACAGTCACCATTAGGCTGTGTTTTTACATCAGGTAATTTCTTTTACTGATGAGATTCAAAACCAGGTCCCCAGATTATTAGAATGTAGGATTACTAGTCCAGTGAAATTACCTCTGTTTCACCATCTCCCCAAAAAGCAGTTAAAATTCAACAATGTTACGGTTGATCTAGAGTTGCATGTCGGTCAGACTAAGTAAGGAAAGCAGATTTCTTAATATTTGTGAACCAGGTGGGTTACAGTCAGCATTATTGATATTAGTTTTCAATTCCAGATTTTAAAAAAATCTAATTCAGTAATATTTAAATTCAATTGCACCATCTGCTGTGGTGGGGTTTGAACCCAAAATATTAGCCTGGATCTAATACTCCACAGACAGTTTCATTGTCAGCGTGACCATGGACCTGGGAACAGTCAGGGTTATTGTAGTTGTTGCTTCAGTGAAAGGAAGGTGCAGAGAAATGGAGGAGTGAAGATGCATCAGTCATTCCAAGACCAGCAGTCTGCTGAATGACCTTCGCAAGAAGCTGTTCCAACTGACGGACGCCTCAAGATGCACAGGATGGGTAAAGTCTATCATGCTCTGCAGCAATTCTTCCAGATGAGCAAAGCACACTTCTTCCTATATTCTCTTCTGCACCGAGCTGTGAGTGAGTGTCATGTGTTGGATTCAGTGCTTTTGTCAAAGGTAAACTGGTGGTGAGGTCAGATGGGAAGGGGAGGCATGAAAATTGCATAAGGACGAGGGTGAGTAGAAGTGGAGATTGATTGATAGATGAGAATGTGAGGCCATTCTGTACAGAGAAGGAGAGAATGGATATGGTTGAACAATATCTGAGTGTTTAGAATGAGGCGATGAACGGCTTGATACAGCAGAGTGAGGAGATGGACTGACACACACAACAGCAGATTTTTGAGTGTAGTCTTTCTACTCTCAATCTGAAAGGATACCATTGGGCTTCTGCTCCTAACCTAACGTCAGAAGTCGGAATGGGAGAAATCATTTTTAACTTGCTCCACTAGATCAAGACTGACCTCATACCTCAATGCCATTTCCCAACACTATTCCCACATCTCTTGAGTAATGGTAACTATTAAGCCTATCATGAAGTCTTCTAAAAATCTATCTCATTAACTCATTTCCTTTAGGAAACAAGTATTCTGTTCTTACCTGTAACTCTAAATGACAGTTATGTGCCTGAGTATTAACTTCTCTCAAAAATGTGGTGCAGGTAAATCCACAGTGTTTTTAGAAGGGATTTGCTGGATATTGAGCCAGTGATGGTGAAGGAATAGTGATGAAGTTACCGAAGACAGGATAGTGTATGACATGGAGGGGAATTGTAGATGGTGGTGTTACTGCGCATCTGCTGTCCTTGTCCTTCTGGATGGTAGAGTCTGCAAGTTTGGAAGACGTGTGTCTTGTAGATGGGATTTACAGCTACCCTTGTGTGTCAGTGGTGGAGAAAGTGAATGTTTAATCAGGTGGATGTGGATTCAGGGTCGATCAAGCAGGCTGCTTTATCATGGTTTGTCGTGCATCAAGCTTTCTGCGTACTGTTGGAGCTCATCCAGGCAAGGGTAAATATTTGATCACTTGTGCCTTGCAGATGGTGAACAAACATAGAGGATGTAGGAGGTGGGTTTCTTGCCTCATGTTCCTATCTTCTCATTTGTTGTAATAACAGTAATTATAAGGCCAATCCAGTAATGTTTCTGGTCCATGGCAAACCCTTAGCCAGACCATGGCAGCAGTACATACCATGCAGTGCAACAACTCATCACATCTTCTTCACAGCACCTTCCAAACATGTGGTGTCTATTGCTGTCAAGGACAAGGGTAACAGATGCATGGGAACTCCATCACCTGCAAGTTGACCTCCAGGCCACACTCGATCCTGACTTGGGAATATATTATAATTCCTTTATTGTCACAGAGTCAATACCTGACATCTACCTCCTTTCTCTTGACCAGAGCCTCAATATTTCCTGTCATCCAGTGTTCCCTACTCCTACTATCCTTCACATTAACAGGAACATGCTGTTTCTTAACTCTCCTGATCTCGCTTTTGAAAGCCATCTACTTGTCAGACATCCCTTTCCCTGCCAACAGCCTCCCCCGTCAACTTTTGAAAGTTCCTATCCAATACCATCAAAATTGGCCTTGCTCCAATTTAGAACTTTAACATGTGGACCAGGTCTATTCTTTTCCATAACTATTTTAAAACTAATAGTGTTATAGTCACAGGTCTCAAAGTGCTGCCTCATTTGCTCCTCAGTCACTTGCCCTGCCTTATTTCCCAAGAGGAGATCAAGTTTTGCCCCTTCTTTAGTAGGGCCATCTTGATTGACAAAGTTTTCTTAATACACTTAATAAATTCCTCTCCATCCAAGCCCTCAATGCTATTGCAGTCCCAGTCTATGTTTGGAAAGTTAAAATCCCCTACCATTACAACCCTATTGTTCTTACAGCTATCTGCGTTCTCTCTTCATATTTGCTCCTCCATTTCCAGCTGACTACCGGGGGGGCTGACAGTACAATCCTATCCAATTGATCATCTTCTTCTTATTTCTCAGTTCCACCTATGTAGTTTCACAGGAATGTCATCTCCAAGTACTGCCATGATGAAAAATATCACTCCTCATCCTCTCTTGCCTCCCTTCTATCCTTAATAATATCCAAAACCTGGAACATTTAGCTGCCAGTCCTGTCCCTCCCTCAGTCATGTTTCTGTAATAGCTGTGATATCCCAGTCCCATGTCCCTGAGCTCATCTGTCTTACTTGTCTGTGCTCCTGCGTTGCAATAAATATAGTTTAATTCCATCAGTCTTCCCTCATTCACTGCCATGCTCTTGCCTGCCCTGTCTATTTAGGTTGCTTTTTTTAACTTCTGTACCAGCCTCAACATTCTATCTTGTCACACTACTGTTTAGGGTTTCACCACCCTGCCAGACTAGTTCAAACTTAACAGAATGTTTCCATGCCTATGTTTGATCGGATATAAAAGATACTGGAATCTCAGGTGAAGCTTTTGGGACTCCCAGGAATCACTCTGGCTGTACAATAATGGTGTCATCACTCCATAAGTATGACTGTGTCAGGTTCTTGCTCAACTTGTATGCGAGACAGCTGTCTAAATTTTGACAGAAATCTCCAAGTAAGGAGAATGTTTGCAGGGTGCATCAGGAGAGCTTGTGCTTTTATTGTTTGCGGTGCGTGGTTCAATGGTACGCTGTCCTTGCGGTTTCATTCTTTTTGATCTTTTCAATGGCGATGTAATACACTTGGCTTCCCTAGGCTATTCCAGAGAACATTTAAGATTCAACCAGAGGCTGAGAGTTTGCAGTTACATTTCTAGTTTTCAGACAGTTTGATTATGTGTGTCTGTTAATTATCTGTGTTAACTGGGTATGATTAGTTTGGCCTGGTGTGGGCTCTACGAAAAGTAAACAAACTTTTAGCTGGATGCTAGAAAAAGCTGGAAGCCAAAAACTAAGTTTGGAATAGATATTTTAAAGCATTGAATAGAAGTCTTGTAAAGCTGGTGTCTCATCTCTGCATTGTTTCAAGGCATATAAAATACACAACACCATTTAGACTAGTCTAGTAAGGATGGCCTATTTTCTTCCCATAAGGACGTAATATATATTGGAGACAAAGTAGTTTAAATGTTGTCTGGCTAAACTTGATGGTTTAAAATTGAATGAGGAAAAAAAAGCAGAGGACACTTACATTTCTTCTTTGAAATGTGGAATGTAACCATCAATTATTTTACAAAATCAAAAAATGTTCCTACTTTGCCTTACATTTAATACTTTACTTCAGTCTATGTTAAATTTATGAATGCAGTTTGCTTTTTGCTTCGTTTCTTGTGAGACTTTCTTCATGTCCTTGCTGTTCAATGTATTTGGCCTTCAAGTGTTGTTTAAGATGATGTAAAATTAGATAAAAACAGCATCTATATTGCCTGAAAGGAAACTTATTTGAGCTTTACATCAACAAAAAGTGCTGTGGCAATTCAGCAGATGGAAATTTTGCAATGCTACAGTTTTAAAATCCTCCTACTCATCAAATCTTTCCATGTTGCCTTTCCTATCTTTACTCACTGCTGATTCCTGGAGACTTGAGTTCATTCAATTCTAGCCTCTGGTACATCCCCAATTCTAAGGCCACCACTACAGCTGTTATCTACAGCTGACTAAGCCCTAAGTTTTGAAATTCCTTCCCTCAACCTCTGGATCGACCTTTGAGACCCTTCATGAAATCTCTATGACTGAGCAATTGGTTACCAGCCCTGATATCTCCTCATGTGATTTAGTGTCAGCATTTGGTTAATGCTTCTGTAAAGCACTTTGAGATGTCCCACTACATTAGTGGTGTTATATAAGTTCAAGAAATTAGTGTGGAAGTTGTGTTCCATTTGCAGCCTGGAACTGATTTTCTGATCTGTTAATGTTTCTTGTGAGTACATTGGGCACCGATTCTAATTAAACAAGTCCAGATGTTATCCTAGAGAAGGAGCACAAGTTGGCAAAAATCAATATTGAGTGAGCATCATTGTACATTCAGCCAGACCGACGCACCAGTAAAGTTCTTTCTAGTTTGTAAGAATCACCTGGTCTTAATTTCAGAGAAAGGTAAAGTTGAGGAGAAATGCAGTGCCATAAATCATAATATTTCTCTCATGTGAAATATTTTTAACGTTACATAGAGGATAAACACACTTTGAAAGGATTATATCACAAATACTCTTGTCCAACTTCAGGTTTTAAACATTTTTTAAATTGCTCTTAATGTGAATTTTGGACTTTCCACATCTGGATGCCACCTGCCAGCTCTTATGCTAATTTTTGATTTCTGTAGACTGGCAGCAGACCTGTACACTCAGAAGTTGAACGTACAGACCTGCCACCAATCTCTGAAAATCAAATGTGATAACATAAATGCTAGGAGCTGACTGATAGATGTTCAACACTCTGATTCCAATTGGAGTGTCGACTAATACAAAATCATCTGGAATTTAGGACTAGTACGAAAAACAGTAACAATGGGCAGAATCTTCTCGGATACTAAACAAGTTGTCAAGAGAGTTGAGAGAAGCACATGAGGTTGGCAATAAGAAGGTTCCCGAGAGCAAAACGTCCAATTTTCCAATGAAGTGATGAAAGATTCTCATAGTGAGCTGCAAGTGGCCTACTTGCATGCATTAGCATGTATTAACATTCTCACTGTTGTCATCTCATCTCATTGATATATAGTTTCTCACTATCCCACCCAACTGCATGAAACTGGACGGTGACAAATCATGACATGACAGTCAGCACCGTGTCTGGGTGAGTCCAGCTTGACACTTGATTCTCTGGTCCTCCAACACTCACTAACATTTCAGCTCTCACCTCATGGTCAAACACCACACATGCCCCTCCATCCTGCAGGGCCTTCATATGCCCGTTGGCAAAGCAGGGTACCACTTTCCTTCCATCCAACATGTCTGAACAGGAACCATGTGGGGCAGCTCCTGAATGTTAGTGCTTGACCGTGTGCATGGCTGGCCTTTAAAGATGGTGCCAGTACCAGGAATCCTGGGATATCCTGGCACTGGCCAGTGCTTCTGCCTGTGATGCTTAGGAGAATATAACAAGCAAGGTGCCATACGGGCGTAGTATACAAGCGATGAGGTGAGTCTGTCAAAGTAATGTGAGAAAACACGCTAGGCCTCACCGAGAGAAACTAGGAGAAAGTGAGGACTCTGGAAAAGCACACCTGGTCAGGCAGCATCCATGGAGCAGGAGAGTCAATATTTCGAGCTTAAGATCTTCATCAGATGAAGAAATTATGCCTGAAACGTCGACTCTCCTGCTCCACAGATGCTGCCGGACCGACTGTGCTTTTCCAGCACCACACTTTTTGACTCGGAGAGAAACACTCCATGAAACTCATGAAAATTTATACTTAGCCACAGCCCAACAATTCTAATCAGACGCTTGGTCAATTCAAAATCTTATTTATGATCAACAGATCAGTTGTCCAGTGAACTTCTAAAGCAATAATGCAGACTTTGTTCAACTTGAAATACTAGAATGTTTTAATTATGGATGCACCATTGAAATGTACTTGTTCACAAAGTGAGGTATAAAAGTGCATCATAAATAATTGACAAATTATCTTCCTTCATCTTTCATTATTCTTCCTTAATGAATGTTACACAACCAGTAGCAGTCACCATATGTAATTCATAGACATAAATTTCCTTTCTATTACTTTGTGGCATGATGTTACTAATTGTTTTTTGTAATTCCCTTCCTTCCCTTTTTTTTTCCTTTTCTCCTTCCATTCCCCTCATTATTGTATCATTCTTCTTTGTTTTTACTTCTGAATTTCCTTATTCGTGTTTCTTCTCTCGTTCTGTCTGTTTACTTTTGTTTAGTTCTTTATTATAAATAGTGTGCACTCTAATTTTCCATAGGTAACACCTCAGTGTAGATAAATGGTAGATTTGAATAACAGAATTCTATCAATAATCACAAATTCTAAAATCGACTCCCCGTGATGGATTTAGAGTCATAGAGATGTACAGCATGGAAACAGACCCTTTGGTCCAACCCATCCATACCGACCAGATATCCCAACCCAATCTAGTCCCACCTGCCAGCACCCGGCCCATATCCCTCCAAACCCTTCCTATTCATATACCCATCCAAATCCCTCTTAAATGTTGCAATTGTACCAGCCTCCACCACTTCCTCTGGCAGCTCATTCCATACCCGTACCACCGTCTGTGTGAAAAAGTTGCCTCTTAGGTCTCTTTTACATCTTTCCCCTCTCACCCTAAACCTATGCCCTCTACTTCTGGACTTCCTGATTCTCCATGATTATTAACAATGTGTAGCTTAACTTCAGTTTTACAAAGATAGAACTATTAGATCTGCATCCGTACATTTTAGCATTGATTGTAAGGCCTGAGCAAATTGATGCAAAGTCTAGTAGTCTGATTTGAGGACAGTCAGTGTGCAGTGCGTCATGTTTCGTTCGGTTTTCCATGCAAGTGGAGTCCCAGCTACACAGGATGGTGAAGAAGGTGTTTGGTATGCTTACCTTTTTTGGTCAGAACATTGAGGATAGGAGTTGGGAGGTCATGTTGCAACTGTACAGGACATTGGTCAGGCCATTTCTGGCATACTGCATTCAAATTAGTCTCCCAGCTACTGAAAGGATGTTGTGAAACATGAGAGGGTGCAGAAAAGATTTACAAGAATGTTGCTAGCATTGGAGGGTTTGAGTGATAGGGAGAGGCTTAATAGGCTGGGGCTCTTTTCCCCAGAGTGTTGGAGGCTAAGGGGTAACCTTATAGAAATGTATAAAATTATGAGTGGTATAGATAGGGTGAATAGTCAAGGTATTCTGCCCAGAGTAGTTGAGTCCAAAACCAGAGGGCGTAGATTTAAGGTGAGAGGAGAAAGATTTTAAAAAGCACCTAAGGACCTTTTTCACACAGAAGGTGGTGAGTACATGGAATGAGCTGCGAGAGGAAGTAGTGGAGGCTGGTACAATTGCAAAATTTAAAAGGCAAATGAATGGGTGTATGAATAAGAAGGGTTTAGAGGGATATGGGCCAAGTGCTGGCAAGTGGAACTAGATTAATTTAGGATATCTGGTTGGCATGGACGAGTTGGATGAAGGGTTCCGTTTCCATGCTGTACATCTCTATGACTCGATGGAGGACCCGTGTAATGTATTGCATAGATTTCACTCTTGCTGTTGTGTAGTTTCTAAAAAGAGCTGCTGAAAAGACACTTTGATGCTTTTGCTGGTATTCGTGTATATTTAGATGATGTGGAAGAAGGAGGAAAACAACAGAAGAAAGTAAGAAGTAGATTTGGAGCTGTGGGAGGAGCAATAGGGAACTTCAGGTCAGGATAAAATACCTGCAGTTTTCTAAGGAGGCTGCACTTCTCCAGGAATGACCAGAGGTGTGTCACCTCTTGATTGCAGCCAACTGTTGCTCGTTGTAGCCAAGGCAATTACAGTCTTCAACTACTATTCCTCTACTACTTTTTAGTGTGCCAGCGGCTATATCGATAATATTGCTCAGTCTGCAATTTGATCTTGCAATATGTTATGTTCAGTGAAGCAGTTACTTTAATCCTGTTCTCCATGGAACACCAGAAGCAGGAGGACTCAATTCTGAGGCAGGTATTATCCCTCAAACTTGGGTCCTTTAATGAGTGCATCTACTATTCCCTTGAAATGTCAAGGCTTCCATTTCGTTAATGAACAACTGGTATGCATCATTTTACATTATTGAGCTCTGTGCCTGTTTTTGTTGGAGCTGCCATGGTGTTATTCCCACCACCCAACTTTGTGCAGAGGCTGAGCTCATGGTTGGCTATCTGCTTGAGGATGTGGAGAAAGTGAGCACTGCAGATGCAGGAGATCAGAGTTGAAAAGTGTGGCGCTGGAAAAGCACAGCCGGTCAGGCAGAAGATGTTTGACGACGAGGACTATCCCCAAAACAGTTGTCTCTTGACTCACCTGAGGAGGCTGCTTCCGTTTACTTACAATCTGACCCAAACCTTCGTAGTGTAGAGGGAGCTCCTGTTTTTTTTTGAGTTGTGTGCCAGTTTCTATCAGAAGGATAGCAGTAGTAGACTGTGTGTGTCCTGTTGAAGTGGTTTTGAAATTATCAGGTGGTTTAGTATGGGGTGAATGCTGAGTAAAAACAGCAAACGTGACAAAAAGTGAGAGGCCAGATTTGTGAGTGCAAACAGAAAAAAACTAGTGAAGTGTATTGTGGTTATAAGAGAAACAGGGAAAGATAAAATTAGGACTAAAGTAACACAATGCAGAGATGAGAAGGGACATATTTCCTTGAGAATCCTAATGGGGTTTATCATTTTCATCCATTGCTGGCCCTTGTTAAGTGCAGCTGGGATTGTCTTTCACTCTGCGTTGCTATTGGCTAATTTGATTTTGGAGGGAAAGAGCATGCCTTATTTGTTTCTCTCTTGATCTAAATGCTTACATCAGGCTGACACCAGAGAATTGGAAGCTACAAGTTAACTTTCAGTCGTAACTGAACCTGCAAATATCCTACCTCCGAGTTACTGAGCTGTCCACAGCTAGTGTGGTGGTTAATCATTTTCTGACTGCTTTGAAACACTTTATGATGAAGAGGTGAATCATAACATGTCCAAACAGGTTGCCTAAGAATAGCCAGTGCTCTTACGGTGCAGCAGTAGGTAATCCTACGTCTGGACTAGAAGTTCCCCCTATCCCTGAGATGTGTCATAACATTATCTGAACAGATTGATTACAAATAAATTTTGTGACTCTTGTGGTAGTGTCCCTGCCTCTGGGCCTGAAATTTGTGTTAAAGTCTTGCCTGCCCCAGATGTGTCTAGTAACATCTCTGAACAGGTTGATTGAATGGACCTATTAAAAACCAGCAAGGACTAACCCTAACCCTAACCCTAACCCTATTGTGTTATTCAGTTATCCTGATGTGTTCAATTCCTCTTGTCCTATTGGTATGTAAATTTTCTTCTTCCTAAGATCTTCACTCCTCCTAGTGCTAGGTCCTGTATTATCTTTTTCATTATTGTGAAAGATTTCTCTAAAGATTTCAGAATATTCAGGAAATAATCAAATACTACACTACGAAACTAATGACACATGATCTGACATGCAAATTTTGAAGTCAGTATCTGACCTGACTTGCTGTGATGCATTTACTTTTACTTAACAATTGCTTTATGCTTAATGTATCATGTTGTCTTACATGTGTAGATTAACTGTGTTCAAAACAACTTTGGCTCTTATGACTGTTCCAACTGGATGCCTTGCCACATGGCTTGCTCCTTCCTTTTATGTAGGAAACATTGTTGACGCAATTGCCTCTTACTGGCAAAAGTGCAAGAATCAAGAGCAGATGCAGAAGATGATCTTCTGGTTTTGTTTAATGAATGCATGACTTACTTTCTGGATTGCCTCACTTTTGACAGTTTCTTGGTGCAAGTTACTTGGTTTGATATATTAACCTGCCAGGACAACAGTGGCTGAAGCAAGAATAAGCAGTTGAAATTTGCCTGTGAGTGGAGCATATTGTCATCATAATGTGGAGTTTGATTCATTTTTCAATAACTTAACAGCTCGATTTCAACTGGCATTGATGAACGATATGCATTCGGGGAAGAGGAGGTGAAGACTGTTTCTACTGCAATAACCTTTAGTTAAAAAGAGGATCAAGTCCCTTCCTTTCACCCATTTAACTTCCCTTTTTCTCTTTCTCCACCATTAACAACCTCTTTGCCTTTTGCAGTGGGCCTCTGCCTCTGTTTTTTTAAATGCTTTTGACATTGTCCAAGACCTTTCAGTTCTGAAGAAGAACCATACCAGAGTCAAAACATTAACACTGTTTCTCTCTCCACAGATGCAGCCAGTCTGTTGAGTTTCTCCAGCATTCGGTGTTTGTTAAGTATTTAGGGAAAACTGGCAAAGACCAAAATGTCAAAACTCAGACAAGACGAGTTAAATATGATTCAACTATGGCTGGAACTTGAACTTGTAATTTTGGTTGCAGTTCAATATTGTGTTGAAGATTTATAGCACTGTGTATTTCCAGCAATTCCTTCGCTCATATCATATATTTACACATGTATTTAACCATACTTTAAAAGAAGTTAACCTTTGAGAAGAACAAATTAGTTGTCAATCAAAGTTGGAATATGATTTAGAAATTCTGTTTGAAACATTTCTGTTGCAGTGGGCTTATCTGGCAAAACATAATTCAATCATTAATCGATTTAGCATGCTGTATTGTCTGAGATGTTCCAGGCATACAAATGTCAAATGTATTGCTAGCCAAAAACAATGTAATAGATTTTGATGCATCAGTACCTGCCAAATTACATTAAGCTTATTTTTTGGTCATTGTTCAGTTTCCAGAAACCATCCGTGTAGCTGAACATTTTTGTAAAATAAGTTATTTTTTATTTTGAAAATTGTTACCAATATTATTCTGTGGCCAAGCAGGGAATCAACGATTGCAGCATCAAGTTTTACATCGACAACAGTCATGATTTGGAGATGCCGGTGTTGGGACTGGGGTGTACAAAGTTAAAAGTCACACGACACCAGGTTATAGTCCAACAGGTTTAATTGGAAGCACTAGCTTTCAGAGTGTGGCTCTTTCATCAGGTGGTTGTGCACAACCACCTGATGAAGGAGCGTCGCTTCGAAAGCTAATGTGCTTCCAATTAAACCTGTTGGACTATAACCTGGTGTCGTGTGACTTTTAACTTTGTACATCGACAACAGTTGTTTGATGATATGTAGCAGTCTTGAGTGTGATCATTAATAGTCTATTGTTAGATATTTTATCAAACACTGCAGGTCAATGCCTTTATATATATATATATATGGTTTCTGAACATCCTGTGTTTTTGAGGGTACCTGAAAAGCAACAAAAACATGTTATTATTAAATGTGTTGTAGAATATGTCCCAGGGCGCTTTCGAGGAGCTGTACCAAACAAAATTTGGCACAAAATCAGGTACAAAAATATTAGTTTGGGTCTTAACAAGGGAAGAAAGATGTAGGGAGGAATTTCCAAGGCTTAGGAATTAGCAATTGCAAGGACAAGTGCTAGCAATGGTGTGATTAAAAATGAGGGTACTCAGGAGGCCAGAATTGGATGAGTGCAGTCATCTTGAAACGTTTCAGACTGGAGGAGATCGTAGAGGGGATAATGGGTGAGTTCATGGAGACAGCTGGAAACAAGAATGAGCATGTTAAAATTGAGACTTTACATAAACATGAGCCACTACAGGCTAGATGGTATAAGGAAAACTGTCGAATGGCACTGGATGTAAATTAAAACTGGGGTATTTGAATGACCTCAAGCTGTACGAGAGAGGACATGAGTTTTGACATTTTGGTCGTTGCCAGTTTTCCCTAAATCCTTAACAAACACTGAATGCTGGAGAAACTGAGCAGGATTGGCAGCATCTGTGGAGAGAGAAACCGCATTAAATTAGGAGTGCACTGGCTAAACAAGTCTAGAGGCAACAAAATCACAGATTAAGGTGTCAGGACCACATGAGAAGGTGATTGATGCTATGGAGGTGAAAATAAGTATTTCCAGTGATTGCGCAGATATTTGTTTGGTACGTTCTTTTATGTCAATTATGACATCATCTGTTTCTACATCTGTCAGGGAGTGGGACTTGGTACTAGCTCTGGCAGTTTAATGTGGGGATTCAGGGCAGTAGTTGGAGGAAATTCCTGCTCATTAGAGCTAGATATTGGGAACATGGTGTCATAGCATAGAAAACATGCAGGAGCTATGGTTTATGGGACTGAGATGAAGCTGTATTGGCAACATGCACATAAGATCTGATGCTCTGTTTGCAAATGATATTTTTGAGGCATAGCATGTGGTTGAAAAATAGGAACAAGCCAACAATAGATCCTGAGTGGACACAAGAAAGAACAATGCAGACAGAGAGGGAGGATGCTGATATGGTTAAGAATGTCAAAGGCTGTAGACAGGTTGAGAATTATGAGGAGGGAAGGCTGTCTATCACGTAGGATATTATTTCTGCATTTGCCTTTTACACATAGTGATGAGAAAGGCATTGTTAGGAAGGATTCAAAATTGGAGGTGTGGGCAATATGGATATGGTATTTCGAAGGCGCTTGTATGTTTAAAGACTTTGGAGTGGAAAAGGACTTTGAGATGCATGACAAATTGCAATGAGGGAGGGGTCAGAGTTGGTTTTTGGAAGAGGAGTTGATTTGAAGAGAGGAAAACTGCACATAAGGGGTGAGGAACATTAATGTTGTTGGCTAATATAGGAGCCAGGAAGAGAAGTTGGGCGATAGCAGTTTGGTGGAACTGGGGTCAAGACAGCAAGTGGTGGCTCTGACAGACTAAGTTCAACTCAACAAGGCCCTGTGGGGAGAAATTAAAGAAAGATACTTAATCTGGGATGGGGTGGGCAGAGGGAATCTTTAGAGGGACACGAAAAGTAAAGTAATACGGATTCCGATGAAAGTGGGAAATATTCTGAAACAGTTCTGAGGAAGGACCAGTTTGATGTTGCCTGAAATGCTGAGTTATTCTTGCACCACTTGTTTTGATTTCAGATTTTCAGCTTCTGCAGTTTTATGTTTATATTTCAGTTGCTTGTGGTTGTTGGAGGCGGAGACCATTGTCGCTAGAGTTGATCAGGACAATAGACCATTCTGCCCTTTGAGCCTGCACCACCATTCATTATGATCATGGCTGATCATCCTCAATCAGTATCCTGTTCCTGCCTTATCTCCATAACCCTTGATTCCACTATCCTTGAGAGCTATCCAATTCTTGGCCTCCTTGGCCCAGATATTTTCAGTTGCTTTATCAATGACCTCACCTATAGCATAAGATCACAGGTGGAGCTGTTTACTGATGATTGCATTCCATTCACTATTCATCACCTCATGAAATATTTCATTTCTGTATACAACAAATCCAAAAAACATTCCAACTTGTATTAATAAAAGGAAAATAGCATTTATCGTACGCAACTGCCTGTCAATGAGTTTCTCAAACAAAAGAATCTAATCACCTAACCTTGATGTTCAATGGCATTACTATCACTGGGTTCCAGGCCATTATTGACCAGAAATGTAACTAGACCAGCCACATAAACACAGATACTTTGAACTCCAGTCAGGAGGCTGGGTGTTATGCAGAAACTCAGAGTCATACAATGCTGAAAAAACCTCCAGCCCATCGACTTTGCTCTGACATAACTAAAGACGTGCTAATCCCAATTTCCTGTAATGTCCAATATCCTTGAATGTTATGATATTTGAAGTTCCCATTCAAATATTTTTTAAAAGATTGTAAAGTTTCTGACTTCTATGAACTTCCCAGGCAGTGCATTCCCCATTCCCACCATGCACTGAGTGAAAAAGTTTTTTCTCAAATCCGCTCTGAATCTCTAGCCCCTTACCCTAGAATTATGCCACCTTGCGATTGACCCCCTCAACAAAGGGGAACCTCTATTCACCCTGTCCATACCCTTCATAATCTTGTACATCTCAATCCTAGCCTATCTAGTCTCTCCTTATCTCCTTATAGAGATCCCTCTGTTCCTCTGAGGTCCCCAGCCTCCTGCCATTCATTAAAAAACTCCTTGATCTTGTTGTTTCTTCCAAAGGTGCATCACCTCACACTTATCAGGGTTAAATGCCATCTGCCATTGCTCTATCCATCTGACCAACTCTTCTGCATTCTTCTTCCAACCTATATCATCTTCTTCACTGTTAACCACCCTACCAATCTTGGTGTTGTCTGCAAACTTGCTTAACATTCCCTCTGCATTTTAATTTATATCAGTTATGTATATATTCCCTCCTTCAGAATTTTCTCCAATAGTTTCCCTACTTTGATGTGAGACTCCCCACCCCTCATGACAAGTGCTAGCACATTAGCAGTCCATCATAAATTCTTTGTCTTACGATTGTGTCCTCCTCAACCACCAGCAGCGCTCCGAAAGCTACTGCTTCCAATTAAACCTGTTGGACTATAATCTGGTGTTGTGTGATTTTTAATTTTGTACATCCCAGTCCAATACAGCATCTCCAATTCATTCCTCTGGCACATCCCTTGTGGCCAGAGAGGAATACAAAATTTGTAACTAAGCTCTTGTAATTTCCTGCCTTGCCTTCCACAGCAGCCTGGGACACAGTTTATGCTGGCTGGGGTATCTGTCCATTTTTAAGCCTGATGGAGCCTCCAATACCTCCCCATTTCCTATGTCAAAATGTGTAAGTTCCTCACTGTCTCTTTTCCTGAATTCCATACCTACGGTCTCCCTTTTCCAAGGTGAAGACCAAAGAGAACTATCCATTTAACATCCTATCAATGTCCTGCAACTTCACACACCTGGTTGCCTCTTTGTTCTTCATGGGCTGTACTCTTTTCCTGGTTGACCTTTTCTTTTTAATGTATTTATGAAATATCTTGTTAGGAAGTTCTTTCTCATGCTCCTTTTTGTTCTTCATATTGCTTTCTTAATTCCCCTCTTGCACTTTCTATATTTCCATAGGGCTGCAGCTCAATTGCTCCCTTTGGACTTGCTAAAAGCCTTTCTCTTCTTCCTCATCCAGTTCTGAATTGTCCTAGACATCCAGAGTTCTCTAAACTTCTTGCTGCTACAATTACCCCTAAAGGATGGATCTTGGACCTGTGTACTCCCCAGCTCTTTTTGAATGCTTCCCACTGCTCTGTAAACTTACCCACAAGGCACTGTTCCCAGTTAACTTTGCCCAGGTCCTATTTTATTGTAGTAAACTTTCCCCCGATTCAAAGCCATCTTTTGCAGGCCATCGTTTTCCTTGTCCTGAACAAATTTGCTAAAACATTCCCCCACTGCCACATCCAACATTTGCCCAGCTTTCCCCCCCAGAAATGGACCCAGCACTGCGCCGTCTCTTGTTGGGCCTTCTGCATATAAAATACAAAAAAGCTCCCATGGATACATTCAGGAAATCCATGACTATCCCAGTTTATACTGGGAAAGTTGAAATCCCCAAGTACAATTACCCAATTATTTGGCTTACTGACCTCTGTGAACAGCCTACATATTTGCTGCTCTATTTCCTGCTGACAGTTTGGGGCCTAAAATACACTCTCAGTACAATGGCTGCCCCCTTGCCATTCCCACATCCATAATGCATCCACAAAGCTCATTTGGGGACACTTCCAAGATATCATCTTACTGCAGTAATTGACTCCGTAATTAATAGTGCTACACAACCACTCTTTTTCACCTCCTCCTCTGTCTCATCTAAAGATCCTAAACCCCAGAATGTTATGTTGCCAGTTCAGCAGTTCCCTCAGCCATGTGTCTGTGATGTCTCACCTTGTGACTGTCTAATGCTTCTCCATCAGCTTGAGGACATAGCTGGTTTGTGGTTCGGCTGGATACTGCTGCAGTAACACACTAGATGCTTGATCAGACCATCCAGAACATAGAAGACCATTCATTGTTAGATTTTTCTTTGCATTGTAAAAGGCAGTCTTTTAAGAGGTGCTGGCTGCCTTTAAAAGCTGGTATTGATGTGTATTGTCTGATTGACAAGCTGCCAATTCATGAATAATGCTGGCAACTTGTCAATTGTAATCAAAGGAAGGATTTGTGTGTGTCCCCCCCCTTTGATGCAATCAAACCTGTTTTCTCCCCTTTTCTGGTGTTGCATTTCTCTTTCAGACTGCCCAAACTTTTCCCAGTTCTTATACTCAATAGAAATGGGTGAGGGTTGTCTGATCAATCTGGATTGGATTGTAAACAAGATCCAAGTGATGAAGAGATATGTTCTCAAATTCACTCTACAATGCAGTTACTTCTCCATTTAGACATTTGTTGTGTCATGTGTTAATTGCGGAGTCCCAATGTTTATTTAAGATCCTATCTCATGTTTATATGAGACAAGTTCAGGAGTTCTGCAAAGCTTTTGAATAAAGCTTCCAATTGTTAAATATTTTGGTTTTGTGGTTCAGGCTGCAATGCTTCATAACATTTGGTCAGAGACCCTTTTATGGCAAATAACTATAAAATGATGGCTTAATACCGAGTGGAATCAAGCCAGTAAGTGGAGACATCTTTTCTTCACTTTGTGATTCAAAGTTGTTTGAGATACGGTTGTCAATGCAACTTGAGTAATGTCAGGGCATTTCACTCAGGATTTTGAAGTTAAAATTGTTTGCTGGTTAAGATTTTTGGTTTGAACTGCTGTCACAGATCACTAGATGTCACTAAACATCAATCTGTTGAACAAGGGCTTGTCATTTCTAATAAACCTTTCTAGGACTGAAGCAAGTATCAGCATTATACTTGTAGAAGGAACTATGTAGTAAAACGTGCAACTTCACAGAAGCATTGTACATAATACATTGACTGTAAAAGTTAATAGAATCACAGGATTGTTATGGTGTTGAGGTTCTTCAGCCCATCATTTCCAGCACCAGAACTTTCTCAAGAAGAATGCTCAACTTCATATTTTGAAACTGTTACCTCAAGTTCTAGATTTTGAAGCTAGAGGAACATTCACCCAACATCCACCTGTTAAACCATTCTGCATAATCTATTTTCAGACAAACATATGTGTCATAAGCAGGAGTAGGCTATTCAGTAAGGTCATAAGTTGTAACTGATCTGATGACTCCAAATTCCCCACTATCCCAATAACCTTTCAGTCCATCTCATCACGAATGATGTAATACTGCCTTAAAAAATTCACAAGTCTGAGTCCACCGTCTTTTGATGAAGAGAATTTCAAAGACTCTGAACCCTCAGTGAGAAAATAAATTTTCTTCATCTCTGTCTTAAATGAGTGACCTCTTATTTTGTTAACAGTGACCCCCAGTTCTAGGTTCTCCAACATAAGGGCATGTCTTTCCGCATCCACACACTCGAGATGACTCGGGACTTTCTATATTTCTGCCAAGTTGTCTTTTACTCTTCCGACTTCCAGCAAATTCGGAACTACCTTGTCCAATCCTCCTTTTAACGTGGAAATTCAGTTATGAAATGAATGCTAACATTGCGTTTGCTTTCTTAACTGCCAACTGAATTTGCATGTTAATCTTAATCCTGAACTAACACTCTGAAGTCCCTTTATGCTAAAAATTTGTGAAGCCTTTCCCTTTTTAGAAAATAGAATACGTCTCCATTCTTCACACCAAAGTGCATAACCTCAGACTTTCCCACATTATATTCCATTTGCCACTTATTTGCCTACTCTCTTAGCCCGTCCAAGTCTTTCTACAGTCCATGCTGCCTCAACACTACCTTCCTTCCACCTAACTTTGTGTCATCTGCAAACTTAGTGACAATACCCTCAGTTCTTTCGTTGAGATTATGAATGTATAATGTGAATACTTGTGGATCCCAACAGAGACCTCTGCAGAGCACCACTAGTCATTGGTTGTCATCCTGAAAAGACTCTTTATCCTCACTCTCTCCATTCTGCAGCCAATCCTCTATACATGGCAGTACCTTGCCCCTAACACCATGGGGTCTTAATTTATTTATCAGCCTCCTATATGGGACCTTGTCAAAGGCCTTCTAGAAATCCAAATAGATCATGTCCACTGGCTCTCCTTTGTCTAAATTGCTTGTTACCTCCTCAAAGAATTCTAACAGATTGGTCAGGCATAGCATCCCCTTGATGAAGCCATGTTGACCTAACCCTATTTTACCATGCACTTCCAAGTACTCCACCATTTCATCCTTAATAATGAGCTCCAAGACCTTATCAATAACCGAGGCTAATAAGTCAAGCTAACTGACTTATTATTTCTGGTCTTCTGCCTTCATAAACAGGGGTATGACTTTGGCCATTTTCCAATCCACTGGTGCCCTCCCTGACTGTAATGATTCCTGAAAGATCACCAATGCCTCCACAATCTCCTCAGCTGGCTCCTTCAGAGCTCTGGCATGTAGGCCATCTGGTTCAGGTGAGGTAAAAACAACTAGGTATTCCTGATGAAGGGCTTTTGCCTGAAACGTCAATTTTCCTGCTCCTTGGATGCTGCCTGACCAGCTGTGCTTTTCCAGCACCACTCTAATCTAGACTCTGGTTCAGGTGATATGTCCATCTTCAGACCTTTTAGCTTCCCCAGCATCCTCTCCTTAGTGATAGCCACCTATCATCTCTGCTCTCTGACTCTTGAAGTTCTGGTATGCTGCTGGTGTCTTCCACTGTCAAAACCGATGCAAAGTACATGTTCCGTTCCTCTGCCATTTCTTTATTTCCAACTTCTACTTCTCTAGTCTCACTTTCCAGTGATTAAATGTCCAGTCTTGCCTCCTTGTTACCTTTCAGCTATCTAAAAATAATCTTTTGCAGTCTTTCTTTTACTAGCTGGTTTCATATTTCATATTCTCCTATTTCATCTTCTCCACCTTTATTGCTTTTCTGGTAATCCTCTGTTGGTTTTTAAAGGTTTCCCAATCCTTTACCTTCCTATTAATCTTTATCACATTGTAAGCTTTTTCTTTGGCTTCTATCTGTCCCTGACTTCCCTTGTCAGCCATGTCCCTTGCCTTGTCCTCCCTTTAAAATGTTGCTTTTTCCTTGGAATGAATTTTTGATGTACCTCCTGCAATATCCCCAGAACCTCCTGCCATTACTGCTCCACTGTCTTTCCTGCTAAACTCCTCCCTCATATCTTTGTAGTTACCTTTTACTCAATTGTAGTACTGTTCCATCTGATTTTAAGCTTTTCACTCTCAAACTTCAGGGTGAATTCTATCATACTATGGTCAATGCCCCCCTAAGGATTCATTCACCTTAAGCTCCCTAATTACGTCTACCTTATTACACATCACCAAATCTACAATTGCCTGTTCTCCAGTGGGCTGGACCACAAGCTGTTCCATAAACCTTCTTGTAAACATTCCACAAATTCCTTTTCTTGAGATCTGCTAGCAACCTGATTTTCCCAGTCCACCTGCATATTGAAGTCCACCATGCTTATTGTGATAGCGCTTTTCTTATATGCTCTTTCTATCTCTTGATTTATTTTCTTCCCCACTTCCTGACTACTGCTAGGAGGCCTGTACACAACTGTCATCAGTCTTTTTCCTTTTGAGGTTCCTCAACTCTATCCACACAGATTCTACACCTTCCTGTTTGTTATCACATCAGTGATTTAGATGAGACTGTACAAGGCATGATTAGCTGATGACACTAAAAAAGGTGGCATTGTGGACAGTGAAGAAGGCTATCAGAAATTGCAGCAGGACCTTGATCAGCTGAGGAAGTGCACTGAGAAATGGCAAATAGAGTTTAATATAAATAAATGTGAGCTCTTGCTTTTTGGAAAGTCAAATCAAGGTAGGAGTTTCATGGTGAATGGTAGGGCCTTAAGAAGTGTAGTGGAATAGAGGGATCTTGGAGTTCAGGTTCACAGTTCTCTGAAAGTGGAGTCACAGGTAAACAGGGGAGTGAAGAAGGCTTTTGGCACACTGGCCTTAGTCAGTCACGGCATTGATTATAGAAGTTGGGAAGGTATGTTGCAGTTGAACAGGATGTTGGTGAGGCCACACGTGGGGTATTGTGTTCAGTTTTGGTCACCTTGTTATAGGAAGTTAAAAATCACACAAAACCAGGTTATAGTCCAACAGATTTATTTAGAAGCGTGAGCTTTTGGAGCATGTGGTTGTGAAGGAGCAGTGCTCCGAAAGCTGGTGCTTCCAAATAAACCTGTTGGACTATAATCTGGTGTTGTGTGATTTTTTTAACCTTGTACATCCCAGTCCAACACCGGTGTCTCCAAATCATTGTTTTAGGAAGGATTTAATTAAACTGAAAAGAGTGCAGAAGGAATTTACAAGGATGTTGCCTGCATTCAACAGTCTGAGATCTAGGGAGAGGTTGGTTATGCTAGGACTCTTTTCTTTATAGTGTAGGAGACTGAGGGGGGAACTTATAGAGGTGTATAAGAGCATGAGAGGCATGGATCTCAGTCTTTTTCCTAGGGTTGGGGAATCGAGGATTAGAGGGTATCAGTTTATGGTTATAGGGGAAAGAATAAAAGGAAACCTGAGAGGCAAACTTTTTACACAAACCACTCCCAGCAGAAGTGGTTAACAAAATTTAAAGGCTTTTGGACAAATACATGGATAGGAAAGGATGAGAAAGATATGGGCCAAGTGCAGGGAAATGGGGATAGCATGGACAGACATTTTAGTCGGCATGGACCAGTTTGGGCCAAAGGGCCCGTCTCCATGCTGTAGGACTCTGTCACTTCTTGTTTTTGATTGAATTTCATTTCTTACAAACAAGGCAGCCCCAACCTCTCTGCCCATCTGCCTGTCCTTTCAATAGGATGTGTTTATTCTTTATTCATTCATTGGATGAGAACATCACTGGCTAGGCCAGCATTTATTGCCCATCCCTAATTGAGGGCAGTTAAGAGTCAACCACATTGCTGTGGGTCTGGAATCATATGTAGGCCAGCAGTTTCCTTCCTTAAAGGACATGAGTGATCCAGATGGGATTTTCCAATAATCTATAATGGATTCACAGTCATTAGACTCTTAATTTCAGATTTTTGTTGAATTCAAATTCCCCTGTCTGCCATGGCGGGATTCGAATCCAAATCCCCAGAACATGACCTGGGTCTCTGGATTAACAGTCAAGCGATAATACCAGTAGACCATCACCTCCCCTGGATATTCACCTCCCAGGCAAAAGCAAGGACTGCAGATGCTGGAGATTAGAGTTGAGACTGTAGAGCTGGAAAAACACAGCAGGTCAGGCAGCATCCAAGGAGCTGGAGAATCGACGTTTCGGGCAAAAGCCCTTCATCAGGAATGAGGCTGTGAGGCAAGGAGGTGGTGAGAAAACTGGGATGGGGTACTTTCCCCACGGCCCCACTCCCCTCCTGTTTAGTTCCCAGCCCTAATCCTCTTAAAGCCATATCTCTGTTATACCCATGACATCATACCTGCCAATTTCAATCTGCACTAAAGCTATTTACCTTCTTCCATATACTGCATTAATTTAATTATAACACCCTCAATCCTGCGCTGACTGTTCTCCTTCTCAGAGTTGTCCCCTTATCTGCTGTGCCTGAAATTAGATTCCTGACCCTTTCCAAACTCTGTCTTATTCCTTGTTCTGGAAACTTTGATAACTGCTGTTAAGTCCTCCTCCCCTTAATGTTTTCCATGGAGCTGAAAGTCCTGGACTATTTAGTTCAAAGCCCTGTCCACAGCCCTAGTTACATGCTTTGCCAGGACTCTGGTCTCAGCATAATTCAGGTACAGCCTGTCCCATTGGAACAGCTCCCTCCTTTCCCAATATTGGTTACGTTTCCCTTTTCTCCCTTCTGCTGAATGGCTCTCTGTACCGCGGTGCTATTGTCAGTTTGCACGTCCTCCCTAGGGCCCCCCCTTATCCACACAGAAAGCAAGAATCTCAAACCTGCTAGTCTCAAGGGTTGAGACTCCTTCAGCACTACCTCCTGGTTTCATCTACTTGCCTTACTTATAGTCACACCCTTCCGTTCCTGACCACTGACCAAATTCGAGGTAGTTAATCTTCAGGGTGTAACTGCTCCTGAGTACAGTGTCCAGATAACTCTCCCTCTCTGATGTGTCGCAGTGTTAAAAGCTCAAACTCCAGCTCATCAACTGTGAGCTGGAATTCCTCGAGTAACCGACACTTGCGATAGATGTGATCACAATGAAGCACAATGGAATTCATCGGTTCCCACATTATGCTGTTAGAGCACATCGGCTGGTCTGGCATATTTATTTAACTTATTTAGTTCTTAATAAAGGCCAACATAACATTTGCATTCCTAATTGCTTATTGCATTACAGTAACTTCCTGCTCTTTGTACACAAAGACAGTCAGATCCCTGTATATCAATATTTCTCAGTTTCTCACTTTGCTGTTTTGGTTACAAAATTGTTAAATATGTCATTTGATCAGATTTATGCTGTTCTGGTGCATAGGTTTTGATAGTTTTCCTTAAGGAGCTGTGATAATGTGGTGGAATGCATGATTATCTTTATCACGGGGTTGGAGGTTATGGATTTGCCACCTTGATTCTCCGTATGCCAGATTTCTGCCATAATATAGTCAGCTGGAGTTTGAAGTCAGACCATTCTCCACAAGGAAGACATTAAAATCGAGTCATTGCTGTTGTTTCTGTGCATGTCATCTTAACTGGTTACAGAATTTCGCTGCCAGAGGCCTACTTTCTTGGCAAGCAATTGTGCGTGATATTGAAGAAAGGAGTCTGGAGTAATTAGCTTAAAATCGTGAATGAAATTCAAATTACAAAGTAAAAGTTAACAAAAATGACTTGCAGATCTCTGACTCAGCAAACTCAGAGACTGCTCTAATTCTGTTTGCTTTGTGCCTTGGGAGAGAATGGCTCATTTAAACAACAAGGAAAATAATTAGAAGGAAATGGAATGGGTTAGAAAAATGTGGATTAAAGAAGATATACTTTCATGTGACAGTGGAGGAAGTATATCAGCCCAATCTCTATTTTGAAGAAGATTGTGTTGTGGCATGTTGCAGGAATTTACAAAAAAATTCTGTGTGTTTACATGTCAGACTGGATATTTTTCTCGGGCTTATCAATGTTCAAAATGAACTAAAACTGAGCTAATAGCTTCAAAAAACAATAAAGGTAAAAGTTTATCCTGAATAAATTGAAAAAGGTAATTTAGTTTGAAGTACTGCGTGACCTGGAGTTGTAACTTACTTTATATGTGAACACAACATATTCTGCACTTGTATTGATGTCCATATATTTAACTGAAATTTATCCGGATATATCAAATCTGGAGTTTTCTGTCTCCATTTCTGCATCTCCCTACCTTGCCTTCAAACTTGCATCTTTGTCCTAGTTTTTGGGCCCAGCCTTAATATTTCTTTTTATGTGATGCACTGTCAAATTTTGTGTGATAGTGTTTCCATGAAGCACCTATTACTATATAAAAGGCACGATTTAAATGCAAATTGTTCATGGTGCTGGAGCAATAAATAAACAGAGTCAAACTTAAACAAATTGTTTTAAATGCAGAACAACCTTGTTTATCCAAAAGAGACAGGCAGGAAGTATTTTGTTTGGATAACTGATTGTTTGGATAATGGATAGCATTTTTACAGGACCTTGAGATCTTGTTCAGGTAACCCGAAATTCGGATAATTGATGTTCGGGTAATCAAGGTTATTCTGTACATACTTAGGGGAAATAAAGATATGTTCACTGCAGACCCTTTTATTTGATAAATTTGCAGTCATTACACTGAATAGGTATACTGTGGTTGAAATATTATTCTCTTGAGAGGAGGCAAGAGAAATGATGAGAATGGGAACTAATTGGGAGAGATATTTGCACTTGTCTTGCTACTTCACCAATTACGTTCTGAGCAAGGAGGTCTGCCACCATTTAAAGTCCTTTAAATGCTTAATGAATGGTCACTTAGGGCCACAACTCACTAACTCTCTGATTCCCTGCATTTCTAGTGGGTGTTAAATATGGATGGTTTCCCAAACAGGAAACCAGGGTGACCTGCCTATAACATTGGGTGGATGAAGTATCCAAATTCCAAATCTGTAGTTAGTCAGGATGGGAACTTAGATGGGTGACAAGGGGGAAGCTTCTGAAAGACAGCCTCCACCCCAAAACTTCTCCCAAGTGCCCCCCCCACCCAGTATCCACTAAATGCACTCTTCAACAAGGAGCTAAAGAGCACTTGCAATCCAGTAGCAAGAAGGTTAGAAGAATAAACCTCAACTGAGGTGGGCAGATTGTTGGAGGGAATCCTAAGGGACAGGATTTACGTTCATTTGGAAGGGCAAGGACTGATTAGGGATAGTCAACATGGCTTTGTGTGTGAGAAATCAGGTCTTTTGAAGAAGTAACAAAGAGGATTGATTAGGGCAGAGTGGTGGACATGATCTATATTGGCTTTAGTAAGGTGTTCGACAAGGTTCCTCATGGGAGACTGGTAAGCAAGATTAAATCTCATGGAATACAGGGCGAACTAACCATTTGGATACAGAACTGGCTCAAAGATAATAGACAGAGGGTGATGGTGGAGGATTGCTTTTCCGACTGGAGGCCGGTGACCAGTGGTGTGCCACAAGGATCAGTGCTGGGTCCCCTGCTATTCATTATTTATGTAAATGATTTGGATGTGAACATAGGAGGTATAGTTAGTAAGTTTGCAGGTGACACCAAAATTGGAGGCGTAATGGACAACAAAAGAGTACAATAGGATCTTAATCAGATGGGCCAATGGGCTGAGGAGTGGCAGATGGAGTTTAATTGAGATAAATGTGAGATGCTGCATTTTGGAAAAGCAAATCATAGCAGGACTTATACACTTAATGGTAAGGTCCTGAGGAGTGTTGCTGAACAAAGAGGCATTGGAATGCAGGTTCATAGTTCCTTGAAAGTAGAGCAGCAGGTATATAAGATGGTGAAGGCAGCGTTTGGTATGCTTTCCTTTATTGAACAGAGCATGGAGTATAGGAGTTGGGAGGTCATGTTGCGGCTGTACAGGATATTGGTTAGGCCACTTTTGGAGTATTGTGTGCAGTTCTGGTCTCCCTCCTATCAGAAGGATGTTGTGAAACTTGAAAGGGTTTAGAAAAGATTTACAATGTTGGAGGATTGATCTCTGGGAGAGGCTGAATAGGCTGGGGCTGTTTTCCTTGGAGCGTCGGACACTGAGGGGTGACCTTATAGAGGTTTATAAAATCAAGAGGGGCGTGGATAGGGTAAAGAGACAAATATTTTCCCTGGGGTGGGGGAGTCCAGAACTAGAGGGCATAGGTTTAAGGTGAGAGTGGAAAGATTTAAAAGGGACCTAAGGGGCAATTTTTTCACGCAGAGGATGGTGCGTGTATGGAATGAGCTGCCAAAGGAAGTGATGGAGGCTGGGGCAATTGCAACATTTAAAAGGCATCTGGGTATATGAATAGGAAGGGTTTAGAGGGATATGGGCCAAGTGCTGGCAATTGGGACTAGATTAGGTTGGGATATCTGGTCGGCGAGTTGGACCGAAGGGTCTGTTTCTGTGCTGTACATCTCTATGATAGCCTTTAGAACCTAGAAGCTGGCGATCCTTATGTGACCGGATAGTGTGTTGGGGTGCCGTGATCTCAGTGTTGAGGCCTGCAATATGCTATGTTCCAGTCTAGCTGATTGGCTTGCCACAGTGGCATTGGTGTGTCAGTTGCACTAAAAGTAGTGACATGGTGGTCTCTCTTGTTTTCACGCATAAAGGCTGAGGTATAGGCTTAATTTTATTAAACAATATTTTATACTTGTCATTATAAATCTTTAAATTTGTACTCATTTTCAGCAAATATTTGCATGGTAAAGGCATAACCGTTAGGCTTTTATGAAAAATGTCTATAGCAGTATAAACTTGCTAAGCTGCAATTACAAAACAAAAACTGAAAGAACTGCACATGCTGGAAATCGAAAACAAAAACAGAAATTGCTGGAAATTCTCAACAGGTCTGGCAACATCCATAGAGAGAAATCAGAGTTAACTTTTAGGGTCAGATGTGACCCTTCTTCAGAACTGATCAGAGCCAGGATTTTTTTTCAGCAGGAGATAGGGTGGGGTGAAGAGGGAAGGGATAAACGATAGGTGGGGATGGATCCCAAAGAGAAGGAAGAATAGTTGGACAGAGAAAGGAGTGGGTAAAGATTAGCCTGGGAGAATGAATAACTACTAATGGAGATTATTAGTGGCTAACAATGAGTTGTGTGTAATAGCAGATCGTGTGCCAGCAAGCCCTGGTGTTTGGAGGTTTGGGTAAGGATGTGGGAGATGCTGCCTCAAATCCTAAAGTTTTTGAACACAGTGGCCAGCCCTATTCCCAGAGATAGAAACACAGATGTCGAGGAAGGGAAGAGTCAGAGATGGACCAGGTGAAGGTGACAGCGGGGTGAAAATTGGAAGCAAAATTGATAAATATTCCTATTTCCAATAACACCTACAAATGTGAACTCTAATTTCCCTCCACAGATGCTGCAAGACCTGCTGAGCTTTTCCAATAATTTCTGTTTATTTTGGTGTTGAAGCTACAATTACATCCTTCCTCCACTTGAGACATTGAGCACCAAATGAAACAATTAGAAAATGCTAAATTTAAATTTAAAGAAGCAGTATCCATCATGACTGGGAGCACAGAAATCTGTAATGGGAATTTTTGAATGCTTTATAGAGCAGAAAAGTGGCCAACAAAACCTAAGGGCAAAGAACATAAATGAGTATAAGGAGAGAATTGAAAAACTAATACAAGAGTAAGAGGGAGACGACAAGAAAAGTTTGTCAAACAACATTTCAGTTAAATATTAAAACATTTTATAAGCGTGGAAAGTGTTAGAGATAGTAAGGTAAGAAGTTGACCTTGTTAAGAACATAAATAGAAATCTTCATGTAATGTTGACAATGTTGGTCTGGCTTCACAAAGAAATATTACACGAGAAGAGAAAAGAGAAGCTATGGACTGGATATTAATAGATTGGGAAGACGCACTAAAAAGATTAGTAGTTATGAAATTTGATAAGTTATCTGGTCCATTTTTGGAATACATCTCTGGTAGAATGAGAATTGTTTGCAATCTTTTCATCATCATTGGATGTAGGCGTTATGGCAGAGGACTGAAGGATTGTTAATTGCTGTTCAAGAAAGTGGAGAGAAATAAACCAGGGCATCAAAGGAGAGTCAGATGAACATCAGCAGTTGGAATGTTGCAGAAAAATATTACTGGGGTCAGAACATTCATTTGGGAAAGCACTTGTCAATCAAGGAGTGCCAGCATGGAATAGTTAAATGCGTATTATGTACTTAACAAATTTAATTGATTATTTGATGAGGAAACAGACAAGTTAGTGCAATGGAATTTATGGTGGCATTTGACAAAATGCCTCAGGAGACTTATTAAAGAAAAAAACAATCCCATGGAATTATAAATGAATAAATAAGAAGGACACGGAATTGGTTCAGTGACAGGAAGCAAAGAGTAGAGGTGGATGGCTACTTTTCAGATAGTTTCCCAAGGGTCATCTTTGCGTCTATTGCTGTACTGAATTCTAATTCCTGACTTAGCCCCGGTGTAGAAAATGTTATAAACTTTGGAAATGAAATGAAACTTGTGAAAGTATTAGGTGTAGACTGAAATAATTATGTACCTCCGAATGATGTAGGCAGCATGGTGAATTGGATGGAAGGATGGATGTTTATATATAGTGTATAAGTGTGTTAAATGATCCAGTTTGGAGGGGGGGGGGGTGCAAGTATAGAGAGACAGAACACTAATTGCATGATTTTGGAAAGTATGCACCATCAGAGAGATGGTGCTGTTCATTCTCAGAAATCCTTAAAAGTCACTGGACAAGTTGATAAGGTCATTAAGTCCTTAGTCAGGACTAAGGACACAAGGATATTTAATTTCACCATTCAGTATACAAACATACCGCACAAACGTCATAAGAATCATTGGCTGTAACATTGTAGACTATTTTGGTAACATGAATCTGGGGAAGATATACACGCCTCAGAAAGAGTAGAGATGTTTACCAGCATGTTACCAATGATGAGAAACTGGACAGACTAGGGTGGTTTGCCTTGCAATGGAAAAGTTTACCAATTGATCTCAGAGATTCTCAAAATGATGAAGGTTTTGATAGAGCAGATAGAGAAGGGCAGTTCTGTCTGGTGAATGGGTCCATAACCAGAACAAAATATCCAGAGGGGAGATAAAAATTTTCCAGTCGTAGTTGTTGGGATCTGGAAAGCTGTACCTGAAAAAGTGATTGAAATAGATTCCAGAAATCATTATAAAAAGAAGTTGAGCTATGCTTAAGGATGAACAATTTACGGCTTTGCAGACAAAATGATTGTCCATTCCATGAGAAAAGGAGAAAGTGAGGATTGGAGGTCAGAGTTGAAAAGTGTGATGCTGGAAAAGCACAGCAAGGTCAGGCAGCATCTGAGGAGGAGAGTCGACGTTTCAGCATAAGCCCTTCATCAGGAATTCAACTCTCCTGCTCTTCGGATCCTACCTGACCTGTGCTTTTCCAGCGCCACACATTCCATGAGAAAATGCAAGCATGAGAGGGCAATCCTTTTTTGGTTTTCTATAAAGTTATGAAATGCAAGTTGTCACATCCCTTTTAATTTTAATGACCATCCTCTAAGTGCCAGTTCACCAATCCTGGTCATCTCTAGTGCCAGGGCTCAATTGAGAGCTGGCAATAAGTAAGAAATGCTGTCCAACCTTTGAAAATGCTGTGATACTGAGGCAGGGAAACTTCAGTAAGCTTTAACTCACTGCATTACTACTCTCTGCTTTAGCATACCTCCTAAATTTTCAATTAAGTTGCTGTTATTAGCTCCACTGTTTTCAAGCCATTTTCCCAGAAATACAAACTTATTAATACTTTGACAATGAGATTTAAATCAAAAACATCTATATCCTCTGGAAATTTTTTCTGTGTTTCAGTTAATTTGTGAGTTTTTTTTTCCTGGACGTATAAATATGCTCAAGATTTATGACATTTATTATTGCATTCTTTACTCCTAGACTCATTTTTGACATTAACTAGCTGTGTTTCTTCTGTCCGAGCAATAGTTTAGATTTTGTGGTAGTGATGACAGCAAAACTGTTGGCATTCAGCACTACTCCCCTGAAACTGACATTAACTTTTGGTGTCTTTGTGCATGCCTGGTTAAATATGGAAATCCAGATGTTGCTGTCAGTGATTTTTATGCTTCCCTCTTGAACATGCAGTTGAAGGCATCCCAGGTTACTATCAAGAAGCAATAATTGAATTAGCAAAACTTGTCTCCTTTTGCTCTCGGTCAGTTGTTTTAAAATAAAATCTTTGGAAAGATTCTAACTCATTGAAAGATGTCTAACTGCATTTTAACAATGTATTAGGTTCATAATTACTATTCGAGAAAGTGAGGACTGCAGATGCTGAAGATCAAAGTTGAGAGTGTGGTGCTGGAAAAACACAGCAGGTCAGGCAGCATCTGAGGAGCAGGAGAATCGACACTTCGGACATAATCCCTTTATCAGGAATGAGGCTCATTCCTGATGAATGCCTTATGTCCAAAACGTTGATTCTCCTGCTCCTCAGATGCTGCCTGACCTGCTGTGTTTTTCCAGCACCACACTCTCGACTCATAATTACTGTAGCCTCATTGTCCATGTATAAACCAACTTTATATTCATAGAAGGTCAGGTTTTGCTTTTTATAAAGAAAGAACTTTGCTTTTAACTAAATTGATATGTCACCTCTTTTAACCAAATCGGTATATTCTAATCATTGACTTCACTCACTCAGTGATGTTTATTTACAGCATAAGAACATAAGAACTAGGAGCAGGAGTAGGCCATCTGGTCTGTCAGGCCTACTCTGTTATTCAATAAGATCATGGCTGATCTTTCTGTGGACGAAGGTTCACTTGCCCACCACTTTTAAAAGAAAAAAAAGAGTGCATTTTACTTCCTGGTTTGCTGTCTGTGAGTTACTTAAGTGTGATTAGCTGTTTAGCCTGCTTGATAGCATCAATGCTGCTAATCCATAGAGGTAGCTTTGACTCAATGTCATAGTTAGAGGAGTAATGGGAACGGGAGAGGTCAGACTGCAGAGATTGCTAGATCTTTGTAGGCAACCTTCTTTGCGGTCAGTAGCAATCACTGTTGCCTTGCCAATGGCTATGAAATCCCAGTCAATGTAATTTACTATAACATGCTTGTATTCAAATACAGAACCAAGCCTTAGCAACAGTGACAAACTAAAACCAACCTGATTAGCTAAGATGTCTTTTAATGTTCTGTGGTGACCTTATGTTTATCATTTTCCAAATTAATTAGGAATCATGAGTGAGAAATATGCTTATGTATAATGTAAGCAGAAGGAGACAGAGAATAGACCTTTGCCTAACTCTGTTAGTTCATGCCCTTCCAGGCAAAAGCTTTCTTTGCATTTGCCATTACTTTCGCCTTCCAGTGCCCTCATTGTTTCTTTAAAAGTAAGTTGGGATTTGAAATATAGAATCATAGAGTCATAGAGATGCAAAGCACAGAAACAGACCCTTCGGTCCAACCCATCCATGCCGACCAGGTATCCCAACCCAATCTAGTCCCACTTGCCCATATCCCTCCAAACCCTTCCTATTCATATACCCATCCAGATGCCTTTTAAATGTTGCAATTGTACTATCCTCCACCACTTCCTCTGGCAGCTCATTCCATAAAAGTACCACCCTCTGCGTGAAAAAGTTGCCCCCTAGGTCTCTTTTATATCTTTCCCCTCTATGCCCTAAACCTATGCCCTCTAGTTCTGGATTTCCCCACCCCAGGGAAAAGACTTTGTCTATTGATCCTATCCATGCCCCTCATGATTTTATAAACCTCTATAAGGTCACCCCTCAGCCTCCGATGCTCCAGGGAAAACAGCCCCAGCCTATTCAACCTCTCCCTCTAACTAATGTCCTGTACAGCTGCAACATGACCTCCCAACTCCTGTACTCAATACTCTGACCAATAAAGGAAAGCATACCAAACACCACCTTCATTATCCTATCTACCTGCAACTCCACTTTCAAGGAGGTATGAACCTGCACTCCAAGGTCTCTTTGTTCAGCAACACTCCCTAGGACCATACCATTAAGTGTATACGTCCTGTGAAGATTTGCTTTCCCAAAATGCAGCACCTTGCATTTATCTGAATTAACCTCCATCTGCCACTTCTCAGCCCATTGGCCCATCTGATCAAGATCCCGTTGTAATCTGAAGTAACCTTCTTCGCTGTCCACTCCACCTCCAATTCTGGTGTCATCTGCAAACTTACTAAGTATACTTCTTATGCTCACATCCAAATCATTTATATAAATGACAAAAAGTAGTGGACCCAGCACCAATCCTTATGGCACTCCACTGGTCACAAAATGACACGAAATCAGCGCAAAAAAATCTGTCAGCTTTAATGGAAGTATTTTGTTTTGTATGATGCAAATCATGATCATGACATAATGATATTGAAACACTGATTTTCTTTCAAATGCAATAAAATGACTGGGACAATTGTTAAATGTTGTGCCATATTTGTCGGGGATAAAACAGTGACAGACTGAAAACGGATATACATGTACTAGTTTCTTATTGAGGCTCTGTGCCTGACTGGTGCCATTGGTGTTGCTGCCACTATATTATTTCCCATCAATTTTGCTGATCCTTACAGATGGCCAAAATCAGATTGTTCCAGTTTAACTCTGCAGAAAAGGTTCAGCATTTGATTCAACAATTTCTCAAAGAAACTAGGCAGCAAAGGCAATGTGTGTCTGTGGGTGTGTGTGTGCGTGCGCTTCCCACTTCAGCAGCAACCCAACCAGTTGAATTTAAGGATCACTGTGGTTTTGTTTTATATATCAACCACCTCCCCCCCCCACCTCCAAACAAGGGAACAAGACAAGCAGAATTGTGACTTCATGAATGTGAGCTGGTGCCAAGCAGACTGGCCTTACTGCATTTTCTGTCCCACCCATTCTGCAACCCTTCTCCCCAACCTCAGTTCTTTTCTATGTCTATTACAGAACAGGCACTGAACCCAAATTTAATTCCCTCCATTGGACAACCTCCTCAGGAGGGGAAAAATCTGTCAGTCTTAATGGAAGTATTTTGTTTTGTATGATGCAAATCATGATCATGACACAATGATATTGAAACACTGATTTTCTTTCAAATGCAATGAAAATCAGATCTCAATTTTGAAAGCACTTTGGGTCTCAACTTCTGCAACCTGCCAGATATTTTGCAAAACAATACACTGAAAAGGGACTAGTATAGCAACATTTTAGGACTTGATCTTATAATGATAAGATCAACGTTTTGAGCTTCACTTGATTTATTAGCTGATGTGAACGTTTTGGTGGGATCTCATTCATTGCAATTATGCTATTTTTATGTGTAAAGACAATTTGGAAGACTTCTCCAACATATTCAATCACTTTAAAGAAAATTGATATAATTTCAAAAACAGTTTGGATCTGCAGTCTGGGACATTATTTTTTGCCAAGTGATTTTAACTGCATGCTACTATATTATGAAGAAATCCAGCTGAGTAACGTCTGAAGATGCTGTCACTTTAAAAAGGTTAGTTTGTCCTTGTTTTTGTTTTGAAGAGAGGTGGTAAAGACAGAGGTGCCGAACAGTCTAGCTAAACAATGGAAGGGGGATGACCAGTTCTCCCAGATCAGGTTTTATCTAGTTTGTTTTTGCTGTAGTAGTCAGAAGATGTCGGAGTCCAGAGGAGTTGCAAACTTCAGTAAAGGAGTCCTCTGACTTTCCCTGAAATCTCTCTCTGGATGTTGTTCCCTCCTGCCTGTATGAACTTATGTTTGAATTTATCTTTATGCCAATGGGCATGTTTATGGGATGTTATTGTGTTGGAACAGTTAATTAGTAATAGTTACTATATCGGGTCAGTTAGGTTTTCCAATAGTTAAATTATTCAAAGTTCCGCTTTCTTTTGTTCATGTTTCAATTGAGGCATTTAAATAAACTCTGTTTTGCTCAAAGCCGTGTGGTCTGACCAGTTGCATCACACCTGGAACACCCACTTCACATCAGCCTTCAAAATAAGAGAAAGTTAGTGTCTCGGCTACTTTCTTGAAATATTTTGAGGGGGGGAGGTGGTCTGGTTTGGTCCATAACAAATGATGTCATGCTGTTGTCCCTAAAAACTTTAATTATAATTTAGGCTCAAGAAATAAATGTATTTTTGAAATGAGATGTCACTAATAAAATGCCACTAGTGAGCACTATTCTCTCACTGGTCTGCACTTCTTCAGGAATATTAAATGTGGGTTGAATTTTTACAAGCCAGATATTATGTCTTTCTTTTCATGGTGCTTCCTTGTTCATCCTCGAACCTAATAGTTGGAAACAAACTGCTGATTTGCAAGGTTAATTCATCTATTAAAGAAAGCAAAGGCTGGCAAATTGAAATAAAGGTCCAAAAGATTAGAAGCTGAATTAAAAATTTAAAGATTTAAAAAGAACGACTGTTAAGTTTCTGGAACATTTCAAATCACTGTGCATTTTTTTGAAACTTTCGATTGAAATTCTACTTGGCACATTTGCTGGAAATATTCAAAACTTCCCTGGAGCTGTAATGCTACTGATAATGCAAAAAGACATTCCAGAAATAAGAATTTAACTTAAATGAGCTTAATGAAACTTAGAGCTAGTCAACATTCTCATTCAGGTTATGATTGGCTATGAAGGTATAAGCTGCTGTGAGACCTCTGCTCTGCCAGTTATGGGAGATGGTGGTGCACTGGGAGCGAAACTCTGGGGGGCATGGGTTCAAATCTCACCACGGGAGTCGGTGGAATTTAAATTTAATTTGAAATCTGATGTTAGGCAATGCAGTATCTGAGCTCGTTGGCCACTGGGAGTTCTGTGCATACCAATCAGAATGTTGACCTTAGAGGGCCAAGTGGGAAGAATATTACAGGGAATGTCAATGTTTGGCATGGGAATTTTACATCAATTGTTATGAAGACCCATCTACATCATTAATGTCCTTAGGAAAGAAATCTGCCATCATGCCCTGGTCTGACCTACATATAACCTCAGTCCCATAGCAATGTAGTTAAGCCTTCATTGCCCTCTAAAATGGCCTGCAAGCCACTCCATTCAAAGATAATTTGGGTTGAGCAACAAATACTGGCCTCACCAGGGACATGTACATCTCATGAAAGAATAAAAAAGAACAGCCAATGCTGAAGAAGTTGTATAATGTGAACACCCAATCGAGTAGAGTTTTAGAGTATGTGTACCATTGCAATCTTATTGTATCCAGAAGTACTTCTAGATAATCAGTAGTACAAAATAAAGACACTGCAGAAATCTGTACCGAAAGAAGCAAAAAACAGAAATATTCCTGAGGCCTGGCAGCTGCTGTGGGGGAGAAGCCAATGTAACATTTTGACCTCATGACTTTCATCAGAACTGGAGTGTAATTAATTACTGAAAGAAAAACTCCAGTTGGTGATGTGCAAACATATTTTTTACTTTCTTCCAGTGTAACTTTGCTTCAACGAGAAAAAGATCCTGATCATCATAAACAATAACTCAGCAAAAGCCATGGAAGAATTCTGGAATTAATGAAGGGGAAATGAATTAGTCTCACTGTTGTGCAGTGTGCTTGCAGAATATATAGTTTAAACTATTTTCCTGGGTTTTTCCTATTGACTCATCTTGTTAGTACCACGTGATGTCTCAGCAATGGATAAGCCCAATACAGTTCCTTTGAATTCAGGATGAAACCCTAACAAACCACTTCAGTCAGCTTAAATGTATCCTGCCTTGGCTCGTAAACTTTCTTTTATGTGTTACAGTGCCTGAACATTGTCCTATGCTGTAGTACTCTGTGTTTCTACAGTGGCAGCTGGAAGGACTGAGCAGGTATCACTCTAGTGCTACCTTCAGCTTCAGGTTCCACTGCTCTGCCATACAGCATGCGAACAAAACATGATTATTAACTTGCAGATACAAAGAAACTGCAGATGCTGGAATCCAAAGTGGACAAGCAGGAGGTTGGAAGAACATGGTAAGCCAGGCAGCATCAGGAGGCGGAGAAGTCAACGTTTTGGGTATAACCCTTCTCCTGAAGAAGGATTGTACCTGAAACATCTACATCTCCACCTCCCAATGCTGCCTGTCTTGCTAATATTATTAACTTGCAGACTTTATAAAATTACTTTTTTTTTTACTTCATTTGTGAAAGCATAACTTTGAGACCTTTGGAGGCTTTGGCTTCGAGAGCTCAGAATTCAGTTGACATTGCTGACACCATTTCAACGCTCATGGGCTAAATGCCACCAGTCGAGCCCACTGTAGAGGGGTGGGTTTGTCGCCAGGTTGCTATAGTTTGTGAGCAGAGGTTTCCATAGCTGTTTGACTTCTGGACTTGTGGCTGCTCATCTGCAGCTGTATCTGGAAAGCCCTGATGTAGCCAGCCATTAGGAGTTGGCCCAGCAGCTACACTTGAGGTTTCCACCCAAGAAGGATGCCTGTGCCTGAGGCCTACTTAAGGTGACCATGAAGGAAAAGGGGAGCAGCTAGTACAGCGCTGTACCTGTTATTGCTCAGAGAGAGAAAACCCCTCCCCTCCACCGTGGTTAATAGATGCATTCTGTGGTTTCTTCAACAATATTGTTATCCATCCCCAGTTGGCTAGGAGTATGATGCAGAATAACACAGATAGTGTCTTTTCAATTGTTTTAATTGAGCTCATCTTCAGAGCCTGCCTCTTGCCTTGCTCCATAGTGGCAGAAGCAAAAACAAACTTCACTGGACTGTGACAAAAAGCAAAAGCATTGAAATTTCATTTTCTAACCAGCCGCCAACAAGCTACCTCGACTTTATTGATTAATCCTCACCCCTGAGGGTGAAACAGCTACAGAGTGGGTGCAGTAGCATGGAGCCTTCCCCAACTATAAACACATCCGCATGTAACCAGTGTCACCTTTGAAATCACTTTTTGCTTTGATCTATACCCAATAAGGAGACTTTGATTACACCTCCTCCCACCCAGTATCCTACAAGAACGCCACCTCATTTTCCCAATTCCTCTGTCTCTGTTGCATCTGCTCAGATGAGGAGATATTCCATTCCAAGCATCCCAGATGTCCACCTATTTTAAACAACGTGCTTTTCACCTCTGTCATCAGACACCCTTCACCACACCACCTCCATTCCCCACTCCACTGCTCTAAACCACACCCCCTCTAAACACAATAAAGACAGGATCACAGTTGTCCTCACCTACCACCCCACCAGTTTCTGCATCCAACACACCGTCCTTAAACACTTGTGCCAACTACAACTAGATTCCACCAGTAAGAACATCTTCCCCCTCCTCACCCCTATCTGCTTTCTGCAAGAACCGTTACCTTCGCCAATCCTTGGTTTGCACTACTCTCCCCACCGCTCCCCACCGAACCCCCAGGCATCTTCCCATGCAAACATAACAGATGTAAAACCTGCTGGCACACCACCCCCATCACCTCCATCCAGGGCCCCAAACAGTCCTTCCAGGTGAGACAGAGGTTCACCTGCCTCTCCTCCAACCTAGTTTACTGTATATGATGCTCCCGATGTGGTCTTCACTACGTCGGGGAGACCAAACGTAAGCTAAGGGCACGTTTCACCAAGCATCTCAGCTGGGCCCATAAGGCTTGTGTTCTTGTTGTGTTCTTACAGCCTCCTACCTGTCTACCTTGGAATGCCAGCATCTGCAATTTTTTTGTCTCTGTCCACAACAGTTCTTTAATCAGCTGAGATTAAATGCCATGTTGGCTGAGACCTATTGGAACTTATTAGCCTGCGTTGTTAGATCGGGACCACCAGCTACAGCAACTTCTTTTATCTAAAGTATTTGCTCATTTACTTCAGAGTTCAGTCGTGAACTGTACTCACATTGCAAGCATACGATGGTCATTCAATCAAACATAGGGCCTACCTCTCCCCATGCAGCCTAATCCAACCTATCACCACCCGACTGTCAAACCCTGGCAACCCTGCTGCCAAATTCTCATTGCTTTTTTAAGTTCTCCTTGATACCTTTCGCACAATTCATAGTTATCATTTATCTATTTATATCCATCAGGAGCAACCATAAGCAATTTGGTAAATTTGTTGGCATTCATTTTAGCTGAACATAATTACAGTGTTCTAGTTATACAGCAGAAAACTTACGACTGTGATGACCAGTAACTACCAGTTCAGGTTGGACAGGAAGCTTTAATCCTTCCTGCAGTCTTCAAACTATCCAAGGTTATTAGATGAAAGCAGCATGGATTGACCTGTCTAATATCTTCTCCAGAACTTTCTTCAAAGCCTATCCTTATGGGACATTCTGGATGTTACATTGACGGAGCTTAAAAGTTTCAAGTGTAAAGTGTCCAATGCTGTGTCATATTCTTTCAGTAAACCATGTTATAAAAACCAACCAGCTTATCTCTCACTGTTCCCCATGATCAGTTTCACAGTTCCCTTGAAAGCAGTCTTAACCTTCAAAACTACTTTCAGGGAGCTTACTGAGTTGCCTATTATTGTTATTTAGATTATATTTTATAATTACCCCATTCAGACATCTTATGACCGACCTCTGGAACGTGGTACTTGAACCCAGGCCTTCTGGTCCAGAGATAATGGGGCTACCACTACACCACAAGAGCCAAAGACATGGGCATTGTCTGTAATTTATATTTGAAGTCGCTCCCAGTTATCCAATCTACCTATTCTAATCCTTTATGAGACTATTGAACTGTAGGATGATTAATTAATGTAGCGTTTATTCTCCTTCCACATAATAACTTTAATATTCCAACAAGCACCTTAACTAAACAAGGTTAATCAAATATCATAACATAACTTTGAGTTATGGTTAGTTGTTTTAAACATCTATCCTGTTGCACTGCCACTATCGGCCTCATCTGGCAAAGGCCCCTTTTTTGGGCTAGCTACAGCTGTCAGCATCTAGGAATAATTATTTAACTAGTTTTGTTTCGAAAGAAAAAAATAAGCGGTTTCCAGAAAATCGAGACTTGCAGCACTAATCTATTCCTTTGCTTGTTCCAAGTTGATTGGATATACAGTGGAACCTCAATTATCCGGCATTCGATTATCTGAATATCAGATTTTCCGGCAAGATCGCAATGTCTCGATGTTCGGCTCAACTATGTTATCCAGCATTTAATTATCCAGAATTCAATTAACTGAATGGAATACTCCCCACCTGTGTCCTTCAGATATGCAAGGTTCCTCTGTGTTGCTAATTACTAACAGACTGATCCCACCATATTAGCAAAACCGAGGACCACGCTGGTTCTGGACAAACTCGCTCATCCTCCTCTGTATTACAGTATATCCCAACAGGCTACAGATACAGGTCTGAAAGAGTTTCTTAACAGAGGAAAGGGAGGTAGAAAGGTGAGGTGGGTTAGGAAGAGATTTCAGCCTTGGCAGCTGAAGGCAAGCTTGCCACTGGTGGTGTCGAATAATGGGACAGGTATTTATATGATGATCTAACAGTTATTATGACAAAGTGAGGAGGGATCAAATGGTTCCATCTTCTTAACCTCCTAAGATGGCCTTAACAATATTTTTAATTTTAGCATGCAGCTTTAACATGCTGCAATTAAAAAAATTGTTCACTCATTCAAAACTGAAGGAGCCAATTATCAGGTTTACTTGAGTGAAGGAAAGAGGAATTTTATTACTTATTAACCCCAAGAAAATAATAAAATCTGACATTAACATATGCATCACAAGTATAGTGAAATTATAGAATCATATGGACTTAGAGATGTACAACATGGAAACAGACCCTTCGGTCCAACTCGTCCATGCCAAGCAGATATCTTAAACTAATCTAGTCCCATTTACCAGCATTTGGTCCATATTCCTCTAAACCCTTCGTATAGATGCCTTTTAAATGTTGTCACTGTACCAACCTCCACCACTTCCTCTGGCAGCTCATTTGATGCACACACCATACTTTGCGTGAAAAGGTTGCTCTTTAGATCCCTTTTAAATCTTTCCCCCCTCACTCTAAACCCATGTTCTTTAGTTCTGGACTCCCCCAACCCAGGGAAAAGACCTTGTCTATTAACCTGTCCATGCCCCTCATGATTCTATAAACACCTATAAATTTGTAACTATCCTTGAATTCTCTGTGAATAGATATCTTTTCTGATTGGGTTTTCACTGGGCATTCTCTGCACAGAGGTTGAGAGGAAACCAGGATGTGAAACTACAAGCATTCCAGATCTGTTGTTACAAATCCATCGGTTTTCTCTCTGCTTTTCCAAAATGCTGTTCACTGAAATAGTGTTCATTTGTGATTTCTTATGTCTTGCCTCTTCTTCAAACTGGATCATCCTCAGGCAAGTCTTTCATCCCAATATATGAAAGCTTCCAAAAATATGTAAATTGAATATGAGATTAAACTCTGAGGTTTCATCATTTTAATAACCTGTTAATTTCAGACTGGTCTTGTTTATTGATAATTTCATGAACTTAACTCAGCTTGGTCAGAGTCAAAAAGAGTGGTGCTGAAAAAGCACAGCTCATTAGGCAGCATCCGAGGAGGAGGAGAGTCGATCCGGCAATCATCCTGGTCAGATGATAACTGGCCATCTTAAATCAAATTTTTAACTTTTTAAGACACATATTTTAATCCATGAGAAGTTGCATATATTAAGATCAGATGATGAAAGTTAAAAGTTAATTGTCCATTTTTCCCATTGTCATAACGCAATAGCATCAGCAGCTATGTGCTAGACTGAAAAAGAGAAGCAACACCCTATGCCAGGGAGCCGTGATCTACCTCAGTAGAAAATGTTACGTATTGTAAAAAGGAGTTTAGCAAAAACCTGCCAGAGTCAGATTGCCATCATTCTTAGATAAAAACAGGGCTCAGTTACCTGAAGACACATCGAAGTAGGATCCAAAGTCAGAGTCAAACCACAAACTATATGGAGTGATGAAAATCGGGGAGGCTCCAGAGGTCTGAAGCAGGTTATTGCAGAAAACTGAGAGGATTGTAGAGCTGTGGGAGATTCAGTGATACTGAGTAATGGGGCAATGTGAAATATAAAATGAAGGACAAGACCATTTCATTGCTTATCTGAGAACCAGGGCAACAAACAGCCTAGTTTAGCCAGGGCAAAGAATGTAGTCAGTAACTCATGATTAGAGATTTTGGTAGCAATCAAGAATAATAGCTTTGGTCTTCCTAATATTTAGTTGGTTGCTATCTCAATTCATGCCTGAGCTCTTTGGATTTGAGTGGGTGGTGATGAAGGCTATACCAGGGGAATGGTAATTATGTTGTTTTATGGAGAGAGAGCTAAATGAGAATAAGAGGACCATGAACTCAGAGGATTGGGAATACAATAACTCTAGGCAAGATTGAAATAGCAGAACCACACTGTGACAACATAGAAATAGGCTATTCAGCCTATCATGTGTGAACTGGCTCTTCAGATGAGCATTATGATAGTGCTATTCTTCTGCATTTTCCCTATACCCATGCACATTATTTCTATTTGTATTCAAATAACCATTTAATGCTCTCCTGAATGCCTTGATTGAACCTATCTGCACCACACTTTTAGCCAATTCACTCCAGGTCCTAGTTACTTGCCATGTGAAAGCATTTTCTCATATCACATTTGCTTCTTTTGGAAATTGCTTTAAATCGGTACCCTCTCCTTCTTGATGCTATTACAAATAGAAACAGTATTTTCTCTGTCAAGACCTGCAAATGAGAACTTTCCTGATAGAGAGACTAAAGGAGGGAAGCAATGAAGACGTCTTGGTGAGAAAGGCTTTCTGGATATACAATCCAACAGTAGAGGTGAGGGATTTTATATGAGATGAGAGGGATGAAATGCTTAAGGAAGGAGTTAAAAATAAAGAATCAACAAACAAAATCATTAAGAACAGAATTTCTTCTATTCAGAAAGTGAATATCAGATGCAATGATAGTTAGTTAACAGATTTTGTTTACCATGTGTCTGGACATTATTGAATAAAAATAAGGTATGCTCCTCTGTGCTTTCCTCCATGTGTTGTAATGAAGCAATCCAAAAGAAAGGTTAAAAAAAGGTAACTACTGCAGACAGTGGAAATCTGAAATGAAAACAGAAAGAGCTGGAGAAACTCAGCATATGAAGAGAAAAATAAAGTTAACTTTTTGAGTGCAATATTGTTTTTGGGAGACACGTTTAGAGACAGTTAGGATAGATTGGGACCCAAGGGCACAGCCTCAGAATGAAGGGATGACCCTTTAGAATGGAAATAAGGATTTTTTTAGCCAGAGGGTAGTTAATCTGTGGAGCTCATTGCCACCGAGGACTGTGGAGGCCAAGTCATTGAGTGTATTTAAGACCGTGATGGACAGGTTCTTGATTGATAAGGGGATGAAGTGTTATGGGGAGAAGGCAGGAGAATGGAGGTGAGAAACCTATAACCACAATCAAATGGTGGAACAGACTCAATGGGCTGAATGGCCTAATGCTGCTTCAATCTCTTATGCACTCTGACCATCATGGCTCCCAATCTTTCATCCACTGATCCCAACACCACAACCTCCACCTGCCATTCCAACCTGGAGTCGATAGTGAGGGTGGCTGGAACAGAGAAGGAAAAAGGTTTTACCTAGATTCTGTTAGATTTCGATGATGGATTTTGCATGGCATGTTCAACCTTATTTTAAAAAAACCCACCATGTTAGACTCTGCTAGATGGAAAATGAGATGATTTCCGCCAAGGAAATTGAGTTTGATGTCTATTTGTCTTTGTCAGCATCAGTAGTCGTACACAAAATGAGTTTGGACAGTTTCAATCTGGTTTTCAATGGGTTTGAGTTCACAGGACAAAGCTGCTGATAATTTGGCATCAGCAAGATTGTTTTCTGGTCATAGTGCTGCGTGCTTTGCACCTAAATCTGTTTGAAGCTGTTAACCTTCTGCAATCATCTGGGGTCAGGCTTATTAGTTTCTTGTGGCAAGCTCTTGCATGTATTGAACTTGAATAGGGAGCCTACTTAATGCAGGGACAGAGAAATCTGGCAAATCATCAACTCCTAAAGGAATTAAATGTAGGTAGGTACTTAAAGGGAAATATCCATATGTGGAACTAAAGCTCCTGAATTGGGGGAAGGACATGAAGTTGTTACTTCACTGAAGGAGGCAGGAATCTGAGATGAAACACAGATCTGTTAGCTTTCTAATTTGTTTCAGAAATCCAACTTGGTGTGGGGTGAGATGGCTGGATGCCTTTCTAGCTTATCCTGCAAGTTTTACCCAGGCTGCTATTTGATAGGCCTAGTATATTCCTAATGAAGGGCTTTTGCCCGAAATGTCGATTTTCCTGCTCCTCGGATGCTGCCTGACCTGCTGTGCATTTCCAGCACCACTCTGGTCTAGACTCTCGTTTCCAGCATCTGCAGTCCTCACTTTTGCCTAGTATATTCCATGCCTGACAAATTCAGCAAAAGATGTTTCAGATGAATCTGTACAAATGCTTTAAAATGGAGGGAATGTTGTTCCAAAGGTATCACTTTAGCAGGATCTGTAGGAAAAGGATTACCTCACTGGAACTGCCTCGATCTATCCCCAAGAGCCCACGGAGGATGTTTTTACAGGCTCAGGGAGGCAGAATGCTTTATTCCTTAAAATCAATGTCAGTTTGGAATCCTGCCAAACAATTTTTTAAAAATTCAATGCACATTTATCTTCTATTTTAACCAAGAATACTGGATTTAACAGATTTCCCAAGCTGTCAGCAACTTGCCAGGGTTACTCAGGTAAGCACAGTAGGAGAACTTTGACAATAAACTTGAAGTACTGTCACCAAAAGCAGCAGGTGAATAATGTCTTCTCAGTGACCGCCTTCAGCGGTTCACAAATCAGTACCATCTCCTGGCTAGTCACTTCATTCTGGTTGGCAATTCCTTCCTCTTCAGTTGTACTTACCTTTTGCCAGCCTTCACCATGGCATGGGAGCAGCTTCTTGGCTCCACCTTCCAGCTCTGGTTAGGAACACCAAGGTCAAAAGTAGTTGTCTTCTCCTTAGCCAGACACCAGTCCACAGAGCAGAGGAGATGGACAGAGATCCAGCATAAAGGAGACAAGACCTCTTTCCCCCAACCCAGAACATACAGCAGAGCAGTGGCTCCCTTAATGTGTAAATCTCAGAAAAATAGATTTTCATGTTGCTGATGTCTGCCTTCTGGAACAGCTCTATTTGCAGTGAATTATGTGGCTGCACATTGCCAGTGGCCTGTAAGATGCCTTTCAACTCAAAATTTGACACTTAAACTTTAATTTGCCCACCATCTCTCTACCTCCCCCACTGGAGATCTCTGCATCTCCTTCAGATTGTGTTCTGTCTCTCTCTGCTGCAGGCAATGAATGCATGCGTTAGTCATGGTTGTATGCCTGGCACAGAAGGATAACATGAAGCATGATTTTGAAGCATGTGTGCGAGGCAGTGACTGTGAATTTTGGCTCTTCAGATGGGAATGAGAGGTACTTGGAGATGGAATGGGTTGGCGGAAAGATGTTGTGAAACTTGAATGGGTTCAGAAAAGATTTACAAGGATGTTGCCAGGGTTGGAGGATTTGAACTATAGGGAGAGGCTGAACAGGCTGGGGCTGTTTTCCCTGGAGCGTCGGAGGCTGAGGGGTGACCTTGTAGAGGTTTACAAAATTATGAGGGGCATGGATAGGATAAATAGACAAAGTCTTTTCCTTGCGGTCAGGGAGTCCAGAACTAGAGGGCATAGGTTTAGGGTGAGAGGGGAAAGATGTAAAAGAGACCTAAGGGGCAACTTTTTTACGCAGAGGGTGGTACATGAATGTGGAATGAGCTGCCAGAGGAAGTGGTGGAGGCTGGTACAATTGCAACATTTAAGAGGGATTTGGATGAGTATATGAATAGGAAGGGTTTGGAGGGATATGGGCTGGGTGCTGGCAGGTGGGACTAGATTGGGTTGGGATATCTGGTCGGCATGGACAAGTTGGAACGAAGGGTCTGTTTCTGTGCTGTACATCTTTATGACTCTAGGAATGGAGCTGTTAAGTGTTTTGGTCTGAGCAGTGCTGTGCAGTAAGCTGCTGGGAGACTTCAGGAGTGGGACTTGGTACCAGACCATATTATACCACTTGCTGTGCTCCTGGATGCTCTTGCTCCACTGTCTCTGGATTGGAGGTGACCGCACTCTCACTGCTGCATTCCATACTCACTTCCATTCGCTTCTATCCACTTGAAGAGGCTAGCCTCGTCACCCATGCCCAAGAGTTCGCCTCAGATCCTGCAGCAGGACCTGCAGGGAACAATGCGAGAACTAGGGAAGCAGCAATCCCAGGGACTCTATGCCATTCCTGTAGTTACTGAAGCTTCAAACATCCACAGGCAGCTCAGCCCTCAACCTATTGTGGCAGCTCCTTTTATTCAGAAATCCTTCCTTTGACAGATCCTTCACCCTCCTCCACACCAACCCCTTTCCAATTGGTCAGGGAAGACCTGAGTCTGGATGCTAATACTGTGGCTCTGCTGTATTAATGAAAAACTCAACAAAAGATTCCAGCTCATAGTCCTGTTGTTTGGCAGACAAAAATTCTAGGGATGATTCATGGAAACAATGATTTGGGCACCTCTCTCTGAGCCTGAGAGTGTCATTCTGATCTGTTAGGGATGTGTGAGTTTCTTGTCTTTCCCAATACTCCAATGCTGACCAATGTCCTCTTTGCTGTTTCCAATATCTGTGTGGAGTGAGAGATGTGCCAAAGAAGTAACATAAAACATACCAGGCATGGTGACAGAAACAGGGCCTGTGGCAAGTGATGCCTGTGGGCAGAATACCCTGATCGTCCTTGTTTAATGGCTGTTTATGAACATGATGCAATGTGAGGAGAGGTGCCAGTTTGATGCCCTATGATTGCCCGAAGAATTGCTGTTTATACAATCCAAGATGTGTAAACTAATGTAGATGATTAGTCTGACCTCTAAAACACTGCCAAAATAAGTAAAGCTACTCAACAGCACGATTTATCAGAGATCGTATCCAATATGCAAGCACGGAAAGATGTTGTGAAACTTGAAAGGGTTCAGAAAAGATTTACAAGGATGTTGCTAGAGTTGGAGGGTTTGAGCTATATGGAGAGGCTGGGGTTATTTTCGCTGGAGCATTGGAGGCTGAGGGGTGACCTTATAGAGGTTTACAAAATTGTAAGGGGCGTAGATAGTAGATAGTAGGTTTAAGGTGAGAGGGGAAAGATATAAAAGGGACCTAAGGAGCAAATTTTTCACACAGAGAGTGATGCATGTACGGAATGAGCTGCCAGAGGAAGTGGTAGAAGCTGGTATTGTTATAAAATTTAAAAGGCATCTGGGTGAGTACATGAATAGGAAGGGTTTAGAGGGAGATGAGCCAAGTGCTGACAAATGGGACTAGATTACTATAGGATGTCTGGTCAGTGTGGATGAGTTGGACCGAAGGGTCTGTTTCCATGCTGTACATCTCTATGACAATAAAACATTGCTGTCAACCTGTTTCTTTATTTTCAAGATTGACTCACATCTGTCTCTGTCCCAACCTTATAACTCATTTACCTTTTAACTGCACAAATCCAGACTCTGGCAGAGCAAGCATTGTTGTCACATCTCCCTGGTTCTGATGAAGTCTTGCAGATGTTACTATTGTGATGACATTCTGGTGATTTTACAGTCATTTATATTTCAATGAACTGTCTCTGTATGTTCTGAGATTACCAAAATAAACACAGTAGACAGATTGTGAAAAGTGATAAAGAAACAAAAATAAATCATAATTAAAATCACTAAACCATTACTGGGAACATTAAAGAAAAAGAAAAATCCAGACTAAAACAAGATTTCTATTGAACTCTGAGCTTATCAAGGAGACTGTGTTGTTCTGGTAATATCTCTGGACCAGTGCTCTAGAAGTCAGACTAATACTCTGCCAATAAAGGTTTATATCCCACTATCGTAGCTGGTGAATCTTACTATCTGGAATTGAAGGTTTTTCTTTGTAACAGTGCCTGTGAAAATATCCATGAAATGACCCAGTGAGCCATACCGTTCAAAGTCAATTAAGGATGGGCATCACATGCTGACCTTGCTAGGGAAGACAAAGAGAATAAAAATAAAATTATTTTTCCCCCACATCTAAAGGAAAATGCGTTATATTAAAACATTTAAATAATGAAACTTAGCTGAAAGATCCTGATTCAGAAATGGTGCTTCCACACAACACAAAGGTGACAGTACATTAATCGGATATCCCCTTAAATTACTAAGCATGAAGAGTTTACCTATGTGTGAACGATTGAAAATTAAAGTTGGTAATGTGAAGACTTTCATTATGAGGGCTGGAATAAAAATAAATCTGAGGGGAATAAAGGTATTCTGTCCAGACATTAGATTTCCTCTGACCTTAGACCTTACATTCAGTAGGAACTGCAAGCCACTGTGTTGAAACTATTGAGCAGGAGTAACGTTGTCTGTTTTGAAAGCCGGGCATATCTGCAGTGCACAAACAACAATACACCAATTGCATAGAAGACCGAAGAAAGGCCAACAGGAATACAGGACTGGACTGGTTTTGAATCCAGATGGGGTTGTGAGCAGATCAAGAGGGATGCAAGCAGCAGCTAGCAACAATTTTAATATCAAGTGGGACGTGATGGGGTGAGTCTTCTGGAGGAGTGGGGCTCTGCAGCAGCACGGGCAGGAGATGGCATTCCGCAGATTCCCATTGTTGATCCCGCACCCCTCAATCAGGCACTGAAAGCCTTTGAACTCCGGCCTGCCCGACTACTCCCATTGGGAATCGTGCATGGTTTGCTTGGAGCACTGCAGGGTGAGCTCAGTTTCGTGAGTCCTTTTAGTAACCAGTAATTGCCCAGTTGAAAGCTTCATTTGACAGTGTGGTGTGCAGAACAGATTGCCACCACACGCACACACACACACACAGACATATTATACATACATGTACAAAACATGCCCTAAGGGAGCACACAAGATTCCCCAGCCCAGATTCTGTTAAGACCATTTGACACAGCTGTGCTGTGGTGTATGCATTACTGAGTTTCCTTTAATGCAAAACATTTCATATGATCATATAAAGCAGCTGACAATGAATAAGGCTCTCGTGGTGCAGTGATAGTGTCACTACCTCTGGCCTGGGTTCAAATCTCATCTGCTCCAGATAAGAGTCATAACCTGTTTGAACAGGTTGATTAAAAACCATCTATAAAAAGTGAACATTTTAGTTAATGCCTTTTTTAAAATATGTGCTGAGGTTAATTTCTCTTTTGTTGCTTTTACCCTCCATGTCCTTAAAAAGCCCTATAACATTACACATATTCACTACATCATGGTTGCATTCTTTTGTACAGATGTTTTGATGGTGTGATAAAGCAAAAGCACCATTCTGAAGCAGACTTGCCTGTCAGTTCACCAATAGGACCACCAGAAACACATCACCTTTCGCAGTATTTTTCATGGTCCCTGAAATTTCATTTAAAAATAGTTTAGACTTGATCAGATTCCAAAACATTGATGTATCTTAAGATAATGAAAGTCTGCTCCATGTTAATAATCATAATTATTTGGAAACACCACTGTCAAGAGCTTTTCTGGAGCTGGTACCAAGTTCCCAGCTCTCATTATTCAGTATTTCAGTGCTTTATGCAGATCAAAGGGGACGCATGCTCTCAACAGAAATGATGCTTAGATTGTGCCAAATGTTTTGCCAGTAATAAGTGTACTTGGGAAATTAACGTTTTAGTCAAGGCTGTAAGAATCCAAGTTGTGCATTTCAAAGCTCCTTTTGCATGAGATAGTATTGTTAAATATTCAATTAAGAATGGAACTTTGACTGAAATCTTCTAGACGTAGAAATTTAAAGGCTTTGGGATCATTCCTGAGTCTTAATACCACACCACACAGAAGCATGCCAATAAGGGGCATATGAGGTGGCCAATTATATTTACATTTATCATCTTATGCAAGGGGGTATGTTTCTGGAGCAGGAGGACCCATCAGATATCTGTAACACAGGTCAGATGGTAATCCCACTGGAGAGGTGGGCACATCTAAGGCAGCAAAGAGAGCACAATTACATCCTAACAAGTCTTTTGAAAAACTAAATGCGTGAAAGACCCACAGCTCATCACTATCAGCATGGTGAGAAATCTCCTCCATGGGTGTGGTCCTTGCAACCATGCAGCTCGATAACAGGGCCCAGTAACTTTAAAATATGACTGACCCTCCAGCATTCTGCTGGGATGCTACCCCTTGTGTATGAGCTAGATTGGGGAGTCCTTTCTGAACCTCAGCATTTAGTGGATTCTTAGCTGATTCCAACTGAATACATTCCCTGCAAATGTCTTAAAATCTCTGTCGAAGATAATTGTTCAGAAGCAAAATGTAGTGGTGAGTTGACCCCAGACTGGGTCTTTGAACTTTGCTCCCAGTCGGTCTCCAAACTTCCCTCCATGGGACAAGTATAAATATCCCCTCTTTGGATCTATAGATTCTGCCCAGATAGTTGTGGCATCACAACTTGAATATCATTTTATTTAATGTGGCACATTTTTATTACCCCACTAAGCAATAGTACAAAGAAATAAAAGCGCGTTTTCATGATTCAAAGTGATTAATACAATGTTCGTAAATAATGCATTGGTTGACAGAACTTGTGTGTGCCTACTGTCTATCAGTTTCCATAAATAAAACAAAGAACTGTTTGAAATCTAAAACAAGAACAGAAATTGCTGGAGAAACTCAGCAGGTCTGGCAACATTTGTGGAGTGAAAGCAGATTTAATGTTTCAAGTTACCGGACCTGCTCAATTTTGCCAGAAATGTCTGTTATTGTTACTGGTAAGGTTCTGTCCATTCACCAGGGGAGGCTCTGTAATCTGTTGTCACAATGCTTTTGTCCTGGTGGAGTAGAGTAAAAGGCTAGGCTTGTAAAAAGGAATGGGTTTACAGCATAAGAGGTAGATGTAGAGAGAAGTAATTCTTGGACAGGAGAGAAAGTTCTTAAATGTAGAAATCTTCTTCAGAATCGATTTTAAATGTTTATGATAGCCATCTTTCCTCATGTCTCACTCCTTTAAGTTCTGGGATTAGTTGGATGCTATACTTTATGAGAATGGTCACACAAATGTTTCTCACAAATATTGTCTCACCACAGCCAAATATAATTTAAAAATAGAATTTGTAAATTTATATCCCTGGTTATGCATCCCAAAATGTTGTTTGCATTTTTTAACTGCCTTGGACCAACCACAGATGGTTTTACAACCTGTCCACTAAAATACCAATATTTCTGTCCAGTTTTAATGCCTGAAGCCAATTACAATTTTGAGTGTCATCTATGCCATCCTTTCCCCTGACACATTTCAAAAGCCCATATTTTTCTTGGTCAAGATTCTGTGGTATCATTGATGGCAAAAATGTCAGCAATCACCCATCATTATTCCTCTAGTTTGCAGAAATTTCTGGAGTCTGCACGCGCCAAATAAATCCAGATGCTACAGTTAGAGATTCGACCTTTCAAGGGTCTGCTGTTCAGGTTTCCCAGAATGCAATCAATTAGAACTGATGATCATTTCCAATGTTTCATTAATAGTTGCATTGTAATATTTTATTAACCTATCTTTCTAATCAACTTGTTCAGAGGGATTATTACACACCTCTGGAGCAGTTGAGACTTGAAACCAGGTCGCTTGGTCTAGGGGTAGGGACGTTACCACAGCGCCACAAGAAGGCATTTATGTGTCAGTGGGCTGAGCTACGCCAGTGCTTCTAAGCTAAGCCTTTCAGTCAATTGCCTGAAATTATACAGCCACATGGTGTAGACGTAGTTGTTATCTTTTGTGGGTGGCACGGTGGTTAGCACTGCTGCCTCACAGCGCTAGAGACCCGGGTTCAATTCCCACCTCAGGTGACTGACTGTGTGGAGTTTGCATGTTCTCCCCTGGTCTGCGTGGGTTTCCTCCGGGTGCTCCGGTTTCCTCCCACAGTCCAAAAATGTGCAGGTAAGGTGAATTGGCCATGCTAAATTGCCCGTAGTGTTAGGTAAGGGGTAAATGTAGGGGTATGGGTGGGTTGCACTTCGGCAGGTCGGTGTGGACTTGTTGGGCCAAAGGGCCTGTTTCCACACTGTAATCTAATCTAATGCATCTCCCCTAATACTAATGTAGTTAACTAGTCTTAAGCTAACACAACCTGCTTTCCTGTCTATATATAATAATTTATTGTTGAAGTATGTGCCCGTTGTGCGTACATGCTCTTGAGTTGATGTCTTACAAGTCACTAAGCCGTCACCACTTAATACAACAAAGCCCAGTTGGCAAGTATTACAAGAATGGTTGGTGACAGCAAATCTCTCCCAGGACAATCCTGGCAGAACCAGTCCTCTTTTTTATGGTTTGAAACACCAGAAATGTGTATGGTGTTCTCCACAATCTTCTCCACAATGTGTAAAAAATATGTTTCTGTGACTGTGAGTTTTACATAATCCCATAATGCCAATTTAATTACTGAGTCCCGGTTCTTTAAAATAATTATTTTTTTCCTGACTTTTCTCCTTCTGCCTTACCCTTTTGCTAGATTTCTTTTAAACTTATTCATTTTTAGCGTAAATAAGTACTTCAGGTTTCAGATCCCTCCAGGTTCCGTAGCCCTGGTCTAAATTTCTTTCCTGGCTTTATTCGCTGTGTCTTGCAACTATACCTCTTGGAGTCTCTTATTGATGGTGACGTTGCTTGTTGTGAGATTTAAGAATTCTGTTTTCCACTCTGTTGCCTTCCCTTTCTGGTCTTTGCACCATTTGTCATAAAGTTATTCCCTTTTCCCTTGGAGATCACAATTGTTACCTGCTGGAGTCCTTTTTGCACAGCTTCCTTTCCCAAGGCCTCTGTATTTCCTAAGTGTGGCTGACCTTTCTCTTTTCACACACTTGCCCCAGCTCTTTCTAACAGCCTATGAATGATGGTTTGTCTCTGGAGTACTGAATTTCCCTTTTTGCATACTCCATGGCTGCAGCTATCTCCCTCTGCTGACAATGGTGTTTCAGCTAATGACTGTGCTTTCCTAAAGTGACAATGGTCTTAAAATTGTAAATTTGCTTGACTTTTTTTTCTCTATCTTCTGGTTCTTCTGTATTTCTTCTCCTCATGGTGGGAATTAGATTTATAGCCATGTCGTCTTTTCCCAGACGGCACCTTGGGTATTTATCACCTTCACCAGTACTGGGAAACAGTTGGTTTAGATAGTTCACTGCCATTGATCTTTTTTTGTTTTTGCTTTGCCTTGGACTTGTCTAGTGATTAGTGATAGAGGATACACCACTGTAGAGTATCTGCAGAAAATGCAATGTTCTTAGCTAACGAAATGATTTATTGCATGTAACAATAAGTGCAACTAAAGTTGGTCAGGCATAATTATTAGAACCTTAGTGATCTGGAACAGATTTATCTACTCTGCCTGAAAGCTAGAGTCGAACTCCTTGTCTCTATCCACCAACCATTGTAACATCAGTAGAATGTGTGTATCCCATGTAACAGAACCTTCAGAACCACTATATTATACAGTAGATGTTCAACCCTATTTTATGAAAAATTGTTTTAAAGCAATCACCTTGCTGCTGATTATTATTTGACCATATTGGTTCTTTTTCTCCATCTAAAGGTACCTTATTTTGCTAATGTTGTGGTAATAGAAAACTGTCTGATTTCAGCTTCATGGGTTTCCCTTGTGGATTCATTTGATATCCTAAAGATAGGCATTATTTTACACCCTGGATGCTGATCAGGATGATCCTGTGTTGGGATCATCAATAGTTGGGTATTTAATTTGCTAAGGCCTTGCACCCCTCACCTGAACAGGAAATGGCAAGAGTCCTGATTTTTTTTTTGCAGGCGATTTAACGTAATCTGTTGAAGTAGTGTCCAGCTGAATATTTCGATGCATGATAAGATTGAAAATGGCAGAAATTTTAGCAATAGGAGGAAAAATCACATAAATTACTGAGTGCCAGTTTCTTTTTTAAATGTCAGAATATTTTATCTTAAGAGTACTTTTCTATGCATTGCTTGCTTAACTCTGAGAGCTATGTAGGAATTTAGGCAGCAGACATAATATTGTGCAGACCTCTGTGATTGTAAATGTGTTGTTTTGTCCCTCAGTTTAAATGTTAAATTATTTTAGTCTAGCTTCAAATAGAAGTTTCTCCTTCTGCACAGTCCTCCATCTAGTGGTTTAGATGAGAACAGGCTCATCTCCACATCAAGACAAAAAACAAATTACTCAGGATAACTTACTCTGTTAATTTGTTTGACACTTACTATAGCTAATAATGATACTGATCATTTTATTCTGATCACTTCATTTAGTATCAGCTTTCAGACATGTGTTCTTATAAGGAAATCATTGTTTAGTCACTGGTAATAGATGAAATGAACTAATAAATGAGGTAATGAATGATCAAATTAGGTACAATGTTATGGGGTATAGCTTTTTTTCCCCAAGTCATCCAGCTCTAGGCATACAAACAGTGGGAGTCAGTCTTTATTTGTCGAGTATCTGGTATTACACTTGTAGCCACTTGAATTGAATTAGTTTATTCAATGAAGATGATAAAGCAAATTTTCTGCCCTCACCTTTCCCACTGCCCGTATCCTTTGTTCCTGCAATAAACGATAACAAATAACACTAGCTGTGTGTTCCATTTTTTAAAAAGAACTAATGGTATTCCTTAACTATGCCCAATTCCAGATGCTTTACTTTTGATGAGTTGTGAAGTTGTTAGGGAGAGAATATAAAAAATATACATGAGTGTGGTCCCAGCAATGAAGAACGTCAGCCATGTGGAAAGCTTGCAAACACTGGGACTTTTTCCTTGTGAAAGAAGCTTCATAGTGTTATTAAAAGTTATGTGGGATCTATACAGAGTAGATAGAGAAAACTATTTCCATTGGTGGCAGGATTGAGAACAAGAGGGCACAGATTTAAAGTAATTGGCAAAAGAAAAAGCCTTTCACACACCAAGGTTTAAATGTGGAATGAACTTCCTGAAAGCATGATGGAGGCAGGTTCAATTAAGGTATTTAAGGGAGAATTTGATTATTATCTGAAATAGAAGAGTATGCAGGGTAAAGGGGAGAAATTATGGAATGCAATGAGGTAATTTGTTGCTATGGAGATCTATGCTAAAAACAAAGGGCCAAAAAGCCCCTTCCAGTGTTGTAACAACTCTGCATTTCTATAATGCTGCTCAAGTTAAATACTATTACTAAACATGTTTATTTTTAGTTACTTATTTTGTTTTACAGTCAATCTTCAAAAGTGAGCAACAAAGTAAAATTCAGCTTAATTTAACAGAGATACAAGACTGGTTGTCAGGAAACATCCCAATATATGTACCCTGTTACAGTACTCTTTTTCCTATATTGCAAACACAATGGAGTCAACTATTCCTTGGTTCATTGTTATAAATTATAATTTGGTAGTTGGAACTTGAGTGTTTCAAAAAAATGAACATATTTTGTTGAAATGTTTCACCTTGCACTCATCAGAACAATTCACAGGAAATAACAAAGTAAAGAAAAACAACTTTTAGTCGGTATGGAGCAGAGAATTGATTGGTTGGCAAGTAAAGTTTGATCAGTAGAGGCAATGCCATGTGTTATACACCAGATAATCATGACTGACCGTTAACTGCCAAGCTGTCTGTTTAAATTTTAAAACAGACAGTTTGACTCTGACTGCTCAAGGCATTCCCCTGGAAAATTAACCAAAGAACGATGATTACCTGTGTTATTAAATTGAAAAAAGTGCACTGTGTATTATATGTAGCTTCTAGTATATACAGGTGTGCTATCCTATGAGTTCAATAGATAATTCTTTGCTTGTTCAAGATTATTTAGCGAACATTGTTGAATCACAGATTGTTGGACACTGTTGTGAGTTTTTCAAGTGTTCACTGGTTGGATCATTAGTGCCTTGCACTGTTTGGTATAATCTACTTTGTCATGTATGACTTAGATGTCTAGTTTCACACCAGTACTGTCATTTTTATACCACACTACTAATTTGTGTGATAGGCAGAATATCTTTTTTGCTTTATGACAGCATCCTATTAGTGGCAGGTACCACTTGAAATATTTACTGAAATAACGATGCCATGAGATTCATAGTTGGAAAGGCAAGCATTTTTGCTGTATAATAGTCAAACACTGAATACTATCTTAGATTACCAGCTATAGTCTAAAACCCAGAGTCTTTGAGATAGCTTACTGTTCCAGGATAATCCAGAGTAACTCTGGGTATATGTGCGCAGGAGTCTGTTTACTGCAAGTGGAAGTGAAATATACATGCCCTTAGCCTGCTTCAACTCAATAAAATAGGTGAAAATGACAGTGGTTCATTCCTCAGGGCAATATCTTGACCAATCAGGGAAAACTGTCTGCTGTAAATTTATAAAAATAGGTTGACAGTTGACTGCCAATCATCATGAACTGGTACATTCTCCATGGCATCATCTCTAACAATCACACTTTACCTGCCAAACAATAATCACTCTCCTCATACAGTACGAATGTTGTTTTCTCTCTAGTTACTTCTTGCGTATTTTCCTGGTGAGTGCAAAGGTGAAAATCTTGGATAAAATGTGCCTTTTGATTTACTAATACACCAATTCATGTATAATTTTATTGTCAATAATGTTGCCTGAGAAAAGTACAAATGATATCTTTTACAATGACATCTGAAAATCTTAAGTCAAAACCAGGATGCCCAAACTATGTAGATTTATGTATGAGATATTTAACAAGAGAATGCCCATCCTTCATAATGGTCTCCACCAGCATCTGATAATATGGCAGTAGAATCTACTATACATCAGGCAGATTTTAATAAGATCCCACATCAAGAAATGGATTGAGGTACCCCCAAAGTAAATCAGGATTGAAATGTTCTAATAAAAAGAACAAGGAGTTTTTAAGAACAGGTTTGCTATCTGCCAATAGTTCTTTATTCAATTTTCTGCTACATGTCAAAACAGAATTTGATTTGATGGTTGACTTGTAGAAAACAATTTCTCTGATCTTTGATTTCCACTTTCACAACGAGGATAAACTATCAAACAAAATACAGTCTGCAGTGTGTCCTGGCATTCATGAATGGCCTCCCATATTTTCCATATCCTCAATTAAAAATCTGACTTTGTCTGATCAACCAGAAGCACTCAGCTAACTAACTTTGTTGACCCTTGATTTATACCTCTATCTTAGTAGTGACATTTTTTAAACTAATATCAAGTACTGATTTAGTTATATTAAAGGCAAATTTAAATGATCTCAAGGAGGACGTTGCTACCTCTCACCCATATCTATCATTCAATCAGAAGGTCCAACATTTAATTGGCTTTAGACCAAGTGTATAATACCTTGTGCTGCCGAAAATCCAACAAGCACAGTTCTGTGCTGCTCAATTATGAAATTTTATTAAATCCATATTGAAATCAGTTCTACCAACCTGTTATCTCTTTGCCAGTTTGGCGCAGGAAGTTGGGGTTGGCTTATGGCCCATGTTTTAACATTGGCCAAATAATGAAAATACTTGGTGCAAAGTCCAAAGAAAACAGTGGAATGAAGAAGTTTATCTTGATGCTTAAAGATGTTGTAATTATCTTGGGGTGCATGCCTAAAATAGGCTTCAAGCTGCATGTTTCTTAGACACCATTTGCCTTTGTTTTGAGAACTGCCAGTCACTATAGTTGAAGTATTGATATTAAAGATCATAATTGCTGAAAAAATTATTAGAAAACAAACATTGCCTGCCACATGTATTTTCAAACTGTAGAAGGATCAAATATTTATGGCAAATAAAATTGTCCCTAGAAAAGCCAGTTGTCAATGTAGCATCAGATCTAGAAGCATAAGGAACAAGTGTAGACTGCTTTGACCCTTTGAGCTGGTTCCACCATTCAATAAGATCATGGCTGATCTGATAATAATCTCAACTCTACATTTCTGCATATCCCTGATAATCTCACTTAAAAATATTTAAAGATTTTCATGCCATTGTCTTCTGAGGAAGACAATTTCAAAGACTCGCAATATTCTGATGTAACTTTATTTTTCTTCATTTCGGTCTTATTTTTAAACCAAGATTCCTAGTTATAGAGTCTTTCACTAAAGGAATCGTTCTTTCAAATCTATCCTGTCAAGTTCCTTCAAGATCTTATATGTTTCGATTAAGTCACCTCTGACTCTTGTAAATTCCAGAAGATACAGTCCTAGTCTATCTAGCCTGTCTCATCAGGCAACCCATGCACTAGGACATCATCTCTGCATCTAAGTGTTCTGCAACCTTTCACCAAAAAGATAATATGCATTTTTTGATTTTTTTTATCCCACGATGGAAAATTTTATTGATATATACTTGTGAGGAACAAAAAGATGGCTATTTAGAAAAAAAATGACACCGCTACCTGAAAGGTTAAAATAGAATCCCTAGAGATGGAGATGATAAGGTGCCTATCACACATTGGGTGTTGTCTACAGACCACTGAATACTGGAATGGTGGTAGGCAAAATTAGCATGCAGGTATTCCAAGTATTTGGAGAAGGTTGAAGATATGTTGTCTCCTGCAAGGGGTCTGGAATAGAAGAATAAGGAAGTCTTGTCACAAATGTACAAGGCTGTGGTAAGACCACTGTCTGAAGTATTGTGTGCAGTTTTGGTTTCCATGTTGGAAAAAGAATATGTCTGCATTAGAGGTGGTATAGCAATGATCCACTAGATAGGTTCCTTGGATCAGAGTTACTTTATCTTGTGTTTAAAACCAGTACTGCTACCTGCATATTGATATCCCAGTCTGTCATACAGTATCTAGAGACATGCACTGCTCCTGAGGTTGCTTGCTCCATATCACTAAGAAAAGCTTTTCAACAACTTAAGTATAATAGCACTTAATTTATATCTGTAGTAGATTCGCAAATCCTCTAAAATAGGCATCTTTTTTAACATGGTGTCTTCTGTCTTCCTGATATCAGTGTCATGAAATCAGTTCCATCACTGTGATGATATACACGAACTTCATTGTACATCTCCCCTCCTCCTAAAGTTTCTTTCTGTTTAGAGTCATAGAGATGTACAGCATGGAAACAGACCATTCGGTCCAACTCGTCCATACCGACTAGATATCCCAACCCAATCTAGTCCTACTTGCCAGCACCCGGCCCATATCCCTCCAAACCCTTCCTATTCATATACCCATCCAGATGCCTTTTAAATGTTACAATTGTACCAGCCTCCACCACATCCTCTGGCAGCCCATTCCATACACGTACCAACCTCTGCATGAAACAGTTGCCCCTTAGGTCTCTTTTATATCTTTCCCCTCTCACCCTAAACCTATGCCCTCTCGTTCAGTCTACATTATTCCTGTAGTCTTGCTTCTACTTACTTTCATAGTCTTTGTAATTATTAATATCAGTATGATTTTCAATGTTATCACCATTATGTCCATCGCCCCCTCCCCACCCCAAGCTCAAATTTCATATATTGAGCAGATTTGAAGACAACTGAATGTCTGGTCTGGTCTGCCTTGAGTTCAATACTAGGGTGCTGATGTTGGACTATGTTTGGAATAGGAGAAAGTGAGGCATGCAGATTCTGGAGTTCAGAGTCAGAAAGTGGTGTGCTGAAAAAGGACAGCAGGTTAGGCAGCATCCTAGAAGCAGGAGAAGCGATATTTTGAGCATGCGCCCATCATCAGTAATGAGGGGCTTATGCCAGAAACATTGATTCTCCTGCCGTTCGGATGAGGCCTGACCTGAGTGTAGTGCTTTTCCAGCACCACACTCTTGACTATGATTGAAATAATTGTAGCAATCTGTACACTACCTAATTCATTATAGGCATGACTGTCCCACATCGTATGACGATAATACTCTGCCTTGGTTCTCAATTTCATGAGTTTTATGGAAGGCTTTTTCCCATGAGGCCGAGTGAGCTTTCTTGCACAGTTGTCCTAAACACGCTTCATTAATAACCTCCTCTGTCTGTATGGCACCCTTTACATCCCACACTAGCCCAATTCTACCCTTCTGTGCACCCAGAAAAACCTTGCCATTGCTGGGATATCCCTGATACACCAGTGTCCTTAGTGCCCGCGCTATTTTAAAAACACTACTGTGTACTTGGAGAGTATTTGTGGACCAGAGCTGCCCAATTTGACATTTGTCTAGGTTGTAGCAGATAAGGGGAAATTGGCATCCCACTTCGCAGACAGGCATCTGGAGGTGGTGCACACAGAGATGTATCCTTCCCTTTGGACTGACAGAGGAGGTCATCTCACTAAATCCTGCTGACCTGGTCGAAGGTTATCTCACGGGGAGTCTAAGATGTCTGCAGGAATACCCAGCATAGGGAGGTCAATGACGTTCTCCATTTAGTCAAGTTAAGTACCGCCATTTTCTCTCCACTACCTCCCCCTCACTCAATCTTTGATACTGCACACCCCACCCAAAAAGGCTCATGCTCTACCAAGCTCACTATTTCATGCAGCACTTACCATTCGCTCACACCTATCAAATCTGCTGACCCTCCTAACACCATATGTATTGCCTTCTCATATGCTTCGGAAACTTCACCCATTCCCCCCACCACCACCAGCTACAGCACTAACAATTGTACCACATCTTTCATTTCCGTCAATTCCTCCCTTTCTCACATTTCAGAAGAAAGCATCTTGTTCTGTGGCGATGCCCGGATAGTTTCTTTTTTTCTTAAAGGTCAATGAAAAGACACATTGGAACATTTTTCTAAGCAAGTCATTTCTTGGAATCCACGTGAGGTCAGCTAACTATTGGTTTGTAAGTCACTTGACTGGCTTTTTATGGCAGTTTTATTTGCAGGCAACTGGAGTTTTTTTGGGGGGGTCTTCTCTTGGGGGAGGCTTGCCAAAGCACACTTGTTGTGAAGCCAGTATGAAACGTGATTATCTTGTTGAACAGCAACTCAATGGTGTCTTGATATTGTGTTTTCCGAGTAACTATGTCTGCCAATACTACTAGAGACAACCAACTATTGTGTCTTGTGAGCTGTCTACATATTCTAAAACAAATATTTGAACATTCCATACATTTTCCTTTTTTTCTACCCAAAATAAGAGTCTGCAGAGAAAAATCATTTTGTGTGTGTGTGTGTGTTCTATATGCGTAAACTGGGTTATTTAGAGGGGTACACTTTGTGGAATGAGTTTTGATTTATTGCTCTGACTGAGATGGAAGGAAAATTGTGTCCTTCTCTCATCTTACATCTCCAAAGGGTTCCAACATAAAGGTAATCATTTGACTTGAAAACCCCCTGACAGATGACTCAGTAGAAGTCTTTAAAATTCTGAAAAGAAATTAATGGAGGGGTAAAGAGAGAACAATTTCATTTGCTGTGGAAGCATACAACCAGAGACTGTCAGTACAAGACAGTCACAAGGAGAATATCCAGAAGAAACTTCTTGAATGGTAATGAGAATGTGGAAGTCATTGCCACGGGGATTGGTTGGTGGTGAATGCATTTAAGGGGAAACTAGGGAAACAACATAAGGGAGATGCAAGTTTAGAATCAGAGAATCAAATCCCTACATGTGCAAGCAGCTCATTTGGCCCATTTAAGTCCACACCAACCCTCTGAAGACCATCTCACACAGAATCACCCCTCTACCCTATCCCTGTGACCATGCATTTCCCACGACTAATCCACCTAACCTACACATCCCTGGACACAATGGACAATTTACCATGTCCAGTCCACCTAATCTACACGTCCCTGGGCACTATGGGACAATTAGGTGTAAGGGCTTTTGCCCGAAACGTCGATTTCGAAGCTCCTTGGATGCTACCTGAACTGCTGTGCTCTTCCAGCACCACTAATCCAGAGTATGGGACAATTTCCCATGGCCAATCCTGCACATCCCTGGACATGGGTGGAAGCCAGAGCATCCTGAGGAAACCCACGCAGACACTGGGAGAATGTACAAGCTCCGCACAGACTATCAGCCGAGGGTGGAATCGAATGTAGGCCCCTGGTGCTGTGAGGCAGCAGTGCTAACCACTGAGCCACCGTGCTACCCATACGAGTTACAACGATAGTTTTACATGTGTAAAGATTGGAGGAGAGATCAGTGGAGCACAGCTTTCAGTATGGACGGGTTGGAGAATATGGCCTGTGTCTACATTATATATCTTATGTGTCATGTCCACACTTGCCTGGCTCAAGGAAAACCTTCCAACTTTTCTGAGTTACACTGAGCTCATCTCTACCAGAATTCTCCAATGCTAGCTCAGTCATTGGGCGGGCACATAATTTGTTTCAGGATGTAAAGACCAACATGGTGCATGCTGTGCTCTCCCACCCCCGCACCCACCCCACCCCACTCCACCCCCAATTGCAACTTTGTCTTCATCAGCCCCTTGTGTAAGGCAAATGGATCCCCATCTTTGCCATTTTAGTCCTCCCTTTGAAAGTTCAGGCTTCTTCTGTGCCAGTTACTGCCAGAAGGATAGTATCCCTCAATCTCTTTGTGTGTCTCCTTCAGACACATGCAAAACTCCAAAGGAATTAGTGGCACAGATTTTTCCAGTGCAAGGAGTGTGAACCCTGAGGATTGTCAAATGCTGATCTTTTGGAATAAATTTCCCATATTTTTGCAAACATGTCTGTTTGATCCTGTTGGTGTCTTGCTTGAGTAACAACAGCACACTGCCATTATTTCCAAGAATTTCAGTTGTGTGTTTAAAAGTAGTAAAAAGAAACAGAGTGATTCTACATAATACAGTATGGCTCCCAGTGTTGTTACCTGGCCAGGACGGGACAGGTAACAGGAAATCACGACACATGTGCAAACGATGTCAGTGTATTTTGTGTGCAGTGACATCAACATTGGCGTATGTATTGCAGGTCTGGAAGGTTAGGTGGAAGCTCTGCGCTCACCTACAACAGGTCAAAGGATGGCAGTGGGAAGTGGGCAATGGTAGGACTAGGGACTGCCTGCCCTCCCCAGGCAATGACACCTCACCACCTACCGTGGGATGGGGGAGGGTGCCATCTAAAGCTGGGAGGCCATTCTCAGGGATGAGGAATATCGCTGTGAATGTTACCACTCCCCCACCTCCAGCATTTCCCTCTGACCCCTGGCACTCACCCTCATTGCAAGTAGTCGCATTATTTGCTTTCATTTCACCAATCCTTTCTTCTGCTTGTTAATTCTGTTCCTGAATCCTCTCAATTTTTGTTTGCATAAGATCTTCCAGTGCATTCATTGTTACAATACATCTCTTCAGATATTCTCAAGAGCAATCTCTGTTTCATCAATTAAGATTTTCTAAAGCAAAGAAATGAAAAAAATATAATCTATATTTTTATAGTTTGCATTTGAGATAAAGTTAAATAAATTGAATTATTAATGCATTTGACAACCTACCTGACTTGAATAGTTATGTAGATTGTGTGCAATCTACATATTGTTAATTAGCAATTACAAGGTAACGCATTTAACACAGATATAACTCAATTAAACCTGCACTGCATTTTAGTAGTTACGTTGCTAAGACTGGTTAATATTTATGACATACTTAAGCTATGAGAAAGTAAAAGACAGTTCAGTGATAAAGCATGCAAATAAATTGTTACCAAAGTAAGATTAATATGGCTGTAGGTGCCAGTTGTAAATCACCTGATTATTTATGTTAAAATTGTTTTCAGATTTGAAGTAAAATAACTACATTTTGGAGCTAATGGTGTCCAGATGTAAAATATTTCACCTAATGCAAGAACATTACCATTAAACTGCATCTCTGCTTGATATTGCACAGATGCCATTCATAATACTACATGCCATTTAGCAAATGTAAATTTCCATATTAGTGGTTATAAATGTTTGCTTTAACTTAAATTAGAATGAAATGGCATGAATATGTTTGACGTAAGTTTTCTTATTTTGAAATTGGAAAACCTCTTACTATTGTGTAACATAGAGGAAGTCTGACTTTTCCAATACATGTAGGCCAATTTTGACACGTCAGTATCAGTAAGTACTTTGAGGTTTAATAATCAGAATAAGTGAAAGGGTTTAATATCATCAAATGTCAAATTCCATTCATTCTTCTGCATGTACTTATATGTCAAATATGTCAAATGCTCAAGGACCACAAGAAAATTCCCTTTCTATCTATATTTATACCCCAAACTTAGCTAATATGGAGATCTTGAGAGTGGAAGAATGTGAAAAAAACTCGATCCCTTCTTTCCAACAATGAAGTGTTTGAATTTTCTGATAAATGCCTTTCTTAAAAATATTGAAGTCTTTTTGTTAAACTAACCAATTCTTGAAAAATATATTTCTGATACTTCTGTCATGAATGTGCTTTTTTTGTCAGAATAACTGGAAAATAATCAACATCGTCAGCATGAAAACATTAATTGTTACCAGTTGTTTATGATACATATGAGACAATTTTGATTTCTTCAACATTATGTAAGGTAATAATGAGGCACCATGTTGAATAGTATTAGTCATGCAATAACAACAATTTTGGATACCAGATAGAAGTCAGCTAGTGGATCTGCCTCTTAATTTCAACTCTTTCCAAAACAAAAGATCTTCTGTAATTTACAGAACTCATGCTTTTCATAATGTGCTTTTCTGTAAAGTTTTTCTCACTGTTCTTTCACCTTGACTTTGTTATTATTACTAATTAAACCCCTTTAGTTAAAACTCTGCAACACCTCCCTTGCAAACAACATTGAAACATATTTCCTATTTGCCTATTAATCCTTTTAACTCACAATTTAATACTGTTTCAAGTTGCTTTGACCTGAGAATCTCTCTTGGATAATGTTTATTAACTGATACATTATACAAAAATGTTAATTTATTTGATTTCAGAAACAAGGTTTGTCAATGTATTGAGAGTGCATTCATATAAGAGAGATGAATTATAGGGATTGATTGGTCCATAAGTTCCTTCTACGGTAAATTTTGGCTGTTGCTATGACTATAGGACTATGTGCTGGCTGTAAGAGTTCAGAACTACCAGAGGTGCCAAACGCTGCTTGCTTATTTGGAGAGATCTACCTAGGTCAGTGCAGGGGCCACAGACCAGAGGAACATGATGCAATGCGGCTGGAAGGTTAATGATTTTCTACATTCCTCAAGTAGCAGAGAGAGGGAATAAGTGATGGATATATTAATGAAGATTTAATTGGCTTTGAAGTCCATTGCCCTTAACGGGTTCTGCACATAAATTAAACAGCTGGAAAGTATGGTTTACTGGTGGTGGTTAATAGATGGAAAAATACCATAGGCGATTTGGTGAGAGGCAAAAACGTTCAGTTGTGTAGAAAAGCACTTCTGGTTATAAAAATAAGAGAAAAAACGGGTTTGAAGAGGTCACTTGTGGTGCAGTGCAATGTGCTAACACTGAGTTAAGAGGCCCGGGTTCAAGTCCCACCTGCTCCAGAGATGTGTAATAACATGTCTGACCAGGTTGATATGACATTGGGTTTTAATTGGTTGCATAAATATGGGAAGCTAGTAATGAGTAGCGTGTGGGTTTTATGGAGTGTGGTGAACTGAAATGAAGCTCTGAACTGAATGTGTGGACTTGAATTCTGTTTAAATGCAGATGTCTTTAACATATGACTTCCCTGTTTGCTTGCTCTGGTTGTGCAGAAGATTGCATTACAGGATTATGCAGCACACTGCATGTGGACTATATTGCATTGCCCCTTCAGATAGATCCAAGCATTAAAACCTCATCTTCAATCATCCTATTGTCTATTCTATGGTGACCTTGGTGAACATCGAGCTACATTGTATCTGCATTCTGCCTTAGTCAGGGATTTCGTAGAGGAATAACTAGCCAAAGTTGGAGAAAATATCCCATATTTCCCAACAATCACCTTTGAATTAGCCCATTGAACAAAGCAAACACTTGTGTTCTCAAGTATATAGGCATCATGACAGCTTCCATGGTACCTCGCACACCCTCTAAGATGCATTCACAATAATCATAGATGAGTTGGACATTGATTGAATAGTTAGCTTTTTTGTTCATGAGTTTAACCACATTATAATATGCGCTCAATGCATATGTACGTTTCACAGTGCTTTGCACCAGGGGGAAGCTAGCTAGGTTTGTAAACACTATTGCTCACTCTGCAGCACTGACCTCATCACAGTATGATCTTGAATTTGTAAAATCTTTGATACGTTTGTGTGTTGAGGATTCGGAGATTCCACGCAAGTCCCTAGTGCATAATTGGAGTGAGTCAGTTGCTTATAAATGAAGTACTGTCATCTTGATGACTACTGGGATGAGATGACCTCCCATTCCTTCAGAACACAAATACTACTTCAGCAGATGTCACAGCTCTGTTATGATGTCTGAGGACATCCTAAGTCTGAGCCTGCGCTGATCTTCGGTCATTATTGACATGGAGGTCTTTCTGAAGGGAGGAACTTGAAATGCCTCCACAATGACCTGTGATTTATTAAACTATTTTTCTGCTTCACAAAGCTTTTTGGGATTAATTTGTCATATCAAAGACATTGCTAGTGACTAAAGTTTGTTTATTATTGCTCAGTGCATGATCTACTGATGCAGAATAATTTTATAGCAGGTGTGTGTCATCATTGAATCTCTGGATGCCTTATTATGCCATCGCCTCTTGAAGGACCTCACATCACCCACAGATGTACCCTGTTCCCACAGACAAAACAAAATTAACTTGCTTTGCCCACTGACGGTCTGCTGGCTGCTGTCTCTCATCCTTATTGTGCAGTTGAAGTTTGAAGATGGTGAATCAAGTCTCAGTCCTGACACACACAGTTCCAGGCTTTGCCTCAAAGTCAAGTTTCGTAATTCCGCCCCAAACACTCTTCTTGTCTCCTTTTGTGTTTCCGTCACTGTCAATCTTATCAGCTTTGAAGTTCACTACATTCTCGTCCAACTCTTTATCTAACTGTAAATGTTCCCCTATTTTTGATCTCAGTGCCTTTCCTACAAAATAGCTATGCCCAAGATCATAATCCTCTGCATCCCCATTGTTGAAGCCAGGGTGGTGATACCTTGTAAACTATCCACCCCCTCACTCACCGCAATGCCCCATACCCTCTCATGCTTTATTCACCCTTCTCCCTGGACTTGTCTCCCCTTTCAGAGATATTTTCTCCACTGCATCCAAGTGTAATGGTTCCAAACTCCCCACTATTTTCCCAATTCTGGTCCAGCTCCAATATTCTCCTTGACGTCTGTAACCCAAATACCTAGGATGGAGAGGGGATCCCCCACCAGACTGACCAGTGAGGATAACTTCATTTTAAGATGGCCCCCAGACTCATGTCTGTACAATTCTCTGAATGCGTTATCCCTGATCCCTTAATGGTTAGACCTGACCTGCAGGACTGACTCTGCTCCAAAACCTGGAGTGTAAGGATGCAGACCACTCCCCACCCACCACCACCACCAATCATATCCTCCCTGATTGCACCAAGTGCCTGACTAACTGTGGCCAAACCCTTGGACTGACATCAGACAATGCCCTTGCCTGACTGTGGGGGCACTCCCAAACTGACCATAGTTTCCTCCACTCAGTTAGTCAAAGCATATGCACATTGTGAGCATCTAAGTAAGTGGAAAGTAAGTGAATGCTAAAAAAGCAAGCTCAGAGCCCTGAGGTATATCCTGTATGTGTTTCTCTATGCTCAGAGTGAACTGGCAGGAGCATTACAATATAATGTATCAGAGAGTTCTAAGTGCAGTGTGGTTAAGACTTGCAATGCCTTCAGAGATTGGCTAAGGTGATGTGGTGAGGCTGGTGTTTTGCTGATACCAATGTTTGTGGATGGTTGCTGCCCGTGAATGGGGAATGATGACCAACAGGGAGACCGGGAGAACATGTTCACAAGCTGCAGCTGCCAGGCAGCGGCATTGGAAATTGTCGCCATCTAATGTCTCATCTATACCTGGGAGAATCACATACTGCATAGAAATGAGGCAAGATTAATTAATAATAAGACATGAATGCACCCAAATGAGGTCCATGGCATTTACTTTTGAGATTCTCAACTAGCCACTGAAACCATAAAGGGAAAATCAGACTTTTTGTTCTTTACATCAAAAATCTCATCCTTCGCGTTCTTGCCACATTAACCCCCATTTCTTGCCAGTGCACATGCTGCTCAAAGACTAGGAAGATTCTACCCTTTGTACAGCATGGAGTGAAGTTGTTCAGACTGAGGAGGTATAGGCATCCATCCTGGTCACTGCTGTGTTCCCTGATCTCAGTTCAGTGACAATATAAGCACTATAACTGATTACTATGAGCCCTACTGTACATGTTTTGTCACCAGCTTCTGATTAAATTAGCTCTTGTTGACTTGTATGATAATCATGTGTCCCAATAACAATGAAGTCTCTCACTCAATGAGTAGCTGCTTACATGAAGTATTGGAATCATACCAGAGAATGAATCACTGAGGCCAGGATTTCAAAGAAAAAGAATTAAAATTTTTGGTGAAGAATCAATGCAGATCTGACTAAGACATAATCCAAATTAACCTATACCTAGTGATAAAAATGCAAATGCATGAAAATGAATCAATAATGGGTCGCATACAAATACATCCGCATTTCCTCCTTTGGTACTGACTTGTAAGAATCAGTTCTTAACAGCATGACCTATGAATCAATTTGTTTGGTGAATATGAAAATTGTAAAAAATAAGTAGCAGTCCCATCATACATAAATGGCATTAAAACCAAGATTCCTTTTGCTTGCATGCTATGCAAGGGTAGCACGATGGCTCAGCAGTTAGCACAGCTACCTCACAGTGCCAGCAACCCACATTTGAGTCCAGCTTTGTTTGACTGTCTGTGTGGAGTTTGCACATTTTCCCCATGTCTGCATGTTCTCTGTGTTCAGAACGACCTGCCAGGAGCATTCCAATATAATGTACCAGAGACCCCCATGTGCAATATGGTTAAGATCTGAAGTGTCTTCAGAGATTGGCCACGGTGATGTGATGATGCTGGTGTTTTGCTGATACCAACATTTATGGATGTTTGATGCCTGGAGCAGGAGATATTGGGGAATGGTTTCCTCCCACAGACCAAAGGTGTATGGGTTAGGTGGATTGGCCATGCTAAATTGCCCATAATGTCCAGGGATGTGCGGGCGATGTGGATTAGACATGGGAAATGCAGGGTTTATAGGGGTTAGGGTAGGGGTGTGGGTCTGGATGAGATGCTCTTTTGAGGGATAGTATAGACTGAATGGCCTTCTCCCACACTGTGGGGGTTCTGTGATGCAATGAACAGATCTTATTTGAGCTGCAGTGTTTATAACGCATTCTTCATAAAGTTATCTCAATGATGAGATTCCTATCCCTTTTAAAGTTTCAGAATTAATTGGTATACAGTTTGCCGTCTCTAAATGTTATGTAACACCTGTAAAAACAGGTTAACTTATGATTTCTTATTTATTATAGCGATGGTACTGTACTTTGTTTTTATGGTACAGTTATTAATGTTTATATTAATACTTTGGACTGAATGACATCAATTTGTCCACAATTCTGGCATCGCCTTCAATTTTTGTTCACCAGGTTATCAGGAGAGAGGAAGGAAATAGAACTGTGCATGGGAGGGGTGGATGCGATGGAAATTCACTAAAATAAACGCATGCAAAATACTGTTTAACTGTAGTAATCATGGTATATTTTCCACATGCTTACTGAAGTTGTTAGAAAAAACACCAGCAATGCAGCTCATGCCTTATGTTTTACAACATCATGACTTGGAATATCACTTTAGAAACTTTGCAAAGCAGTTGTGGGAGCCTTGGCTTTCAGCAGTGGCCATGCTGTATTAGCACAGGCTAAAATTTTACAAAGTTTGTAAAAGTCAGCAATAGAAAATTGATTTATGTATTTGTACAGGGAGAAAAGCTATTTTATAAATAGTGAATGCTGAATAAGGCTATACTAAAAAAAGTTTTTATAGTTTTAGTGTAAGTGACTATGGCCCTTGTCCGATCCTTTTTCCTTTTTTATTTCCAAAGGCATTGATTCCTCATTGGAATATTTCTACCTGGGCAATGGTCACCCAAGCAGTCGTTCATTTCCAGCATGAAAGCAGTCTGTTTTGGCCCCCCAGCTCCATGCTGTTGTTATGTTCACACATGGTTTTCCATACTGTTTGCTTCAGCTCACCCTTCCATTCCTATCTCCATGTTCAAATATGCCACTTCCCCTCAAACATACCAGTTTTTGCAAACACGCCACGGGGTAATGTGTTCTGTGTTTTCATCACTGAGTTGCAGAATATATTTTGCCGTCATTAAATCACTGGACTTTTCTTCCAGTCATCTGCCATCCTGGAGAATGAGCGAGGCAGCAGGCAATACCACTGTTACCTCAGATCTGACACAGATCTGTTTTTTCTCTCCACTCATGTTGCTAGACCTGCTGAGTATCTCCAGCACTTTCTGTTTTTATTACCACTCTTACCCCTCTCTCGGTGACACCTCAGATGCTTCCCTTGGGTTTCCTCCCAGGGGGTAGCCAGCTGTGCCTCTCTTTTTGTCTCTCTTTGCTTTGCTATATTTTGTTTACAGATGTATATAGCTTGATGACAGTGAAATGATGTGGTCTTCTACCTTCTTCCAGTGCCCAGTTCTTTGGCAGGAAATGTTGGATTCCAGTGCTCCCAACGATCTGAGGAATGAGGTTGTGCTTTTAAAGTATTCCCAGCTCTCTCACGAATGCCATATCACCTATACCATGCTTGCATTATGTTCAGCACTTACTGCCAATTATCACCATGCATTAGCAAACTTTGTCCTTATCGGCCCTTTTTTAAAGACCGTCAAATGGGTTTCCATTCCCATACAAGGTATAGCTATAGATAGTTTACCCAGGGTACTCTGGAGCTGCACTACAGAAGTGACAGTGGTATTTAAATTAGCTGGCCTCAAAGGGTGAGTATCAGGTGACTGTTCCCCTCACCCTCCCACCGCATCTAGTCCACTTGAAATCAGGGAAATAAAAAAAAAATGAGGAATAGATGACTTGCTCACCGCCTTCCTCTCCATCCATGAGCGGAGCCCTGTTGTGCGAGCACAAGGTAAGATATTAACAAGCCTGCCCACCATTAGGGTCTGTTGACACCCAAAACTGGGCAGTTACTGATCAGTGAAGACGCTGTTCCCACCCTCTGTCACAGTGGTAACTGCAGCTGGGGAAGTTGGAATGGACAGGACCAGCCCAATAGTTCACTATCTTGGGTGAAAGGTTGAAGGGTTGGTAGAGGATACCTCCAGGTCCATCTGGTGACTGAACCCAAGATGTTGCTCCCACTTTGTGACCACAAGCGTTCTCAGACTGCTTTTCCTCCAGTCCAGTTGGCTGATAGCTCTCTAGGGTGGAACTTCCTATCTCAGTTCAGTACTGCCACTGTCAGTGTGTTATTTCTCGGAGGCAGGGGGCAGTTGGCCATTTTTGAAGTAGGTTGACTCACAGCTAACTTCAAACGAGGGAGGGGAACAACAAGCCACACTGACATTCAGGTCCTGCTCTGGCACAATGCCAGTTTATAATGGCCCAGTGGTTTGTCAATGCTGGCATTTTCTTTGTGGATGTTTCCTTTTAAAGTTTTATCCTCCTGAAATCAAAACTGGTTGCCATACGAAATGGATATCTTTCACATACTTGGTAAATCTTTTAGGGTTTGTCACCATATTCATTAAATAAGCAAACAGTATTGCAATTTACAAATAAATTCTCTGAAGTTGTTCCATAATTTACTGTTGTACCAATTTATTAGATCAATGGAAGGAAGCCAAATATCCTTAATTATTATCCTTCCCTGATTATTTTTATTTTCTATCCGTTCTGTTCATTCAGTGGGCCAAGTTGTACTGAGCAGGTGAACTGTAAGTTTTGCAACCAGTTTCTAGAGAATAGGCAGATTACAGAAGGATAGTTAAATATATCCCCTTTCTGTGAGCAATCTGCAGTTTAAGTTTGTGCTATTCCAGTATCTGGACTCCTCTAACAAATAAATTTGATAACTTCTAATGGACCTTTACTGCAGATCTGCCTCTGACCACCGAGTGGCGCAGTATATTAATGCATCATTCTGCTCAAGCGCTCCACTGTCTCTCTTGTTCCACATCTTTTTCAAATTAAACTCACCAATAGTCCAAACCACTCCTAAATTGTTATTCAAATGGTCAAAAAACTTGTAAAAATATCATTTTAATATAACTGTTTACTTCCTTTGAAACTGAAACCCATAAAAGCCATCTTGTGATGCAATCTCTGTAATGGGGATTACAGAAGAAGCCGATGTGTGAATTGGACTCAGTTTTGAAAGAAAATTTGTTTTTAGTTTCTAAATCAGTGGGAACACTCCTAAGCCACATAATGTACAATCTTGGGGCTTACAATGTTGAATGTTCATGAAGGAGAAAGTGAGGTCTGCAGATGCTGGAGATCAAAGTTGAAACTTTATTGCTGGAACAGCACAGCAGGTCAGGCAGCATCCAGGGAACAGGAGATTCGACGTTTCGGGCACAGGCCCTTCATTCCTGAAGAAGGGCCTGTGCCCGAAACGTCGAATCTCCTGTTCCCTGGATGCTGCCTGACCTGCTGTGCTGTTCCAGCAATAAAGTTTCAACTGAATGTTCATGAAACAAATTCTGTCTGAGCGAATGCCTGTGACAGTAGAACAATGTGTCAATTTACTGCACTCCTGGTGACAAATCCAGAACTACCTATAGAATTCCTTAAAATTTTCAAGAAACCGCCATGCGATCAGTTGTTTCTACTGCAAAACAAAGTGTTCTACCTTGACTGGGCCTGAGAAGATTTAAGTAATAGTAATAAGATGACTATTGTCAAGAGTAAATGCCAAGTTGATATCTAAAGTAAAAACAAATATTGTTTTACCTTTTTCATTCAGATTGTATAGAAATCGATGGAAAAAAATAAGCACTTCAGTTTCTGATTGCACTTCTCATAAAAATTTTCCAAACCTCTTGTAATCAGTTCTCCTGCTAAATTTTTGAATTATAGAATCCTTACAGTGTGGAAGTCAGCTGTTTGGCCCATTGAGTACGCACCAACTCTCCAAAGAGCATCTCACCCAGCCCCACACCCCTACCCTACCCTATAGCTAATCCACCCAGCTTGCACATCCTTGGACAGTATGGGCAGTTTAGCAGGACCAACTCACCTAAACTGCACATCTTTGGACTGCGGAAGAAAACTGGAACACTCGAAGGAAACCCATGCAGTCATGGCGAGAATGTGCAATCTCCACACAGCTTGAGGATGGAATAGAACCCGGGTCCCTAGCACTATAAGGCATCTATGATGTCTGTTCCATATTTATTCTATGATTCCAAACTTCTCCAATGCAACAGCAAAACTCCAACTCACCACTAACAATGATACCAACAATTTAATGTATATTGTTAGTATGTCCGGAACACTTCCTTCCTAGCTTCACTGATTATCCATTCCTGTATTACTGTTCTGATGTCAGCAAAATGATTTTTTTGCTTACTTGAGCTCAATAACTACATCAAACCCAAGTATGAATGAGTCATGTGCTGAATTTCCTCAAAGGATTCTCCATTTTCTTGGCCTGATCAATAAATGCATGGACCAGTTCTTTCAGAATAATGGAATGTTGCATTACCCTCTGATGCCAAATAACACGAGCCCTACTGAGGTTTGTGGAGTTAATGAGAGTGCATCTTATTAATACCATTACCTGATAGTTCAAGCTCCAATTGGTCAAGCACCCATTTTCCCTGATAAAGGGAACTCAGTTGCATGGGTGAAACAAATCCTGAATACTCGAGAATGTAGGCTGATTTCTTTCGATCCCATTATTAGGGCTAATATATGTCCTAGTGAAGGCTTGTGCACTTCTGTTCACTTAGTGTACCAACAAGAGTAAAATGTTGGATCTTAATTGAAGAGCAGAGTTGGGATTCTTTACTTGGCCTGGACCCTTGCTCATCAGTAAATTTATAAAGGCCAGACAGAAATTCTGCTACTTTTGGAATGGAGAAGAACATTCCAATAAAAATTAAGACACAGCAAAAGGGTAGATGCTATTTTTCTGGAAATTCTGCTTGAGGTCCAAAGAAGCACCTATAAAATCCTAAAATAATTTTAAAGTTCTAGTTTTGAATTCTTAGGGAGTCAGAAAAACAATAACAGTTTTTAAATGTTGAGACACAGTCTACCTAATTAAATCTGTTATTTAGCTACTGTCCAAGGGGGAAGTACTTCAAATGCAGTTGGAAGTCAAAGAGCCAACTTACAACATGAGACCAATGTATGTGTTGAAATGTTTAGACCAACGTTGTATTGCACTACAATCATTTAGCATTGGGTAACATCAAAGGTGGAGGAAGAAGTAGAACAATGCCATCTACCTCCAGATCTTGACTCCAAAAACATTAACCGCTATGTTTCTCCTCTATTCCCTCCCCAGCAAGAAGCTCGCTTGCCTGGGCTTTAATCATCCTGCTTTTTTGTAAAAATGGTGGGAGTGGTCAGGAAAACAATGGATTGCCCTACCATCTGTGTTGAAGTGGCAGCTACCATGGCTGCTAATAGATAGTGGGACATGGGAGAGCACTGGAATGGAAGTATTGATGGACAACTCGGTAGAGCATCAAGGAGGTGCTAGTTCCTTCACTCCTTTTTCGCCTCTTTACCCGATCTTAAAGCAGCACTTGTGGAGGAAAAACCTTTGGTCAGATATTGAACCAAAATTATGTCTGCACCATTTCTGTTTCCAAGAATACTGCCACCTCCAAGTCTGGTGCGACATTGACTGATCTGCTGCAGCATTTCTACAGATCCTATCGGAGCGTCTGTAGCAAATTTCACTGGGGCACCAATGTTACCAGGAGATTATCCTGCTTTTTAAAAGAACTCTGTCCATGGAAGCGTTCAGGGACATTGCAGCCAGCAGAACATGTACAATGACCCAGTGAAGCTATTTTGGAGGCTAGTCTAGTTACCAAAATAAACTAATGTGAAAATACTTACAACATCTCTAAGTAAAGCACAAAAACCATCATTATATGAGTAGATAGGCATATTTAATTAATGTTGATTATTAATGCATATGCTGTTTCTCAACAGAATGAATTTGAATTGAAGCTTTTCCATATACGTGGGGAACATGCCGAAGAAATAACTAAACTTGAAGAAACTATTGTGCAGCTACAAAATAAATTGGAAAATAAAATAAAAGAGGGCAAGTCTGAAACAAGGGACATTGCTGTTTCCACTGCAGATGAACTTGTGGTGAAAACATTTCGCAACGTTTGCATTCAAACTGACCGAGAAACGTTCATACAGTTGAATCAAGATGATGGCAAGATAGCAAAAAGCAATCTGAGCACCCCAGGAAAGTTGAAGCTTGCATCCTTGAACTTGAATGGTCAGTCAGCTTGCTCTCTCCATGCTACAAAGGAGGAAGCTTTACCATCTTCACAAACCTCAACGTCACAAGAATCTCAGCCTGTACCACTTCCTCTGTTAACACCATCACTTTCAGGTTCTCAAAGTTCTCCTACTGCACTCCTGAGTGGTCCACCAGCTCCACCACCACCACCACCACCTCCACCTCTTCCAGGCTCTGGACCTCCTCCGCCTCCACCTCTTCCAGGCTCTGGACCTCCTCCACCTCCACCTCTTCCAGGCTCTGGACCTCCTCCGCCTCCACCTCTTCCAGGCTCTGGACCTCCTCCACCTCCACCTCTTCCAGGCTCTGGACCTCCTCCGCCTCCACCTCTTCCAGGCTCTGGACCTCCTCCGCCTCCACCTCTTCCAGGCTCTGGACCTCCTCCGCCTCCACCTCTTCCAGGCTCTGGACCCCCACCGCCACCACCATTTGGAGTTTCTAATCTCAGATTGTCAGCGGACAGACCTGTACGGAAGCCTATCATAGAACCACGCCGCCCAATGAAGCCTTTATATTGGAATAGAATTCAGATAAAAGATTCCAGGTACCATAAGTAAATGCTAATGTTGTCAGCATGCACATTTCTGTTTATAGTTTGGGTGCTGTTCCGTTCCTAAAACAAATTAGAGCTCTACATTAACAATAACATCACACAAATTGGCTAAATTCACTCAATACCTTGTAATTATGAAAAGGGAAAGGATAAACTAATCACCTTCACCATCTTGGTGATATCTGGCAGTGCAGATAATCCTCCAGTTGTAGAAACTGACCCATGAATTACACGGAATGAAATTGAATAAGTTCTGTATTTGATAAGTGCTCTGCTTTGCCACATTACTGTTTCCTCACCTCCTCTCTCCCCACCTTATCCCAGATCCAACCCTCCAACTCGGCACCATCCTATTAACCTACCCTACCTGTCCATCTCCTTTCCCAACTATCTGCTGCACCCTCTTCGCCAACTTATCACCATTACCCCCTCACCTGCATCCACCAATTGTCTTCCTGGCTACATGCAACCCCCTCCCCCCCCCACCCCCCCACCCCATTTATCCCTCAGAGCCCCCTTGGGCACAACCACAAACTCCTGATGAAGGGCTTATGCCTGACCTGCTGTGCTTTACTAGCTCCACACTTTTTAACTCTGATCACCAACATCTACAGTCCTCACTTTCTCCTCAACATTACTGACCATGACAACAGAAATTTGCTCTTTAATCATCATATTAGTGGAAGTTGAAGAAGATAACAATCTTTACAAACATTTTATTCTGTAATTTTAAATTAATGATTACAACAGCAAAAAAATCAAACAACATTTGTTTACTGGCTTTGCTCTTATTCATTGAATATTAACACTGGTTGTTTTTCACTACAATATACAAGTTCACATTTTGTCAAAAGACTGTTAACTTTATTAACTTCGGGCTAACTCTAATGCTTAAGGCAGTAACTATGATTAGTTGTTTGAGTGATTCTGGATAAAAATGCATGGGTTAATTTTACTCTTAGCTCAATTCTGATGGAAAACTCTTTAACTGTGCCCTGCTACTTTTCATCTACTATGTTAACATAATAATATAAGCAACGTTTTGAGGCATTTTAAGCAGTAAGTGCTAGGGAATCTTGGAAGCAATTTGGATTCCCCTAACCTGGCTGCCACTTATGCCTTCTGGAAGTAATCACAATTCCCTCCTTGCAGTGGCGACAGTAGTATTTTGAAATTGGGCTGATTTGGCCTTTTGCCATTTTAAGTCAAGACTGTGCCTTATTCCTGTCAGTCTCCCATCTCTGAAGGCCAATATGTACTTTACAGTCTAAATCAATGTCAAGTTATCAAGTCTCTCTGCCTTGTTTCAGTATCCTAAGTCCTGTAAATTTTGATTTATCTTTTCAATCCATGGCCTGTTTGTAATAATTTAAGTTGTTTCTGATGGTAAGCTTTAATTATACTGGCTTAATCTCAGTCTTTTCTTGGATTCTGTTTTCAAAACTGCTCCAACTTTTGCCTCAGTGGGGGCATTTTTAATCTGGCCTCTAATGTGAGAATCACTGCCGTGTTTAATTGTCAGAGTATCGAACATACTTCTCAGTTGTATCAGTATTATAGCAGGGTGGGAAAGCTAATTTAAAGAAGAATTATTGAAAATCTGCATTTCCTCCTAACTCATTTTAATTTAAAACAAAAGCCAAAACAAAACTGTGGATGCTGGAAATCAAAAACAAATCAGAAATTGCTGGAAAAACTCAGCAGGTCTGGCAGCATTGGTGGATAGAATGCAGAGTTAATGTTTGGGTCCAGTGACCCTTTTCAGAGGATCACGGCACCTGAAACATTAATTCTGTTTTCTCTTCACAGATGCTGCTAGACCTGCTGAGTTTTTCCAGTAATTTCTGATTGGTTTCCCATTTTAAATTTTAAGTTTTAAGTTAAATTTTGTAACATAACAGAATCATGATTTGTGTGCAGATGATTTTCTCTTTCATAGCTAAACAGCATAGACAGCAATATATTATTTGCTTTCTTTGTCCAAATATAGAGGAGGTGGGACATTTGAGTTCTGACTGGGGGGCACAATATTAGCTTTGCTGGGAATAAAAAAGAAATAATGTACTGCGGATGCTGTAATAGTCATAGTATCATACAGCATGGAAACAGACCCTTCGATCCAACTAGTCCATGCCACCCATGTTCCCATACTAAACTAGTCCCACTTGCTGATCTTAAATAAAAACTCAGTGCTGCAAGTATTCAACAGGTCAACGATATTTGTGGAGAAAAAGAAAGCGAGAGACAGAATCTCTCTCCACAGATGCTGCTCGACTTGCATTTTTGGTTTTATTCCTTAGACGCAGTTGAACATTTGTGAGAGTAAAGGATAAGGGACCAAGATAAATACTTCCTGCTGTCTCATTGATAACTCATGGACTGGTTTAGCTGCACAAATATTAGGACATTGTAGAGGGATCGTAGGGGAGTCGTAATAACACACGTTTCATAAATGTGAATTGGCTATAATGTGATTGATGAATTGTGGACACTGTTTGCATAACGCAACCTTTATACTGAACGGATATAGTGATGATCTAGAGAGTGTTTTTTTTAATAGCACGAGGTTGCAGAGGAAGGCAATCATTGCGTTATACCAGCCATCCTTAGCTTAACTGCACCATAGTTAAATGGTTAGCAAAATACTTCTTGGGCAACTTCTTCTTTGCTGGAAACTTACAATTGAGTAAAATTTCAAAGTTTGTGAGAAGATTTGTAGCTCAGGTGCTCGTTGTTGTGGTTCTGTTCGCCGAGCTGGGAATTTGTTTTGCAGACGTTTCGTCCCCTGTCTAGGTGACATCCTCAGTGCTTGGGAGCCTCCTGTGAAGCGCTTCTGTGATCTTTCCTTCGGCATTTGTAGTGGTTTGAATCTGTCGCTTCCGGTTGTCAGTTCCAGCTGTCCGTTGCAGTGGCTGGTATATTGGGTCCAGGTCGATGTGCTTATTGATTGAATCTGTGGATGAGTGCCATGCCTCTAGGAATTCCCTGGCTGTTCTCTGTTTGGCTTATCCTATAATAGTAGTGTTGTACCAGTCGAATTCATGTTGCTTGTCATCTGCGTGTGTGGCTACTAAAGATAGCTGGTCGTGTCGTTTCGTGGCTAGTTGGTGTTCATGGATGCGGATCGTTAGCTGTCTTCCTGTTTGTCCAATGTAGTGTTTTGTGCAGTCCTTGCATGAAAAAATCCCATGCAAGGACTGCACAAAACACTACACAGGAAGACAGCTAACGATCCGCATCCATGAACACCAAGTAGCCACGAAACGACACGACCAGCTATCCTTAGTAGCCACACACGCAGATGACAAGCAACAGGAGTTCTACTGGGACAACACTACTATTATAGGACAAGCCAAACAGAGAACAGCCAGGGAATTCCTAGAGGCATGGCACTCATCCACAGATTCAATCAATAAGCACATCAACCTGGACCCAATATACCGACCACTGCAACGGACAGCTGGAACTGACAACCGGAAGCGACAGATTCATCCACTACAAATGCCGGAGTAAAGATCACAGAAGCGCTTCACAGGAGGCTCCCAAGCACTGAGGATGTCACCTAGACAGGGGACGAAACGTCTGCAACACAAATTCCCAGCTCGGCGAACAGAACCACAACAATTGAGTAAAATACAATGGAATATAATTGGAACGGTTTAGCTGTCTGTTCAGTTGTTCATAGATCCTGGACCCTTCAAAAGTTACTTTAAAAAGTACTTGTGTGAAATGTTATGTTGACAATCTGATTTTCATGAAGAGTAAGCTATGAATCACTGCTGAGCGGCTTAAGGATCCTCTGTGTTGGTCTGAAATCAGATAAGCTACAAAGTAAGAGAGTTTTAGTTTAGCTGATTAGTAAATTGCTCCCTTTTTATTCTAAATTAATCACAATGTGCCAACAGCAGGAGATGCAGATACTGAAGCAGTAATTATTTTTGAGTGTATAATGATCCCACCCAATCCTCCCTACGTTTACGAACATGACATGCAATTTTTAAAATTAATTTTCCTGTGTCAGCATCTCAGTACAGAGTTTATTAATTTTAGGTGTGCATACCAGTGTAATTTGGGTACAATTTGTACAGAACATACCACAGTACAATTCTTCCCTTTCAACAAAAAGTTCTTCTCAGTTCAAAAATGGCTACATAAGTTCAATACTAAGGAATAGATTATATGAACTAATATTCGGTGTCATTTTTATTCAATAAAATTTGAAGATAGTCCATACTTTTAAGGTCTGATCTCTACATAATGTAATCTCATTTGGATATGCAAATAGAAACCGTTAACAGCAAAGAAGATTGATTTATTAAGTGGGAAAATAGCTGTATCCTGTCTGAGGAGTTTAGAAAGACAATTTTGCATTCACTCTACCATTACTCCACTGAAGGTGTAGTCACTGATTGCATACCTTCCAATGGACATTTAATAATTGAACTTATGATGCAACATTAACATTTTAGATGAAAGACAATTCGATCAACTACAATATAGAAACTGCTGTCATAGAGATGTACAGCATGGAAACAGACCCTTCGGTCCAACCCGCCCATGCCGACCAGATATCCCAACCCAATCTAGTCCCACCTGCCAGCACCGGCCCATATCCCTCCAACCCTTCCTATTCATATACCCATCCAAATGCCTCTTAAATATTGCAATAGTACCAGCCTCCACCACTTCCTCTGGAGCTCATTCCATACATGTACCACCCTCTGCGTGAAAAAGTTGCCCCTTAGGTCTCTTTTATATCTTTTCCCTCTCACCCTAAACCTATGCCCTCTAGTTCTGGACTCCCCAATCCCAGGGAAAAGACTTTGTCTGTTCATCCTATCCATGCCCTCATAATTTTGTAAACCTCTATAAGGTCACCCCTCAGCCTCCAACACTCCAGGGAAAACAGCCCCAACCTGTTCAGCCTCTCCCTATAGCTCAAATCCTCCAAACCTGGCAACATCCTTGTAAATCTTTTCTGAACCCTTTCAAGTTTCACAACATCTTTCCGGAGACCAGAAGTCTTTGTCATGAGTTTACATCATTATCTGTAATATGCAGCAGACCACTTAAAATACACTTCTTCAAGGATAGTATATTTTAAAAATATCAAAGCAAATTACTGCGGATGCTGGAATCTGAAACCAAAAGAGAAAATGCTGGAAAATCTCAGCAGGTCTGGCAGCATCTGTAAGGAGAGAAAAGAGCTGACGTTTCGAGTCTAACTGACCTTTTTTAACAATATGTTCTGTTTCACATGAAAAAAAGACCTTTATCTTATTTATTTGGAAACCAGGATTTTATCCTAATTTCCACAAACTTATACTAATCTTGCTATTAGCATATTAACAGGTGCCAGAAGCATGAGTTACGTTTGGGAATTTTGAAGAAAGTAACATTTAATGCTATTGCATCATATATTAATGGCAAAAAATGTGTTTAGCAATTGATATATGGTTGGAGCTCCCCTAATCACAAAATAACCACTGAGTGGTATAACAAAATGCATAGCCCAAGGTCCAAGTTACAAAAGGACCCTGGGCTGTAAGAATAAACTATTTAACAAATAATTACAATTTATGAACCTCAGCTAACTCAAATACATTCTGCCAATACAGTAGGTGCATTCACATATAGTTGGTATGTTTTTGCTATGAACTTAATGAATAGCTAATAATATTGACCATTATTTTAATCTGTTTGGGAAGAGATAGTTTGCTGTGTTCATGCTGACAAATATTTGCAACAAATATGATGCTAAGTTGAATTATTTTGCTTTTTTTTTGTTTCATACAAAATTTGGATTGCAAAGATTCTGGTCAGTACTAATGTTTGTGAGAAAGGCAGAGAAATGAGGCAAGGCCTGTTCTTGCCTGATTCATGTTTTAGTTTGCCTCCAGTCTCGGTTGCATTCTACTTAAAATAATCCATATGATTTTCTGTGGTTTACCACAGGATTGCTTTTCTCTTAATATGCCATAAAGACATGTTACCTCAGGTCGCCCGACACTGCTTCAGCCCACCCAGCCCTCCCTCCTCCACTTCTGAATCCGCACTCAAGATGTATCCATGGCTCCACAGGCACCAGTCTGCATTAGAGCAGGAAACCTCACCCTGAACTTAGATTTCTCACTGAGGCAAGAATGGAGTTCAGCAACAGTTACTATCCAGCACTTGCACTCACAGCCTTACAGATCTTTATGACCTTTGTAAATTGAATGAATGCATGATGACAGGCTTGTTGCCAACTATCAGTTCATCCTATACATCAGTAAGTGACCTTGCAATACGCAGCTGGGTTGTGTTAAAATGATTTGTTTTCTGAATTCTTTTCAAGATGCCAAAGTGTTAGCGGATTCAGTTGAAACACCAATCCCGATGTGTGTTTTGACAGAGTTTGAGCTTATATGGAAACAATGAAAGATATTTCGGTGCTTTGTAGTGGACAGCCAGAAACATGTAGCCTGTTAGCAGATAACAATGTGCGGTATGCCCAATGTGGTATCTAAATATGCACAGTGTTATAGGAGTGCATGTTGATCAGTTTTCACACCTGAGGTTACTATACAAGTGTTGCCTTTGATTTCCAGCATCTGAAAGGTATCTTGTATTCTGTGAGATGGCAATCTGGTAATTAAAATCAATATTCCCAATTAACAAAATAAATATCATTTTATTTACATGCTATACTTCAATGTAAGTGTGATGGATTTACTTATGTTTGTCACTCTTCTCTTATTCATTTGTGAATGTGGACATCACTCAAGCCAGCACTTATTGTCCATCCCTAATTACCCAGAGAGCAGTTTAGAGTCAGTCACATTGCTGTGAGAGTCACATGTCAGAGACGAGGTAAAAGTGGCAGTTTGCTTCCCCGAAGGATCAGGTGGGTTTTTCCAACAATCAACAAGTTTCATGGTCATCATTAGACTCTTAATTCCAGTTTTGTTACTGAATTCAAATTCCAGTAACTGCTATGGCAAGATTTAAACCTAGGTCCCAGGACATTGCCTGGGTCTCTGGATTAATAGTTCAGCAATAATACCACTGGGCTGCCACCTCCCTGCTGTGCTGCAACAAATGCTGAATTTCCAAATGCAATTTTGATACAGGTTTAAAATTAACTAGCCACAAATGGGGTCTCGAATATTTCAATGCCACCACCTCAGAGATGTGGAAGATGCTAGCAAAAGCAGTCACTGTATTTACTTGCATAATAGTTGAGTTTTTCAGACCAAATCTTCCCTCAAAAAGGAGGTGTTGACTTACAGACCAGTAATATTTGCAATGGGTTGAAAATGTTTTGTGCCAGGACTGATGGAATATGTGTGACTTAATTGCTGCCATTTTGGAGCATCCCATCCCATCCTATTCCTTGAGACTATCCCCTGCTCACCATTTACTTGGCTGGCTTTCCCACTCACTAACTCTCTGCCAGACTCTTGCCAATTTCTTGTCCAACATTCACTGCATTGTTTCATATACCAATAGCCATATGTTGAATTAAGTAGCAAAAGATCTTCTGAGACCTACAAGAGTTTTTTTTGAAAATTATAGCTTAACACAAACATTAGCATCCATCTTTCCCATCTGGGCCTTTTGCTTGTCCTGAAGCTAGCCCCACTGGGGAGGAACTGAACTCTTAAATACGAAGTAATGAATATTACCTGCTTGCAGTTAAATTTGGAGTTGTTCTGTTTAAGACTTGAGCCTTAAAGGAACCTGGCTTTCTAATGCTAGCATACTTCCCCGACTGACTCAGTCATCTCTCTGTTTGATTCTCTCTCTCATGTCTCATCTTGCTGACTTCCTTCTCTATGACTCTATGGTGGGTTAGGCCAGGAAGTTGCAAATGAAAAAATTGGGTGGGGATGCAGGAAGTGAGTGAGAGTTGGTGAGGGGGGAACTAGGTGATCTCGGGAAATGTTGAGATTGTGGGTTAGTTGAGTGTTTGAAATTTTTGGCCAAAATTCAGGAGTCAACTTATACACTACCTTAACTATTACTATAACACTGTGCTAATAACTGCTTAAAAAATGAGTTTGATAATTATCTGAGTAGAATCAGAGAGTCATAGAGATATACAGCACGGAAACAGACCCTTCGGTCCAACCCATCCATGCTGACCAGATATCCCAACCCAATCTAGTCCCACCTGCCAGCACCCGGCCGATATCCCTCCAAACCCTTCCTATTCATACACCCATCCAAATGCCTCTTAAATATTGCAATTGTACCAGCCTCCACTACTTCCTCTGGCAGCTCTATCCTATCTAGCTGCGACTCCACTTTCAAGGAGCTGTGAACCTGTACTCCAAGGTCTCTTTGTTCAGCAACACTCCCTAGGACCTTACCATTAAGTGTATAAGTACTGCTAAGGTTTGCTTTCCCAAAATGCAGCACCTCGCATTTATCTGAATTAAACTCCATCTGCCACTTCTCAGCCTATTGGCCCATCTGGTTAAGATCCTATTGTAACCCTCTTTGCTGTCCACTACACCTCAAATTTTGGTGTCATCTGCAAAATTCGAGGTGAAGTGGACAGCAGATGAGTAACAATGTTGATTTGATAAATATCTGATTAAAGAATGAAATTGGAAGTTAGGTAAAAAAACAAATAGAAAAATGTTCCAAGATTCCAGATCCTGTTGGAGTTGGAGGATAAGGTAGAGCTGATGGATTAGCATGGGGTGCAGCAAATGAGGATTAATTAGTGAGGATGTATGAGCTCATAACTATTTTGAAAAATTATTGATTTTTCTTTCAGATCATGGTGTTATTCTAAAAACCATTCATTTGGAAAGAAGTAGATGAAAGTTGATCTTCAAAGGATTAGTTAATTGTCAATTGGAAAAACTAGGCTCAATGTTGTTGAAACAATTTTTTACATTCTGAGGGGAGAGGGATGTCAGAAGGCTGATTTTCAGAGAAGACTAGTGCTGAATTTCTTTTCAAATTGCTCAAGCAACACTGTTTTTAGGCAGTTTTCCCCAAGTCTCAAAATTGCAGCCCTCCTCAGCCTGACCTCGTAAAAGAAGCTACAAAAACAGAAGTTGCTGGAAAAGAACAGTAGGTCTAGCAGCGTCTATGAAGAAAAATCAGCATTAATGTTTCAGCTCCGGTGTCCTTTCCTCAGTTCTGAAATGTTAACTCTTTTTTTCTTCACAGACACTGCCAGACCTGCTGAGCTTTTCCAGCAACTTCTTGTTTTGTTCCTGAATTGCAACATCTGCAGTTCTTTCAGTTTTTATTTTGTAAAAGAAGTTCACTGTCTTAAACATCAGCAACTCTTGTATTTCTCTTGGTTATTATTAATATACATATTTACAGACATTTTCCCTTTAAAATGCAATCTGTCCTTAACTTGTGATAAAATTCTCCTCTCTATTGAGCTTTTCAGAATTACAGAGGTATTTCTGTCCTGTTGCTTGACAAATTTAAATCTGTATAAAAACCGAAAGCACTGCAGATGTTGTTAATCAGAAACAAAAACAACAGTTGCTGGGAAAGCGCAGCAGGTCTGGCAGCATCTGTGGTGAGAAATCAGAGTTAACGTTTCAGGTCGAGTGAGGAAGGGTTACTCAAATCGAAACACTAAGTCTGATTTCTCTGCACAGATGCTGCCAGACCTGCTGAGCTTTTCCAGCCATTTCTGTTTTTGAAGTTGAAATTTATGTTCTGCAAAGCAAAAATAAAAATAGCCAAGCATTGCCTCTTTGTAGGTAACTGGGGAGGGCAGAGGGCACAATCCTTGAATGATGGAACCCGCTTCAATATTCAGTGTCGTTTCCATGGAACTTGCAAGTTGCATTACTGTTGGCAAGTAAGAGTGATACCTCTGGGAAGTAACAGCAGCCCATAGGGAAACAGGCAGGATGCACATAGGGTGGAGTGTGATCAAACTGGGAAGATGTCAAACATGTTTTAAGCTTCTCTTCTAAATATATAAAGGGTTGATTTGTTTCAAGCAAGAATACTGCTTGTTTGTGTTTTGAGCTTAACGTTTATGGTGGGCGAAGCAATTACAAAAGATGAGTGTGTTGTTCCTGACTCTTGTATTGGAAGCCTTTCGTGCTGTTTCACCAATGAGAAAATGGTGATGCTTCACTGTTTATCCAATTTATTGAAATTGCTGCAAGGTTCCTCATTACGTATTTCTTGACAAACCTAAAGCACAGATTATTTACAGATTTTGTGCTGCTGCTCAAAAATTATTTGATTTAGACTTTAAATTATGTTTACAAATCTTTGTGTTGAATCAATATGACAACCTTCTAGGTTAGTTGCTGTGGAAATGCAATGACTGAAGTTAGGAATTATCTTATAATTTCCAGAGATGGCAATATCTCAACCATCTGGGAATCACTGGAAGAACCTCATATCCAAGATGCTGAAGAATTTGAAGAACTCTTCTCCAAACTAGCAGTGAAAGAAGTGAAGAAGCCTTTGTCAGACAGCTACCAGAAGACAAATAAGACAAAAAAGGTTAGATTTACTTCAATGTTGAATAGATTTATTACCAGGTATAGAATTACTTTAACCGTGGTTTTTTTGCCTACAGAAACTGTAGGATATCTTCAAATTAGCCTATGCTTCAAAACAGTCGACTTTTTAAAATTGTACAGGGTAATCTTCACGATTCTAGTGTGTGATAATATTGTGTGATATTAGATCTTAGCCACATTACTCTCAGTTTCTGGCTTAATATTGCACAGTGAGATTTTACCTCTGAGCATTTTAATATTTAAATGTACATTTTTGGGTGAAATTTCACGTTACTTGCTGTTGTCACATTAGATCCATAGAACTCTTGGTCACTCATCTGCTAAGTATCAGTATATCAGAAATTAGATGCAGGAATTAAATGCCCATTTACTCTGTTTGAATAGTGTATGTTACTTCCTCCCCCAGCTCAGAAGATTAACCTCTACTGAGCCAGTGTAAATGTTACATTTCCTCACACCCTGTGGTCTCCCTTATGTCAATAAAAACAAATATATGCAAATTTGATTTTATTTTTATTACAGGCCTATGTTCTCTAGAAACCAGTTTAAAATGAGTGAATTAATTTCAAAAAAATAATTTGACAGCTTGCAGAGAAATGAAGAGGTCAATATTTTGGCTGGATGTTAGACCTAACTTGATTGCTAAATATGTTTTTCTTACTCTTTTGATTTGTAAACAAATACAAGTAATCGTACTTAATGCTTTAGAATGTGTGTTGGAGAAATCTGGATTATATACATCGAGTGATTTATGCTTCTGTTGGCTATAATGGGATTTTAAAGTAAAAGCCAAGAAAAATCCTTTATCTTTGTGTAGTTAATGTATTAGACAGCTCACCATCTTGTATTCTGTGTCAGTGAATAGGAAATTCTGGTCCAACTGCAAATTTCGATTCACTTTTAAATAAAGACAAAAGTAGTAATGTTTTAACGATCCACAATTACAGTTCAGTAACATCTGCACTTTCAAAAAGGTTGTGATTTTGAAGTATAAAGAGGAGTATTGCATTGCATGTAGGATTTCATTAAATAAATCAAAGGCAGCATTTTATGTTTAGCAGATGTAACTAATTCAGTGCATAAGGTTTTAAATTTGATCAAGATGAATCTTATTGTCTCATCTTGGATTGTGATGATATGACTGTAAGTTGACTTTAATTCAAATGCAGATGAGTAAGGGTCGAAGTTACGTAGAATCAGGAGAGCAGGAACGATGAAGTGGAATGAAAATAGGTCCATTGTGGTCCACAGTTGACCTCAATTTAATCAAGAACGAGGGCATAATTTAAACATTTGGGACCAGTATCAACATTTTAAATGTTATAAATAGGCCATTATGTACTATGACAGAGGTGCACATCAGAGTGGGTGACATCCAGATTGGACTAGATATAAAAAACAATCTAATTCGGCTGTTTAATTCTTCTGATATCTTTACACAGATCCACCTGGAGCCCCATAGCTCAAATACAAAGTTATACAGCTGGCAGTTACACATTTTTGAAAGACTAAAGACCAGGGACAGATTTTTTGGAGGAATTCACATCCTAAGTAAACACTGTTTGTCAATCTCATGAGGCTTTGTCTTGTATGCTGTTATCAGGAAATTGAAGGAGCACCATAGGGAACTCAAGGAGCACTCAGTAAGAGACACAATAGCACCTACTATGAAATGTCTGACTTTGATTCTTTCATGTCATGCCCAAAATAGGAGAAGTGCACTGTCTCCCTCTGGTTCCTCTACTCCAGTGGTCACAACACAAATTTAAACACTTCACCCAGCTACCAAAATATTCATTGATATACTTTATCTATTTAGAATTTAAAAATCATCAACAAAGTTCCTCTAATAAGTAACAAAATTATTAATTTTATTATGAAAGTGAGACTTGCTTTGCAAAGATATTAAGCTAATTTACAGAGTTTCATAGATGGAAATGTCATTATCCACCCTCTTAAATTGTCACTCAGACAAATAGGTAAATGGATTTCTCGGTAGAAAGTCATTGTGAGAAAAGTGAATAGTTTAACCAATAATTGTTAGTTCATGAAGGCAAAACAGGAAGGGCATGGAATGTTCAAAAGGCTATTGGACTGGTGTTCTGGCATGTGTGGACATGTCATTGGACAATTAGAGTTGGATTTCCAATCCCACTGAAATGACTTGACTGAAACTCTAGGTTTAACCCCACCCCAAAGAGGAGGATAAGCATGTGCAGGTATGTCTTGTACTAAGAACAGTAGAGTATGATGAATGTGATAGAACAAGGGAGAAGTAAACCAAGGCAATTTCTAGATTGAGTCTCCTGATGTCTAGTTAACTAGCGCTGATCTATTAGAAAGGTTCAGCACCATACTTTCACATCTATATATAGAACAAGGGAATTTAATAAGGCTGCTCACAGAATTTAAAGGAGACTGTAGAAAGAAACCAGGGTGTACAACCTTTGCCAAACATGACGTGGATGTAGGAGAATCCGCTCCTGTAAAACAGCATCCTTATCATTTAGGCCAGGGAAAGTGGCCCAAGATGAAAGCACAAATGCAAACCCACCGAATTGAAGTCGGTCAAAGAAACCGGTATTCTGCAGTTGTATTAGTGCCTAAGGCTGATGATTCAATCTGGGGGTATCAATCAAATAATTTACTTCAAACCTTTTAATTCCTCCATATGGGCCACTGAACCATCCTGCCTATGATTCATCAAGTGAATGTTTGGGTCTTGATGTGTTTGTCTGCCCATTCCTTCATGATTGTGAAGAAATGTTCTCAGTTGTCTCTGAGCTACTTGGCAGCTTCTCCTGACCCGTTCCCATAACTTGGACATAAAATCTTGCTTTTTCAGGGGATCTTTTATCTCACATCCATAAACTAATTCAGAAAGGCTGAAACCGGTCGATTCATTTGGTGAATGTCAGCTGACAAGCAGCAAAGAAAGTGCTTTGTTCAAATCATGTGGTTATTCATAACAGTATTCCATGATCAATAACTTTGAAGGCTTAATGGTACTGTTCTCAAGTCACTTTCCCTGGACTAAATGATAAGGATGCTGTTTTGTAGGAGAGGATTTGGCAAAGATTGTCCACTTATGGGCAGCACGGTGGTTCAGTGGTTCGTACTGCTGCCTCACAGCGCCAGGGACCCACATTAGATTCCTGCCTTGGGCAACTGTGTGTGTGGAGTTTGAACATTCTCCCCATGTTTGCATGAGTTTTCTCCGGGTGCTTTGGTTTCCTCCCACAATCCAGAGATGTGCAGGTGAGGTGAATTGGCCATGCTAAATTTCCCATATTGTTAGGTGCATTAGTCAGGTGTAAATATAGGGTAGGGGAATGGGTCTGGGTGGGTTACACTTTGGAGGGTCGGTGTGGACTTGTTGGGCCAAATGGCCTGTTTCCATACTCTAAGGAATCTAATCTGTAGCTGGTATGCTAAAGATTTTAATTGTGTCTTACTCAGATTACTTGTGGCTTTTTGAACGATTTTAGACATATTGGTAATCCATGCTGAGTGATGAAGTGAGTTAGCTTTTCTACCACCACCTTAGCAGTAATTATTCTTAAAGGAATGACACCTGGCAAGGATGTATTGGTGTCCCACATTTGTTTTCAGTAAAGCTTCACACAGTCTATTAACGCCTCACTAAATAGTTCCCTGAAAACTACTATGGAAGTTGTTTGTAGATTGTGCTGCACATACCTGGCCATGTATGGCACGTCTTTCACTACTGCACCACATTGAAATCCTGGCCCAATGGAAGTGTTGAATCTCACATGTTTGGGTCTTCCAGGTTCCTACATGTCCTGCCATCAGAATTTTATGAGCTGGCCTTAATATTTCTTGATAACATTTGGGCAGCACCATTATCTGGTGAGCCTTTGCCTACAGGTCTGTGAGGATGTCTCCACTTGCTCTTCACATCCCTTTTTTTAATGTAGCAGCATTGCAGAACTCCTTTGCTTTCAGTTTCAGTTTGAGCTGAATCTAGTATTTAGTGGATCAGCTAGCTGAGCCTTGACGAGAGGCTTAGTGAACTTCTCTTCAGGTTTATCCAAATTCCTGAAGAATGGTTCAGACAGCCAAATATCTGCCAATAGTGCCAATTTGTCTTTGGCCTGACTTGGCCTTTCTGTGACCAGGAGAGATGCTACTGCCTTGAAATTTTAGGCTGATGATGGTTGCAATTATTTCAGCCCTTGTCTTTTGCATAAAGTGCTGAACTCTCACAACATTGAGGTTGGAACCTTCACTGAGCCTTTTCTCCTGTTAATTGTTTAACTATTTGCCACTGATCACAACTGGATGTGACAGGACTGCAAGGTGTGAGAGTGGTGGCATTGCTTAGCTCTATTTATTGCATGCTGCTCCCATGGTTTGACATGCCGTTAGTCTTGTGTTGTGTCTACAACAGGTTGACACCTTATTTTTAGATATGCTTAGGTATGCCCTCCTGTACTCATCTTTGAAAATGGATTGAACTGATGACTTGACAGTAATTGTAGGTTGGAGATTTTCTGGGACACAAGTTTACATACTGTGGTTAAATACAATTCTGCCAGGTGTGCCTCTTGTATGCCCAGTTTTCAAATGCTGGATCTGTTCAGAATTTATCCTACTGTAGCACAATGATAGTGCCACATAACACAATATGAAGATTCTCACTGTGAAGATGATAAGCACTGTGCGATGGCTGCTCCCACCAGTACTGGCAGGGACATATGCATCAATGACAGATATATTGGTGAAGGTGAGGGTGAGTAGGATTTTTTCTCTTCTTGGCTCCCACAGCACACTGATGTCATCATGTTTCTTGTTGTTTAACACAAGTGGCTCTTCTCTTAAGATTCAATGGTGGTTAATCTTCTACCATTACTAGTTAGATAGGCCCTTAAATATAGAAAGGAGGATTGGGGGCTCTTGTGTAGAGTGACAGTGTCCCTATTTTGGTGCCAGGAGTTTAAATCCTATGTTTAAATCCCACTCCAGAAGTATATCATAACATCTCTGAACAGGTTGATTAACAATAACTGGGAAAGAGGGTTCGTGGCAACAATCTAGCCCAACCACAATTTATGAAGCCCCATATGTTAGAAAGGAAGATTTTGTAGGATGTCCAGCTAGGGGGTCATCCGGTTGCATTCCTTTTGGATGTTTCTGAAGCAGTTTGATAGGCCACTTCAGTGGGGGTTATAAGAATCGAGCATATTACTGTTGGTCTGGAATCATTGGCCAGATCAGGTGGTTTTCCTTCCCGAAAGGTTAGTAGGAATGTTTTTGACAACAGTGCTTCATGATCATCACTAGTGAGATAAACTTTTAATTCCAGATTTATTAGTTAACTTTTAGTTCAACCAGCCTTCATGGTGGAATTTGAACTTTTGTCCCTAGACATTAGCCTGGATTACTAATTTGGTGACATTACCATAATGCCACTTCCTCTTCTGAGCAGTGCAGCTTTCCCTATCCAATTCTAACTACTGTCCATAACAAAATAGCGTATGAAAGTATATTCAATGTTATAACAGTTTGAGTATCCACCTATTCTTTCCACCCAATGGACATATATTTCTGCCTTACTAGACCTTGATTGCAGAAAGAAGTTAGTTAGTTGAAGTTAGCTACAGATACTTCACACAAAAAAAATGCTTTCGAGACTTGTCCTGAAGCGGCTTGTTTCTCAGTATGAAGCGCTACTGGCTTGAGTCTGCTGTTGGGCTGCCTGCTTCCACCGACCTGGTGGTACAGAAAGGAAAGTTACCGATGTATGTTTCCCCTAATAACATTAGTATCCAACAGAATTTTATCATTATTTTGTTTTAGTCCTAATTTGGTGGCCCCATTGATGAGCAGGTTGGCTGGCCTGAGGACAACTTGAAGGCCCTGGAAGACAGAAATCATTATGACAAAGAAGCTATGACTAATGTTGCTTTTCAGTTTTCATTACTTCCATTGAATCTAGAGCTGTGGTCTACATTTCAGAAGAGGTGAACAGACAGGCTGATCTCGAGAAGTCTCTTAAGACCTTGGGATTCCAGTGAAGTTGCTATTTAGTTCATTGCTTTCCACAGGGAAGGTCAAATACCTGTGTTAATCCCAGATACCAGAAGGAACAGCTGCACACTTGAGAGATACACCAGTTAGTTGTGATACAGCCTTGAAAATTAACTTCAGATTTACTGAGTTAATGCCTGGACCAGAGGGAACAAGTATCACTGGTGGTAAATTAGAGAGGGGGTTCAAAGCAGAGGATGATATGTATGCATGTTTTGAGTTGAAATGTCTGCAATTTATCATTAGATTTGTCCTTTCTTCTTCCTTTTTTCCCTTCCTCAATTTTAATCTTAGAAATGACTAAGGAGAGAAACAATGACACAGCTCCTCCTCCTCCTTCATTTGCTTCTCTTTCACCATCTTCTTCCAATGTCTACCACATCATCATAGGTATGATTGGGCTGCAGGAAGAAAAAGTAGACAGATAAGTGACAAATAATCTCTTAGGGTTTTTGAGATTAACTGGGAAGGAGGGTTGGTGGCAACGGTCTAGCCCAACCACAATTTATGAAGCTCCATATGTTAGAAAGAAAGATTTTGTAGGGTGTCCAGTCGGGTGGGGGGGTCATCCAGTTTCATTCCTTTTGGATGTTTTTGAAGCTGTTTGATCCAACTTATTGTCTTGCAAGGCCATTTCAGACAAAAAGGTAGTTGGAGGAGGTGGTTTATGGCCTTGTGTTTCTTCAGAGCGGCTGCCAGGGCAATAGCTGCTAACCTTCCACTGATGAGATATTGACAAACTTGCCATCTCCCAGGCAAGGGCCAAGGGATTGTCTCTAAGCTGCATCCTTTAAAGGGGGCTTACTCAGTGAACAGCTGCTATCACATCTCCTCTAGCCACACCTTTAGTTTCTTTGCTTATCACATTGCCACTGCCTCTGACCCACCAATTCTTTTGTGATTTAGTCTCTCCTGCCCTACCTGAATCTCAGATCTCCTTTCCATTTTTGTTCCACCATCCCATTCCACCCCTTAACTCACCCAACTCACCTCCTTCACCGTTCACTTGTTTGAAATTTATTATGGTTCTAGCCTTTTCCAGTTTTGAGAAAAGGTCAGCAGCATAAAAAATGAACTATTTTTCTCTCTCTCTACAGATGTTGCCAGACCTGCAGAGTATTTCCAGCATTCTCATTTCAGTTTCTTTATATAGCTGCAATACTTTGCTTCCCAATGGGTTGACTTTAAGATGATACATGTGAGTTATTGTTGTCAAGCGAGTGAGATAGTACAGGATGTCCTGAGCCAGAATGTGTTGTGGAGCTTTATTTACAGAACCTGATATTTTAAGAGATTGTAGAATATATTGATGTCTAGTGTGGGCAAGGAAAAATGAGAGGACTAAATTTCCTAACCAACCACCATCAATATATTTAACTTTGCCGGAAACTTGTATACTCTGGCTAAATCAAAAATGGAGGTATTGTTTTTAAAGTGTGCGTGTCTTATAGAAGAGCATGTAAATATTTTCACAAATTTAATTTGCACACTTGAAATATGTTTTTGTGTGAGCTACTTTAAAATATAACCAAAAGTATTTCTGAGTAACTATTTGTCACCATTTTTGCACGTCACATTGCACGTTACAAATATGGAAAGAATTCCAAGTATATATTTAGTTATGTATCACCGTTAAATTACATTTTCTCCTCTTAATCCATCATCATTGCTTAATTTATGTGTTACTAGACACTGCCAACCACATATTTGAGTGGTTGCAATGCTTTGGCATTACTCCAACTTCTTAACTAGAGGTTAGATGTCGCCTATCAATAGTACTTGTGGAGTTTACAGTGTAGTCTGGTTTCTAAAGTATGCAACTCGTACCTCTGCCTGTCTCTTGATAGCAATGCAATTTTCTGCAAACTTCACTGGATCAATCTTGATGGACTGTGTACAGACAAGTATCAAATATCTGAGTGTTGCTTCCCTTTCTTTACATATTTGAATTATATTATCAGATTGCTGTATATTTTAAACGCTGCTGATTCCACTTAATGAATACAAGAAATGGATGCAATGGCATTGTTGCCTGCAATATTATAATTTTTATATGATAATACATGGTTTTCGCAAAACAGTGAGTTAACAACTATGGAATTCTGACTCATTTAAGTAATTCAAACAAATGAACATATAGCAGTTATAAGTTTTTACCCTTTTAATGGCATTCCTCTTTCATAGTTTGGTGTGAGCTTTCATTAAGTTTTCATATTTAGTTAACTAAGAAAATTTCAAGGTTAGCAACTAAATACAGGAAGGACTGTGAAGGGTCAGAATTAAGGGCATAAATTCAATGTCACATCAGATACAGAGAGGGAAAAATAATTGGATAATAGAGTTGGAGAAAATAATTAGGAAACATAAGAAGTAAAGTTTTAAAATTTGACATCTTTAAAACCTCCCTAAAAAAATTCAAAATCTGAATGAATGAGAATCCACACTCCCAAACACTTTCAGTAACAGAGAGGTTCATTTCCTGTGCTTTATAATTAGCATGTCATTAAAAGCATATTTGCGATTTCCGTGGCAAGATTTAACTTCTTGTAGTGAATACTGCAAGTTTATACAGCAAAATGCCACAGGTTTCCAAGTAAAACAGGGAGACTGAGGAAGAGATGCTATTTTGTGAGACTAGTGTGAGAGCAACGCCTCATACATTTTGAATATTTACATTTAATAGTGTTTCTACTCTTTGCCTGAAGTTGGTGCACTGTTTACCCACAGTCAGAGGTATACACTATTTAATGTGTCATTATTTTTACAGCAACCTCTAACACAATAAATTAGAAATAGTTTAGGATTTTTTATCAAATAAGGAGATGATTGCTTAAAATTGAAGATGTTAATTTAGGGGGGATATCATTGGTGGGCAATGATGTTACTTTAAGTTAAATTATGTTGAGTTTTAGTTAACACAAATTAGCTAGTCGAGCACAAAAAGTACCGGTTGAGACTTTTTGAAAATCCAAACGACTTTAAAATGAATTACAGGCTTATCAAGCAAATATATCAGTTTATAATCAGAGTCCAATTAAGCATGAGTAAATCAAAAAGTCACATTTTGATAACAGGTAAGCTGCATATAAAACCACATAATGTAGGCAAATAATTCTTTCACACCACAATGGCAATTTATAATTTCTTTCTCGGTTTCCTTAGTTAATCTACTGGAGATCCACAAAACACCTTCCACTTACACGCTCACAGGTACAATTTAATGAGAAAGCTGGTCCATCTTGTTTCAGCAGATTATATAAGAGATCTGGTGTAAGTGTGGAAGTCAACGCGTGCAGTCTCATTAATTAGTGTACGTAGGCCTCATTGGAAAATGAATCATTTTTATTATAAAGTTTATATTGACCACCTTCTTTAATTGATCAATTGCAGAGCAGGGAGTGTATTCCACTCTCCCCACTACCCCCCCCCCTCCACACCCCTAAACTTTGATTGGAAACTTGACACAATTTTCCAACGAAGTGGCGTTCATATGAAGTAGAGATGTGAGACTCCGACAACTTGTACAAATAACTTGTCCCTGCCATCCATACCCTTAATCTTATTTTGACATGTTCAGCAATAAGGCATACTGTAGACTAACTTTCCAGGTTGGATCGTGAGTCAATTAAATTTGGGCCTTTTTTATTTTAGTGCCGAAGTGAGATCATTCATATGAGTGAAGCAATTAAATTATTATTTGTACATGAATATTATAGGTTTATTTATTTTCTGGAACTAATGTCAGTGTTGTTTTCATATTTGAGGGATGCACATATTGAATTTAAGTTTGCTTTGCATGTTGTATTCTTTTTATTAAACATTATGAATATATTGTATAGAATAATAATGGGTAGATATTTATCAACAAAGGCAAAAGTGAGGACTGCAGATACTGGAGATTAGAGTCAAGAATGTGGTGCTGGAAAAGTACAGCAGGTCAGGCAGCATCCAAGGAGCAGGAAAATTGACATTTTGGGCATAAGCCCTTCATCAGGATATCAACATAGACAGACTTAGTTTCTGATTTATATCTGTTGTTTCATATTTGATGGTTCTAAAAATAGAATTATCATACTCAGTTTGTCCTGTTTAAATATAATTGTAATAACTATGCTGTGGAGATATAAGGTATATTAATTGAAGTTACTCTTTAAAAAAATTAACTCATGAACATGTAATGTCTCATATTACATTCCTGTCTTTCCTCTGCTGTATTTGTGCCCCTGCTGCAGTCAGGAACAGAAGAGTTCCATACAACTGCCTTAAACATTTCCCAAGTTATGTTGTCAGACATAACTGGTGGAATTATAGTGTGGCATGACTAATATGGTCTAACATTTTTTCTCACATTGTGCAACACATTTAATTACCTAAATTTAACTCACTGAGACCCTAATGTAAGTGTTTATTGAAAGGAAGCATGCAAAATGGGCAAATAGTGGAAAATCTATTATAGCATGTAATGAAAGTATGTATACACATAAATTTTGGTATAGCTCGCAGCATTTAAGCATGAGAGGTTTTTTGAATCCCTGTGGGAATCTGTAGGAAGTACTTTGTGTTTGAGTTATGGAAATCATTTTTTTTCCTGGCTGGCACTAGGGCTTGTACATAGAAAAATTCCAAGTTAAAGCTCAAGATATAATGGCTCCATTTATTGATGTAGGAATGCAAATCCAAAATTATCAAGCACTACTTTAATATATGCAACAAAAGTTTAAATTTATTAGTCACATTTGATGTATGTTAGCCAAATGATTATCATATCAAAGGTTTTAAAGGTAATAACTTTTCTGTTGTCTTTTTCTTTGGAACAGTTTGAAGTAATTAATAACACATGTTTTTATTTGAAGTCTAATGTAAATTGTGCTCTTTTCAGACGTAATTTTCAAAGGTTAGTTTCACAATGTAAAATTGGGAAGCTAGACATGTCACTGCATTTTCTACTTGGATCTTGGAATGAACCCCCATCCTTACTATGCATACTTTAAAAATGTATTGTCGACCAGAGTTTAATGCTTTTTACAGAACTGTGGTTGGTACGGGAAGTGAGATAGAATGAAAAACCACATGAGAAGTATAGTATTTGACATTTATTCTTAAGTTTTATGTTTCAAGATTCATGGCTTCTAAGCAAAGAAAATTAAAATGCTCTATAGTGGTGCAGAATTATCATAGTGAAGAAAGCCATGTCAGTACATTAGCTGAAATAATTATGTTTGCACCTTAACTTTTTTTTAGTTATTTAGTCTAAAAAAGTTATCATTGAATAATCTTAATCTATTTAATGTTATTAAGATGCATTGATAGCCATGCTTTGAATCTGAGGGCAGTTACAAATTCATGTAATAATGGAAAACATTATCTTCTGTTTTGCTGATGATGTGCTTTGCACTGCTACAATAACAAATGTTTAAAATATTTGTTGCAGTACTAAGCGTTACTCCAAGTGGGTTTTTTTTAAACAAACAGTTTAATATCATTTCTGTGTTTATTATTTCTTTCAATGCCAGATTAGGCTATAAAGGACTGTAAACATATTTTCCTGTATAATTAATACCACTTCAATCCTTCATTGAAAGTTAAGTATGTTAACTTGTATTTCATTGATTGCAGCTTTTTAATCTAAATTATATCTGTGTAATCTCATGGCCTCAAGCAAGGCATATCTAATAGGATAGTGACAACCTAGGCATTTGCCCCAAAATGAGGTCAAACGGAAGGTCATTAAAAGGTGTACAAATTACATATAGTTAAAGACTGCAATTATCTCTTTGAAAACTTATTCTGTTGCCAAGTATGGAAATTCAGCAAGCACATATGCAGTTTTCAGTGATGACTATTCAAAACTACTTCAGGGTTGCTTTGATGCAAGACTGAACTTATAAGTAAAGGTACTTGATAGTATTTGATATAAAGATGTACTTTTTCTAAAGTCCGCATCGGCAGAATTTGTGGCTTTCAGTTTTGCAAATTATTGATTCTTATGTCCACCATCTTTTGAAATATGAATTTCACTTCTGAATGTGTCATTTCACTTGGGTGTACATGATATGCTTTCAGCCCATGGTTTTGTTCAGAATTTATTCCTCAATTGCATAAATAGGGGCATTTCCAGTAATGCACACATTCCAGAAAGAGTTTTTTTTTTCAAAAAAAGAACAATCTCAAGAAGTGGATGAATAACTTTGGTTTTGCTGTTCCTATGACCAATCCGTCAAGTTACTGTATCGATAGACATCAGGGTCGATGTTCTTATCGCTCCTTTTGTTCTCAATTTGTTCAGCCTCCAAATCCAACTTTTTGATTTTGTCTTAATGGACTAATATCTAGCAATGTTTTCTTTTACAATCCACTTCCTAATAAAGATACAGGTGATTAACTGTCTCTATGCTTTATATCAAAAACTGTTCTGCCTGGTACATTGCATTGTGTAATACTGTGTGCTAAAACTTAACCCCTTTCTGCTAATCTCTGCTACGAAGACTTTATAGGAACTCTTGTGGATTTCACATGATTGTGCATCCATTAATTTAAATTATAATTGCAATGTTGTGATATTGAAAAAAGGTAAGGAAGTACAGAGTTTTAGTTCTTACAGTCTTTAAAAAGAACTAGCAAATTTGACTGGCTGGAGAATGAGTATTCGCCCCAGACCCATTGGCCTACTCTATCCCTGTAACCTTGCCTTCCCCATGGCTAGTCCACTTAATCTGCACATCTTTAGACTGTGGGAGGAAACCCATGCAGACATGGGGAGAACATGCAGGCACCACACAGACAGTCGCCCGAAGGTAGAATTGTACCCTGATTTCTGGCACAGTGGGGTAGCAGTGCTAACCACTTAGCCACCATGCCTGCCTTTGCACTCCGACCTCCTGGCCACTGCTCAGCAGTTTACAGCAGTGCAGATGAAATGAGGCCCTTAATTGCCACTTAATTGGACATTAAGGAGCTCTATAGGCCTATAGTATGATTAGCCTAGTTGGCACCTTACCCAATCCATGTATCATGGGTAATGGTTCAGGGCCAGGGAGGAAGGACATGGGCTGATCACCTGATATATTTTATGTACACACCTCAAGCCACTGACGGAACAAAGAGGCATAAAATTCAGCCCTATGATTCCATTGTTTAAAAATCTGGAAATGGCTGTTAAAAGTGCTAATTATCAACACATCATAAATTTGTAAATGTCACTAACATCCCAGATCCAATTAGAGAATTGCTATGGATTAGTCCTCCAAATGTATGTAATATTTTCAAGCGTTTTGTTGTCTGGGTTAGTAAATCTTGTAAACAAAATCATTCTCTTTTTAAAGAAAAGTATCCAGGTCCTGGAAATACTAAAGTACATCCTGGATAAGGAACTTCAGTTGAATGGAAAGCTTGGAAAAGCTGGGAGTGTTCTCTCCCACAGCAAAAAACAAATGTTTAGTTTATGAAAGCTTAATAGAGAGCAAGAGAGAAACTATTTTCTCAATCAAGTGTATCAGTAATCAGAAGCTAGAGATTGAAAGTAATTGCCCACGGAACAGAACGGGAAATGGGAAGTAATGTTTTCACACAAAGTTAATAAGATCTGGAAGCAGCTGTGATGTATGGACTTTGCAAAGAGGATGGATATTTACTTGATATATACTCAAATAACAAGGAAAAAGACATGAATATGGAATGATATTAGACTTTGAGTGTGATGATAGGTTGAATAATCTTTAAGGCGGTAGAATCCTATTGTTCTAATGGTTTAGGGTGAGAAGAGAAAGATTTAAAAGTGACCTAAGGGGTAAATATTTCACACAGGGGGGTGGCGCATTTATGGAATGAGCTGCCAGAGGAAGTGGAGGAGGGTGGTACAATTACAGCATTTAAAAGGCATCGGGATGGGTATATGATTAGGAAGGGTTTAGAAGGATATGGGTTAAGTGCTAGCAAATGGGACTAGGTAAATTTAGGACATCTGGTCGGCATGGATGAGTTGGACCGAAGGACCTGTTTCCATGCTGTACATCTCTATGCTTCTATGATGCAAAATGCGACATGTTGTTCCAACAATTGTCCCAACAAAATTCCATGGTTTAGCTTACTATAAAGAACACCTTCAACTTCCGCTTAATGCTTGCTTCTCATACATTAGTCCTTTCACTTTTCTTAAAGGGCAAAAGAAAACCTAAAAATGAAGGAAATAGAAAGTCAGTCAGTGGAACCTGAAATTCACAGACTAGCTGTAACATCCCTGTGACTCTGTAGCCTGTCAATAGATGCAGTTACTCAGATTGATCTGTTTTGAGCAGTGGCCTTAAAGGGACAACTCGAATTTGCAGTTAAACTTTAGTTTCACACCAATTGCAGGACAATCAATTGATACACTTGTGACTTTAAAATGTTTCTCACATGAAGTGGCCTTGTGCTAGATTTTACAGGCCCAAATCCGCTCGGCCACCTCCCCCCCCCGGGAATTTTAAGTACAGGATACTGACCCGTGTGGCAATATAGCATCATCATGACAGAAACATAAAACAGGAATTGCTGGAAAACCTCAGCAGCATCTGTGGAAAGAAAGCAAAGTCCAGTGACCTTTCTTCAGAACTGACGGTGGCTAGGAAAAGGCTACTATTCACGCAGAAGATGGGGTCAGTGGGGAGGAGGGAGCAATAAACTGTATGTGGAGATACAGCCCAAAGAGAAAGAACAATTACTCAGAAAGAACAATTAATGCGTGGCACGGTAGCTCAGTAGTTAGCACTGCTGCCTTACAGCACCAGGGCCCTAGGTCGATTCCAGCCTCGGACAACTTTCTGTCTGGTGTTTGCATATTCTCCCCATGTCTGCGTAGGTTTCCTCCCACAGACCAAAGATGAGCAGGTGACTTGGCCATGGTAAATTGCCCATAGTGTTAGGTGCATTAGTCAGAGGGAAATGGGTCTGGATGGGTTACTCTTTGGAGGGTTGGTGTGGACTTGTTGGGCCAAAAGGCCTGTTTCCGCACTGTAGGGAATCTAATCTAAAAACAACAATCGGATAGACAAAGGAATGGGTAAAGGTCAGCCTGGAAGAATGAATGGCTGTTAATGGGGACCATTAGTGGCTGACACTGCGTTTTGTGTGATAGCAGCTCATGTGGAAACAAGGCCTGGTGTGGGGATTCAGTGGGGGAAAGCCACACAGGGGAAGGTGCTCAAACCTTAAAAATGTTGAACTTGATAATAGGTCCAGAAGGCTATAGAGTGCCCAAACAGAAAATGAGGTGCTGTTCTTTCAGCTTGCGCCCAGCTTGACTGCAGCAATCCTGAGACAGAGATGTTGGCCAGGGTATATGAAGCAGTAGACACCTGGAAGCTTAGGGTCATTTTTGTCAGTGATGATGATGCCATCATGATGCTCGGCTCTGTCATGAGCACGTGCTAACATCTGTAGACCACCTGATATTTTTGAAACACCCCAGTAGGAAACAATTGAACTGGTTAAAGAGTCCTTGAATGCAATTTTTCATCATTTTTGTCTGAGATGAAAAGGTTTGGTTGTGTTTTATGGCAGATATGATGAGATTGTATATGAGGGGGTGAGGAAGATGCTGAAAATGTGTTGCTGGAAAAGCGCAGCAGGTCAGGCAGCATCCAGGGAACAGGAGAATCGACGTTTCGGGCATAAGCCCTTATTCAGGAATGAGGAAAGTTTGTCCAGAGGGCTAAGATAAAAGGTAGGGAGGAGGAACTTGGGGGAGGGGCGTCGGAAATGTGATAGGTGGAAAGAGGTCAAGGTGAGGGTGATAGGTCAGACTGGGGTGGGGGCGGAGAGGTCGGGAAGAAGATCGCAGGTTAGGAAGGCGGTGCTGAATTCGATGGATTTGACTCAGACAGTGTGGGGGGAGGGGAAATGAGGAAACTGGTGAAATCCGAGTTCATCCCTTGTGGTTGGAGGGTTCCTAGGCGGAAGATGAGGCGTTCTTCCTCCAACCGTCGTTTTGTTGTGGTCTGACGATGGAGGAGTCCAAAGACCTGCATATCCTTGGTGGAGTGGGAGGGGGAATTGAAATGTTGAGCCACAGGGTGGTTGGGTTGGTTGGTCCGGGTGTCCCAGAGGTGTTCTCTGAAACGCTCCGCAAGTAGCCGGCCTGTCTCCCCAATATAGAGGAGGCCACATCGGGTGCAGAGGATGCAATAGATAATGTGTGTGGAGGTGCAGGTGAATCTGTGGCGGATATGGAAGTTTCCTTTGGGGCCTTGGAGGGAGGTGAGGGGGGAGGTGTGGGCGCAAGTCTTGCACCTCCTGCGGTTGCAGGGGAAGGTGCCGGGAGTGGAGGTTGGGTTGGTGGGGGAGGGATCTGACGAGGGAGTCACGGAGGGAGTGGTCTTTACGGAATGCTGATAGGGGAGGGGAGGGAAATATATCCTTGGTGGTGGGGTCCGTTTGGAGGTGGCGGAAATGACGGCGGATGATGCGCTATACATGGAGATTGGTGGGGTGGTAGGTGAGGACCAGTGGGGTTCTGTCCTGGTGGCGGTTGGAGGGGCGGGGCTCAAGGGCGGAGGAGCGGGAAGTGGAAGAGACAGGGTGAGACGGGGTGAGGAAGATGCCTTGACGTATTTTTTTAGAAATAGATAGATTGATTTTATTCACAAGTGCCCTTGTTAAGGGTGACTAGGGATGACCAGCCAATGAACCTCACATCCCATGAGTGAAATGAAAGCAAAAGGAAAAGTCTTCCATGGGGGCCTTGGCTGCAAATGACTTCTATTGGTGAAGGTGGCAGAGTCTTAACATGTTTTAACTTTTCTTTATTATTTTAAGTCTGCCATTAGGAGAAAGAGAGATTGAGAGAGCAGGGAACTTTTATATATGTAGCTGACTTGCTGTTCATTGTATAACACTTCAGCTACACAATATCTTACCCCACAGGGTAAAAGCACATGAAAAGTGAACGTTGACACTTGGAACTGACTGTACTGGAGCACCATTTTGAGGTGTACAGGACATGTCAGACCCATGTGTCTCATTCACAACTTTTACGAGTTTTTCCGTCTGTGAGCTTAGATTCCTTAGACTCCTTTGCACTGCTAACTTGGCTGCTTTGTCACTGAGGCACTGCTAACTGCGATCCAATGTTTGATTCACTGCAATGTGAGATAGACACAAGTGAGCTGACCACACTCACTCCACCTCCCCTACTCTATTGATACACATAAAATATAGCTCCACAATTTGCTCTTGGGATTGCCTATATCTGACAAATAGGTTAGAGTTCACTTTACACTGTATTGTTTCTTTTCAGTCGCAAATTTTGGCAGATAACTAATACACATGAAAATGAGCCAGAAGAAAATAAAGTTTAAACAAAACAGTCCACTATGAAGTACCTTGCATGAAACATGTATTTTGCATTTGTTTGGAAACATAACCTTTTCAAACACACTGTATCTGTCTATACTACTTTCAGAGCTATCTCAAACTCTTTACATTCTCTCCATTATGTTTTCTCTCTCTATCCTCTCAAATCTGAGGCACAAAACCTTGTGACTGAAAAATGACAACTGAAAATACTATCCGTTGCAAGATTCATTTTGATGATATTAAGTGTTTACTGCTGTTGAGTTTCCTCTCCTAAATCCTCCCACTATTGCACGATCAACTTGGAGAACTCCTGGCTTCTTTTCTAATAGTCTATTGCCTCCTTCAAACCTCCTTCCTCATCTCTCCCCATCCATCCTATCACCTATCATCTCCAGCAACAAATGTGAAGAACTGTTTTGCTTTTGTAATAAAGTGTCCCTTTCTTTTCTGCCCCTGACCTCAAGTCCTCTAACTGTAGGATTTTTGACTTCCCAACTCTGAAATTCCTTACCTTTCTGATCCATGTGCTCTCCATCAGACCTGTTTCTAACTTCCTCAGTCTATTCCTATTCTCTACCTAAAAGCTCAACTCGCTTGTTTGGCCCATGCTATAGATGTTAGAAATAGTTATCTGTCCGTGGGCACTGTCTCTCATCATTTCGGAACAAATATTAGCTATTATCAATTTCTCCAAAAGTCCCTCCTTGACCATTTTAATGTGGTCACTTACTGCCAGCATCCATTTTCTCTCTTAAGCCATCATTCTATATATAATCTGTATAATACCTCCACATTATCTGCAAGTCATTTGCAAGCCTGCATTCCAAGTTCTGCTTCTACCTAACAAAAAATCCAATCAAAGTCATGGACACAGTCTCCAGTTGCTATAATATTTCATTCCCCCTTATTCACCTAGACTTCTTCTCAACATTTGACATCGTTGACCACACTTTGCTCTTTCTATGTCATTCATTTGTTTTACAGCTCCATGTGCATCACTCATTAATTCTGACTCTCTGCAACTTCAGCTTTCGTTTCCCTGAAACTCTCCTAAGTGCCTTTGTCACTTCTAGACATGACTATTTCAAGTTCCTCCTTATCGACCTCCCAGGCTCTCGCTTGTACAAAGCTCTTCTGCGGATATTCTTTACCATATTTTATCCTATGTTCCCTTAACTCCTATTCTCACTGGCCTACTTAGACTTTTAGCTCCTATTAGAATTTGCAAAAATTTGACACCCTAACCTGCCTTGTGACAATGACTTCAACCAACCCTTCACCTGCCTTCGAGTTTGGTACGTTATTCCATACACCCAACCTTTACAATCACACTGTGCTTCTCACTTTTGCTTCACCATTGGTGTTGGGGTCTTTAACTGCCTAAGTTCTACCCATTTAATGCCATAATAAAACTTCTCTACATGCTGAACTTATTTTTTTTATTCCCTTTCTTTAGAAGCAATCTTTTGATCAGTGTTTAGTCCTACTATAATATCTTGGCATGTTTGGCTTTGCATCAGTACATTAATTGTATTTAATGACTTGGATTATATTTTAATAAGCTAAGGAAATGAAATTTGTTGTAGATTTTCTGACGTGACAGATAATCTAAAATAAGTATCTATCTGTTAATATCATCTCCATATATTGCACACACAGCCATGCCATAAAATGACGTAAGAATAATTACAAGCACTTATTTGAATTGACATATAACTATCATATATAGATTGGTTTGTCTATTCATAGAGTATTAACACTGTAAAACTGTTGCTGAAATATGCATCCATTGCTGCCGGGCACGACAAGCACCTTACACAAGTGCCTGTTGTTTGCCCAGAATATGTGGGCCATTAAATAACAGGGCCAACACAAACCCTGTTGTTCAGGGTTGTACATTATAGTTATAGTTGTTCAGACATGTACATTTTTCCCTCAAAGATATACTATATTCATTTGTAAAATACCTTACTGACACTCATCCATCTGAACCAGCAGCAGATGACTATCCGGATTGTCACCCATCTTCTGCCCGCATCCTTCTTGATGGTCTCAGCAAGACATTCTGTGCAACAGATGAGCAACTTAGTGAAGAGAGGGCATTTCAACTTGAAAATTACACAGAAGCTGCACAAAACATGTCTATATCCAACCTTTTTCACTATTACTTGTCTTAATATGATTGTTGTAGTTACATATAAATAGATTGTGGGTCAGGCATAAAGCCTGAAGGCAAAACATTTCAAATTGAAATTGACAATAAATGTGCAACAGAAATATATAGTTCTCTTTGCACCATTTCCACTCTGAGGTGCAGAGCACAATACTCTTGATATTACATTCATTGTCAGATAAACAGTTCAAGGCGTTCTACAGATTTGAGCCTTTTAATCTGCTATGTCTGTAAAGCCTTTAAACAGTAACCTTGTCCCATTGTCCCACTGCACCTCTGTGAAGGCTGCCTCATGCTTTTTAGCCCGTGGTTCAGGACTTTGGAATGTAACAATCTGCAGCATTTCGAGAAGGATAACTCTTGCACTAAAAACACCAAGTTTAGGTTAGATAAAGGAACTTCTTTCACTGCATTGATTGTCTTCCAGCACAGTTGATGTTTTTCCAAGTATATATCCCTGTGAACAACCCATAGAACAGAGAATTCTGTGTCGCAGAGCTGCTTTGGATAATTTTTGAGAAAAACTATTGCTTCTCTCTCCAGACCTTCCTTGTAAAGGCACATGGAACATATTGTAATAGACTCTTCCTCATCACATCTGAATGTCTTTTAATTATTGTAACTGTACCTGCATCTACCACTTCCTCTGGTAGTTCATTCCACATACAAACCAAAAGTGTGAACTTGGCCACTTTGGCCGGAAAAATCAAAAAGCAGTATGGTATTTGAATGGGAAGAGATTTGACTGAGTTCCCTGAGAACATGGGCTCATTGTCCTTATTTTAAAACATTGAGACCGTTAATCATGTTGTCATTGTTGCTCTGCCTGAGATCAACTAATTAATTCAACCAATTCCAAAACCCTTTCAGTGCTTTTTAATGCACATCACGCTTATGTGAATTTCATTCTTATTGGTGTTTTGCTATCAGACAGAATTAAATTTTTTTTGGAAAGCACCAGAAAAAGTTTGGAAAGCACCAGAAAGAAACATATCACTGCTACATGGTGTGGCCTAAATATTATGCTAATGTCTCACTCTGGAGGTGACTGTTAATACCTTCACCATAACTAGCAATAAGCAACTAGTACAGTTTTACAACATTGCATGCATGCCAAGAATAATTTTATATTAATGTTCTTCAGTATCAAATACTTTTATTCAAAGTTTGCATTTCAATTGCAGATTGTAAAGTTGCTGGATGGCAAACGTTCTCAGGCTGTGGGAATCTTCATATCAAGTCTACATCTAGAAATGAAAGACATTCAACAAGGTATGCTTTGGGTGCTTGAGCAAAAAGTACAAGCCTATTTGATAGTTTATAAATGAAAGGTCCCAGCAACATAATGTTATGTGACGTTAGTTTGTGTTGAATGAAGGCAGCACAGAGACAGTGGCATCCTATTGAGAGCAACTAAATGCACTTCTCAGATTTAAGTGGAGATCGTGGACCAATAGATTCCTGGCCAGTGACAACTGATGGTGTTGACGCAAAATGCCTCTCCATTGTGGACGCTACCTGCTGCATGAAGATAGAAGGGATTTTACAAGACTATAAGTTGAGAAGCAGAAACCAGAGGGTGGGCTGTTTATAGAGGCTATGGAGTATTGATTAGGATATGTATAGCTGGTGGTCCATCCTGAGGGTATTAGATTGGAGAACCTGTTGGTTGAGCTTGAGGGGTGAACATTATTGTTTTAAATCTAAGCAGTCAGTGAAAGAGCTAAAATCATATCTAGGGTGATTGCAAGCCTAATGCTGTTGGAAACATGAGCATTGAAGGAATGATGCCTACTGAATGCCAGTCAGCTGTTGAAGATTTGACAGGTGAACATAGCTTATGTTGCTGAGCAAATCACAGGTGTCCGGGTCTTCAGTAGCCAGCAGCTTCTGGGCCCCAAGAACTGCAGTTGAGGCCTGATCTTTGTAGAATCCAGAGAATAAGTAATTTTTTTTACTTGTCACTGAAATAACTCCACAGTGGTCGATATCCCATCACCAAGTCACCCTTTATTTACATATGAAGAGTCCTTGACGCTGATCCAGTTCCCTCAGAGTCAGCTCTCAGAGTGAACAGAATATTTGACATTCCTGTTTATATCTGTCAGCCAGGGCTCCCTAATTGGACCAGGTTAACAACTCCAATCAGGGAACTCATATTCTGAGGTCTACCTGTATGATCTCATTACAATCACTCTTGTCACTTTTTGGGGGAATGTAGGTTGAAGGCAAGGGCAGGGGGACAGGGTTGCCTGTGGAGGGTAGCACCTGACTCCTCCGCCAATAGCTCCAATTGTCTCAAGATTGAGAAAGCCCCAAAGCCATCATGCAAGTCACCCCACTTTCCCATCAGGAAACTAGACGCCTACTAGAAAGGCAGCTGATCAGTGTTATGGTTCACTGAGGTAGTACACTAGAAAGTGAGTCCCTTCCCAGAGTTGTCACCAAACCCAGATTGATGGAAGCCATGGACTGTGTTTCTGTATTGAACCAGGAGAAAGTGAGGACTGCAGATGCTGGAGATCAGAGTTGAAAATGTGTTGCTGGAAAAGCGCAGCAGGTCAGGCAGCATCCCTGGAGCAGGAGAATCAATGTTTCGGGCATGAGCCCGAAGAAGAGTTCTCCTGCTCCTTGGATGCTGCCTGACCTGTTGCGCTTTTCCTGCAACACATTTTCGTTTCTGTATTGAACCATCAACATATAATAACTACTAATGAAAACTATAATCCCATTATAAACTCCCCTTCACTCACTCACACTCTCTCTCTCACACACACACTCTCTCTCTCTCTCTCTCTCTCTCTCTCTCTCTCTCTCTCTCTCTCTCTCTCTCTCACACACTCACTCACTCACTCACTCACTCACTCACTCACTCACTCACTCACTCACTCACACACACACACAGACACACAGAAAAAGCTGGAAAGATAGTTCAGTAGTTTTTGTTCCTAGGTTTTCTAATTGAGATAATCCTACTGACGTTTCTGCTGGCCAGCATGTTGCTTCAGTCATTGTTCTCTGGATGCTTCCATTGGTTGGTAAGAGACACAGGCAGCATCTACACCATGTGAATGAAATGCCAGAGAAAGTCCTGGTGGCCTTTGTATTTTCCTGTGCTAACTGTCCAAATTCCCTGCCAAATTACCTGGCAGCAGGAATCTATAATGTCTAATGATAGCATCTGTTCATAGCAGTGCCTAGCAATTTAGCATTGCTATCTCTTTATGACATTTAACACTCCACAGATCCAGTGAGCTTTCTATTTAAGGTCCTTTAATCCCCTGCTGAGCAAGGGGCTTACCTAAATACAGTTTCTAGGTTTTTTTGTTTAATATCTAATGGGTTTCCATGTATTGCTCAGTATTAACAGCATTTGATCTATATAACTAATTGCTCTGGCAGTGTTTGGGCACTACATCTGGTCATATGTTATTATCTTATTTATGAGCAGTCTGAAGGCTTAAAATCCAACCATTGAATTTTCATTCCTGGCTTCTAATTTTCTATATCTACCACTAAAGCAATATCCAATTCTTGAATTCAAGATAAGCATCATGTATAGTAGTCCGTTCTCTTAGTCTGGCAGAAAATATTGCATTGCACGTTTTATGTGTTCCAACATGTGTCTTGTCATTTTAACAGTTGTACCTTTGATTTCAACACTACTAAGGAAAAAGTTTTGAATACCTACAATCTGCATTGTATTATATAAATCTAGAAATAACTTATATGGATACTGATCATTGTTATTTGCTTCGCAACAAAACTACAACACAATAGTTTTCTTGACTTCTTGCATTTGTACCTTTCTATTGGAAAACAGCAAGTTAATAGGAAAATGGAGTCACATTTAACATTCAATGTATTTGACTTCGGTCTTGCAGCATTTGCTTGCACTATGAATAATTGAATCAGCCACCTTTTTTTTTTACTCAGTTACTCGGAGAGCTTAAAGGACAGAAAATGTTAAAAAACATTATACATCAAAAGGCAGGGAGTCTGAGATGACCACAATGCATCATGATATTATGCTGTTACATTTAAAGAACATTCAGATATTTCAACACTTTTGCTTCCTGCCCACCACTAACTCGACAGAAGTAAATACAAAGTGGCTGCTTTAACTTTAGGTCTGTGTTGCCAGCTAGCAAACAAAGGAACCTGTTTGTACCACAAGGCATGTCCATTGTGTTGGCATCAATTTTAGTGATTGTACTTTGGGTTCAATTTGAATAATGGGTTATGGTTTAAGGTTTCTTAGCATTAACTTTCACTACACCCTGTTAGACCAGATTTGCTGACCCAACACTGAGCAAATCTACGAGCTTAAAAATATTTTCTTTGTTCTGAGTAACTTATAACATGTGTTCTTTTGAAATTGCCTTGAAGATCAAGGGATTTAGTCTGATGAACCTAGGCCAGATCTGGTGCCAGAACCATTTGCTCATGACTTTGTGGGGCATAGGGTTCTGCTAGTCTCTCAACTGTATGTCAATCCTATCATAATTGTGCATCACAAATTACACAGTTACTGTGGGCTAATGGAAAGTCAGTCAGACCAGGGACATCCTCCAGGGATTACTGTTTGGATGGCTGACATGTCCTATAAAGGTTGGCACAACAGGTCATGGAATTAAGCCAAAAGGGATTTTATCACTATGCTCATATTCCTCTTGCTAGCTGCCTTGGTGACAGTCTCCTCTGAACTTTACGAATGAAAATATAATTTTGTTCTCCTCTGTTGCCACATGAAGCATAATCCCTCAGAAAGCTTTCCAGCTAGAAAAAAATAGATTGCATTTGAATGGTCCCAGAAAGTCTGAGGCAAGTGACTTTTGTGTAGTTGAATGATTTTTCTAAGTCACTAAATCAATAAAGAAAGACTTGGCAAAGGGGAGAAAAGCAGATTTTCCTTGCTGAATGTCAAAAGAAATAACAAACAAAAGAAGTGTTGCTTTGCTGCGGCTACCTGTGGAAAATATCTGAAAGAAAATGCTTCCAACAGAATCTACTTTGAATACAGCAGAATGACATATGAGCCTTTATGGATGGGCTAGGCTAAACGTCTTTTGAAAATAATTAGGTTTGTCTTCAGGCTCAGGATAGCATAAGTTCACACAATCAGTAAATTAATACAACCAAACCAAGAACATGTGGATTCCAAATACTCTATTCGTTTTATGTGTCACAGTACATGAATTTAGTAAGAAACTGTTTTAATGCGTGTGCCTGCTAGTTTGTTAAGTGCACGATGCTGATCTGTTTTTTGTCGTCAGTGACGGTTATTATAACCAAATGGGCACAATGCTACACTAATGATCTTTCTGTATATAAATTCTTGTTTTTGTGAGCGGACACCATAGTGGCACAGGAAAATGTTTGCCTTAAATTACCTCAAAATAGATTTCAAAAGCCAGACTTGGCTGAGCAACAGTTTTTTCTAGTTACAAGAATCCAATAAAATTACCAGTTCTTCACAGCATGTGTCTGCTTCCTTTCTATTTATCTTAAACTTTCAATAAAGTGGAAAATCTGAGCAGACAATGTATGTTTAGATTGCTAATAAGGATTTGTAACACATTAGATGGTGAACAGCCTGACAATGCAATTAAACATTTGTGGATGCAATTCCTCAGACTTTCTTGCAACAGTGTTACATGTAATAACATTCAGAGCCAGAGAGAGTCTCACTTGAATCATTTTGATCTTGTAATACTAGCTGAATAAGTTTATCTGCAGTTGAGACACTGCATATTTGAGCAATCATTGTAGATGGGATGCACCAATTACAGGTCTTTAATATCCCACTTATTTCTGTAAAGCAAGTCATGTGGTTTAAAGCCATTGATATATTTATATGTATTTGTGTGTTTATGTGAACAATAAAGAAGATTTGAATTAAGTGTTATCTAACATAACATTGATCTTTACAAGTTAATGTGTCGTGTGCATTGTCATTTCAGCTATTTTATATCTGGACAACACTGTGGTGGATTTGGAAACACTTCAAGCATTGTATGACAATGTAAGTACTGACGCCATACAAAGCACAAAAACTCATAAAAAAGAACTTCACTAATTCTTTAAAACATATTGTTAGAATTACTGGAATCCATTTAGTATATTAGTCTATTATTCATTTTGGTTTGGTACTGGATACAATAACATTTTATACTGTTTCCACCATTGGACAACAAGTGAACACTTCCTAGTAAATAAGTATTATCATTAAGCTTTTGAATTTACTAAGTTAAATAATTCTGCAGTATCAAATGCTTTGATCACAAATTTAAATGTTTTTATTTCTGGAGTCCTGTAAACTGAAAGGTTAGGAAGGATTGTTTGGGTGGGGGGAGATGGGGATATCCTGTAGCTGCTGAGTTTAGCCACTAATGACTTTGCTGTTGTTAGCAATGCATTCTGCAGTGTGTGCACTGATGCTACCAACAGTTCAGTGGAATAAATGCTATTAAGTGGCAAAACCTGAGATACGTGCTCCCATAGCACCATTTATTCCAGCAAAACAAGGGATGACTGTCATTTATTGTGAACATTACCTGCAATTGGTGGCAATGAAGTGGTCTCACTGCTAGGAAAGCCGAAGAATATGGAGTGCATTATCAGTAGGGCTAACACTTGGAGAAAGTCTTAACAATAGCTACAAGAAAGATCCAGAATCAAGCTACCATTGAAGTGTTCTCATCTGTTTAATAGTTTGCCTTTGTTGCTGCTATCATTACACCATTTCCTTTGTCCTTCAGCAATCATTCTTTTTGTTCATTGCAAATCCTCAAACCTCACTATACCTCCCTGCTCCAATAGCCAGTGAACCAGGTATAACCAGGTTTGTACTGTAGGAAACCTGACAGACAATTTCCACACAGGAGTTGTTGCATTGTCTTGGGATTGCAATCCAAGAACCCATGTAAGTGGTACAGTGGCCCTGGTTTCAAATCTCACTGAGACAGCTGCTGCAATTTGAACTCAGCATTTGTAGCAGTGAGATAGAGTTGAGTGGTTTGCTCAACATTTCCAGGAGCATTTTGTTGTGGATCTGAACTCAGATGTAGGCCAGATGAGGTCAGGCTGGCAGATATTCCTTGCATGTTCTGGATTCAAAGCCTGGTGTGGATTGGAGGCTAAGCCTGGTGTGGATTGGAGGCTAAGCCTGGTGTGGATTTAAGGCTAAGCCTGGTGTGGATTGGAGGCTAAGGCCGGTGTGGACTGGAGGCTAAGGCCAGTATAGACTGGAAGCTAAGCCTGGTATTAACTGGAGGCTACGCTGGTGTGGACTGGAGGCTAAGGCCAGTGTGGACTGGAGGCTAAGGTCAGCGTACACTGGAGGCTAAGCCCGGTGTGGACTGGAGACTAAGCCCGGTGTGGACTGGAGGCTAAGGCCAGTGTGGACTGGAGGCTAAGGCCAGTGTGGACTGGAGGCTAAGGCCAGTGTGGACTGGAGGCTAAGGCCAGTGTGGACTGGAGGCTAAGGCCAGAATAGACTGGAGGCTAAGGCCAGAATAGACTGGAAACTAAGCCTGGTATGAACTGGAGGCTACGATGGTGTGGACTGGAGGCTAAGGCCAGTGTGGACTGGAGGCTAAGGCCAGTGTGGACTGGAGGCTAAGGCCAGCGTACATTGGAGGCTAAGGCCGGCGTACACTGGAGGCTAAGGCCGGTGTAGACTGGAAGCTACGCCAGGTGTGGACTGGAGGCTAAGCCCGGTGTGGACTGGAGGCTAAGGCCAGTGTAGACTGGAGGCTAAGGCCAGTGTAGACTGGAGGCTAAGGCCAGTGTAGACTGGAGGCTAAGGCCGGTGTGGACTGGAGGCTAAGGCCAGTGTGGACTGGAGGCTAAGCCCGGTGTGGACTGGAGGCTAAGCCCCATGTGGACTGGAGGCTAAGGCGAGTGTAGACTGGAGGCTAAGGCCGGTGTGGACTGGAGGCTAAGGCCGGTGTGGACTGGAGGCTAAGGCCAGTATAGACTGGAAGCTAAGCCCGGTATTAACTGGTGGCTACGCTGGTGCGGACTGGAGGCTAAGGCCAGTGTAGACTGGAGGCTAAGGTCAGCGTACTCTGGAGGCTAAGCCCGGTGTGGACTGGAGGCTAAGCCCGGTGTGGACTGGAGGCTAAGGCCAGTGTAGACTGGAGGCTAGGGCCAGTGTGGGACTGGAGGCTAAGGCCAGTGTAGACTGGAGGTTAAGGCCAGTGTAGACTGGAGGCTAAGGCCAGTGTAGACTGGAGGCTAATGCCGGTGTGAACTGGAGGCTAAGGCCAGTGTAGACTGGAGGCTAAGGCCCGTGTAGACTGGAGGCTAAGGCCCGTGTAGACTGGAGGCTAAGGCCGGTGTAGACTGGAGGCTAAGCCCGGTGTGGACTGGAGGCTAAGCCCGGTGTGGACTGGAGGCTAAGGCCGGTGTGGACTGGAGGCTAAGGCCGGTGTAGACTGGAGGCTAAGGCCGGTGTGGACTGGAGGCTAAGCCCGGTGTGGACTGGAGGCTAAGCCCGGTGTGGACTGGAGGCTAAGCCCGGTGTGGACTGGAGGCTAAGCCCGGTGTGGACTGGAGGCTAAGCCCGGTGTGGACTGGAGGCTAAGGCTGGTGTGGACTGGAGGCTAAGGCCAGTGTAGACTGGAGGCTGAGCCCAGTGTGGACTGGAGACTTAGCCCGGTGTGGACTGGAAGCTAAGGACAGTGTAGACTTGAGGCTAAGGCCGGTGTAGACTGAAGGCCACGCCGGTGTGGACTGGCAGCTAAGGCCGGTGTGGACTGGCAGCTAAGGCCGGTGTGGACTGGAGGCGAAGGCCGGTGTGGACTGGAGGCGAAGGCGGGTGTGGACTGGAGGCTAAGGCCAGTGTGGACTGGAGGCTAAGACCAGTGTAGACTGGAGGCTAAGGCCAGTGTAGACTGGAAGCTAAGCCCGGTGTGGACTGGAGGCTAGGGCCAGTGTAGATGGGAAGCTAAGTCCGGTGTGGACTGGAGGCTACACCGGTGTGAACTGACGGCTAAGGCCAGTGTAGATTGGAAGCTAAGCCTGGTGTAGACTGGAGGCTAAGGCCGGTGTGGACTGGAGGCTAAGGCCAGTGTACACTGGAGGCTAAGCCCGTTGTGGACTGGAGGCTAAGGCTGGTGTACACTGGAGGCTAAGGCCGTTGTAGACTGTAGGCTACGCCGGGTGTGGACTGGAGGCTAAGGCCGGTGTGGACTGGAGGCTAAGGCCGGTGTGGACTGGAGGCTAAGGCCAGTGTGGACTGGAGGCTAAGCCCGGTGTGGACTGGAGGCTAAGCCCCATGTGGACTGGAGGCTAAGGCGAGTGTAGACTGGAAGCTAAGGCCGGTGTGGACTGGAGGCTAAGGCCGGTGTGGACTGGAGGCTAAGGCCAGTATAGACTGGAAGCTAAGCCCGGTATTAACTGGTGGCTACGCTGGTGCGGACTGGAGGCTAAGGCCAGTGTAGACTGGAGGCTAAGGTCAGCGTACTCTGGAGGCTAAGCCCGGTGTGGACTGGAGGCTAAGCCCGGTGTGGACTGGAGGCTAAGGCCAGTGTAGACTGGAGGCTAAGGCCAGTGTGGGACTGGAGGCTAAGGCCAGTGTAGACTGGAGGCTAAGGCCGGTGTGGACTGGAGGCTAAGCCCGGTGTGGACTGGAAGCTAACGCCGGTGTGGACTGGAGGCTAAGGCCAGTGTAGACTGGAGGCTAAGCCCGGTGTGGACTGGAGGCTAAGGCCAGTGTAGACTGGAAGCTAAGCCGGTATGAACTGGAGGCTACACCGGTGTGGCCTGGAGGCTAAGGCCAGTGTGGACTGGAGGCTAAGCCCGTTGTGGACTGGAGGCTAAGGCCGGTGGACACTGGAGGCTAAGGCCGGTGTAGACTGGAGGCTACACCAGGTGTGGACTGGAGACTAAGGCCGGTGTAGACTGGAGGGTAAGGCCAGTGTGGACTGGAGGCTGAGCCCAGTGTGGACTGGAGACTAAGCCCGGTGTGGACTGGAAGCTAAGGCCAGTGTAGACTTGAGGCTAAGGCCGGTGTAGACTTGAGGCTACGCCGGTGTGGACTGGTGGCTAAGGCCGGTGTGGACTGGAGGCTAAGGCCGGTGTGGACTGGAGGCTAAGGCCAGTGTGGACTGGAGGCTAAGGCCAGTGTAGACTGGAGGCTAAGGCCAGTGTAGACTGGAGGCTAAGACCAGTGTAGACTGGAAGCTAAGCCCGGTGTGGACTGGAGGCGAGGGCCAGTGTAGATGGGAAGCTAAGTCCGGTGTGGACTGGAGGCTACACCGGTGTGAACTGACGGCTAAGGCCAGTGTAGTTTGGAAGCTATGCCTGGTGTAGACTGGAGGCTAAGGCTGGTGTAGACTGGAGGCTAAGGCCAGTGTGGACTGGAGGCTAAGGCCAGTGTAGACTGGAAGCTAAGCCCGGTATGAACTGGAGGCTACACCGGTGTGGACTGGAGGCTAAGGTCAGCGTACTCTGGAGGCTAAGCCCGGTGTGGACTGGAGGCTAAGCCCGGTGTGGACTGGAGGCTAAGGCCAGTGTAGACTGGAGGCTAAGGCCAGTGTAGACTGGAGGCTAAGGCCAGTGTAGACTGGAGGCTAAGGCCAGTGTAGACTGGAGGCTAAGGCCAGTGTGGACTGGAGGCTAAGGCCAGTGTAGACTGGAGGCTAATGCCGGTGTGGACTGGAGGCTAAGGCCAGTGTAGACTGGAGGCTAAGGCCCGTGTGGACTGGAGGCTAAGGCCGGTGTAGACTGGAGGCTAAGGCCGGTGTAGACTGGAGGCTAAGTCCGGTGTGGACTGGAGGCTAAGCCCGGTGTGGACTGGAGGCTAAGGCCGGTGTAGACTGGAGGCTAATGCCGGTGTAGACTGGAGGCTAAGGCCGGTGTAGACTGGAGGCTAAGGCCGGTGTAGACTGGAGGCTAAGGCCAGTGTAGACTGGAGGCTAAGGCCGGTGTGGACTGGAGGCTAAGCCCGGTGTGGACTGGAGGCTAAGCCCGGTGTGGACTGGAGGCTGAGCCTAGTGTGGACTGGAAGCTAACGCCGGTGTGGACTGGAGGCTAAGGCCAGTGTAGACTGGAGGCTAAGCCCGGTGTGGACTGGAGGCTAAGGCCAGTGTAGACTGGAAGCTAAGCCGGTATGAACTGGAGGCTACACCGGTGTGGCCTGGAGGCTAAGGCCAGTGTGGACTGGAGGCTAAGCCCGTTGTGGACTGGAGGCTAAGGCCGGTGGACACTGGAGGCTAAGGCCGGTGTAGACTGGAGGCTACACCAGGTGTGGACTGGAGACTAAGGCCGGTGTAGACTGGAGGGTAAGGCCAGTGTGGACTGGAGGCTGAGCCCAGTGTGGACTGGAGACTAAGCCCGGTGTGGACTGGAAGCTAAGGCCAGTGTAGACTTGAGGCTAAGGCCGGTGTAGACTGAAGGCTACGCCGGTGTGGACTGGCGGCTAAGGCCGGTGTGGACTGGAGGCTAAGGCCGGTGTGGACTGGAGGCTAAGACCAGTGTAGACTGGAAGCTAAGCCCGGTGTGGACTGGAAGCTAAGTCAGTGTAGACTTGAGGCTAAGGCCGGTGTAGACTTGAGGCTACGCCGGTGTGGACTGGTGGCTAAGGCCGGTGTGGACTGGAGGCTAAGGCCGGTGTGGACTGGAGGCTAAGGCCAGTGTGGACTGGAGGCTAAGGCCAGTGTAGACTGGAGGCTAAGGCCAGTGTAGACTGGAGGCTAAGACCAGTGTAGACTGGAAGCTAAGCCCGGTGTGGACTGGAGGCGAGGGCCAGTGTAGATGGGAAGCTAAGTCCGGTGTGGACTGGAGGCTACACCGGTGTGAACTGACGGCTAAGGCCAGTGTAGTTTGGAAGCTATGCCTGGTGTAGACTGGAGGCTAAGGCTGGTGTAGACTGGAGGCTAAGGCCAGTGTGGACTGGAGGCTAAGGCCAGTGTAGACTGGAAGCTAAGCCCGGTATGAACTGGAGGCTACACCGGTGTGGACTGGAGGCTAAGGTCAGCGTACTCTGGAGGCTATGCCCGGTGTGGACTGGAGGCTAAGCCCGGTGTGGACTGGAGGCTAAGGCCAGTGTAGACTGGAGGCTAAGGCCAGTGTAGACTGGAGGCTAAGGCCAGTGTAGACTGGAGGCTAAGGCCAGTGTAGACTGGAGGCTAAGGCCAGTGTGGACTGGAGGCTAAGGCCAGTGTAGACTGGAGGCTAATGCCGGTGTGGACTGGAGGCTAAGGCCAGTGTAGACTGGAGGCTAAGGCCCGTGTGGACTGGAGGCTAAGGCCGGTGTAGACTGGAGGCTAAGGCCGGTGTAGACTGGAGGCTAAGTCCGGTGTGGACTGGAGGCTAAGCCCGGTGTGGACTGGAGGCTAAGCCCGGTGTGGACTGGAGGCTAAGGCCGGTGTAGACTGGAGGCTAATGCCGGTGTAGACTGGAGGCTAAGGCCGGTGTAGACTGGAGGCTAAGGCCAGTGTAGACTGGAGGCTAAGCCCGGTGTGGACTGGAGGCTAAGCCCGGTGTGGACTGGAGGCTAAGCCCGGTGTGGACTGGAGGCTGAGCCTAGTGTGGACTGGAAGCTAACGCCGGTGTGGACTGGAGGCTAAGGCCAGTGTAGACTGGAGGCTAAGCCCGGTGTGGACTGGAGGCTAAGGCCAGTGTAGTTTGGAAGCTATGCCTGGTGTAGACTGGAGGCGAAGGCCGGTGTAGACTGGAGGCTAAGGCCAGTGTGGACTGGAGGCTAAGGCCAGTGTAGACTGGAAGCTAAGCCCGGTATGAACTGGAGGCTACACCGGTGTGGACTGGAGGCTAAGGCCCGTGTGGACTGGAGGCTAAGGCCAGTGTAGACTGGAGGCTAAGCCCGGTGTGGACTGGAGGCTAAGGCCGGTGTAGACTGGAGGCTACGGCCGGTGTGGACTGGAGGCTAAGGCCAGTGTGGACTGGAGGCTAAGGCCAGTGTGGACTGGAGGCTAAGGCCGGTGTAGACTGGAGGCTAAGGCCAGTGTGGGACTGGAGGCTAAGGCCGGTGTGGACTAGAGGCTAAGGCCAGTGTGGACTGGAGGCTAACGCCGGTGTGGACTGGAGGCTAAGCCCGGTGTGGACTGGAGGCTAAGGCTGGTGTGGACTGGAGGCTAAGGCCAGTGTAGACTGGAGGCTAAGGCCGGTGTGGACTGGAGGCTGAGCCCAGTGTGGACTGGAGACTAAGCCCGGTGTGGACTGGAAGCTAAGGCCGGTGTAGACTTGAGGCTAAGGCCGGTGTAGACTGAAGGCCACGCCGGTGTGGACTGGCAGCTAAGGCCGGTGTGGACTGGAGGCTAAGGCCGGTGTGGACTGGAGGCTAAGGCGGGTGTGGACTGGAGGCTAAGGCCAGTGTGGACTGGAGGCTAAGACCAGTGTAGACTGGAGGCTAAGGCCAGTGTAGACTGGAAGCTAAGCCCGGTGTGGACTGGAGGCTAGGGCCAGTGTAGATGGGAAGCTAAGTCCGGTGTGGACTGGAGGCTACACCGGTGTGAACTGACGGCTAAGGCCAGTGTAGATTGGAAGCTAAGCCTGGTGTAGACTGGAGGCTAAGGCCGGTGTGGACTGGAGGCTAAGGCCAGTGTACACTGGAGGCTAAGCCCGTTGTGGACTGGAGGCTAAGGCTGGTGTACACTGGAGGCTAAGGCCGTTGTAGACTGTAGGCTACGCCGGGTGTGGACTGGAGGCTACGCCAGGTGTGGACTGGAGGCTAAGGCCAGTGTGGACTGGAGGCTAAGCCCGGTGTGGACTGGAGGCTAAGGCCAGTGTAGACTGGAAGCTAAGCCGGTATGAACTGGAGGCTACACCGGTGTGGCCTGGAGGCTAAGGCCAGTGTGGACTGGAGGCTAAGCCCGTTGTGGACTGGAGGCTAAGGCCGGTGTAGACTGGAGGCTACACCAGGTGTGGACTGGAGACTAAGGCCGGTGTAGACTGGAGGGTAAGGCCAGTGTGGACTGGAGGCTGAGCCCAGTGTGGACTGGAGACTAAGCCCGGTGTGGACTGGAAGCTAAGGCCAGTGTAGACTTGAGGCTAAGGCCGGTGTAGACTTGAGGCTACGCCGGTGTGGACTGGAGGCTAAGGCCGGTGTGGACTGGAGGCTAAGGCCGGTGTGGACTGGAGGCTAAGGCCGGTGTGGACTGGAGGCTAAGGCCAGTGTAGACTGGAGGCTAAGGCCAGTGTAGACTGGAGGCTAAGACCAGTGTAGACTGGAAGCTAAGCCCGGTGTGGACTGGAGGCGAGGGCCAGTGTAGATGGGAAGCTAAGTCCGGTGTGGACTGGAGGCTACACCGGTGTGAACTGACGGCTAAGGCCAGTGTAGTTTGGAAGCTATGCCTGGTGTAGACTGGAGGCTAAGGCTGGTGTAGACTGGAGGCTAAGGCCAGTGTGGACTGGAGGCTAAGGCCAGTGTAGACTGGAAGCTAAGCCCGGTATGAACTGGAGGCTACACCGGTGTGGACTGGAGGCTAAGGTCAGCGTACTCTGGAGGCTAAGCCCGGTGTGGACTGGAGGCTAAGCCCGGTGTGGACTGGAGGCTAAGGCCAGTGTAGACTGGAGGCTAAGGCCAGTGTAGACTGGAGGCTAAGGCCAGTGTAGACTGGAGGCTAAGGCCAGTGTAGACTGGAGGCTAAGGCCAGTGTGGACTGGAGGCTAAGGCCAGTGTAGACTGGAGGCTAATGCCGGTGTGGACTGGAGGCTAAGGCCAGTGTAGACTGGAGGCTAAGGCCCGTGTGGACTGGAGGCTAAGGCCGGTGTAGACTGGAGGCTAAGGCCGGTGTAGACTGGAGGCTAAGTCCGGTGTGGACTGGAGGCTAAGCCCGGTGTGGACTGGAGGCTAAGGCCGGTGTAGACTGGAGGCTAAGGCCGGTGTAGACTGGAGGCTAAGGCCAGTGTAGACTGGAGGCTAAGGCCGGTGTGGACTGGAGGCTAAGCCCGGTGTGGACTGGAGGCTAAGCCCGGTGTGGACTGGAGGCTGAGCCTAGTGTGGACTGGAAGCTAACGCCGGTGTGGACTGGAGGCTAAGGCCAGTGTAGACTGGAGGCTAAGCCCGGTGTGGACTGGAGGCTAAGGCCAGTGTAGACTGGAAGCTAAGCCGGTATGAACTGGAGGCTACACCGGTGTGGCCTGGAGGCTAAGGCCAGTGTGGACTGGAGGCTAAGCCCGTTGTGGACTGGAGGCTAAGGCCGGTGGACACTGGAGGCTAAGGCCGGTGTAGACTGGAGGCTACACCAGGTGTGGACTGGAGACTAAGGCCGGTGTAGACTGGAGGGTAAGGCCAGTGTGGACTGGAGGCTGAGCCCAGTGTGGACTGGAGACTAAGCCCGGTGTGGACTGGAAGCTAAGGCCAGTGTAGACTTGAGGCTAAGGCCGGTGTAGACTGAAGGCTACGCCGGTGTGGACTGGCGGCTAAGGCCGGTGTGGACTGGAGGCTAAGGCCGGTGTGGACTGGAGGCTAAGACCAGTGTAGACTGGAAGCTAAGCCCGGTGTGGACTGGAGGCGAGGGCCAGTGTAGATGGGAAGCTAAGTCCGGTGTGGACTGGAGGCTACACCGGTGTGAACTGACGGCTAAGGCCAGTGTAGTTTGGAAGCTATGCCTGGTGTAGACTGGAGGCGAAGGCCGGTGTAGACTGGAGGCTAAGGCCAGTGTGGACTGGAGGCTAAGGCCAGTGTAGACTGGAAGCTAAGCCCGGTATGAACTGGAGGCTACACCGGTGTGGACTGGAGGCTAAGGCCCGTGTGGACTGGAGGCTAAGGCCAGTGTAGACTGGAGGCTAAGCCCGGTGTGGACTGGAGGCTAAGGCCGGTGTAGACTGGAGGCTACGGCCGGTGTGGACTGGAGGCTAAGGCCAGTGTGGACTGGAGGCTAAGGCCAGTGTGGACTGGAGGCTAAGGCCGGTGTAGACTGGAGGCTAAGGCCGGTGTAGACTGGAGGCTAAGGCCAGTGTGGGACTGGAGGCTAAGGCCGGTGTGGACTAGAGGCTAAGGCCAGTGTGGACTGGAGGCTAACGCCGGTGTGGACTGGAGGCTAAGCCCGGTGTGGACTGGAGGCTAAGGCTGGTGTGGACTGGAGGCTAAGGCCAGTGTAGACTGGAGGCTAAGGCCGGTGTGGACTGGAGGCTGAGCCCAGTGTGGACTGGAGACTAAGCCCGGTGTGGACTGGAAGCTAAGGCCGGTGTAGACTTGAGGCTAAGGCCGGTGTAGACTGAAGGCCACGCCGGTGTGGACTGGCAGCTAAGGCCGGTGTGGACTGGAGGCTAAGGCCGGTGTGGACTGGAGGCTAAGGCGGGTGTGGACTGGAGGCTAAGGCCAGTGTGGACTGGAGGCTAAGACCAGTGTAGACTGGAGGCTAAGGCCAGTGTAGACTGGAAGCTAAGCCCGGTGTGGACTGGAGGCTAGGGCCAGTGTAGATGGGAAGCTAAGTCCGGTGTGGACTGGAGGCTACACCGGTGTGAACTGACGGCTAAGGCCAGTGTAGATTGGAAGCTAAGCCTGGTGTAGACTGGAGGCTAAGGCCGGTGTGGACTGGAGGCTAAGGCCAGTGTACACTGGAGGCTAAGCCCGTTGTGGACTGGAGGCTAAGGCTGGTGTACACTGGAGGCTAAGGCCGTTGTAGATTGGAGGCTACGCCAGGTGTGGACTGGAGGCTCCGCCAGGTGTGGACTGGAGGCTAAGGCCGGTGTGGACTGGAGGCTAAGGCCAGTGTAGACTGGAGGCTAAGGCCGGTGTGGACTGGAGGCTAAGGCCAGTGTAGACTGGAGGCTAAGGCCGGTGTGGACTGGAGGCTAAGCCCGGTGTGGACTGGAGGCTAAGGCCAGTGTAGACTGGAGGCTAAGGCCGGTGTGGACTGGAGGCTAAGCCCGGTGTGGACTGGAGGCAAAGGCCGGTGTGGACTGGAGGCTAAGGCCAGTGTAGACTGGAGGCTAAGGCTGGTGTACACTGGAGGCTAAGGCCGTTGTAGATTGTAGGCTACGTGAGGTGTGGACTGGAGGCTCCGCCAGGTGTGGACTGGAGGCTAAGGCCGGTGTGGACTGGAGGCTAAGGCCAGTGTAGACTGGAGGCTCCGCCAGGTGTGGACTGGAGGCTAAGGCCGGTGTGGACTGGAGGCTAAGGCCAGTGTAGACTGGAGGCTAAGGCCGGTGTGGACTGGAGGCTAAGGCCGGTGTGGACTGGAGGCTAAGGCCGGTGTGGACTGGAGGATAAGCCCGGTGTGGACTGGAGGCTAAGGCCGGTGTGGACTGGAGGCTAAGGCCAGTGTAGACTGGAGGCTAAGGCCGGTGTGGACTGGAGGCTAAGGCCAGTGTAGACTGGAGGCTAAGGCCGGTGTGGACTGGAGGCTAAGGCCAGTGTAGACTGGAAGCTAAGGCCGGTGTGGACTGGAGGCTAAGCCCGGTGTGGACGGGAAGCTAACGCCGGTGTGGACTGGAGGCTAAGGCCAGTGTAGACTGGAGGCTAAGCCCGGTGTGGACTGGAGGCTAAGGCTAGTATAGACTGGAAGCTAAGCCGGTATGAACTGGAGGCTACACCGGTGTGGCCTGGAGGCTAAGGCCAGTGTGGACTGGAGGCTAAGCCCGTTGTGGACTGGAGGCTAAGGCCGGTGGACACTGGAAGCTAAGGCCGGTGTAGACTGGAGGCTACACTAGGTGTGGACTGGAGACTAAGGCCGGTGTAGACTGGAGGGTAAGGCCAGTGTGGACTGGAGGCTGAGCCCAGTGTGGACTGGAGACTAAGCCCGGTGTGGACTGGAAGCTAAGGCCAGTGTAGACTTGAGGCTAAGGCCGGTGTAGACTGAAGGCTACGCCGGTGTGGACTGGCGGCTAAGGCCGGTGTGGACTGGAGGCTAAGGCCGGTGTGGACTGGAGGCTAAGGCCAGTGTAGACTGGAGGTTAAGGCCAGTGTAGACTGGAGGCTAAGACCAGTGTAGACTGGAAGCTAAGCCCGGTGTGGACTGGAGGCGAGGGCCAGTGTTGATGGGAAGCTAAGTTCGGTGTGGACTGGAGGCTACACCGGTGTGAACTGACGGCTACGGCCAGTGTCGTTTGGAAGCTATGCCTGGTGTAGACTGGAGGCTAAGGCCGGTGTAGACTGGAGGCTAAGGCCAGTGTGGACTGGAGGCTAAGGCCAGTGTAGACTGGAAGCTAAGCCCGGTATGAACTGGAGGCTACACCGGTGTGGACTGGAGGCTAAGGCCCGTGTGGACTGGAGGCTAAGGCCAGTGTAGACTGGAGGCTAAGCCCGGTGTGGACTGGAGGCTAAGGCCGGTGTAGACTGGAGGCTACGGCCGGTGTGGACTGGAGGCTATGGCCTGTGTGGACTGGAGGCTAAGGCCGGTGTAGACTGGAGGCTAAGGCCAGTGTGGGACTGGAGGCTAAGGCCGGTGTGGACTAGAGGCTAAGGCCAGTGTAGACTGGAGGCTTACGCCGGTGTGGACTGGAGGCTGAGCCCAGTGTGGACTGGAGACTAAGCCCGGTGTGGACTGGAGGCTAAGGACAGTGTAGACTTGAGGCTAAGGCCGGTGTAGACTGAAGGCTACGCCGGTGTGGACTGGCGGCTAAGGCCGGTGTGGACTGGAGGCTAAGGCCGGTGTGGACTGGAGGCTAAGGCCGGTGTGGACTGGAGGCTAAGGCGGGTGTGGACTGGAGGCTAAGACCAGTGTAGACTGGAGGCTAAGGCCAGTGTAGACGGGAAGCTAAGCCCGGTGTGGACTGGAGGCTACGCTGGTATGGACTGACGGCTAAGGCCAGTGTAGATTGGAAGCTAAGGCCGGTGTAGATTGGAAGCTAAGTCCGGTGTGGACTGGAGGCTACGCTGGTATGGACTGACGGCTAAGGCCAGTGTAGATTGGAAGCTAAGGCCGGTGTAGATTGGAAGCTAAGGCCGGTGTGGACTGGAGGGTAAGGCCAGTGTAGACTGGAAGCTAAGCCCGGTATAAACTGGAGGCTAAGCCCAGTGTGGACTGGAGGCTAAGCCCAGTGTGGACTGGAGGCTAAGGCCGGTGTGGACTGGAGGCTAAGGCCGGTGTGGACTGGAGACTAAGGCCGGTGTGGACTCGAGGCTAAGGCCGGTGTACTCTGGAAGCTAAGGCCAGTGTAGACTGGAGGCTAAGGCCAGTGTAGACTGGAGGCTAAGGCCAGTGTAGACTGGAAGCTAAGGCCAGTGTAGACTGGAAGCTAAGGCCAGTGTAGACTTGAGGCTAGGGCCAGTGTAGACTGGAAGCCATGCCCGGTGTGGACTGGAGGCTACGCCAGTGTGGACTGGCGGCTAAGGCCAGTGTAGATTGGAAGCTAAGCCCGGTGTGGACTGGAGGCTAAGGCCGGTGTGGACTGGAGGCTAAGGCCAGTGTACACTGGAGGCTAAGCCCGTTGTGGACTGGAGGCTAAGGCTGGTGTACACTGGAGGCTAAAGCCGTTGTAGATTGTAGGCTACGCCAGGTGTGGACTGGAGGCTACGCCAGGTGTGGACTGGAGGCTAAGGTTGGTGTGGACTGGAGGCTAAGGCCAGTGTAGACTGGAGGCTAAGCCCGGTGTGGACTGGAAACTAAGCCCGGTGTGGTCTGGAGGCTAAGGCCGGTGTGGACTGGAGGCTAAGGCCGGTGTGGACTGGAGGCTAAGGCCAGTGTAGACTGGAGGCTAAGCCCGGTGTGGACTGGAAGCTAAGCCCGGTGTGGACTGGAGGCTACGCCGGTGTGGACTGGAGGCTAAGGCCAGTGTAGCCTGGAAGCTAAGCCCGGTATGAACTGGAGGCTAAGGCCAGTGTGGACTGGGTTGGAAGGACTGTTGTTCTGACCTTCCTATTTCTCTACTTTCTAATTGATTCCTGCGATCTATAATTCTGGACTATTTATTTCTTTATTTTTCTAATTATTTTTCCTAAGAACTTGTACTGAAGAATTTGTATCTATCAACTTTGTAAGATGACCATAAGTGGTGACTTGTAAACATTTCACTGTACTGATTTGAGTATATGTGACAATACGGCTAAATCAATTTGCTTCAACCCAATTCAATTTACTAACTGTTTGACCTGATTTATAGTTGTCAGCTCTCCAATATCATTTTTTGATATTGTGAATATTTTCTGGCTTCTTCATGGTAAATGTCCACAAACCTCCCTTATTAAGTAATTGAGTTCATAAGGTTCACATTAAGTCTTGCATGTGGAACCAGTCAGCTGATATAATTTTATCAATTGATTGTACCCTAAGTTTTATGGGATCTCGTGGTACAGTGGTAATGTCTCTACCTCTGAACTAGGTGACACAGTTTCAAATCCCACTTGCCCCAGAGGTGTGTACCAACATCCTTGAACAAGTTAATTAGAAATATCTCCCTGGGTTTATTGGACCTTTCTGCCAATGCCAAGTTGCAAACTACGGAGTTTGTGTATCCCTCAACCATGTTGAAGGATGTTGGGTTACTTGTTCTCCACTGAATTTAGAGAATCAAATGTATGCTGCTGTCAATGATAGAAAAAGGGAGTTGCCAGTCTGTTACTCTATCTTCCATGTCAGATCATTGAACGTCTTCAGGCACAGCTCTGTAGGAATTATCTCTCTCTAAATGTAGTGCAGTAAGTCACCATTGCTCATTTGGCAGCAAATCTGTGACATCTCCCAAGAAGCACAAATGGAGCAGAACATGGGATTGCCACCATTAGCAAGTTTCCCTGCAAGCCCAGGGCATTAGTGAGAGCACACCAGCAATACTGTCTACAGTTTTAGCCACCTTATTCAAGAAAGAATATAAATGCCTTAGAAGCACTTCAAAGAAGTGTTACTGAGCTGATACCTTTCTAGGGATTTCAATCTTGTGAAGGAAGGCCTTTATCCATTGGAATTTAGAAGAATGAGAAATGATCTTCTTCAAAGTCATAGGATCCTGATGGTGCTTGACAGATTGGGTGTTGAAAGGGTATATATCCCTTTGTTGGAGTTACTATAATGAGGGGAACACAGTGTAAGCAAAAGGGGTTTTCCATTTCCAATGGAGATGAGGATATTCTTCTTCCAGAGGATTGAAACTCTTTGGAACTCTTTTTCCCAGAGAGCAGTTGAAGCAAGATCGCTGAGTATTTTTAAGACAGAGGTAGAATTACTATTGACTGACAGGGGATCAAATGTTATTGCAGGTGGGTGAAGTTGAACGTGAAGTTGAGGCCACAACCATCTCAGCCATGATCATATTGAGTGGGAGAAGCAGGATGGAGGGGCTAGATGGCCTCCTAACTTTTAAATTGAAATAATGATGATGCTGATAACTTCACTTTTATTCTTGCCATATCACCATCACCTATGTGAAGTGAGATGCTGTATACACAGTGGAAAAAGAAACCGCTCGACTTTAATAGCATCCACTTACAACACATCGAATTAGAGATCAATAAATGATTGCATCGTTAAAGGCATCGTGTGCTATGTTTAAAGAGGGTACACTCAGGAACTGCCCATTTAGGCTTTTAAATAGTGGTGGCACAGGACAGAGGTAAAAAGGACTCAACGGCTTTAGTGGAAACAGATAAAGAGAATGTCAGGGTCATTCAGCAGGTCAGAAGGACCCTGATGGCAATGATAAACTTAGGAGATGTAGATTTGAAAGAAATTGAGGCCATAAAGAGGGAAGATGGACAAAGTAGTGATTATGGTGTTTCATTATGTAGAGGAGTAGTTTAGAGTAAATGGACAATTCTAATAAAAATTGGGATTTTTTATGTGTAAGTTCAAAATACCAAGGAGAGACATTCTAAATAACATTGGGTTTGAAGTAAACTCTGCAGCTATAATAAACTTTCTTGACAGGACTGCGGCATGAAGGGTTATGGCATCGTCTTCCTCCTCCCTCGGTATCCCCAATCCACTTTCCTGAACGCGATCCCCACTATTGAAAGAAAGCCCACCAGCACCGACAAAATTGACCTGCATCAGTTCCCAAGGAGAAGGGAGATGTAGCACAAAGACAGAGGATTCCTGGGGCAGTGAAATGGAGATTGAGCTGGGCAAATAGGAGTGGACTTCATTACATTCCATTTACTACCACTTTCTATTGCACCTGACTGGGAGGTGAAAATTCAGCTCACCATGATTCTTTTGGTCTATTTTTCAAGGAATTCATTCAAAGATTTCTGACAATGATTAATAAAATGTATGATTTCCATAAAACACAAAAGTGGCCAACTTTACAAAATATTTGAGGATAATTTACAACAGTGACATATCAAACCTTGTAGATGTTTTAGTGTCAGGAATCAAAGCAAGTTAGAACATATTATAGTGTACAAGGGTGAAAGAGAACTGGGCTGAACATTGTGCGTATAATCTTCTAAACATGCAGTAGCTGGACTTCATTAGAGACATAAATAGCTGTGTTTGGCACAAGCACACTTCTAATGCGCATGGTGAGGAACAGTTTCTCTGTGCTTCTCTTCAACAGGATGATTTTATCTGGCTTACTGACACTGGAGTGTGCGTTAGGAACTTGACTTTCTTCTCTTGTCTATTTTCAAACTTTAAAAACTGGTTATTTACAAAGTAGAATATGTTTTTATATTTGAAAACTAAATTTAAATGGCCTGATATTTGGAGAAGCAATTGAATTATTATCTTAGTTAAAGGCGGAGTGATTTTGTTCGGGTTTAGGTGAGATTAAATCAGTGAGCAGGTTTGCACTATATCTAGTATCTGCAACCCAGCATGACATAGCTGAAGCCAATGTAACATGAACCTGACAATTAACTAAAATTTGGCAGCATGGTCAGTAGTTAGCACTGCTACCTCAAAGTGCCAGGGACCCGGGTTCGATTCCACCCTCAGGTGAATGTCTATATGGAGTTTCCACATTTTCCCCATGTCTGTGTGGGTTTCCTTTGGGTGCAATGGTTTCCTCCTACAGTCCAAAGATTTGCAGATTAGGTGGATTGGTCATGGTAAATGGTCCATAGTGTCCAAAGACATGCAGGCCAGTTGGATTAGCCATGGGAAAGGCAGCATTACAGGGATAAGGTAGAGGGGTGGATCTTGGTAGAATGCTTTTTAGAGAGTCACTGTGGACTTGATGGGCCAAATGGCCTGTTTCCATTATGTAGGGATTCAGTGATAAAGGAGAATGGCAATTGGGCAATTCGTATATTTGAAATGGACTCTCTTTCACTTGTCAAGGTTACAACAACTGCATAGCCACAACTACAGATTTTCCACAGGAACGGGATTATTTACCCACTCATTTGCCAGGGAAGCATATGTTTGACAGTCAGGAGCAGCTCTCAATGAATGATTGCTTCCTGCTCAGCATATCCAATCACCAAAGAAAACTCATGGCTCAGATCCTCCAACCTCGGGATAATCAGAGCACCCTGAAAGTGACTCGACAGGACACCTCAGATATCCTGACGCAGTATGTGAGAATTCCTTAGGAAGTTTAAACATCCGATGGACAATTACTCTCTCCCACAAAAAAAACTGCAACTCTGATTAATCATCATAGACCTCAGTCGGTTCAAACTCACCTATCTGGAAAGTTATCCAGATAAAATGATGAAGAGCTTAAGCCCGAAACGATGATTCTCCTGCTCCTAGGATGCTGCCTGGCCGGCTATGCTTTTCCAGCACCACACTCTCAACTCTGATCTCCAGCATCTGCAGTCCTCACTTTCTCCCAAATAAAAATCAAGACCAACTCATGGGTAACAATAAAGCTGACCCCTCCCACCCTGACTCGTCTAGACTTCTCCAACTTTATTTTCCCCCCCTTCCCTTACCTTGGGGCTTCCAGCTACCCCACCACAACCCATTTCCCCTCCCCGATGCCCCAGCCTGACTACAACCTGACCTGACCTATCTCTTCAACTAACCACCTGCCACTCTAACCCCTCCCCCGATTTTTCCTTCTTTACCTTATGCTTCCATGGGATTGGTGTGTCAATGGCAACTCTCGAGTTAAGTCACGTGTAGACCAGACCAGGTAATTCTGACAGATATCCCTCCCTAAAGGAAACTGATGATGGTTTCTCTCAAAAATTGCTGATCATTTCTTGATACCATTACTGGGATTATCTTTCCATCCCAGATTTATTGATTGATTTTAAATTCCACCAGCTACTGTGATTGGATCTGAACCTATAATTCCATGGCCCAGTATTATTACCACTGCCTTTACCATCTTTCACACTTAGTTTACACATTTGTTTAACATAATTACCTTCCCGCTCTGGAAATACTTTGTGTATTTAAATTGGGTTAAGTTACCTAAATAAGGCGGTTAATGCTATAATAAAAGGTGTGCGTGCCTTTTACAGGCATTTTCTGTGCTGTCCTCTGTGAGGAATCCTGTACTTGGTAAGTTCTGCAGGATCGTCCATTGGAAGACAGGCCAGAAAAGTTGCAGGTAAATAACTGTGTAATAATTTGTCTGATCTCTGGCAGAACTAGAGAGTCTGACCCAGAACAAAAAAAATGAAGCTACAAAACTTTAGACTCCTAGACGTGGGCATCGACAGAAAAGATCCCTGGAACTAATTTATTCAAAATTCTTAAATGATAATTGTGTGATTCACCACTGATTTTTAAATGCATGCTCACCTTATTTCCACTGGCAGAGCAACCTTTTCCCATGGGCTTGCCCTTTACTCCACTATCAGGGTTCTGAAGCCAATAGAAATAAACCTGCCCAGCCTGTCTCAGTTCACTGTGTTGGTGAGTCAAGCTGCTGCTTGTCCTTTACACACAGCTTCCCTGTAGAGTGCACAATACTGTATCAGACTCCCAATGACTGCACATTGATGTTTAATAGCTCGCAAAAAGTCTTGGGGCATTGTTAACTGTATACAGTCACAACATCTGGGCTATTTAAAACAATCTGTTCTCAACTGCTGCTCTTCCCGTGCACAGCGGCACAGTGGCACAGTGGTTAGCACTGCTGCCTCACAGCACCAGAGACCCGGGTTCAATTCCCGTCTCAGGCGACTGACTGTGTGGAGTTTGCACATTCTCCCCGTGTCTGCGTGGGTTTCCTCTGGGTGCTCCGGTTTCCTCCCACAGACCAAAAATGTGCAGGTTAGGTGAATTGGCCATGCTAAATTGTCCATAATGTTAACTGAAGGGATAAATGTAGGGGAATGGGTCTGGGTGGGTTGCGCTTCGGCGGGTTGGTGTGGACTTGTTGGACCGAAGGGCCTGTTTCCACACTGTAAGTAATCTAATCTAATCTAATTACAGAATCACAGTTAGGTCAAATGACATTTACAATATATAGTCTTTCTCTTTTTTCCCTTTTTCCCTCCATCCTTCAGACACTTAAATCCTGCTTCCTAGGTTTTCAGTTTAGCTCTACCTTAAATGTAAGCAGTTGCCCAGATTTTGTGACTGTGTACAGTTAACACTGCCCCAAGACTTTTTGCAAGCTATTAAACATTAACGTGCAGTTATCGCGAGTCTTATACAGTCTGAGATATCCTGGCCACATAATACAGACTCCTTGTGCTTAGGCCAAAGTACAGGCAAAAATATGAGCTCAACTGGATTGGCAAAATGATTTAGAGGTGCCGGTGTTGGACTGGGGTGGACAAAGTTAAAAATCACACAGCACCAGGTTATAGTCCAACGGGTTTATTTGGATTGGCAAAATATATGTTCTACAATACCTTCCTAGTGGTGAGGTGATAAAACTAGATAATTATCCTAGCGTGAGTTGTTTCTTGATGGAAGTAGACAGATATTAATGCTTACTTTCTGAACCATATTGCTGAGTTCTAATGTCTACCTTCCTATTGAATAAGTGGAAGAAAGCAGGTTATTCTGACACTTAACACGTTATTCATAAATCAAGCTTGTGGTTGAAAGTTTTGTCAAAACTCTTAGTTAAACAGAGGTTATCCCTAAATTTGGGATGCTTACTACTTCATACAACACGAAAATTAATGGTGAATAATGGGATACAGATTTTACTTGGCAACAAGGATAGATTTGCATGGCGACTGTGGTGTTTTCTTTTAAAAAATGTAGGTTTGAGTTACTGATAAGATTCTATTAGTTAGAGGTCAATGTTGTCATGCTTACCAATAAAGAAGAATCTTTGTCCTTCATCATGACAACTAATGCTCATTAGAACAGACTGCTGTACTCTCTGAGGTATTCCATGATATGATAAATGCCTAGGGCTAAGAGATGATTTTTTTTTAGCAAGCTCTCAAGTTGTGTTGTTGCAAATACTGGTTCAGAAATCAACACACAAATACTTTAAAAGCACTTTTAAAAATCTTATAAGTTTAGAAGAGATTATAAGCTGCAAAAGATCAACTCAGCATTTCTTTCTCTCATTTTGAAGACATTCCTCTTTGTAAAATGCAGCTGTAACTATCGAGTTTGTACAAGGGAATGGTAAGCCAATGGTAAGTTGACTACTCATTCACGGATCCAGATTGACGCTCTGGAGACCTGAGACAGTGAGCATCTCAGCTGGAGAGCCAGCCGGAGGCCCACATCCCCTCGTTTTAGGAAGGTTCACCACATCTTGTTCCATTTGAGGGACCAATAGTGGGACTTCCCCCAGGACCAATAATCGCACAGATTGAAGCCCCACATGTTCAGAGCTGCCAGCCCAGTGGAGGAGGGTAGGTGTTCTGAATGGCAGCAGCAGTATGGAGATGATGGCTGTTGTCAACATGGCACGCACCTGAGGGTTGGAATCCGTACTGGATCCCAGACCAGACGCTGCTGCTGGATCACCTCAGTGTAGAAGAAACCATCTTCAGATGTTTTGTCTGTGACAACAGTGAGATCAGAAATGAGAATGCTCACTAATGACTGTACAGCTTCCTATGTGACTTATCAGATCATTAAATCACCTGTGTCCACATAATGAAGGATCTGGACAATGTCCAAACTCTGGACAATTAGTGGCAAATAACATTCAAGACACTTGGGCGTAAGACAGTTACCATCTCCAATGAGACCGAAAGCATCCATATCTCTTTGTCATTGAATTGTATTGCCATCACTGAACCTTAACCACCCTGGAGGTCAACATTATCAGTGTCAAACTTGACCAGGCACGTCAATATTGTGGCAACAAGAACAGATTAAAGGCTAGGGGTTCTTCTCTGCAAGGAGTAATTTATTTTCTGACTCACTAGAAATTGTCAGTCTACAAGGTGCAAGTCATGAGTGTGATGGAATACTCTCCAATTGCCTGTATGGATGCAGCTTCAACAATACTCAAGGAGCTCGACACCATCTAAACCTAATTGATAATCCATCAACTACTTGCTGTATCTTCCAGTGCGTCAATAATTTACAGAGAGATTCCAAAAGGCAGACCTGTAATTTTAAATACATAAAATGATGGAAAAACTCAGCAAGTCTGGCAACATCCGGAGAGAAGGAAACGGGGAATGTTTCAAGTCCAATACAACTCTCTTTTTTTCAGTTCTGAATAGGTTAAGTGTAAGTTCAGTTAGGTTTTTTTGGAGGATTTCTACAGGGTTTCTCGCTATGAGGCCTAGTGAAGTTTCGGTATCTTACTAAACTCACCTCAATAATAATAGCCCACTGCTGCAACATTCATCATATCTGTTTGTAGCCCCATCTTATCATGCTGAAAATGTGTTGCTGGAACAGCGCAGCAGGTCAGGGAGCATCCAGGGAACAGGAGAATCGACGTTTCGGGTATAAGCCTTTTTGGGCTTATGCCCGAAACATCGATTCTCCTGTTCCCTGGATGCTGCCTGACCTGCTGCGCTGTTCCAGCAACACATTTTCAGCTCTGATCTCCAGTATCTGCAGACCTCACTTTCTCCATCTTATCATGCATCATTCCCAGAGTAACTCGCCACTCAGTAGATGAGCTGTCGCAGGGCCAGGAGCATCAATGCTATGTTTCCAAGGCTGCTGGGCACCTGGAGAAGCACTGACATTCTGAATTGCCATGCTCAATGGCAGACAGTTCCTGAACATGTTAGAGAAAGGGAAGATGGAACTCCATTCCCCAACAGGGAGCTGGATGTCCTGCTGCAGGGATTGGTGCAAAAGAGGAGCATCCTTTACCCAGAGGGATGGCAGAGGAATCTATGACACCAGATCCTGGCAGCCTGTTCCAATGTCACCACTTGGTTCAGTGCGGTGTTCATGGGTCGGAGGTTTGAAGTACAGTAGTAGGCTAGTGACCTTCTCCGCTGCACCAGGGTAAGTGCCACACTCTTCTGACTGTTAATCAAACTGATTCTGCTCCTGCACCCACCTCCCAACAAAGCTTCGAGGTTGCCTCTCTCACTATTGCCTCCAACACCTTCCGCCCATTGCTCTCAACCCCTGGAAAAAAACCTCAAAACCTCCCTCACCACTAACCCTGCATAGCCTCTGTGCTATCTACTCACTGTGTCAGACCACCTCAACACCTTTCCCCCATCTGCACCAACCACTTTCAGCTCACTCAGTCCTTCCTTTTCTCTCATTATAGCAGCAGAGAGCCCACAAGTACAAAGGGTGTAGAAGTAGTGCTTAACATCCTCAGCCTCTGCAAGGAGAGACATTAACCCTCCTAGGAGAAGACTGGGACCGCTCCTGCAGGAATACCAAGAGACCCATGTGCCACAAGCTGAGCAAGTATCAATCTTCATTTCATGCAACGCTCCCATTAACCCTATTGTCAACCTGGATCATCGCACACTAATTCTAACCACAAGCCATGATGACTTCTCTCTCCTCGTCTTACAGGTACCACCAGGATATCTGCCATCCCTACAAGAAACAGTCGGCTCCACCAGATGTCACTTCCTTGACTTCTGAGGAGTACTGAATCCTTAGAGCAAGCCTGGGCAAGGCTGCCTCCTATAACTCCCTTAAAATCTCAGATACTGACACCTCGGTGGGAACATTGGCCTTAAAAGGTTTGGGGGCACAATCTGGTGAGCACCTCACTGCACCAGCTGCCTGAGGGAGAAACAGCCCAGGTTGCTGGCAATCGGAGGACTGTCAGAGTCTAAGCTGCTGCTCAGCTCCAGGCAAGAAAGACCCTGTGGCAGCACCCATCAGGGACTGCATCCATATGCACAGTGAGGAGGAGGGGCAGCAGACAGGAATGTGGAAGGCAGTGACCCTCATTGTACAAACAGATCGGGAATGCAGCTACAAAGTGGTGACCCAGCTACCTCAAGCATGCATTTCTCTGGCTGCTTCCATGGAAAGGCTAGCGGTTGCCATGGAGAGTCATGTCCAGCACCCTCAATGCTCTGCTGCATAGGGGGCACATATCTGCACTTCATCAGTTCAGCTATTTGTCCTCAGTACTGATGGCATGGTGTCAGGGGGATTGGGGAACCTGGCATATGCACTGCAGGTATCCCTTCCTCACAAAGAGACAGGGCATTGCCAGGAGACACCCAGATGGAGGAAGGACCACACAGACGTCTCTCAGAAGTTGTCTCTCACAATGCCTGAGAGGTGGCCTGGTTCCCCAACCTTCAATATGCCTGCCCCCTGCAATCCTTGGAATTTGAAGCCAAGGGCAGTCCATTTGCCTAAGGCTGGAAGACCCTTGGATTTCTGAATTTGTGATTATATGTTTAGTCATTTGTGTTCACTGCAAATGATCAAGGCGACAATTGCTCTAGACAGGTAGAAATGCCAACTGCAGGTTCAAGTATCTGTATCTCCCAAATGGCATCCAGACTGTGGTTAGAAAACTGTTGCTTTCATCCAGCTTTGCTTGTCAGCAATGATTCTTCATAATGAGTGTAGAAAAGACCTTGGCAAGACGTGGCCGATTTCTTCATCGGTTGGAATGGAATAGAAAGATCTCTTTAAAGCTTTGCTAAGATTCTTTGGAACTGTGCATACTCCAAGTTTTCCAGTTTTTTTTTTTCAATACAGTTGCCATGGTACTAATTCAGTCTGTAGAAGTTGTCACTTCCTTCACTTTTGTGCTTGACTTTTGGGCTGGACTGATGGTAGCTGGAAATTTCCTCAACGGAAACTTAATTGATCTCACACGCTCATCTACTGTGAGATTATGGGTCGAGATTAGTGTGGTGCTGGAAAAGCACAGCAGGTCAGGCAGCATCCGAGGAGGAGGAAAATCGACGTTTCAGGCAAAAGCCCTTCATCAGGAATATACTGTGAGATTATATTAACCAAGAGACGTCTAAGGCCCATAAACATCTTTTTAATCTTTTGGGATGAGTTAGTGGCCTGCCATACTGCAAATTGCTTCTGGCATGTTTATGGTTTCTAGTCCAAGTATTAGAATTGGCCCAGCTGAGATAAGTGAATTTTGTTTAAAAGCTTCAGTCTGAAACTCTGGATTCTCAATTTTCCTTTTGCGTTGGGCTTTCGGTTTAATTTGACATCCTGGAATGAATGTCATTCCATCATTTAATTCCAAACTTTACTTTCAAGTGCTGCATTTCGGGTCACTGTCTTCAGTCATATTTCAGTGGTCTGCAAAGGTCATGATGCTGCACAAAGTCTGTCAGACATTTCACATTCACTTGATACTTGCTATCTGTAGTCATCATTCAGATTGTCACAACCATTTCTCAGCTTTATTTCTGATGATGCCTACTTGTTGTATTGTGTCGAGTGACTCATCACAATCATTTGCAAGCATCTCTCCAGCAGCCAACTTCATGATTTGATTTGCTTCTTTCTGGCTAAGCATTTGCCTATGAAATGATTCAACTTCTTACGTTTAACTCACTGTTTTCCCCTCAGTGGATGTGCTTTCCTTTCTTTAGGGTGTTGTCCTGAATAATATTTACATTCTTTCTTCTGATCTTAATCTTTTTGCTTGCTTTTCTACAACTATTCCTACATTTTCACCAGTGTGTTTTAGTTTCATTCAACACAGAAACAGACCCTTCAGTCCAATCCTCCTTGCTGACCAGGTTTCCCAAACTAAACTAGTCCTATTTGTTTGCCTTTGGCCCATATCCCTCTCAGCCATTCCTATTCATGTACCTCGACAAATGTCTTTTGAATGTTGTAACTGCACATGGATCTTTCACTTCCTCTAGCAGCTCATTCCCTATACATATCACCTCTGTGTGAAAACGTTGCCCCTCGGGTCCCTTTTAAATCTTGCCCCGTTCACCTTAAAATTATGCCCTCCAGTTTTGAACCCTCCTACCTTAGGGAAAATAACTTTGCTATTCACCTTATCTATGCCCCTCATAATTTTATTAGGTCACCCCTCAACCTCCTACACTCCAGGGAAAATGTCATAGCCTATCCACCCTTTCCTTATAACTTAAACCCTCCAGACATGGTGACATCCTTGTAAATCTTTTGTGCACTCTTTCCAATTTAATAACATCCTTCCTATTGTTTTCATTCTGCCTATAAGGCCTTGGCTGTTCTCCCATTAGTTTGCTTCAGCTGCTGATTAATAACCTCAGAGCTTCTGCACATGTCTATAGATTTCTTGAGAATAAGTTCTTCTTCTGTCAGTAGATAGTGGCTCAGTGGTTAGCACTGTTGCCTCACAGCACCAGGGTCCCAGGTTTGATTCCAACCTCGGGCGACTGTGTGGAGTTTGCACATTCTCCTCATGTCTGTGTGGGTTTTCTCCGGGTGCTCCGGTTTCCTCCCACAGTCCAAAGATGTGCAGGTCAGGTGAATTGGCCATGCTAAATTGCTCATAGTGTTAGGTGCATTAATCAGAGGGAAATGGGTCTGGGTGGGTTACTCTTTGGAGGATCGGTATGGACTGGTTGGGCTGAAGGGCCTATTTCCACACTGTAGGGATCTAATCAAATATGCTCCCTCAGCAGGTTTCCTTATGGTTACGACAATTCCCATTGCTGATGAAGGTCAACTTTCAGTTTTCTAAATTCTCATGACTTAAGTAGATTTATCAGTGCAGTTACATCAATAGTCAATTGTCTCCCTCTTCCCTTGAGTTCTGATGTTGAACACATTCCATTTATAAGTAACATTATTAAGAGGCTTATTGTGTGTGTATAGAATTCAACATTTTCTGTTCCTCAGTGGGATTTAATCTGCAATAGAGCTTCGAGTACCATTACGTTCTCAACAACCCTTAAATGCTCAGTTTTGTTTTAAAAGTTAATTCTGTTGTTATTTCGTATTTTCTCCACTTTCAGTGGCAAGCCTTCCAGTTCTGTCTTCTCTTCCTTTTACTTCCACAGCACCCAGGAATGGAAATTTCATCCCCATATTGACTCACTCAGTGATTCAAAGTTGTAGACTTTTTTTTTGTAATTCTCCCATGTTATTTCTTTCAGTGGCTTACTCTCCTACAGCCCTGAAGACCCATACATTTTCAGCAGCACCCATTTGACGCCATATTACAAGTGCTATGTGTTTATTGATTCCCACAGATTGCACACAAATGCACTTACTGCAAAGAGATCAGGTGGTTACAGCAAGGATACAGTAAGGTTAACCCACGTGGTTAAAGATGCCCTCCAATGCATCTCATCCACATCCCGCACCTCCGCCCTCAGATCCCACCCCTCCAACCGTAACAAGGACAGAACCCCCTGGTGCTCACCTTCCACCCTACCAACCTTCGCATGAACCGAATCATCCAATGACATTTCCGCCAACTCCAAACGGACCCCACCGCCAGGGGTATATTTTCCTCCCCACCCTTTTCTGCCTTACGCAAAAACCAGTCCCTCTGTGACTACCTGGTCAAGTCCACGCCCCCCAACAACCCACCTTCCCGTCCTGGCACCTTCCCCTGCCACTGTAGGAATTGCAAAACCTGCGCCTGCACCTCCTCCCTCACCTCCATCCAAGGCCCCAAAGGAGCCTTCCACATCCATCAAAGTTTTACCTGCACATCCACTATTATAATTTATTGTATCCGTTGCTCCCGATGTGGTCTCCTCTACACTGGGGAGACTGGATGCCTTCTAGCAGAGCGCTTTAGGGAACATCTCCGGGACACACACACCAATCAACCCCACCGCCCTGTGGCCCAACATTTCAACCCCCCCCCCCCCACTCTGTTGAGGACATGGAGGTCCTGTGCCTCCTTCACCTCCGCACCCTCACCACCTGACGCCTGGAGGAAGAACACCTCATCTTCCGCCTCGGAACACTTCAACCCCAGGGCAAGAATGTGAATTTCACCAGTTTCCTCATTTCCCCTTCCCCCACCTCACCCCAGTTCCAACCTTCCAGCTCAGCACCGCCCTCATGACCTATCCTACCTGCCTATCTTCCTTCCCACCTATCCACTCCACCCTCCTCTCTGACCTATCACCTTCATCCCCACCCCATTCACCCATTGTACTCTATGCTACTTTCTCCCCGTCCCCACCCTCCTCTCATTTATCTCTCCACCCTGCAGGCACTCTGCCTCTATTCCTGATGAAGGCCTTTTGCCCGAAACGTCGATTTTCATGCTCCTCAGATGCTGCCTGACCAGCTGTGCTTTTCCAGTACCACTCTAATCTAGAATCTGGTTTCCATCATCTGCAGTCCTTATTTTTACCTACAGTAAGGGCAGCCAATATAACAAGGACAATTTTGTCTTTCTGCAAACAATACCAATGTTAAGATATTCAGTCTATTCTAGTTAATCAATATTTTAATGGATTGTAATCTGACATGATTTGTTGCTTTTAAATATGTGTTGAGATGGGAGTCAGTGGTAGGAAAGTGGAATGACAGTGGAGAGCATGGAAGGAAATCACTACCAGTAATTCGGAGAACACTGGGCTCATTATATATAATAGAACAATTATCTAGTTACGAAACAATAATTTCTCAATGATTGAACTTATTGTTTAAAATAGACAAGATAATCTTTAATAATCTTATAATATTTAGAGTACTCTCTTCCATTGTTGTGAAATTGCTTGGCTAATTTCACACCATCCTAGATTGTGGGTGGGAGTGACTGGTATTCTTAATCATAGAGGTAAGCATTACAAAATTCTTATCATAAAATGAAATGTATGTTTGCTTCAGGTATCTTCTGAAACGAAGTGTGTGCCTAAAGACCCTGCTTTAATACAAAATTGGTTCAGATATTGGACAAACAATGAACTTTACCTATTTGTTCCTGTCCTAAAGTGTTGTATGATTATTTTAACCATGTCCCTGTGTTACAGAGAGCTCAGGAGGATGAACTGACAGTGATTCACAAATATTATGAGAAGTCAAAAGAGGAAGAAATAAAGCTCCTGGATAAGCCAGAGCAGTAAGCAATTTACTTTTGATATACTAGTTAAAACAGTGTTGAAATTCTGTACTTCCAGCAGCGAGCTGCATTTATGAAGAGCATGAGTTAGAGAGTTAGGTGACAATATGGTAATGCCTTCTGTACTCTGTGCAGGTAAAACTTCCACACTGGCTTAACAAGAACATAGCTTGTATGTGATCATCAATTGTATTGTTGAATTGTGAGAATAAAATATTTAATGTCCACTTCCATGCTTTTGAGCAAAATAAAAATAAAATATGATATTCAGTACACAAAAGTTAAAGGATATCAGTTAGTAGTAATGTTGGGTTAAAAAAAGCTTAGTTAAGTTTCAGATTACTTCACCAAACACTGTACGATGTTTTTGTGATGGGTGTGATTATACAAAGACATTATTTTACTCAGCATAATAATATTGCCTTTAAAAACATTAACCATTTAATATAACTTGCTTTAACACATCGATTTTTATTTTAGTATTAGCTTATGACATGTCAAAGTCTAAGCATATTTATCTTGATACTAAATCGTATTGAGTTTTGCACCATGTAATTTTCTCAATGATTCTCTTTCTCAACCTTTCCCTTTGCCTGAGGTGTGGTGATCCTCAGGGTAGAGCACCACTGGTAGTCACTCTCTAATGAGAGAGCAGACTGGTAGGACCATGGTGACTTGGCCTTTTCAATTATTGACTATTCGCGCCACAAACAAATTGTGTCAATTTTTTAAAAAGAAATATTCTGCATCGATTAGCCTGCTTGACGATAAACAATCATAGCTTTGTCTTAAAAATTACCTCAGTTGGGACAGTTGATGTTATGCTCCCTTGTGTCCAAAGTGTAGTCATTCAGCAATTATCCAAAATTCATAATTTTATTTTTGACTACGCTACTTTAAAAAAAAACTATTTTTCTTCTCGTTGGAATCATCTCAAACTACTGCCTTGCCCTTGATTACATAAGGGAGTGATCAGCGAACCACATGTTTTTTTCATGTGAGAATTCTTATAGTGAAAATTATTTGTGTAACTAATGTTCACCAGATCAATTATGCACAAAGAATAATTTTGAAGAGCTAAGCTTCCTGTTTTAAAATCATTGTTTTCCACAAGTTCCAAAGGATGCGATATGTCTTGCTTTCCCGTTGAATCTATCCCTGGCCCTATGAAAATTTCACAGAGCAAACATTTTCCTCTTTTCATATAATTTTTGCTGCTGTTCAGATATTTTAATTCTCTGCTCTGTGATTTGCTGGCAGGCATCATCAGGCCTCAAGTTGGGGTTTGAGTGTGCAACAGTAGCAAAGACAAGGAGCGAATTGAGGCGAAGGTGAAACAAGGAAGTTGGGAACAAGGGTCTGAGTTGGGCCTTTATGCTTGTGTAGTCAGAAGGATAGAGCAGGGTGCTCCCAGGCTAAGCAGGAAGACAACTGGTAAGGTTTGGGTTGAACATCGAGTAGGAGCAGACATGGAATGTCTTGATTAAGAAGAACAGAATTTAAAAGATTCCAATAATCAGTTTCTACTCATGATCATAAACCTGTGGATAAAACTTAAAACTAAATTGTCAACAACTGCCCGGCCAAGTCAACTGAAGTCCAAAAGTTAAAATGTGAATGATCCTTGTAGCAACAACCTGAAAAAAAAATCTCTGAGAACTTTCACAAAAGTTGCTCATGTGACAAAAATATTTTGAATATTGCTGAAAGTAAAGGTATGTTGCTAGAGCTTTTGGTTTTGCACTCAGTGGAATAAATGCGAAAAATTATAAATTTCAAAACATTTTGCACTTCATGGGAAAGAGTGTTCTAGTTGTTCCCATGGAGAACCAGGGAGTAATACCTCACCATATTCAATTTGTCAACAAATCAGCATCTGTCTTCTCCTGTAATATAATTCAATATGATGGTTTCAAACTTGGCATTCTTGCATTTGTCCTGATGAACACAAAGTAGAATGCTTCGGCAACACGACTATTTTCAGTAACATTTGAGTTCGTGAGCAAAAGAAAATATTTTAAGCACTTCCGGGATGAACAAACTTTTCAATCTTTCAGGATGATCTTGAAACCTCTGGAAAATGAAGATTATTCTCCTGAATGTTGCAATTTATGTTTTTTTTTAAAAGATCTTAGAACCTTTTCTTTCTTGTGACTGACCAAGAAGGCAGTGACATAGTCATGTGAAGGAAATAATGGGAATGATAGCAGACAAGAGTTTGGGAAGCTTACATTAGAAAGAATTCCAAATATGAAGCTGACATCCATGACTATGCAAACAAAGTTAAGTGTCCCCGTGAACACATCTTCTTTGTAGGTACAAATTAACTAAAGAAACAGTGGCATGCTACTGAATTGAAATTGAAACACTTTCACCAATTTCATCATGAATTAGCTGAAATGTGTTCATGGCAAATTCAGAATTTAGTGAAGCAGATTTCTCTGAGATATGCAAAGTGTGTCCCTACATAAAGTTAACCTTAATTCTCCCAGAAATTTGACAAGAAGTAATGACATTGGGACAACTGGGACTCACTTTCACAGTGTGCCAAGTTTCCAGTGGTATTTCCAGGACTAGCAACGTTGTGATTTGGAGGCACCAGTCTTGGGGAAATGACGTGCAGTAGAATGGGTTTATTTGTTTTCTTCTGGAGACATCAGGAGGAGTACTGCTGCTGCTTCTGACATCAAAAGGCTTTTAATGAACAGCCGTTTTCTGAATTGCTGATGGGGCTGCTGAAGACACAGAAATGCAAGTAAGCTGCAAAACCTGATGAGGACAAACAAATATTGGGATAGTTGTTCATTTGGACCATTTATTTGGACCATCCAGGTCCAAGATGAGACTTATTTCAAGATTGAAATGAAGTTGGAGTTCACAACTGGTGGCCACCAGGAGCCCATTAATAAAAGACACCAACTAATTTAACAGTGGCCTGAATACCCCTGTGGATCGGAAATGAGCCCCTGCCTGCTAAATTAATTTTAGGCCCATAAAAGCAGGCACAACAATGTTAAATTTAGTTCCATATAGTGATCAATCAATCACAATAAAGGGTATGGGTATGAAATTACCAATATAAAGGCAACTAACTTTTAGCTACTTGTTGCACAACAGCTTGAATTAATCAGGGCACAGGCTTTCACTGATTCTTTCATAATTAGTCCATCTTTACTCTGCTGAGTTAGTGATTGCAGCATTTAGAACCTCGCTTTTTGGAATTCAAAATCAAAGATGTATACTTAACAGCCTTGATAAAATATTAATGTCATTGCTTTTCTTACACTGTATTTACGAGTCAATTTGTAAAAAAAATCTAAATCCCTTTATCTGACACAAGTCACTTCTCACTTTTCAATAGGTTCTTGTATGAGTTATCACAGATACCTAACTTCGCTGAACGCACCCACTGTATCATATTCCAGTCTGTTTTCATGGAAGGAATTTCCACAATACGACGCAAAGCAGGGAATGTTCTCCACCTTAGCAAGGTATGATTATCGTAGTGAATCCAAAAATATTGACTTGCCCTCAACCACCTGCTCAGATCTGTTTTATTTTATTTGGTTTTGAATTGAGGCTGACAATGATGCAAATATATTTGTTGCCCGTCTCTAGCTACAGGTGATGGTAGTGCATATTTGTGAACTACTGCAGCCCATCTCATAATGTTATTTCACTTTATATTTCAGTTTTTCATGAAATATAAGGATTTAGAAGAACTATACACACTTCTATGCAAACTGTGTTGAAAGTTCTTTTTGCAGGAAACACATGTTGTCGATAAAAGAGAACCAATTGATATAATTATTGACTTCCAGAAAGCATTTGATAGAGTGTTACATCAAAGCTTACAGTGGAAAATCGAAGGTCATGCTGTCGTCTGGTTTAGAATACTCCCACATTGCCTGGATGGGTGCAGCTCCAACAACACTCTAGAAGCTTGACACCATCTCGGACAAAACGGCTCACTTGATTGGCACCTCATCTATTCTCTTCACCACCAACACTCAGTAGCAGCAATGTGTATTATCTACAAGATGCACTGCAGAAATTCACTAAAGATCCTTAGACAGCACCTTCCAAATCCACAACCACTTCCATACTTAACAGCCTTGATAAAATATTAATGTCATTGCTTTTCTTACACTGTATTTACGAGTCAATATAGAAGGACAAGGGCAGAAGATACATTGGAACACCACCACCTGCACATTCCCCTCCAAGCCACTTAGTATCCTATCATGGAAATATATTTCCGTTCCTTCGTTGCTGGATCAAATGCTGGAATTCCCTCCCTGAAGGCATTGTGGGTCAACCTACAGCAGGTGGACTGCAGTGGTTCAAGAAAGCAGCTCACCACGACCTATTCAAGGGCAACTAGAGATGGGCAGTAAGCTGCTGGCCAGTCAGCGATGACCAAATCCCATGAGTGAATGAAAATAAAGTGTAGAACAGTTGGTCCATCTGATGCTCTTTCTCACAGCAGTCAGTTGGATTCTATAATTTAAACTGAGCTGAAAATGTGTTGCTGGAAAAGCGGAGCAGGTCAGGCAGCATCCAGGGAACAGGAGAATCGATGTTTCGGGCATAAGCCCTTCTTATGAAGGGCTTATGCCCGAAACGTCGATTCTCCTGTTCCCTGGATGCTGCCTGACCTGCTGCGCTTTTCCAGCAACACATTTTCAGCTCTGATCTCCAGCATCTGCAGACCTCACTTTCTCCTTCTATAATTTAAACACAGGCAACACTTTTCCAGCTGCTGTCAAAGGCTAAGTGTGAGGGTAGGATGCCAGGTAGGTATGGGTGCAATGTGCCAGGTAAGTCAGTGGTAGATGGGTAGGGTGCCAGGTGGGAAAGAGATATGATATCAGGTGAGTAAGATTCTGGGCCAAGTTTTGAAGAGGCTGGGTAAGTGATGGCATGTTTAAGATTGTGTGAGGTAGATGAGAAATATTGAGTCGAGTGGGTCAGGGTTCTAATGAGGTGGCAGAGCGTGGGGGGGGTGGTTGTGTCCAGTGGTAGGGAAGAGAGGAGTGTCCGATTCCGTAAAGGGAGCGGTATCATGTCACATAGAAAGGATGTGTTCACGACTGATGCTGGTTCTCACAGCAGAGAGGAGGGAAGTTGAGTTTGGATGGGAGGGGGTAAGTTTGAAGGGAGGCTTAGGGGACATGAATCCAGTGGTGGGTCAGGCAGGGTGGGGACCAACAGTGCGTGGGGTCAGGTCTTGAAATGGGCAAAGGTGACCGACAGGTTTGTAGGGGTGCAGCAAGAGGTAAGAGTCGAAAAATGTGGTGCTGGAAATAGCACAGCAGGTCAGGCAACAACCGAGGAGCAGGGGAGTCGATATTTCGGGCATTAGCCCTTCATCAGGAATGTGGAGGGGGAAGGGGGCTGAGAGATAAGTAGTAGTGTGGGGACGGGGCTGAAGAAAAGTAGGTGCACCTCTGCTCTGTACCTCCCCCAACCGCAACCACAATGAAGGTAGATCCCCCCGGTCCTTACATTCCACCCCATGAATCTCCAGATACAGTGCATTATACCCTGCCATTTTTCCCACCTACAGTCAGACCCCACCAACAGAGATATATTTCCTTCCCCACCCCTATCTGCATTCTGCAGAGACTATTCTCTCTGTGACTCCCTCGTTAGACCCACCCTCCACTCCTGGCACCTTCCCTTGCTGCTGCACGAATTGCAAAACCTGTGCCCATACCTCCTCCCTCAGCTCCGTCCAAGTCCCCAAAAGATCATTTCATATCCAGCGGAGATTTTCCTTCACATCCTCCCACCTCATTTACTGCATCTGTTGCTCTTGATGTGGTCTTCTCTACATCGGAGACACTGAGCTCCGACTCAATGGTTCAGGGAGCATCTCTGGTCCCCTCTGGTGGGGTCCCCTATACCCCACTGCCCTGTGGCCAACAACTTCAACTTCCCCTCCCACTCCCCCAAGGACATGCAAATCCTGGACTTCCTCCACCACCAAATTAAAGCCACCCGCAAACTGGAAGAAGAACGCCTCATCTTCTGCCTTGGGACCCTACAACCCCAAGGCATCAACACTGACCACCAGTTTCCAAATCTTCCCAGCTCCCCACCTCATCCCAGATCCAACCCTCCAACTTGGCACCTCCCTCTTGATCTGACCTACCTGTCTATCTTCCTTCCCACCTATCCGCTCCCCACCAACCTATCACAATCACCTCCTACCTGCATCTATCTATCTCCATCCCATCTACCTTCTGCCCCAGCCTCACCCACAGGACCACCCTCCCATTTATATCTCAGCCCTCTTGCCCACCACCCAACATTCCTGTTGAAGGGTTAAACCCAAAACATCAACTCTCTTGCTCCTCGGAAGCTGCCTAACCTGTTGTGCTTTTTCCAGTGCCACATGTTATCGACTCTGACCCACCAGCATCTGCAGTCCTCACTTCCTCCTCCTTGCAATTCGGGAAAAGGTCAAATGCAACTGGGGTAAGAAGTGTGGGGGTATGGGCTGCCCATCTGGATGGGGTTGCGTTGGAGGGAGTTAAGGGTTTTGAGTCTGGCGATGGGGAAAACATATCTGGTCCTGTGGGGGAAAGCTGGATCTGGAGCACGGTGGGAGTGGAATAATGGGTCTGTTGTTGGGATGATGATGAACATGAGTGTTAGGTCCAAGGCGTAAGAGGGTGTCAGTCAGAGTCTGGGCAAAGGTAGGTTTGTGGAAGAGTAAGGGTTCAGGATAACGTGTAGTTGTGTGAGATGTGGTGAGTTGGGGATTCAATTGAATGGTAAGGGGTTATACTAGGTTTTTATTAGTTTAAGTTTTCTTAAGTAATTATTTACCTACTGAAGCAGAGCTTTCTGAATTCTCCAAATTAAATTAATACTTTTGAAAAATTCCAGGCATAGGGGAATTATCCAACAGGATCTTCAGTTTCCTAGGCAATTCCTTCACGGTGTGCTATGCTGGGAATTCTGCAGGATCCCTTGCGTAGCTCCCATCTACATTTTAGCAATAACTATATGGACATCGGAATATCAGGGTCCTTGTTCAAGGAAGGTTGCAAATACATTGGAAGCAATTCAGAAAAAGTTTCCTAAACCTGGAATAAGTTGACTGTCTCATGAGGAAAGTTGGAAAGGATGGGCTTGTAGAAGTTCAAGTGGTGACTTGATTGTACCATTTAAGATCCTGTGGGGATTTGACAGGGTAGATGTAGAGATGATGTTTCCTCTTCCAGCACAATCTAAAATGAGGGCTCACTGTTCAGTAATAATTAGGGATTGCCCATTTAAAACAAGGAATGGGCGGGGAAGAAAAAAAGTATCCTTGGAACTCAGAGCAACCATGATCTAATTGCAAACAATGGAGGGATATGGACCAAGGGAAGGCAGAAGGAATTAGTTTAATTTGGCATCATCTTCAACACAACATTGTGGACTGAAGGACCTATTCCTATGCTGTACTGTTTGCTGATCTAATTGAATGATGGACTAGATTGGATGGGCTGAGTAGCTTGCTCATAATCCTTGTTTAAAGACTGTAAACCAAGTTGCTCCATTCCAGCCCTTGCTGAATCCCTTGTTTGTTAACTTTTGTTTTTATACTTTACAAACCTGTTCTCCCAATCATTATCTGTTCACATGATTTGTCAATGTTCATATAGTGGGGCTAGTTTATTGTCACTTTGTTGAGTGTACTTTAGGAATATTTACCTTGAAGTTTAAAATGTAAAATTATTCCAAAATAAAAACCAATTGTATCATTTTATCTCTGTTCTCAAAGACCTGCAGAGATTGGCTCTTTCTGTAAATAAGAATGAAAATTGCAGCACCGCTCGTGAGCTGCTACAATATCATGAATGACTGAATGTTCAAAGAAAACAAGTACTTCACTGACTAGTAATTTCTTCTGTGTAGACTTTGACAGATCACAAAAATGTGAAGATTGTTCTTGGACTCATCCTAGCTTTTGGAAATCACATGAACGGTGGAAACAGAACACGTGGCCAGGCTGATGGATTTGGTCTAGAAATTCTTCCCAAATTAAAGGATGTCAAGAGCAGGGTATGTTGCATCTCAAATTCTCACCGTAATCAAAGCCAATGAACAATAGCTGTCTTACATCAACCTCTGTACATGTGTGTACTAGTAGATTGCTGAAAATTTTAATGCCTTTAGTATTTTACAATTTTATTGGTGAAAAGAGAGTTCATATATCTGTGATTAAATCTGACATCTGTAACTGAAACTCAGCAGTTTGGTCATTGTACCTCAATTTGATTTGAGTTGTTTACTATTGGATTTTGTTAGTACTTTGACTAGAAAGTAGCTTTTTATTCCAAAACGAATTTTGCAATTTTTAATAGAGCAAGTGAAATTGTGTGATAATGTTTAGAGAAAAGATTTAGTTGCCTATTCTTCAGAGTAGAATTCCGGACCTGTAGAAACAGTTCTGCATTGCATCTGGGATAAGTACAGTTTGGGAAAGTGGGAGTCTTTGATGACACAAGGCCAATTATCAAGTAGGCCCTTTTCCAAAACTCCACCCCAGATGTTCCTTGACAAGTGGAGAACATGTGTACAGTGCACCAGAGCTTTATATAAATGCAGATAAGTAATAACTGACTAACGCATGAAATCCTGGGATCTACACTGTGGACATTGTAGCAAGTAGTTACAAGCCAATCATGTTTTAGTGTTTCAGCAACTGACTTCCTAAAGTAATTAAAGGGATTAAATTAGCCCTTTCATAATTGGTATCTTTGCCTTGAGTGTTCTGCCACAGAAGGCTAAAGAGCATAGGAGGAATCCCAGGTAAAGCCACTCACAGCAGGAGTTGACAGTCTGCATCTGCCTTTATCCAAGCATTTTCATGATAATTCCAGTTGCAACTGGCTAGCAATGTTTAAGAACTGGCTTTAAACGTTTATGATCAACATAATAGCAGTTATTGAACTGAGCGATCTACTGTAGACAACTTCCACCTTCAGAATATTCTAGATATGCATTTGTAATGCCAAGGCATGCAAAGGTATGAGACAAGATGGAAAATTGGATTAAAATCATTAGGTGGCTGTTTTTGACCAGCATGGACATGATGAGGTGAAGGGCCTTTTTCTCTATTGTAGGTCTCTCTGACTCTAATAACATTGCTGCTACGTTTTCAGCTTGCTATAGGTTTGTGATTTTGAATGCCTAAAAGGGACTGTAGAAAATTAATGAGTAATTTCTCAGAGCGAAATGAATGTATAATCGCCAATCAAACATTGCAAGCTCAAAGGAAACAGTAGGAAAATAGGAAGGTCATCCAGTTGTATATTTTCTGTTCACTCATGGGACGTGGCCATTGCTGGCTGGCCAGCAGCTATTGCCTGTCCCAATTGCCCTTGAGAACGTGGTGGTCAGCTGCTTTCTTTAACCACTGCAGCCCATGTGTTGCTGTTAAGGAGGGAATTCCAGGATTTTGACCCATTGACAGTGAAGGAACAGTGATATACTTCCAAGTCAGGATGGTGAGTGATTTGGAGGGGAACATACAGGTGGTGGTGTTCCCATGTTTCTGTTGCTCTTGTCCTTCCAGATGGAAGTGGTCATGGATTTGTATGGTTCTGTTTAAGGATCTTTTGTGAATTTCTGATGTATATTGTGTAGATAGCACTGGGAGATGCTTTAACAATTCAACTATGGCAGGGTCACAAAGAGCATTATTATCTGTTGCAAGCTATATGATGTTCACTGCTGTAAAGGTTTACAATGGAAATGGAGGACAAACTGATATTGAGAAAAGAGCAGATTTTGATGCTGTAAAGGCCTCAGCTTTATGTTTCCTTTAATTTTGGACTAAAAGGAAGATGCTGCTTTAAACCAAGAGGGGTGCAGAAAAAAACCCAAAGAACTGCGGATGTTGAAAATCAGAACCAAAATCAGAAATTGCTGTTACTACTGAGCATTGGTAGTTAAGGGACTGATGTGCCACCAAATAGGCTGCTCTGTCCTGGATGATGTCAAGCTTCTTGAGTGTGTTGAAGCTGCCCTCACCCAGGAAACATCTTGTCCTGTATGATTCTGTGAACAACACCTTGACTGCACTGTGCTATTAGATTCCCTGGTGCCTAGGGGATCAATGCACATTTTCGAAAATCTGAGGTCATAGGTGGATTCTCTCTGGCCACCTACGAAGATACTGCTGGTCAGTGAACAGTAACACTGAATTGAAACATCAGTGTTTTCTCTGCTGGGTGTGGACATGATGTTTTAGTTGTAAGGCATAATCCTTGCCACTTTTTGAAAATGGAGCTAGGATGCCAAAGTATTCTCTTAAGCCTTGGTTATTGGCACCCTCACCCATGTTTTCGTGCACTGCACAGAACACACATGTAATGAAGACCATATAAGGAGGATTCTTTAAGGCTGTAGCATTTCATCTGGAGGTAGCACTTCAAGTGACACAACAGTTTAGAAGATGCTTTCACAATTCAACTATGGCAGGATCACAAAGAGCATTATTATCTGTTGCAAGCTATGCAATGTTCATTTCTGTAAAGGCTTACAATAGAAATGGAGGACTAACTGATATTGAGAAAAGAGTAGATTATGATACTGTAAAGGCCACATCTTTATGTTTCCTTTCATTTTATATTAAAAGGAAGGTGCTGCTTTAAAACGAGGAGACTGCAGAAATAAATCGAAAAGAACTGCAGATGCTGGAAATCAGAAACAAAAGCAGAAATTGATAGAAAAACTCCGTAGGTCTGGCAGCACCTGTGGAGAGAAATCGGAGTTAACGTTTCAAGTTGAATGACCCTTCCTCAGAACTCTCAAGTGCTGCCAGACCTGCTGAGCTTTTCTAGCAATTGCTGTTTCTGAGACTGAGTGCAGAAAGGTGGCTGCGGTTTTGGTTTAAAGTCATGTACTGGAGCAGATTGTGAGCTGCGTACAGTACTGCTGTGCAGCCAATGGGAAGCTCCCAAAATACCAATTGATCTGCAGATGAATAGCACGCACTTCCAGAAGCTGATGCTGCACATGGACCTCAGAGGTCTACGCAACAGCAAAAAACATTACAGAGACCATCATGCCCTGACCAGGTGATGCTGGTTTGTGTGGAACCAGTCCAGCAGAAACACTTCACCGGCAAACAAAAAGCAGCAACAGCTGTTCTCCAGTCCACCTTCCTCTGTAAATTCCCTTGTTGAAAAGCAAAAGGGAATATCAGCTTCAGAGCCACTGAATCAGGTAAACTCTCAGCCAGTGAATGAAAGACTGAACACTGGCTTGCAAAAGACCTTGTGTTAACATCAAAGAATTAAAAGTGAGAGAAAGAAATCAATTAATCAATTCCTGAGGGCAAAACTGGTAGAACTTCAACAGAATTTTATTTCCTTGAGTTTTTCTTATGCCCTTAATTATCATGTCTTGTCTGCCTTTGTGTGTCTAGGTTATGGACCAAGTGCAGGTAAATGGGATTACTAGTTTGGTGTCTGTTGGGCATAGACAAGACAAGGTGAAGGGCCTAATTGTGATCCGTATGACTCTATTCTGTACCAATGAAAATGAATCCTTCAACAGATTTGAACTATTGTGCAATTGATTACCTGATCTAGTTTGATGTGAGAGTGATTCGGTGAGTTTTATCATTCAGCTCCCATTAACAAGGGGAGACAATGGCCTGGTCATATTATCGCTAGACTGTTAATCCAGACACCCAGTTCAGGGGACCTGGGTTTGAATATCACCATGGCAGACGGTGAAATTTGAATTCAGTATGTATTTAGATTTAAAAGTCTAATGGTGACCATAAAACCATTGCCGATTATTGTAAAAACCATCTGGTTCACTAATGTCCTTTAGGAAAGGTTTCTGCCATCCTTACCTAGTATAGCCGATATGTAACTCCAGGAGAAAGTGAGAACTGCAGATGCTGGAGATCAGAGTCAAGAGTGTGGTGCTGGAAAAGCACAGCAGGTCAGGCAGCATCTGAGGAGCAGGAGAATCGATGTTTTGGGCATAAGCCCTTCATCAAGATTCCTGATGAAGCATTTATGCCTGAAACGTAATTTCTCCTGCTCCTCAGATGCTGTCTGACCTGCTGTGCTTTTCCAGCACCACACTCTCGACTATATGTAACTACAGACCCACAGCAATGTGGTTGACTCTTAACTACCCTCTGGGCAATTAGGGATGGGCAATAAATGCTGGCTTAGCCAGTGATGCCCTCAATCTATGGAAAAGAGCTAATCTGCTGTCTGCTCATAGAATTGCAGTGACGAATGGATTTCAGTGGGCCGAAACCTTGTGTGACATTGATGAGGTGGATTAACTTGTAGGCTGAAGATTCCTGAGCAAGAATATGATGGCGATCTTTTCTACGTTGACCAAATAACTATGTACGTTGGGAGATTGCAGTTTTCACCATGGAAATGGGCAAATGCTTCCCTAAAATCCAGTGACACATGGTTAACCCTGAACTAGTACTAGATATAGATTATAGACCTTGAATTGTTATAGTTGAGTCGAAGCACTAGTGAAGCTCATGAATTTTGAGCTACTTTATTTGAGTTAATGGGATTTCATTCCTAGCTATATGTTAAAAAGCTTGTCAGCACAATGCAATAACAAATCCTGCAGTGCCACAGTATTGCAACTAAATTGGTGTGGCCTCACCTCCATTAGCATGGCTCATTTTTCCTTCACCTTCCTTGCTACGACGCTTATTGTATCATTTTGCTTTCTAGTCAGAGCACATAACACATAAGATCTGAAGTAGTGTTGCACTGTAGTAGTCTTAAATTTTTGTCTGAATTAACAAATCTCACCATCTTAAGTAGACAGCAAAATTTACTGAATCCTTAAAGTTATAGGTATTTATAGCATCGTAGAAAAGGTTGATCTGATGAACCCACCGTGGTCTGTAGTGGCTGGAAACCAGCTGTCTGGCAAATTCCCATTGTCAGTGGCATTTGTGGGACTTCCAACACTTCCAAGTGCATATACAAGCATTGTAAAATGTGTGTTATCCAACACGCACAGGGAACATGTGGCGCCGGTAAATCAAAAATGCTGATTAATGGGATATCCTGGCAGTGTGACCTTTAGCCTCACCATCTCCTCCCATAAACGTCTTTGTTGTGCAATTTAATCCCATGTTAATCTGACTGAAATGATTTCACAAAGCCCTCTATTTAAAATTACATTACCAAACCGGGTTGTTTTGCCTTGAAAACTGAAAATCATCACAGAATTAATTCTCTAAACACTTGTCAGAATTTTATGTAGTAAAAATGGGTTTTATTAATATAAAGGCTATTGATGTGAGAGTTAGATTGCCCTTTTGACAAAAAAAGAAAATGGCTATTTTGGCCATTCTCTTCCACAGAAGTGCCCCCACAGGCCAGTTATGATCTGATGTGGTTCCCATTCTCACAAGTTCTGCTCCACTGGGCTGGCATTGGACAGGACCTTAGAATTAGAATCCCTACAGTGTGGAAACATGCCCACACTGACCCTCCAAAGAGTAACCCACCCAGACCCAGACAGATTAGATTAGATTAGATTAGATTACATTACAGTGTGGAAACAGGCCCTTCGGCCCAACAAGTCCACACCGACCCGCCGAAGCGAAACCCACCCATACCCCTACATTTACCCCTTACCTAACACTACGGGCAATTTAGTATGGCCAATTCACCTGGCCTGCACATCTTTGGACTGTGGGAGGAAACCGGAGCACCCGGAGGAAACCCACACAGACACGGGGAGAATGTGCAAACTCCACACAGTCAGTCGCCTGAGGCGGGAATTGAACCCGGGTCTCTGGCGCTGTGAGGCAGCAGTGCTAACCACTGTGCCACCGTGCCACCCACCCATTCCCCTACTCTATATTTACCCCTCACTAATAATCTATTCTATGGGCAATTTAACATGGCCAATTAACCTAAACTGCACAACTTTAGATTGTGGGCAAATTCCAGAGCACACAGAGGAAACCCACGCAGACACGGGGAGAATGTGCAAACTCCACACAGATAGTCACCCGAGGCTGGAATCAAACCCAGGTCCCTGATGTTGTGAGGCAGCAGTGTTAACCACTGAGCCATATGGCTACAATGTGGGCGGCACGGTGGCACAGTGGTTAGCACTGCTGCCTCGCAGCGCCAGAGACCCGGGTTCAATTCCCGCCTCAGGCGACTGACTGTGTGGAGTTTGCACGTTCTCCCCGTGTCTGCGTGGGTTTCCTCCGGGGGCTCCGGTTTCCTCCCACAGTCCAAAGATGTGCAAGTCAGGTGAATTGGCCATGCTAAATTGCCCGTAGTGTTAGGTAAAGGGGTAAATGTAGGGGTATGGATGGGTTACGCTTCGGCGGGTCGGTGTGGACTTGTTGGGCCGAAGGGCCTGTTTCCACACTGTAAGTAATCTAATCTGTAAGTAATGTAATCTAATGTCAAATATTGCAGGAAATGGTACAAAAGGATAAATTGTGGATGTAATCTGAAGTTCCCGTCTCCTATTTTTCTAGTCCCTTGTCCGGAGGGTAACTGTAACAATTCACAATTGGTGTCTCAGTCTTAAACAGTATCTCTGGCTCACTCTTAGTATTTTCAAAACTGGGGGTCACACAGTCTAAAAATATCCCGAACCAGGGGTCACAGTTTAAGGGTGCAGGGAAGGACATTTAGGACTGAGATGAGGAGAAATATCTTTACCCAGACAGTGATGAGTCTGTGGAATTCTCTTCCACAGAAAGCGGTTGAGGCCAAACTGCTGTATGTTTTCAAGAAGGAGTTAGATGTATTCTCAGGGCTAGAGGGATCTAAGGGTATGGGAAAAAGAGAAAACAGGGGTATTAAATTGTTTTAGTCACAATTGTATTGGATGGTAAAGCAGGCCAAAAGGCCTACTCCTGTTTTCAATGTATTTGTATGTTATTTCATTCAGTCCTCACACAAGGCCTCCCTTGAGCTGCTTCTGTGTAGTAACTTGTAGCTGTTCTTAATCGTACTGTTCAGACTTGATTTGGCACACCTCTGAAACAGATGAGACTTAAAGCGGACCTGCTGGTCCAGGGAAACCCGTACATCGCAGAGACTCCATATGCAAGTCCCTGAGCCTGATGTGACCTAGTATGCACAGAACCTGGGGAGCACGACCTTTAAACCCATTACTTACTCTCACCAGCTTCTTAGTCGTGTTGTACAGACATGAATGAGTTAACAGTTCAGTTGACCCTGTAATCTCATTGAAGTTAACTTTGCAAAAAGTTCAATTTTATGATTCTGATGTGCTTCCTGCTCGTGAGCTGAACTGTGCCTGAATGGACCTCAATTTTTTAAAGAAAGAATGCACAGCAATCTGAGAAATTTTGGTTTTAGGGGCATTCTGATTGGTAAGGTGCAAGGTAATGGCAACTTTTACTGGATGTTTTATATGTAATGATGGTCTCTGTCTCAACCATCCTTTCAAGCCATGATTTTTTGATCACCATGGTCAGCTGGGTGGTAAGTATTGCCCTTATACCCTCATCAGAACCTTTCAGAAATTACGTTAAATAAATGCTCCTTTGTAGTAAAGTATCACACATGCACTTTAACTACCTTATGTACTGGTCTTGCTTCTTCCAGAGGTCTGTGGTCATACATTTTAAGGTCACATTTTTTTCTCTATGTTTCTCAGTATGCTATAATTATTGCATGCTCTTTGGTTTTTTTCCCTTCCCAAACGCATTACTTCAATCTTCCCTGGATTGAATCCCATTTTTCACTTCTCTGGGCGCTTGACCAGTCTATTGATATCCTATCCATCTCTTTAATCTCTCCCAGCTGCATAAATCTCAGTGGTCTAGACACAACTAATTCGAGGCTCTTGAGCATTCCTGAATTTAATCGTTCCACCTTTGGCGTCCATGTGTAGACCCTAAACCTCTGGAATTCCGTCCCTCAACTACTGACTCTCTGGCCCCAATTTTCATTCCGAGATCAAATGCATGGAGGTGGAAGAGTTTACAAATGGTAGCCCGCACTCACCATTCTCAGCCTGTGATGTGGGCTAGGTGGAATTCAGGCTACACAGCCCAGCAGAGGCTGAAGAGACAGCCAGAAGCTGAGGTTTATAGCCAAAAAACATGTCTCAGGGCTTAAACAATAAAATATAAAACATTTCTCCAGCCCTCACTCCTCACAGCCACCTTCTAAGCCCTCAGCCCCACACTCCATTCATGCCACTGAATGTGCTCCTTTCACTCCCTGTGACCCTCTACCCATTCCCATGTCCAAGCATATACTCAAGCCAACCTATGCTCCTCCCTAAGGGTATCTAACATTCCCACCACAAAGGCACATAAAAGTAGAAGTTTGAATACACGGCATAATAGAATCTACGCAGTTAAGATTTTTAAAGTTGCTTGTATATAAAGTGGTTTCATGATGTAGTAAACAGCATTTTCATTGCTGAGTCATAGATTGCACCTTCTAGTACCTGGTGAAATTTGATTATCTTGGTTGGAAATAATTTAAATGTACTCTATTGCATAAAAGTTATATGATAAAACTGTAAAAATATTATCAAGGTGCAAAATGGGAAAGCAACTGAAAATATTAAAGAGACACATAGAAAATGTTTTGGCACAGCATTTCAGACTCCAGACTGAGTTAATAAGAGCCTTTTTGAAATGTTTTACAAGTCTCTTTGGTACGTTTACAAAAACGTTTAATTCAACAAGAATGATTAAAATGGATTTAAATTAGATTTTTTTTATCATATTTAAGCTTACTTTTATTACAAATAATTGTAAGGGATGGCATTCTTGGTATGTTGGGAAAGATTCCCTGTACCAACAAAACATTGATTTTTAAAAGGTACTCAAAGTTTGTGAGAAGATTTGTAGCTCAGGTGCTCGTTGTAGTGGTTCTGTTCGCCGAGCTGGGAATTTGAGTTGCTGTTCAAAAGGTACTGTTCAATTTGAGATACCAGTACCAAGATGTAATGACATTTGCAGAGTTGTGAACTGGCACATCGGTACAAAACTTGAAAAAGAATGTCCTATGGAGTTTCACTTGTGGCAGGTGTGGTTTAGGAAATCAGACACATAATCGTGTGTCCTGGGTTGTGGTGTGCTGCTCGTTGTAACTTTGCAATGTTTTGCATTAAATGAAGGTGCAGTTCAGGCAAGTGTGATCCTCATTTATTTCAAGTTGTGTTACTCCCAAAACTGCAAGGTTTTGAGTTTCTGCCCTTTTCATGAGCACTTAACTTGGATAAAATGGTGATCCTGGAATCTGACTTGCTCAAGCACAGGGAATTCTGTTTCTCTGATGTTGCAACTTTTAAAAAAAGATCTTCTTCATTTACAATGAGATTTTGGCACATTTTCGTCTGTGCATTTAAGTTTTGTTTTATTGGGAAGGCCAACGTTTTTGACCTTTTAATCTTTCACAGTACTTTCTTCATTATTTTCCATTTAAGTTGCAACGGACTGAGTAGTAAAGGTCCCCTGTTCTAATTTGCATGATTTTTAGATGAGAAAGTGGAGTTCATGAGAGGATAAATGCTTAATCTGTTGTTCTGAAATTGCTATTTTACGTAGTGATGTTAAACAATTTATTTTAAAAGGGCTGACCCCAGATTTTCTCAGCTGCTCCAATGGATTCACATATAACTTTGCCAGGAGTTCTATAAAACAACTAAATATTTGATTTGAATTTTAATAAGACAATCCATGCCTGTGTATCCAAGTGTTTGGGATACCATTGAGAGAGAAAAATATCTGTCTGTCTATATAAAGTCATTAACATAAGAGACTAAAGTTGGAGCACAAATTAAGGATAAATATAGAAGTTCACATATCCTAAGCTTTTTTTAGGGCTTGCCATATAGTCAGTGCAGGTACTCAATTATTTTAGACATACGAAAATTCCCCTAGTGATTTTTCGAAACCAACCTGAGAGATTCTGGGACTGTGACAAAGCCTGGCTCCTTGAGAATGTTGCTGTGTACTTAATTTTATTTTGTAAGAAGCCTCAATTATATCTGAAAAGTGGGTAGGTGTGACACAAGACCCCCCCTAGTGCCCTAGGGGGACAAGTGCCCTAGCCCACCGAAGGCATTCAAACGAAGGACCTTTCCTTGCTTTGTGAATTTAATAGAGTCCATAGCAGAGTTCCATGGAGTGCCACCACATTTTTGGGAACTGTTAACTTCTTTGCTGAATCTGTAGACCGGAATTTCAGATAAATGATTTTTGTTTTTAGTTGCCAATTTCCTACAAAGGTATTTTTGTTTTTTATGTGAATAGCTTATGTTTTGTTAAATGGAAAGTAAAGCTTGAAAGAAAATGTGTGTGCCAGTGGTAGGCTGTTTAAACAAAAAGCTATGTGCTCTTTGATAAGTCAACAAAAATAGTGTGCCTTTCGTGGTCAACTGATAAACAATAGAAAATTACAAGAAAAATAAATTGTTTTGCACATAATATTCAGTGTTAATTTACCACACATCTTTATTTATTGTTTTAGGATAATCGAATTAGTCTTGTGGATTTTGTTGCATCCTATTATTTGCATCATTTTGACAAGGTAATTAATCTTTCTTTGAGCTTTTGTCAAATAGACTTTCTATTTGAAAGTAATGTACTCTAGATGAAATAATTATTCCATCAACTTCCTTTTGAATATTACTTTTACTTGCTAGTTGTTTTCTTATTAAATCAATATTTTCTGAAAAAAAGTGTATGAACTAGTAAAGCCTTCAGTAGAAGTACTTTTTAAAGTAAGTATCAAATTAGCTTGATATAAATTGGAGAGGATTCCAGGTGTATTGCTTCAGTGATAATTGGGAAACAGATTTGACTTGTTTTGAGTTATTTCTATTTAAGCATTGAGAACTGAAATGTTCCCATTTCTGTATAATTGTTGCTATAACAGACTCAAATGAAACTGGGCATATACCAACAAATCTCTGTCAACTCTGGCATTATTTCAGCTGCATGTTTGAGTAGGTAGTTTAGTAGTGAGGTAGGAAAACTCCAGATGTTTCACATTTAGAAGGGAGTGCGTTAAAAGGGGCCCAACAAATCTTGAAGTCTTTGCAAAGATCCTCCTGGTATCTCAACTCATTATCATCGCAAAGGTACAAAAGACAAAGAGAAAGTTAAAGCACAGGAAAATCGAGGTGTCAATGAGTGTCTGCAAACCAGGACTAGTGCAGCCAGGTGTGCCGATGCATTACTTTGAGGCTGTAGATCTGACCAAGCATGGCTAATTGGGTAATGCTGACTCTGAGCCACATATAGTGATGCCTTTAGTACCTACTGAGAACAAATGTCATGTTGGTTTGTAATGTTTCTGTGGAAATAGCTAATACTCTAATTGGCATTAACAGAACAAGCTACTGAGTCTTCTGTTCCTGCTTCCTTTGAGAAAAGAATTTCCATCAGGATTAATTGTATAGGAAAGTGAGATATTTTCACCTCTCCTAATGAATGTGGGTGCTTCGGTATTGATTGATCTCTTTCTGCTGCCTGCCCTGCCTAGCGTACTTCCATTGATACTCCAGACATACCATGAAGGGGATACTCCTTAGGAAATCCATTGGTGCCACAAAGAAATTGGTTACATAGTTAATACAATGGTCAGAACATTGTTGCTGACCAGAGAAAAACAATATTGGTTAATAAATGTATGAAGCACACAACTTTACAATGCAATGCCCTTGACATATGTTAAATGGTGCTCACATGAATTTCAAATTGATAGTTCTTTACCAGGAACATTAAACACCATAATTATGTGAAGTGATGTGCCAAGATTGATGACAACCACAAAAGACAATTAAAATTAAGTGTCACCACATTCCCACCATAATAGTTCCACTAGGAAATCCATCATTACCACAAACCTATTTCTGACCATGAATTAAATGTTAGGAAGCGAGAAAAATTACGCATCTGTATCTCTGCACTGATATTACACAAAATTACACCTGGTAGTTAGCACTGTTGCCTGACAGCACCAGGGACCCAGGTTTGATTCCAGTCTTGGGTGACTGTGTAGAGTTTGCATGTTCTCCCCATGTCTGCATGGGTTTCCACTGGGTGCTCCAGTTTCATCCCACAATCCAAAGATGTGCAGGATAGCTGGATTGGCCACACTAAATTGCCCATAGTGTCCAGGCATGTGTAGCTAGGTGAATTAGCTATGGTAAATGCAGGATTATGGTGATAGGCTAAGGGTCTCGTCCTGGGTGGGATAGTTTTTGCAGTGTTGCTGCAGACTTGGTGAGCCAAACAGCCTCTTTCCATACTGTAGGGATTCAGTGACAAATATTAACAATTCTTTTCTCATTTCTTAACAGGATGCAGGAACAGACAAGAGTGTATATCCTCTACCAGAACCTCAGGAGTTAATGCGCGCCTCACAAGTTAAATTTGAGGATCTCACTAAGGATCTTAGGAAGTTGAAAAAAGACCTGGAAGGTATTGCAGCTTTTAACCATGTAAAACATTAAATGTTTCCAAGTATTGTAAAATAAGAAAATGAACTGATTAACCATGGTGTTTATGTTGGGGTAGAAGTTCCTGTGTAGTTGTATTCAGGAATACGAGTAACTGAGGAATAAAGCAATTAGCCAACATTAAAATTGAACAAATCTGAGAGAAAGGGAATTCCACCTCCTGTATCATTATGCTATGCTTGAATGTTCTCAACACATTAAATCCACCTCTTTCTGTCAGCACTGAAACAGAATAATGGCTGCCTTGCCATGGTAAAGAGTTGTGCATAATCAATTCTGCCAGTGCAGCTTCAAAATAAAATTATGACCAGCATCTTGGGTGCAAGAGGAAAATAATCATGTTTATAGCAATTTTGAAGGTTTGGATTTTTTTTTTAATTGAAATCTACATTGAATTTTCTGTTTCTGTGTGCTGAATTTTCCCTTTAATTTTGGCAAAGTGTTTTGTTGACATCCAGTCTGTAATGAGGCATGTTGCCCTTTCACATGCGATCATCCACTCTTCGTTCTATTAGTTAGGCAACTCACCTCTTCAGCACCCATCTTGTGGAATTGTACAGCAGGAGAGGGAAAAGTGCTTCACAGTGTTCTTACCATGGGCACCATCTTTAGATCTCAGCTCCACAGCAACTCTGAGGCTACAAGTCCAGAAGTGCCCCTCACACTCTGGTGCTCCACCATTATTATCAAGCGCATGGCCCAGAAAGGAACGCTCACACGCTGCTGCATCAACACTGACCAGGAGGATGAAGCCAGGAACCTTGACAGCCTCCAATAAGTTGAAGTGAGCGAGTGCTCAGAAGTTAAGCCAGGAGCAATAAGATAGAAGAATTACTTTGTGCACAAGGACACAAGCACAACATGCCAGAAGCACGAAAACGTCATAAATCTGCTGAACTGCAAAATTAAGCGCTAAAGAACAAACATTGTCAGCCAAATCTTGCAGGAGCAACGTGAATTATAATAAGATGTGTGGCAGATTCAGGTGCTTTGTGTGGTGAGGCCCATCTCAATGTCAGTTCACTCGATCTGTCATGCTTTTTCACAAGTGGAGAGATTCTTGCGAGGCATCGGTGAAATGCCAATTGACACTCATTATTATTCGTTATTCACCTTGTTAATGCCACAACTCATCTCATCAACACTCAGACATTCATCTTACCAAACTCACCAAATGAATGTCAATGAATGATTTGTGGGTTTTAGCTTTAATTTTCGTTGTTAGAGAAGAAAATATACTGAATCCAGTCCGTCCCTCTGCCTTTGTTTGCACTGATTTTACTTGGTTTACTATCCGGAAACTACGATCAGTTAGAGAGGAAATTTAGACATAAATTGAGGTGAGCAAATCTGATGCAGGAGTAGGTGTTACTTTGAGCATGGTTTGATATTGTAATGCTGACATTCAAAAAAAAATCTTATAATTAAAAAAAGTAAAGTCTGTACATACTTTACACAGGTAATTTTCATATAATCGTAACAGTAATGTTGATAAACATTAATATTGGGACTTCTTTTGTCAATTATGTTTTGAAGTAACATTTGAAAGCTTCTCTGAGAAAGAGTTTAGGCTGAAGGCGCAGCAAAATTAACGACGTGTTCAGTTAAGTTGAAGCCTTGACCAGACTTCTGCTATATGCTTTTGAGAATAAATTTGTAAAATGATATATGGAACAATAATAAAATAATCATTTAAAAAAAAAAACATTTTTGTTGATCCCAAACAGAGTGGTGGAAATCATCAGTTGATGTTTGTTCAACTGAGAGACACAGGAATGTTCTTATCTTCTCTCATCCCTTGGCTCCCATAGAACCCTTGCCCTGCCCTCTCTATTGGTAGCTTGTGCAGAAATCTGATCTGTGTTTGATCTCGTCTCCCCTGTCAGCATGTTTCCAACATTACGTGTAGCTACTGTGTCCCTCAGACCTACATGTATGCAACATCCACAATTAAATTATAATTTAAAAAGATAAATGGGTCTTAATTGATATGATATTTCAGCTTGTGGTCATTGTGCTTAAAACCTTTTATTTAAGTTAATCTGTTCTGATTTAAAAATGGATAGCATTTTGTGAAACCCAATATCAAAATAGGTTGCGAAACTGCAAAAGTTTTAAATTGGTAAAATTGAACCTATTTGTATACATGTCATATTCAGTAAAAAAAAATCTTAAATTGTACCCAGATTTAAGTTTCATTTAGTGTACGATTTTCACATTTTACAGTCATTTTAATTTATTGTGGCCATTAAAAGGTTGTGGCTGCTGGCAAAATATCAGTGAAACTCTTAAGCGAAACCAGATGTGATTAGAGACTGACTCCCAAGAAGCATCAGGCTCAGCTATCCAGACAGACCCATTGGCTTCAGATGTGAATGATTTAAATAATATTAACTTGTGTTGCACCTACTACAGCGTGCAGAAGATTTATTTTACGGTTTGGTGTTCTGAATGTTCTGTGTGTCAATTCTGTAAAGATATTTGTCAAACTGCTAAAGGAAGTAATTATAAGATTTGTTTTTAAAATATGCTGAAGGATTGTAACCAGTCTTCAAAGTTGTCATTTTTACTTCCCAATACAACAGCCAGCGAAAGCATGAAAAGAAAACCCTTTCCTCCTATATTGTAGCTATTTCCTAACACTATGTCAACTCTTTGTACTAGCTAAATTGCTTGACCTCTTGGTCTGTCACTTCGGTGAGCAGCTCCCCAGCTAAGACAATGTTAAGTAGTGAGTGACTAAGATGGTTTCCTGAGGGTATAGAAACTTCTCTCAGCAAAGTAGCTATTCTTGAGGGAATGTCTTCCAGCAGTCATTCCTCAACTGAGAGAGAGAGGACAGGTCCATGTTTGAAACACTCTCAGGCAGAAATAAAAGCATTTGAAACGGGGATAGAAATAAGCCACTGGGTATCTCAAGCCTGTGTTATCATTCAATAATATATTAACTGAGTTACGTTATCCCCCTTAGCCTTCAGAATCAGAAATACTCTTCATCTTTGTCTTGAATGTAATTAATGACTGCTTATCCACATCTTTCAAAGGAAAGAATTTCAAATGCTAAATGTTGCTTTGAAGAAATCTCTCCTCTTCTCAGTCATAAATGGTCAAATCCATATTCTGAGATTGTGGCCCATAGTTCTAGACTTCTAACCAGAGGAAACATCTTCCTGGCATTAACCCTGTCAAGCCTCTTGAGAATTCTGTATGCTTTAATGTGAGCATTTTCATTCTTCTGAACTCCAGGCATTCATTTACTCAGTTTAACATAGAATGATCCATTTATCCCAGGAATCTTCGTTGCACACTCTCAAGGAAAGTATAAACTTCTTGAGTTAAGGAGGTCAAAATGTACACAATATCACAGGTGAATCTCACCTTGGTCCTATACAGTTGCAGTGGCGCATCATTACTCTTGTATTTCAATCCCGTTATGATAAAGAATGATGTAATTGATTTGTAATGTTATAATTTGTGTTTGAGGATCCCTCTGAATACTAGATTTTCTAGTTTATTTCTAAAAGAGAGCTTTCTTATTTTTCTTATAAAAGTAAGTAGGTTTACGTTTCTCCACATTGTATGTCATCCACGTTACTTAATCTTTGGAGCTCTCTTCACGTTGTTCTTGCCAATTATTTTGCCACTTAGCTTTTTATCATCAGCACCCTTAAATACATTCTATTTGATCCTGTCATCTAAGTTATTGATGTATGTCATAAATATCTACGGCCAAAGCACCAACCTTGTGTTACCCACTAGTTACAGGGAGGCCAAAGCTAAAATGACCTCCCTCTTCCTATTCTCAGTTTTCTTACCATTAACCAATGGTAGTACATGCTAATATATTTCTTGAGCTGTAATTCTGTATAATCACCTACTGTGTGGCACTTTAGTGAGTGCAATTTGAAAATCCAAATACATCAAGTGTTTTCCAATATTTGCATGCTACTACTTATAATCTTAAAACACTTTAAATTATTTTTTTTAAAAACTCTTTTATTAATCCATGTTGACTTTGTCTCATCATGTAAATATTTATTTAGTACTTCCATTATCGCAGTTATAATAATGTTTTCTAACACTTTATCGACTGTTCAGTGTCAGGTTAATGGCCCTATGGTTCCTATTGGAGGCATGATGTTCAAGTTGAGTAGCATTTTATCTAGTGAACTGGTATGTCTTAACTGTCAACTTCTTATGACTTCAGCTTTCTCTTTTGTGCAAACATTAGATTTTCAATACTGATGTCCTTGATCATGAAACATTTCCCTGAGACTGATTATTCCTAACCTTTTTCTTTACATGGTAGCATGCAATGTAAATGGAATTTGACCACTGGGCACAATTGTGTCCACCCACGTAAACTCATATGTTCCATAATAGTGAGTCAGAGGTGCTTTCTCCCTTTTAACAATCCCTTTACTTGATATAGAAATGGGCAAGAGAGCTTAGTGGAGGCAGATTCAATAATGGCTTTCAAAAGGCCATTGGGTAATTATTTATAGAGTAAACATTTGCAGGTCTACAAGGAAAAGGGTTGAGAATGGAATTGGCTCAGTTGCATTTGTAGTGGGCTGCCACAAACAAGGTTGGCTGTAGACCTTTATGTGCCTTTGTTGTCCATTTACATGGGTTTGAGAATGGAGCCATGACCTATGCTATGCATAAATGACTTCTGTCACCCAGTAACCAAACACTGATCAGTAATGGTGCTTCGCAGTCATGCACAAAGGATCATTGTAAAATGAAGTAGTTGTGGTTACCATCATGGTAATGCCATTCCTCTGATGAGACAATGCTCATTGACACATATCAAATGCACTCTGAAGGATCATTAGCCTGACACTCGACAATTCATCAAAATTGCCAAGTTCATGTGAGGTGCACGTAAAGCAATCTTTGTGTTGTCAAGTACATTATGTACAGGGGGGAAGGCTGCAATTGAAACAAGTTCTTGTGCTTATTCTGCCTGTTTGTCTCTGGTAAGAAGGAATGAGGTGAAGTTTTTGAATAGAGAAACTCAATGGCCTCTCTTACTGAGCACTGTAGTGCAAGCTGCAAGATTTTATTCATAGCAGCAGGACTGCCCTGGAAGGTGACAGCCACATAAATGCTAAGACATTCAATCGTTTAGCTCCCTCAAGAATGCAGTCTTTGCATTATTTTGAGGTTTCAGTCAACAATAATTGGCACACTTTAGTGAAAGCATCGTTCCAAACATGAAGCCAACTGAATCATTTGTCCTTGCTGATATTAAGGTAAAAGGACTGCTCCATAGAGCTTTGGATAGGTATGCCATCGTGTTGAGCATGATTCTACTGTCCTCTTCCCTCACCACCCTGCTTGTCCTCTTCTCTTCATTCTACTAGTCATGTTCAATTCCATGGGGAGTGCTTCCCACAAACATTAGTGTCAGACAACAGCTTGTTTCAGCTTAAGCTTTTAAACCACTACAAAAATGCTTCAGCTCCAAAGGTGAAGTCCCTTTAGACTTGAAACAAATGCAACAAAAGTTTGAAGACGCATAGAACTGTAATAGTAGTCAGGAGAAATAAGCCAGCAACCAACATGTTGGGAGTGCTTCCTTGAAGTAGCGCAGATAAAAAAAAGGTTCTTTGTGCAATTGTATCCATTTTCAGCTCCAGGAGATTGAGAGGGCAGTAGTTTGAGAATGACATTTGAAAATGGTAGCACTAGAGACAAAACAAATTACACAATGCTTGACACCATCAGCGCTGACACTCCCACAGTACCCGCTCCCTCAGCACTGACTCTCCCATGGTGCCCGCTCCCTCATTGCTGAGGTTGGGATATCTGTTTGGCATGGACGAGTTAAACCGAAGGGTCTGTTTCCATGATGTATATCTCTATGTCTCTATGTTCCACCTGCTCTGGTATTGCTGCTGGTCATTGGATGCATGCACACACTCAAACTACTGGTGCAGGAAGTGTGCACTTCCGTCAAACACTCAATTTTCAACCAATAAGAGGCCTGTTAGCACCGAAAATGTGAGCATCAGGTAGCTGAATTTCTTCCTCTAGCCAGTAGAAAATGATATCATGTATCAAACTGAAATCTTTGTTAGCAATCACAAAAAATCTCTTTAAATCTGTTCACTATGTTTCAAAACAGTGCTCATGTTGTTGTCTTTGATTATTTTACATTAGGCCTTGCCAGAATTTTACTGTTCTCAGTTTGATAAAAACTGGACTGGCGCCTGCAAAATTGACTTATGCAAGCAAATCTGATGTTGTAAAGTTAAGGATCTCCCAAATAAATTTTCACGGAGCAAAGAATAATACACAATAATCAGCACTGTATAATGTAAATAATACATTTTGAAATGAATCATCCATTTATAGGAAGCATACTTCACAACTAATGCTGATTAAAGTTCTGTTTGTGTTCTAAATCAATGCTGTTAGTCAGTTCAGATTCTCTGTGCATTCATCCTTTTTGTTTTTATTTTCGTACAAAGCTTCCTATCATAAACCTCTTTGACATCATAGATAGTTCCTTATCAAGTTGTTCTTTGATGTCTGTCTGAATGAGCATTTAATTACTAAGGAAAATGTTTCGGTTTGTGATACAAATTAAATCACTATTTTACTGTTTACTGTAAATGGTAAGGAATGAGATTCCTGTCAGTTTCATGCGTAGCATTCCATGTTAGTTGTTAATGATTTCAGTCAGTCATTGTTTAAGATCTGCACAATAGATTCATTCAAGATTTGTGCACAGTAACAAAACGATTATCATTTTGATCCTGATAAGCCGTAACCTTTAGATTGGACCCAAGATAATGGAATTATTATGTCTGCAGCTGGCGACAGCTTCTTGAGAATTTTCTGATTGTAACAGCATTGGAATAAGTAAGGAGAATGATTAAAGAATGTTGTGTAATCTTTGATATTGAGTAATTCACTGAGGATAGCATTGGGAGAGCAGTAAAAAGCACAGGCATGTCAAGTCACGGCCTTGATTGGCAGCTTCTTAAGAGTGGGGAGTGGGAGGACTCAGTTGTTGTGTGTTGTTTAAGGCAGTGGCTCGAAAGAGGTCAATAGAACATGGCTGCAGTGGTGGGGATATGAACCCGGCTATGAGGAGAAGAAATTCAGAAGAAAAGATAAACCTTGAGGCAAATGAGTTTGCCACTTTAAGAACATTATGACTTTAAGTAGACACTGCCAGTTAGCAGCTGAAATGTGATTACCTACAGACTGAGAAAGTGCAGAAGCCATGGAGACAGTGACGAGGGAAACTCAATAATCCAAAGCCAATTCTTCAACAAGAAGAGGTAAGAAGTACCGAGAAAAAAAGTCTTGAGTTAGAGAGATGAAGAAGAGGCTGCCATATTTAGAAAAAGGCAGTGGCGGCTCAGTAGGGAACAGGAGAAGTCTTCAGGAGTAAAATTAGTTATCCACAAAGGAAAAGGGGGCAAAGAAAAACTTTTGATAAACAGGGCCAAAGCCCTTACTAAAGAAAGGCGAGAGAAAAAAGACTGTTCTCACCTCTCACTATTGCTGTCATCTAGAATCTGCTCAACAAGGTACAACCGCAATGAACAGTGAAAGTACCAGAAGTTAAATTTATACTGAGCCAGCAGAATTTGGAAAACCTCAGAATTTATCTGACCAATGGAAGAGAAAATATAGAAAGATTGAGTGAAAGAGTCCCAACAGAAGAGGAAAAATCAATGGAAACTCAAGATTTAAAAGGACTGAGATGTAGTAAACTGTGATTTCAGTGGTAAAAGTTATAAAGGCCACAGTCAGAGAACTTTCTTCAAAATGAATGTAAAAGAAACAGCCTAATGTTTTAGACTATGAAAGATGGGGCTATGTCCAGTTTTCCTGACAAAAATGTGAAATGTCCAGAGTGCCCTTATTTGTGAAATCGGAGATTTAGGCGGAGGATGAGACAGTGATAAATGTAATATAGTTATACTCGTGATTGCATAATTATGGAGAAAACTGGCTTGAGGTGAGATGTTGTATCAGATAATGGTTCAGAAGGGGGTAATGTTCATGTTGCATTGACCCTATTCATTGGACTGAGATTGGAGACAAGGGGTTCTATCCTAGTTTTCAGAGGGTGCATAATCATTCTGATTCAGCTCCACAGGGTACTAGTAATTATGCATGATTGAATCTAGTTGTATTCATTCTTGTCTTCCAGTAAGTCAACTAAGAACTGTTCTTTCTCTGTAAGTATTGTACACTAGTTTATCCTTAATTGATAATCATTAGATAGGCCCAAGATAATTAATAACACTGAATTGAATAGTTTTGATTTAAAAGCCGTTAAAGTGCCAGTCGTCCAAAGTGGCCGAGGTTGGGAACACAATTTTCCAGGATGCTTAATTGTGAGAAGGAATAGGCAAAATAGAAAATCAAAGGTAGTCCTGAGAACAACAGGAAGGATAAAACAGGAAGTTGATTGGGCCATGGTTCAGCAAATCAAGGATTAGGATCAGTTTGAGTCTGTTTTGAAGACTTTCCTTAATCCCTTTGGGAAATAGTTGGGAAATGTTGAAAGAATCAACAGCCTGGTAATTAACCTGTGTCATGAATGCTAATTCCATTGCCAACAAATCCTATATTGTAAGATGAATCCACACCACAGCTCATTCTGCTATGAGCTATCTGGGATATTTGCTGCCACCATCTGCTTCTCTGTTAAGGATCTACAGGGGATGCTTGATCTAATGTGGTAGTGGAAAACAACAAGGTAGTTAAAGGAGAAGCAGCACTTGCCTTAAACAAAATGTAGCTTTTGCATGATAGCAGCTATATGCAAGTTACATTAATATAATAAACATCTTTATACATGGTGATGAACCCTTCTGTCCTTCTGGAAGCCGAGTTAATTGGGAATATTAAGAAACCAACAAAGGATGACTGAGAAAGAAATGAGCATGGAGATGTTGTTAAGAGGAGATAAAACTGGCTGGAAATGTAAAATCTTTTTTTCTATATATAAAAAGCAAGAGAATAGCTAAACTGAGAATTGTTTCATAGAGGGTGAGACTGAGGAATTACTGATGGGAAATAAGTAAATGACAGAGACTTTGAAAATATTTTGTATCTGTTATCACTGTAGAAGACACATACTGGATCCCAAGAATAGTACAGATCCCACAGCCAAAAGATAGTTCCAAATTTGGTTTGGGGAGGGGAAGAGGGGTGACAAGAGTGATGAATGAGCCCTTAACTTATATAAAATATGGTGTGATGCCATTGGGTTGGCATCCGGCCAGTCTCTGATCATATGGAAGCTGAACAGGTGCTGAAGTTGGATGTTTACCAGCCATTTTGAATCAACAATTAGTTTAGAGCTTGTTAAAAACCCAATTAACTGCAACATTTCAGTGCCTACTTCATATTATGGTATTTGATTTGGGGTGAAAGTGCAAACCATGGTTGCACTGAATGATGGAGCTGACTCAGACGAATGGTCTACTGCACTTATTATTGATTTTTTGCAAAATGTAGAAAATCTTGGTGTTTATTAAAGTAATCTGATTGATGGATATTTTTATTATAAATCCAATATAGATAAGATATTTAATTGGCCACACTGGTAACTGGGTAACATGTGCAAATATAAATTGTGACCAACGGAGTGGTTAGACTAGTGAGCAACAGTGTGCTCCTCCAACACTGGTTGTAACAATCTGTAAAAATAAACACATGGGAAAAGTTATCTTGACACTTTAGCTTGAAGGATAAAATGTTTTAAATTCTGGACAGCAATAAAGTTTCAAAGTTTGACAAGAAAGTTGAAGCATTTTTACTACATGCTTCTATTAAGCATGTATGTAGGTAGTCATAGAGAGGTCACGTGCTTCGAGTGTAATGTGTCAGTAGTCCTACAAGGACTGTTTAAATCATTCTCAGCTGTTGGCATTCTAAACCAGCACTGTAGGAGGTTCTGATAGGTACATAAAGGAAATCATAAATACCTTAGAAGCTGAACATGATGTGAAATCCATTTATTGCTGTTGCCATGGAAGGCAAGGGCTGCATAATTTCACCAATTTTATGGCTTTGTTTTATTGTGTGTGTGAAAAAATAATGCTATTGTGTAGAAGACACAGGTTCAGATTTAAAGGTGGTAGTTTTAAAGGTACAGAAGAAAGCCATGTTTCCAGTGAAACGTAAGAACCCACTCTACTGTACTCCCCTGTCTATTACAGTTTCAATTTGGGGCCTGGATTTTCCATAGAGGTATGCTGCCCAAGAGCTGTACAGTTAAGCATGGCTTCCATCTATCCACTATGTTGACTGTTGATCCTAATGTCTTTTAACACACCATGTGAACTCCAGGCACTGGGAATGCTTTGGTCTGTGAATTTTACTTTACAAAAAGGAAATGGCAGCATGTTGCAGCTTTTACAGATCTGCAAAAGTGTTTCTTCCCCTTTTCATTAATTCTCTGACTCTGAGCGCTGCCAGCAAAGCAGGATGTATTATTCCCATCTTTAATTAATCTTGAGAAGATTGTGGCGCTGCTTCTTCCTACAGTTGCTTGGAGTCCCTATAATGAAGTTTCTGGTGGCTGGGAGTTACAGGCTTTTAACTGCCATGTGGAACTGACAGTGATATACATCAATAAATTTGCGACTGTATCGATATGGTAAGTGACTTGGACCAGGACGTAGTGACAATCTTCATTTGAACCGTTTATCCCTGTCCTTCCACAGTGCTGTAAATAAAACCTTAGCAAATTGCTGGAGTGTATCTAGTAGAAAGTACAGTCTCTCAGCATGGTCCACTGTTGGATAGAGCCAGTGTGTGTTTACTGTAGTAGATGTGGTGCAAAAAATGAGAATTGTTTTCTCCTTTTGTTCATTTTGAGTATTGTTGCAGCTGTAATCATCCAGGCAAGTGGAGCATACTTCTTTGTTCTATTGACTTGTGCTTTATATGTAGCAGATTACCTTTGCAAAGTCAGGAAGTGAGCCATGAGTTATCCAGCTCCTGGCACATTATAAGTTTAAAAGGTGCGAGGCACTTTATGACATAACGACAGCATTTAGGTTACTAATTCAGTTGATGTTAGGCAATTGTTATGCCATTGGTTCTTGTTGGTCATTGGTGGCACGTGATAGAAGTGTTATGTGACTCTTCTTGGCCCCAGTTTTGCAGCATGCATGAATTTTTGGAATGGTAAGTGGAGCTGCAGTAACCATTTTGACCTTATGGTCGAGGATGGTCATTGAGGAATTAGCTGCCTTGAGTAATTACTCTGGCAGAGTCCTGGCACTGAGGTAATAGTCCTCCTAACAATCTCAACAATTTTCTTATGTGATAAGTATGATACTAGTCACTGGAGTATTTTGCCTCTGATTCTCATTGACTACAGTTTCATGAGAACTCCTTGGTGCCTTATTTGATCAAATGATTTCCTGGTGCCAAGAACAGTTACTCAGTGCACCTCCCTCTCTCCTTAAAGACTCTTTTCCTGTGACCAGAATTACAAGCATTACCCAGAATTGAAAAGTCTGCTGGTATACTGTAGAGCATACATCCATATCCTCTCCTCAATCTTCTAAAGCAGATGCAGAAGTAAAGAACAGAGAGTTGAAGAACAGGATGAAGATGAAAAATACTGACTCAAATGAAAGAAGATGAAGAAAGAACAGTCAAGCTAATCTTAAATGCTAAAATCTACTAAACATGCTTGAAACTTGTATGGCATTGGCGAAGACTGTGGCAAAGTCTTTCAATCACTTGTTATCTGGTACTTTAGCATTAAGATTTGCACATAAAGTTTGTGAATGGTTTTGATGAAGTGTCATGAATAATCGTTGAGTGACTGAGAATGCACAAAGAATGATTTGCAAAATAAAATAAAAGGGAAGTGGAGTATACCAAGTCATGTTCATCACATCATTATTATTTCCAAATAATTTCCTTGGAAATAATGAGATATGGAGCAAGGATATTATAATATGATGGTGGTCTATTTTAGTCAGGTGTACGTGCGGCATAGTGCCACATTCCTATTTAAGGACATCAATCTGTTGATTAATATTTGTGATTTATTATTTTTTTGCTTGGCTTACACTAATCTTTGGTCAGTTCTGCCCTCCAGTTTGATATTGCTTTCCACAGGAGAAAGGGTCATGAATTTGAATGGTGCAGGAATAAGAATGCTTCCTAATAGGGTGGACAAAAAGTTAGGTGAGTCAATGTCTTAGTAGCTACACGGACCTCAACCAGTCAACAAACAGCATAGATGGAGTTTTGGCAACAAAGCACATGCTGACTCTTCGGGGCTTTGGTACATTATCAGCAGGCTCTTGCAAAACAGAGACATGAGTTGTAAAACATCAATCTCATTAAATTTCTGGATTTCAGCAAAGAAAATTATTCAAAGGTATCACAGAAGGTTCATTTCCATCTTTTAGTAATTCCTTTGAATGTTGACGGGGTTTTGCAAATGTTTAATACTGAGTATATGTCAGTTTTTTTTAGTGAGCTTGTAAATCCTTCACAAGTCAACTAAATGAATCGCAAAACATTCCTATTTACTGTGATCAGAGTTGCTAATGCAGTTTTTTGTAAAGGTTGACCTCCGGTTTGAATCATCAATGTAATTTTCATTCATACATGACAAATATTGAATTTAAAGGCAGTTTTTTCCCATTAAATCATTACAATAGTGTCTTTGTCAAGAAGCATTTCAATAAAATATATTTTCTGTGCATTAATTTAATCCAGTGGAAGGGTGACAGAAGGGGATCCAATCTGGTGGGTAGGCTCATGGAATCTGACCTAGAATCCAGTGACAATCTGGGCATCATACTGGCCGCAGGCAGGGTTTCCTCCTCTAAATGGCCATCAGGTCTTGGTGGGAGAGACCTCTGGTCCTTGCTGCCTGAACAAGGCCCACAGCTGGTTTGAAGGGAATGATGTGGCTAACCTTACTGACAACATGCAACTCAGTCTCACTAGCTGTCCAGCTGGCACCCCAAACTGCCGTAACCTAGACAAGGTTTTGCCCAATGGAAAGGTGTAGGTGAATAAATATTTCGAAAGGAGCAAATAAATAATTCCCTGAAAGCATTTTTTCAAAATGCTTTTTTACGGTTTCCTGAAGAGTAATTCAGATAATAGGAGTCAATAAGTAACAATGCATTTATAAATTGATATTGCCAAGACAACATATGTCAACTATTTATGGTTCTGGGTTCCCTATTTAAAAAAAAGAACAATAATCAAAGACTGTGGATTCAATTTATTTCGGTATGTTTGTGTTGCAGTAATTGTTTTAATGTACAAATTGTTAGGTGATCTGTGTAACGAAGATGAGTCCAAAATTTAGCAGAGAACGCTGCTTTACATATAATTAATTTGGCTGCAAGTTTGATAATTTCTGAATTATGGCTGAAAGTAATTATATTTGAGACTTACATTAAATGCTATAACTTTGACAAAAGATCATGTTTCAAAAATTAATAATTTTTAAATTATCAATCATTTTTCAGCATGTGAGAAAGAAATAACACTCGTTTGCCGGAAGTCATCAGAGCAGGAGCTCCAACCTTTCAAAGAAAAAATGGAAGAATTTATTCAAAATGGTAAGTTTTTGCACAACTGTGCAGTGTACTACCATTGAAATGTAAATCGCATTGCTAGATTCCATGTTATATTTGCAGTAAAAATGCAGTAGTTCATCTGCACTGAAAGCTGAAATTTGTTGCAAAGTGTCTTAATTAGGTCACTTCAGACATATAATATTCACATAACAATTCATAGTTATATTTCTTTGATGAAAAATGAGTACCCTGGTAAGGCCAGTATTGATGCCTAACCCTAAATGTCACTTCAGAGAGCAATGAGGAATTAACCACATTTAGACCATACCAGATAGGTAGGAACCAAATAGGTTTTTATACATAATAGATGATCGTCCTGGTCACAATTACTGAGACTAATTTATTTTCCACCTGCTGACGTTTAAACCTGTGCCCTCACAGCATTGATCTAAATCTCTGGACTACTGATTGATTTACCAATGCATCACCATCTCTAATCAGTCTGTTCATGGAGCCAGTAGCAACTACTCAATGCAGTTCTTAGTTTTCTTCTCGATTCTACATTTTAATCAACACCAAATTGATCTTCTTGTAGCTCCATTCCTGAGCCCAATGGCATTGTAACCTCCTTCTGGGTTGACATTCATTGTTAACAAACCCCACAACTTTTCTGTTGGGAAGCGAGAAAAGTCCATTAAGATAAATGCAAGAATGCATTTTCTTAATGGTGCTAAAAGGAGCAGGGCAGCCTCTCTGGAACCCTGAAGGAAAGTTTGGTTCCATGTTGACCTGATCTCCCTTTCATCAGTAGCTGTGACATCTTTACAGCCAGCATGTCTGGTGGAAACCATTTGACTTTCAATGAGGACACCCTTGAGTAGCAATGTGCCTTGAGGTCCCATCTCCAGGTGGCAGCACCTCAACGTGGGCTGGCTTGTTGAAAGCCTTGATCTCCTGGAATTTTGCAGAAAAGTATCCTTCCTTCCTGGTCTGGTTACAGCCCGCTGAATCACCATGTCCAGATCTCAACCCTGTAACTGTCAGGTCCTCACAGTCCACTTTCACACCCGGTTATTGAGAGTGTAAGATCAAGTATTGGTGCATTCTGATCACTTTCATGGGAGAGCAGTCCTTCCTCCATCCCCGTCTGAGTTTGTCTGGGCAATAGTTCCTCTGTATCTGAAAATAAAAACAGAAAGAAAAGGAGTTAGAGAAGGCAGATGGGGGTGCCAGTGATTCAGGAGGAAATCAGAACTTTCATGATTACTCCATCTTCACTTGATGCCATATTTCAAGGTGAGAGGAGGAAGGAGCATAAAACATTCATTTACCGCCATCCTGAGCAGTCTTTGGATGTGGTGCCACACTACTCTGGCTCCCTGATACAGCCTACCATATCTTGCACGTGTCTGAGGTGATGGACTTTTAGAGACTCTCTCTATGATTTTGTGCCTTCATTTAATGTTATGGACAACCTTCTACAATTGAGAGCAGTGTGATTGTGGATAGTATATTTGGATAATGTACCTGCCATTATTGACTGGTAGCTGGTGTTTGAAGTCAGGGAGTGGTGGGAGTGATGATGGTAGCATTGGTAAATATATGGATGATACTGTGGACATCTCCAGACCACTCCAGAAGAGGTCACAGTCACCCATGAAGTGGCTGCTGGCCTGAAAGCTCACCTGCTCTTTGACAGATCTTACGCTTCATCCTACAGGGGCCCCAATAACTCACCTAACTAGTCAAACCTGATTGGGAATTGGTTTAATCACCCATCACCAAATCATGATTCAGGCTATATGGGTTGACAGGGTAACAGTCACAGGAAGTCCATTTTTCCCAATCTGACTATTGTCTAATATGGTGCAAATGGTGAAAGAGCAACATTGGATTCTGTTATTATGGCCAGAATATATCTGGGTCCAATAATAACTCTATTACTTAAATTAGAAATTGAAGAGATAGTATTATGAGGTCTGGCATTCTAGTTTGGTTTGTTATGATCCCCATAAAGACCATTAATAGTTTTTTAAAAAGAAAGGAATGCCAACAATGCTAACAGAAAACTATCAGACAAGGTTTCAATTTTTAAGCTTTTACTTTAACAAATTAGCTTAAAAACATCATAATTCAAACATTAACTCAGAGGAAAAGCATATTTCAAACAAAGAGATCAATTTTGCTTTAAATAGTTGATACAGTATGATAAACCTCACAAAACTGCAAGCACTCACTTTAATTCTCACGCAAATGTGGCATCAAAAGCAGTGTTAAAGTCTTTGCAACTTACCCCCTGTTTTGTAGCATTTTTCATTTCACATCCAATCATTTGGCCCTTGAGTCTCAATTCCCAGCAACCATATTCCCATCCTGAAGTACCTGGATATGGTTACCACCAACAAGGCATGTTGGTGGTAATCATGACTGATCTGATTACAGAATTCCCAGGAACTTCTCCAACCTCTTTAACTGGTCTTGTGGATTCTGGAAATACTAAGACAACAACTATGGATCATGCCCAGTTCAGAATCCCTTGCCCTTCCTGTCTTCAACTTTCTGCAATTTCCAATTATTTCACATAGGTGCACAGTCCTTATTCTCAGAAACCTCCTTCAACACCAGGATTTGTTCAAAGATTCTCAAACAGAAAAACTGTTTCATCCAGAGAGAACTTTGCTTGTTCCCCCTTTACACAACTTTTCAGTGTGCTTTATGAATCAGACAAAAAAAATTGGCTGATCAAACCTCACTGTGATAGCTTTGGTTCCCGAAACACATTAGTCATCACACGTTATTCAGAGGATCAGTCACCATTACTCTTTAGATCAATGAAAGTCTCTGAGAATATGAAATTTGTGCTGTCAAAATGTTTTGTTAGCTGTTTCAATAAGAAGGCTCCAATCCATACTAACAATTATTAACTTGATTTTTGTCTTGTAAAGTGTGGTATAAACATCAAAATCAAATATAGCTTCAAATGGATTCACAGTTTTAATAATCCCAGGGATATCTGAGTCATAAACATTTTGTTTTTGGCATGTACTCCACTATATTCTTACATTTCCTGACAAACCAATGTTGCTTTTTAAATGTACTTGCTCAATTTATCTTAATGGATGTGTATTGTCAATCAACTCAAAAGGTGATAAGCATAATTACTACTAACCTCATATTCTCATAACTTCTGTATGTGGATTGTACATTCCAGGCATTTGCCAATTGAATGCTTGTGACTAAAATATACTCAGAATGGATGTCAAGATCAGTACCTAAACACTAGTCATTATGTGTAATGGCACAAATGAATTTTCAGGACTAAACTGCTGCTGTAATGATGGGATATTTTAAACAATTGCAATTATTTTTTGTCCCATGTCTAATGTACAGGGTTTCTTTTGTTATTTTGTTTAAGAATTTTATTTAAAACAAAATAAACATAAATTCTGTAGGTATTGTATATAAGTGGTGACCATGGGCAGCATTGTGGCTCAGTGGTCCGATTTCCGCCTCAGGCGACTGTCTGTGTGGAATTTGCACATTCTCCCCTGTCTGTGTGGGCTTCCTCCCACTATCCAAAGATATACAGATCAGGTAAATTGTCCATGCTAAATTGCCCATAGTGCATTAGTTAAGGGTATATATAGGGTAGGGGAATGGGTCTGGGTGGGTTACTCTTTGGAGGGTCAGTGTGGACTTGGTGGACCAAAGGGCCTGTTTCCATACTGTAGGGTATCTAATCTAATCATGACTCCTTTCCTGTGATGTATAAATGATACAAATTTAATGTAACCAATTAGATTTTGAACAGTTCTTTTAACTGCAGGCTGGCTTTTATTCATATTAGTGCAGTTTAAAGTACATTGTCGCCAACAATTTTATTTTAATGCAGGGTAAATAGCAAAGCTAGTAAGGCAGCAATGTTACGAAGTTCAGTTTTTCAACAATAGTGCCCCATGAGTATTCTGCTGAATATCTCAATCTGGACTAAATTAAATATTAGGCTATTTATAAAAACTTAAAATATAAAAACTTAAAAATGTACAGCGGGCTCTGGCAAAAGATTCATTTTGTCTTATTTTGGGTATTGCAACATAAATTGCAATTTATGATCAAAGGAAAGAATTTAAACTTGACCAGAGTTAATCTGCATAAACCCCAATAAGAAATGTGGGAAAGCAAGTAAGCCACACCCACTCATTGTTAAGTTCTTGCCCCCCTGGTGCATACACGATTGTTGCGTGCAACCAGTGCTACCTGTGTTGTGCATTGTCTGCACCCATCAGCAAAGGGTCCAATTTTGCAGGTGACAAGCGTTATTAGAGGCAGCCTGCAGCTTTTAAAAGAGAGGTGCACTGCGGCTGAAACAAGTGTTGTGACTATTTTGTAAATTGAACCTATAGAGTCGTAGAGTCAGAGAGACGTACAGCATAGAAACAAACCCTTCGGTCCAATTCATCCATGCCACCCAGAAATCCCAAATAAATCTAGTATCATTTTCCAGCATTTGGCTCATAAATGCTTCCTATTCATATACCCATCCTGATGTTTTTTAAATGTTGTAATTGTACCAGCCTCCACCACTTCCTCTGGCAGCTCATTCCATACACGCACCACCCTCTGCATGAAAAGGTTCCCCCTTAGATCCCTTTATAAATCTTTCCCCTTTGACCTTAAACCTATGCTCTCTAGGTTTGGACCCCACTACCCTGGGGTAAAGACCTTATCTATTCACCCTTTCCATGCTTGTTGTGATTTTATAAATTTTTATAAGATCACCCCTCATCCTCTGATGCGCTAGAGAAAATAGCTCCAGCCTATCCAGCCACTCCCTATAGTTAAAACCCTCGAGCCCTGACAACATCCTTGTAAATCCTTTCTGAACCATTTCAAGTTTCAAACCATCTTTCCTATAGCAGGGAAACCAGAATTGAATGCAGTATTCCAAAAATGGCCAAAACAATGTCCTGTTCAGCTGCAACATGACTGCCTAACTCCTACACTCAGTCCACTAACCAATAAAGGAAAGCATACTAAACACCTTCTTCACTATCTTATCCACCTGCAACTACTTTCAAGGAACTGTCAACCAGCACTCCAAGGTCTCTTTGTTCAGCAACACTCCCCAGGACCTTATTATTAAGTGTATAAGTCCTGCCGTGATTTGCCTTTCCAAAATGCAGCACCTCACATTTATCTGAATTAAACTCCATCTGCCACTCCTCGGCCCATCTGATGTAGGTCTCATTGTACTCTCAGTTAACTTTTTTCCCTGTCCACTACACCTCCACATTTGGTGTTACCTGGAAATGTAACAACCATACCTGCTATATTCACATCCAAATGATTTATATAAATGATGAAAAGCATTGGACCCAGTGCCGATCCTTGCGGCACACCTCTGATCACAGGCCTCCAATCTGAAAAGCAACCCTCACCATCATCTTCTGTCTCCTACTTTCGGGCCAGTTATGTATCCAAATGGCTAGTTCTTCCTGTAGTCCGTGTATGCTGCATTATGTTGAAGAACCATGGGACATCTCAGAGAACCAAGGGCAGGATGTGTGTTTAAAAGCTTACTTCAACATTGATTGTAATGTTTCAACTCCCCCTCCCACTCTGCCGAGGACATGGAGGTCCTGGGCCTCCTTCACCGCCGCTCCCTCACCACCAGACGCCTGGAGGAAGAACACCTCATCTTCCGCCTCGGAACACTTCAACCCCAGGGTATCAATGTGGACTTCAACAGCTTCCACATTTCCCCTTCCCCCACCTCATCCTAGTTTCAAACTTCCAGCCCGCACTGTCCCCTTGACCTGTCCGGACTTGTCCGACCTGCCTAGCTCCTTTTCCACCTATCCACTCCACCCTCTCCTCCCTGACCTATCACCTTCATCTCCTCCCCCACTCACCTATTGTACTCTATGCTACTTTCTCCCCACCCTCACCCTCCTCTAGCTTATCTCTCCATGCTTCAGGCTCTCTGCCTTTATTCCTGATGAAGGGCTTTTGCCCGAAACGTCGATTTTGCTGCTCGTCGGATGCTGCCTGAATTACTGTGCTCTTCCAGCACCACTGATCCAGAATCTGGTTTCCAGCATCTGCAGTCATTGTTTTTACCACCAAGATTATAACCAAACTGAGCCTAAGAAAATAACTTGGCTGAACACAGAAATTGTGAAAAGGAGTCTTGGGGGGAGGTGGTAAATTTTTATCTGGTTTATTTACTTCATGCAAGAATTGAAGTCAGACAAGTAAGAGAATGAAAGTTTTAAGATGTCAAGAGGCAGTAGAAGAATAGAACAAAAAATGATTGATTTGGCATTATTTGTGGAGTCTAACACTTTGCTTGTGGTAATGCTACTTGGCCAAAGTTTACAGAATGTGAGAAATTCACTTGTCACAGAAAACACACCCAATTACATCAGGAAACAGGTACAAGCTCGGAACATGCAAGTTATGCTCAATGAATTATTCTCCAGGAGGCTAGCAATTTGAGAACGCCCTGGAGCATTGCCTTGTTGCTTAGCAACCTCCTTAGGAAAGATGAAGACACGACTGCTCTTGCTGAAGAGTGCACCAGTCAACCTGCTCCGTAAATTCATAGACGTTGCTAGGTTCATCCATTGCAGATGGCCGTGGTCCTGAGAATAGAAATTGAGACCACAGTTACCTTAAAGGTCAAAGGTTTGGTGTGTATGCCATACTGCTAGGCTTCTGTAATTGCTACCTCAGTCATGGCCTTACTATGTTGACTATTCACTGTTTGAGTTAGAAGATCCTCCTGAGAAAAACTCTGCTGGCAGCCGTCATTGAGCTATGTTGTTCTTCATGCTTTTGCACCAGCAAATGGAGATATACACCATCATATTTGCAGCTGCATCCTCTTCCGCTTCCGTCAGTGAGATAGGGAGATTCAGCAAAGCATCCATTGTGCGCCCTTGCGCACACAAAGTGCTTAGATTAGATTAGATTAGATTACTTACAGTGTGGAAACAGGCCCTTCGGCCCAACAAGTCCACACCGCCCCGCCGAAGCGCAACCCACCCATACCCCTACATTTACCCCTTACCTAACACTACGGGCAATTTAGCATGGCCAATTCACCTGACCTGCACATCTTTGGACTGTGGGAGGAAACCGGAGCACCCGGAGGAAACCCACGCAGACACGGGGAGAACGTGCAAACTCCACACAGTCAGTTAGCTGCCCACTTAATCATATTCAAGAAGGTGGCACAACAGCACCTTTTGTGGATAATAAATGCTGAGGTTGCCAGTGCTATCCATATCCTATGAACGAATTAATAAACATTGTCATTTAAATTCCTCTCTATTTCTCTCACTGCTTTAATGCCCTTTTAAAGTGCAGATTCTTATTATTTTGGATCATTCAATGAGTGAGGATTATAAGAATACTTAAGTAATTTAATTGAATCCAAATATAGGCATGAAATTGTAGTGTAGTCCCAAAGCACAATTTCAATTGCATAGTAATACTTTGTCAAATAACAAACTCTTCAATAAACAACATTCCACTCGAGGCTGGCTTTCCATTGACTGCTCCCATTGTAGTGTTTTATTTACTTGTGTGCTTCTTTATAAAAATTTAATAAGTGCTATAATCCATTGAAAAACTTAAGAATCACAGTTGACTCAGCCAAAAATAACTTGTGTGTTCTAATAAACACGTTGGTTAGAGGCCTTAGTATTTATTCAGTTTGCAAAAGTCATTTATTGACTGTATACTTAGAGATTTCTATGTTTATCACACATATTTAACACAGTAAATTTTATGTTGATTCCAGAAGCTGAGAACCTATTTTATTTTAACTAGTCATCTGTGGATATTTTGGGCACCATATTTATATTGAATACCTTTATATAAGTAAATAAGCATTTTATTTCAAGTTTTATATTACAATAGAAATAAAAGTTTCCAAACAAATTTAGATGTTTTTCCAATATATGTTTTGCTTGTTTTGTATAAGTTCATGAATGTTTTTGTTCATGAGTGATGACAGTGAATTCTAGGCTTAAGCTTCTATTATATTTTGATGCTTGTCCTAAGAATCGTGGCTTAGGAGATGTGCTGGAGCATTTAAATATGAGCAGTCAGTCCAGAGTTCAGCACCTCCAAATAATATGAAATCAATCCCTCTCTGTAGGATACAACAACAACAAATTGTGAAATTTGTGAAAAGAATTACGAGTACGTTCTGGATGCTTTTGACAGATGCAAACCATACTAGTATAAACTGATGACCATTTATTGATTACTTTCACTATTTACAAAAGCCTGTTAACCCCAGAAGGCTGTAGAGTGCCTCATCAGAAGTTTTTCCTCCATCTTGCAATGTGCATCATGAAACATTGTAGAACGTCTGCACAGACCACAGTTATGCCTGTCTTTTTTTGTGGAAAACCAGGAACATTCCCTGTTCCAGTCCTACTCAGACTCCCTCCCACAATCTTTTTATATTCTGCGACATCAATGACTCTTTAGGTTCTACTTCCTGCTTTCATCCCAAACTCTCAAAAAATCACCAGTTTTGCTTCCAATTGCCATGCTTTCTTTATCTTCACCCAGTTGTTCGCTGACATTCCCCTTCCCTCCTTGGCCAACTGTGTCTCCAATTCTGTGGATAGGCTGTCTACTAGTATTATAAACCTATCGCTGCCTCAACGACAGTTCCTCACACCCTGCTTCCTGTAAGGGCTGTATTCCATTCTCCCAGTTTCTCTATCTCTGTTATAGCTGTTTTAATGATGCCATCATCCACACCAGCACTTTTGACATGTCTTCCTTTTTTGTCAAATGAGGATTCCTTCCCCCACTGTCCCTCTGAGGGTAACAGAGCCCTTAACTTGTCTTATCCATTTCCTGAACTTCAGCTCTCACCCCTTTCCCTTCCTTCCAGAATTACAGTAGGGTTCCGTTATGTCTTCTCATTGTCTTTTGTTGCCAGATATTTGAAGCAATCACGCACTAAGCTTAGAAGAATGAGAGGTCATTTTGGCATAATTGTAGCTTGCCATGCTGGCCTGGGTGGACTTGCCTTAGGCCATTGTCATGTTATACAAGAGCTGACTCTCTAACACAGTTAGAAATGTGGACCTCTGGAACACACTCATATTCAGTTGGTGCACAATTAATTAGTTCCGAGCGCTTTACCTTCAATGCAACAGATTCCTATTGACCCCACCTTCCAACCAGCAGCCTTTTTGTATTGGATGGATCATTCTCCACCAATTTTGCTACCTCTGACAAGCTGCCATCACCAAATGCAACTTCTCCTTCCCACAAGTCGACATTTCAAAGGAATTGTTCCCTTTTCAATATCCTGGGCCACTCCTCTACCACCTTCCACTCTTCATCTTTTCTCAAAGCACATTCCTGTTCAGCCGGAGAGGATATAACACCCTTTACCTACTCTCCTTGCTGTTCTAGGCACCAAATATTTCTTCCCGGAAAAGTCTTCCAGGTGATTTAAAAACAGAAAAAACTGTGGATGCTGTAAATCAGAAACAAAAACAAAAATTGCTGGAAAAGCTCAGCAGGTCTGGCAACATCTGTGGAGAGGAAGAGTCACTCAACCTGAAATGTTACCTCTAATTTCTGTACACATACTGTCAGAACAACTGAGGTTTTCCAACAGTTTCTGTTTTTGAAAGCAGTGATTTACCCACATCTCCTTCGATCAGTCTATTGTATTCTCTGCTCACAATGCAATCACTTCTACACTGGGGATACCAAACCCAGACCAGGTGATCAGTTTGTAACAACACCTCTGCTCAGTCCTCAAGCATGACATAAACCATCCGCTTAGTCACTTCTTCAGTTCACCATTTTGCTCTCGCACTCACACCTCTGACCTAGATCTGCTACTGTCTTCCAGAGAAGCCCAACACAATCTGGTAGAACAGCACCACAGATTCTGCTGAGGACAGATCATTGTGGTCAACAACTTCCAGACCATGAACTCTGTCCTTCAGTCTGATTTTTCTCTTGCTTAGTGTCCGTCTACATCTTGTTTTTGTTTGCAGTCAGAGCTAGTTGTGTTACCAACATTAATTTTGGACCTGCATTTTTGTCTTTTTTCTACCTGACCTTTCCCTTTCTCAACATCAGAAAATCCCATCATAATTCTGTCTTTCTTTGGTTCAAAAAAACAGATTTATCAGAATTGAAACATTAACTCCAGTCATGATCGAATGGTGGAGCAGACTCGTTGGGCTGAATGGCCTAATTTCTGCTCGTGTGCCTGCTCTCCAATGATGTGGAGTTTTTCCAGCAGTTTGTTTTTGTTCTAGATCTGCAGCATCTTCAGTTTTTTTGCATTTATTTAGTCAGGGTTGATATTGGCTTTTTGCAGAAGTGTATAATGGGTAATAGGCTATTCTCCGTTTCTCCAAACTCTTTATCCATTCACTTTATCCGAACATGGGTCAGCAGTGATACTTTAAAGAAAGATGGTCTGCTATAGGTTACCTTTTTTCATAGTAGTGAACTATTTTCAAAATTGATGTATAGTACGGGAGCATTTGCTTTATAGGTTTATAGCTGTGCTTTAGATTGCAGCTTGACAGAATGCTTTTTATGTTGCTTGTTTCCTGCTTCGTTGGAACTTTTACTATTGTGTTTCAATTTGAGCTTAGTGTATTACTGGACACACACACAAGCATAGCTTTCATGCAATGTTAGGAATTTACATGTTTACAGAGCAAGGATAAGATATCCCCTACTCCAAATGTTTGCAGTTCTGCTGGGAGAGGTTGAAAATAGACCCAGATCGTTCAGTAAACCTCATTCTTGCTTTCTAAAATGACGCCCAGGTTTTACAGTCTATGGATAGTCAGAGATTGGAAATACCCAACAAGATACACATCAAGTCCCCTCCAAGGTTCCAACACAATGACCACATGGGAATTGCCCAAGATATTTCTAGGAGGAAGTGAGGACTACAGATGCTGGAGATCAGAGTCAAAAGGTATGGTGCTGGAAAACTACAGCCAGTCAGGCAGCATCTGAGGAGCATGAGTGTAGACATTTTGAGTATAAGTTCTTCATCAGTAATCTCACTTTTTGACCCCAAGACATTTAAATATCCAATGTCCAATGGGCAATACCCTGTGTCTGGAATCCCTCAGAAAATCTCCAACTATGAATAGGAATTGGAGACTAAGGATTCAGACTCGCTTACCAGGATAATTATCGTGGAAATATTGGACAGTTAAAATCAGTGTCTAATTCCTGCCCTCTACTCCTCACCAACACCCTTCTGAACAATTAATCCAAAATGATTATCAACCCTGATGCACCAACTCTGATCTTCTACCTCAATGCCATTTCTTGGCCTGTACGATCTTGAATTGCAATTGATCTTTAAACTAAATCCCAGAACATGGGTGCCCAGGTTGCTAAGCCAAGATCAAGTCAGCTAACGCTGCATTGCATTCCCAACTCATTCCCCTATAAAGCATTCAGATATACCTTATAACCCACAGTTTTGATTACCCTGATGTGTATACCTACATTGGTGCTTGAATCTGATTTCTGATGAAGGGCTTATGCCTGAAACATTGGCTCTCCTGCTCCTTGGATGCTGCCTGACCTACTATGCTTTTCCAGCGCCATTCGTTTGAGTCTGATACTTGATTATGTCAGGTTCCACGATGTGAATGATGTATTTGGTACAGAAATGTTCTGACCTTCACCGAACTGATTATTAAGCCAATTATTCTGTAAATGATCCAAGCCCATAAAGGATACAGTGGTCATTTACTTTTGGTTTGATTATTCTTGGTTTTGGTTCAGAAATATTGACTGAGTGATGCTCAGAGACTTTTCACTTAATCAGAGTGGCTGAAAACCACAACTACTCTCGGTACTGGAAGTGGTTCATTCTGTTCCCAATCTCAGTCTGACAGCTGTTCTCCAATTTCTCCGTCCTTCGTGTGTGGGAGATAATGGAGTAGAGGTAGTGGCGTAGAATTAATATTCCAGAAGCCAGGCTCATGTTCTGAAATCCCACTATGACAGATGGTTAAATTTGAATTCAATCACAATTACAACTTTGAAAACAAGCTTAATGGCAGTCATCGTGAAGTAGGTGGGATTTCTCTTGAAGCTTTTCTCTTTCAATAATCTTTATCACCTGCCCTATTATCTCTTTATGTGGCTCCCATCAGATTTTGTTTGATAATGCTGCTATGTATCAACTTGGAATAGTTTAACACATTAAAAATATGATGTAAATGCAAGTAGTAGCTTTCCATTTGCTTTGCCTTTTTTCAGTCTCCAACTCCTTAAAACATGAATTACCTTTTTGCTACATAAGTCTTTTAACTGCTACAACAAAGCCATATTTCCCTTTGTCACAAGGACTTGGAGTCACTTAACAGCAGGATTCCCATATTTAACTTGTTCTTACAAAGTTAGGTTCCAACTCAGGAAAAGTGAAGCAGAATCATAGAGATGGGAAAGGATTCGATCTTGTTTCCAATGAGCCAAGAAAAATTGCTGCAGGCTGGTCCAGCAGCTTCCATTCTTTCTGGCAGTCTAAGTGTGCCCCTAAGTATTGAGTACATTAGGCGCTGAATTTAAATCTGATTTCATTATTCTAATTGGGGATCCTTGCTGAGTAAATGTCAAATTCCTCCCTATTGTCATAACAAAGACAAACTTGTCATAAAATTCTACCTAGCTTAAAACTTGGTGCTTTTAAATCTGTATTCTATTTAGGGAAACGAATGTTTATTTTCCAGTGGAATCTGGGCACTCATTCTTAGCCAAGTGAGCGAGGGACATGCCAATGTAAGAAGCTCTTAGCCATTTTCTCAATCCCATCTTTCCTTTCTAAATGTGAGGCAATGGCACAGAAGTAAAATGCATTTTTCAAATTTGCCTATTGGAGAAAGTAGTTAGTGAAAGTGACAGTGACCCTGTGATCAAGTAACTGTCTTCATGCCATAATTTGTTTGAATACGTTTTGACAAGATGTCAAGAGTCTATATCCAAGACTCCTGCCATATTAATCAAATAAATAGATTGAAGCATTAGGCAGGCAGGATTCAGGTGATGTATGTTCAAGTTAGGCATGATGATGTGGAGATGCCGGTGTTGGACTTAGGTGGGCAAAGTTAAAAATCGCACAATACCAGGTTATAGTCCAGCAAGTTTATTTGAAAGCACCAGCTTCCTTCAGAACACTGCTCCTTCATCAGGTAACTAGTGGGACAGGATCATAAGACCCAGAATTTACAGCAAAAGATCACAGTGCCATGCAATTAAAACAATAAATTGAACAAATCTAGATTGCTGTTAAGTCTTTCATCTTTTAGAATGGGTTGCAGGTTTTGGTTCATTAATATGTAAATCCCAGAACTTCTTTTAAGTTACATTCTCAAGATAACTGAAGGTTTTATTAGAAAAACAGGTGAGATCTCAGCTCAGACACTGTTTTAAAGGTGTGAGGTTAGAGTCTGTCTGTATCTTGAGTCAGACTGGTTCTGTTTCCAAAGTCAGAATTTATAAAATGTGATATGGATTGACTGCCTGTAGGTTGTGTGCTTTTTTGGCAGAATGTATCTGCAAATACAATGGCAAATCTGCACTTAGGTAATGCAATGCAGTGCTATTTTAAAGTTTAGTAAAATTTGCCTCTCCAAAGGAGAGTAGATCTAAAATCTTTCAATGTACTTCCAATATGGATAGGATGATAGAAGGTCCTCCCTGCTGAGTAGATGTGAAATATTAATTGGGATATTGATGTCTCTTGGTCTGATGACTGATAGGGAACGCAGTTCAGTCCATATAACAGGAAATCCTGGGTTTTGGGATGGTGGCGTTAACCTGTCAAGATGGGTAGATTATGGGTTAAAATATCTGAATCTATTGGTTTGATGGGAGGCTGGCAGAAAACTATCAACATTCACCTTTCACATGAGGGCAATCTTCACAACATGAGAACCTTCTCAGCACAGGCAGGTTGGCCATGAGAATATTTATAGTGATCATTAGCTGCTGTTTTAGTCCAGGATTCTGACTTCAACTCAGTGGCCATGGATTTTTCAGATTCACTGGGCAGGTGATGGCTAGTGGTATTATCACTGGACTATTAATCCAGGTAATGTTCTGGGGACCTGGATTTGAATCTCGCCATGGCAGATGGTGGAATTTGAATGCAATAGAATCAAGAGTCCAATGATGACCACGAAACCATTGACAATTGTTGGAAAAACCCAAGTGTCCTTTAGGGTAGGAAACTGCCATCGTTACTTGATCTGGCCTAAATGTGACTCTGGACCCACAGCAATGTGGTTGGCCCTTAAACTGCCCTCTGGGCAGCTAGGGATGGGCAATAAATACTGGCCTAGCCAGTGATGCCAACATCCTGTGAATGATTAAAGAAAAAGGTCAATGGGGAACTGATGCATGTTGATTTTTATTATGTTCTGATGAGGCTTGAGAAAGGCTTCAAATACGGAGATGTTTCACTTATTTCCTCATGTAAATAAAATGCTTCTGTTCACTGACCATGTCCTGAGATTGTGTTTCCACTACTCAGAACTAATTTCCAACAATCTGGAGTTGATTTCTGTGGAAAGTATATCTCATAGGTGACAGCTCCTATTATTGTGTAGTTTACTGCTGATCAGTTCAGCTGCTTGAATTAGCTTTTCTGCCTCGGTTTTAGGGATGCATACTTTGTATGTAATTGTCCATGAACCCCTAACAACAACCCCACTCCCCCACCCAAAGATCATTTTGGAGTATTAGTCAACCATTGCATTCCATCATTGTTCTATTGATCTTCAAGAACCAAAAGATGATTATGTATGATGGTACAAAACTTTTGTATGTACCAATAGAATGAAAGAAGTTTGTTAATGTTATAAAGGTGTATAATCATAGAATCCCTACAGTGTATAAACAGGCCATTTGGCCCAACAAGTCCACATCACCCCTCTGAAGGGTAACCAACTCAGACGCACTCCTCTACCCAATTCCGCTACATTTCCCCTGATTAATGCACCTAATGTATGCATGTAGCTATGTTTATATTTTTGTGTAATAATATTGTTCTTTTGTTAAAGAACATTGACAACCTTCTGCAAATATTTTCTGTGACTGAAACACCAAGATAATAATAAAACTTAAATCAGGCTAGGTTTTTCTCCGCGATCTGACTTGTCCAGGCTTCTTATCAGCTGTATCAAAACAATGTACTGTCTTCATGTGAGAGATAAACACTTTAGAACAAAGTAGAAGACATAGCTCAAACAGAAGAATGGGTTTAGAATGGAATAAAATAAAACCACATTAAATTCATATAGCATTTTGGAAGATGATATGACAACCGTGAAATGAATGTAGAACATTTAGGCCATCTCTTCAAGTGATAAATTACATATCTGTGCTAGAAATAATTTTTACAGGCTTTGTTATGTTTCCCTACTGGTTTGGTTTCCAACTGAACATTTTTAATATAGAGAGAATGCTGAAGTTTGCCAATCCCAAATCATTGCAAACAGCTGTTCCAGGAAAAACATTACCAATAATTCTGAGTTTTTATTATCCAAACAGATCTGTATTACAGACTGCGGCGCTGGCAACACGGAGCAGTTCTGGTTTCTGCTCGCCAGCAAGGCAACAAGGTGTGAATTCTGCTCATCAGAAAGTTGTTCTGCTGACCTTATCAGACTCATTAGTCTTTTATTGGTAACTTCTCCCAGGGAGTCTGCCTGGAGGGTGCATAGGCTGGCTGCAGCAGGCTTAGCATGGCTGGTGGCCTCTTTGACATAGCTGGACATAACAGGAAATTTCTTTTTTAGAAAAAAAGTCACCTTGCTCTGTGCAAACATTTGCCCTGCGTTCGATGATATAGGTTTTCTGGTCATTTGATTTTCAGATTGCTCGCTTCTGCCATATCTTTTTTGAGAAATGTAAAAGATCTTCATTGTATTTAATGTTTCCAGCATGCATCAAATCTCGGATGAAGTTTTGCCTTTGCTTGCAAGGTGTTTGAAACCAGCAGCCTGTATAGTCGGGTAACATGTCCAACATTTTCATCACTTTGAGAGGGAAATTTTCGCAAATGGCAAACAAAAGAGGGTGCTGATGGAGTAACCCCTGACCACTTCTGTGTGGCATTCTGTTGAAAGTGTATAAAAACATCAGCATAGCTGTATTGGAAGACCTTTCTCAAAAGCTTTTTTGTTTCTCTATTGTTATATTACACATTTTATTTTTGAATGCCATAACATTTTTCTGAGTGTAATCATGGGTTGGATTGTGACCTTGCTCACAATTAATGTCTTGATTATGGTCTTTGAGGTGAAGTCCCAGACTTCTCCCAAGCATTTTGCAATTCTAGCAAAACCTAAATGCAGGCAGCAGGGTCAGCTTCATCATTGTTAGCACAGTCCCAGTGGAATTGCCACCACCAGCAGAGGATCTGACTTAATTCACAAGGCAAGTGCAAAATTGAGTCTGCGGCTTCAGCTATAAAAGAAGTAGGGGCAAAGTTGAAGTATTAGAAATTCCCAGAATGACAGACTCAGCAGCTTTGGCAAAGGCCTACACAGGCAAATCACACAAGTACCAATGCTTGCATTCGTGTAGTGCCCATTGTGAAATTCTCTACTGCCTTTCACAGGAGTGTTATCAAACATAATTTGACACAAAGTCACATATGTGGGGTTAAGAGTGTGATGCTGGAAAAGTACTGCAGGTCAGGCAGCATCCAAGGAGGAGTGGAATCAACGTTTTGGGCATAAGCGCTTCATCAGGAATGAGGCTTCTGGGCCGGGGGAGCTGAGAGATAAATGGGAAGGGGTGGGGTTTAGGGGAAGGTAGCTGAGAATGCGATAGGGAGATGAAGGTGGGGGAGAAGGTGATAGGTCAGAGAGGAGGGTGGAGTAGATAGATGGGAAAGGTGTTGGACAGGTCAGGAGGGCGGGGCTGAGTTGGAGGCTTCGAACTAGGATAATGTGGGGGGAGGGGACATGAGGAAACAGATGAAATTCACAGTGTGGTTGCAGCGATAGGTAGACGAAAGTGGGGGAGAAGGTGATAGGTCGGAGAGGAGGGTGGAGTGGATAGACAGGGAAGGTGATGGACAGGTCAGGAGGGCGGTGCCGAATTGAAGGCCTGGGACTGGGATAATGTGGGGGAGAGGAAATGGGGAAACTGGTGAAATTCACATTGATCCCATGTGGTTGCAGGGTCCCAAGGCGGAATATGAGGCGTTCTTCCTCCAGGCATCGGCTGGTAAGGGTTTGGCGTTGGAAGAGGCCCAGGACCTGCATGTCCTTGGCGGAGTGGGACGGGGAGTAAAAGTGTTCAGCCACAGGACGGTGGGGTTAGTTGATGCGATTGTCCCAGAGATGTTCTCTGAAATGATCCTCAAGTTGGCATCCTATCTCCCTGATGTAGAGGAGACCACATCAGGTGCAACGGATACAGTGGATGACATAGTACATACACCAATCATCTACTGTATCTGTTGCACTCGATGTGGTCTCCTCTACGTCAGGGAGACAGGATGCGAACTTGCGGATCATTTCAGAGAACACCTCTGGGATACCCACACCCACTAACCCCACCACCCCATGGCTGAACACTTCAACTCCCCCTCCCATTCCACCAAGGACATGCAGGTCCTGGGCCACCTCCATCGCCAAACCCTTATCAGCCGATGCCTGGAGGAAGAACGCCTCATATTCCGCCTTGGGACCCTGCAACCACATGGGATCAATGTGAATTTCACCAGTTTCCCCATTTCCCCTCCCCCACATTATCCCAGTCCCAAGCCTTCAATTTGGCACCGCCCTCCTGACCTGTCCATCACCTTTCCCGTCTATCCACTCCACCCTCCTCTCCGACCTATCACCTTCTCCCTTACTTTCGTCTACCTATCGCTGCAACCACACTGTGAATTTCATCAGTTTCCTCATGCCCCCTCCCCCACACTATCCTAGTTCGAAGCCTCCAACTCAGCCCCGCCCTCCTGACCTGTCCATCACCTTTCCCGTCTATCCACTCCACCCTCCTCTCCGACCTATCACCTTCTCCCTCACTTTTATCTACCTATTGCATTCTCAACTACCTTCCCCCCCCCCCCCCCCCCCTCCCCCCAGGCCATAAAACTTATTCCTGCTGAAGGCATATGACCAAAACATCGATTCTCCTGCTCCTCGGATGCTGCCTTACCTGCTGTGCTTTTCCAGCACCACACTCTCAACTCCGATCTCCAGCATCTGCAATCCTCACTTTTTCACAAAGTCACATATGGAGTTATTAGGACAGAATATCCCAAAGGTTTGGTGAAAGAGTTAGGTTTCAAGGAATATTTTAAAGGAGAGAGACGAATGTTAGAGTGGCTTCCAGGCTTTAAGAACTAATCAGTTGAAAATATATTCATCAATGGTACAGCATTGAAAATTGAGATTTGCTAGAGGTCAGATTTAGAGGAATACAGGTATCCCAAAAGAATCTGAGATTGGTTGAGGTTACAGGCATAGAGGCTGGGATTTCAGCTCTCATAGCTTCCCTACAATGTGGAAATTCCCAACAAGTCCTCACTGACCCTCTGAAGAGTATCCCACCCAGAACCAATCCCCCAGCCGATTACTCTACATTTCCCCTGACTAATGCACCTAAGATACACATCCCTGTACACTATGGGCAATTTAGTATAGTCAATTCACCTAACCTGCACATCTTGGACTGTGGGAGGAAACCAGAGCTTCCTGAGTGAACCCATGCGGACACAGAGAGTATGTGCATTGTCAGCTGAAGCTGGAATCGAACCCAAGTCCCTGGTGCTGTGAGGCAGCAATGCTAACTACTGGGCCACCGTGCTGCACTTGGGTAACAAATACAAGAGCAGACGCATTCTGAAAGAAGTGTTTCTGAATGGCACATATTAATGTCCTCATATTTTTGGGATGAGCTGCTATTTTCGATATGAGAGCAAGGTAGTGAAGGGAGCTGAGATCTTGCTTGTCTCCAGTGAACTGCTCATTACCTCCTTGAGGAGCTAGTTCATAAACGTTGGAGTGCCAAAATGTGATCTTCAAAGTGCAGGTCACTGAAGCCAAACAATCTGGATCATGTTATTGCACAGCTGTTGGGTTCACTGAGGAGAGCAATGAATTTTTTTAATGAGGAAAAGCAATTGCCACTGGAGATTTTTCTGTAAGATTATACACAATAACTTTTAGTTCACTATTTAACCACATCTGAGCACCACTCTGCCATCAGCAATAGAGGCTATCATGGCAATCACCTGCTTTGTCAGTAATTGGCCATCATCACAGGCCCAGTTGATGATTGCTTTGTGGAGTCAGGACCTAATGTAGTGTTCAATTCTTCTGTGTTTGATTGAGAGTCTGATAACTGATTTATGCTTACTGTGCTTGATTGCGTACGCTTGGTGAAGATTGGGTGTAGACTTAGAGAAAATTAACCAATTGTAGAAACACACACAGATGTATATTTTTGCATAGATCTGAGACATAAAATATATTACACAAGTAAATGATCCGACCATTAGGTTTCCCATCCTGAATTAAAAACCAAGGACCGAATGCCAAGACTATGGAGGTGTTTAAAACCGGGATGATTTTTTTAATTGATACATTGTCAAGCTATGAGTCAGAGTTGTTGGGTGAACAGGATTTGTTAAGAATTTTGGATGGCTTAAGAAAAATGCAAAATGAAAGGCAGGCTAGTTGAGTCCAGAGATAAATAAGGCAGGGAAGATGGTTTCAGCAATAAGTGTGCTGAGGTGACGGTACAGAGGTGAAAGATGTTATGTTTACTGATCTTGTGGTTCAACCTCTGGCAGTTGCCAGAAAAAGGGGTGCAGTTCATGGATAGGGTACAGAGTTTGTGGAAGGGGCCAAATTCAGTAGTTTCAGTTGTCCCAATATTAAGCTAAGAAATTGTTGCTTGTTTGATGTGGCACATTGCTTTTTCAATGAGACAATTTACATGAAAACGTACAGTTAGGAACAGAAGTAGGCGTCAGCCCCTGAAGCAATTACTCACCAGACAGTTTAACTTCAGAGGTGGGAAATCTTCTAGAATCGATTATTCAGGATAGAATTAATATTAATAAAACATGGAAAAACCTGGGTGTATTCGGAAGAGCCACCATACATTTGTTAAAGAAAATCATGTCTAATTAGATTGCTGGAGTTTTTTGGAGAGGTAGCAAAGAAGGTTGATGAGGGGAAGACTGTTGATATGATGTACAAGAATTTCCAAAAGACATTTGGTTCATTGCCAGACATCAGACCTTTGACATCTGACATTTATATTATACGCCACCTGACAGATCTTTCTACCCATTCACTTAGCCCTTCTGTTCTTGATTTGCATCTGATCATCTTCCCACTTTACCACCTGTCCTCATGTCACCATGTCTTCATTCCCTCACCTAGGTTTTGATATAAATTGCAAAACGTTGAGGGCCCAACATCGAAGTCTGCAGGACCCCACTTGTCACATACTGTCAATCTGAAAATGATCTGTTCATGCAAGTCTCTGTTTTCAGTCAGTCATCCATGATAGTATGTTACCCATTATAGTATGAACTCCTACTTTGTGTACTAATCCTTTATGGAACCTTATTAAATACCTTCTGAAAATCCAAGTAGATTCTGTCAACAGGCTCCCCTTCAGTTAGAAGCAGTGGAGGGGTTGAATCAGCTGATTGTGAGGTAAAACTGGATATGGTCAACTTGCATGGGGAATATGGCATCATAATCTTGACAAGGTCCTCAAAAAAACACATCACTCCCCCAGTACAAAATGGAAGTGCCAGTCTTGAGTGTGGGGGGGTTTGTTTATTCTTAACGTAGGGTTGTTTAGCTCAGCTGGATAGCTGGTCTGCAATGCAGTGTGATGCCAACAGCATGGGTTCAATTTCTACACCAGTTGAGGTTACCAGGAACGAGTCTCTTTCTCAACCTCTTTTCCCCCGCCTGAGGTGTGGTTACCCTCAGTTAAACCATCACCAGTCATCTCTCTGTCTAATGAGAGAGTAGTCCCATGGTCCAGTAAGGCTTTGGCGACTTTTACCTTTACCTTGCTTCGCTGCAAGTGTGCTGCCATTAAGCAAAGGCTGAGAACAAAGCTCTCACTGCAAATTTTTTTAAAGAATTGATAAATGGGGCTAACTGCCATTTTTGCAATGACAGCACTGCCAAGCTACCAAATACTCTGGGCCCACCGCCTTGCAAATGCCTGGAAGGAACTGATAATGGAATCGAACAACCAGTTCTAGGTTTGATTAACGTAAAAATAAAGATTAAAGTTCTTTCCTGCACTTGCTCAGATTTATTTTCTTAGATGTCCATCTGAGAATGAAGTTAAAGCTCAATATTATTTTACAATATTATAAGGTAATTTATCAGGCGATCCAGCTGAAGATACTTCATACGGCCCATATAGCACCGGATCGATTGGCAAAATTTAAGGCAGGGGCATCCCCATGTGTCCCAAATGTAAAATAGAGGTGGGCGCTCTTGTACATTGTCTATGGACCTGTCATAAGATCCGTAGATACTGGACTAAAGTAGCAAGTGCCCTGACAGAAATTTTAGGAACGGAAATTAAAGTGGACCCCGTATCTCTCCTTTTGGGCTTTTCGAACTTATCCTCCCTGGACATGCATGGGAAGAGACTATTTTCTATTCTCTCTTTCTGTGGAAGGAAAAATACTTTGGTAAACTGGGTGGCTGAGGGCCCCCCTGGACTTTCAAATTGGCACAGATTAATTATGGAATGTATTCCCCTTGACTTCCTTACAAATATAGTGCACCGAAAGACCGAATTATTTTATAAAATATGGCAGCCCTTGAATTATATGAATACAGGTATTTCGGCTATCCTAACAAGGGCTTTTATTTAATTGAGATTATGAACCTGGCTGGTCCGGGGCTCCTTGGGAGAGGAATCCCGCACGAATACGGGTTTTGTTACATTTAATGTTAACACATTTCGAGCATGTATCTCACTACCCAATTTCTATGTTATCTGTTGTTTTTTTTGTTGTTTTTTTCTCTTTCTCTTATTTGAATAATGTAATGGACTTAAATATACACTCTGGTTAGTTGTAGGTTAGATTAGTAGTTAGTTGAGTTTTGTTTTTTTTTCTCGATATTTTTCTTTTGTTAAATTTTGGTTATTATATATTTAAGATTTAATTGTATATCAATGTTTGTACTTGAGAGTTTTGTTTATTTTTGTAAACTTGTAAAAATGTTAAATTTCTAATAAAAATATCTATTAAAAAAAGGTAATTTATACCTCAACAAGGGCTTTAGCTAATGAAGGAGCAGCGCTCCAAAAGCTTGTGATTTTAAATAAATCCATTGGATGATAACCAGGTATTATGTGACCTTTAACTTTGTCCACCCGAGACCAACACCAGCATCTCCACATTATGGGAAAGAGGAGAAGTTTAACCATTCATTAATTTGATTCAATTCTGTAAATGTCACTGCCTAAATGAAAATTAAAGACTTGAAACTGCTATAGACTTGCATTTGCATTTTTTATTGGAAATATTACTTCATTTAGCCATTTAATGTGATCCTTTCCATCAAACAGTAATATATCAGACTCATTCATCACTGGTTTGAAAGTAGTTTAATTGCTATAATCTTCCTCCGCTTTCCTTGGGCTTTTCAATCTTCTCTGGTAATGTAACAGACCATCTCTCACCTCCCTGTGATTTTACATTAGATGACATTATCAAAACATAGTAGATAATTACGAGGATAATTATCAGGGCCTTGAATTTCCTCAGGCATTGGGGCAGCAATACCAGCATAACTGGATTAATTAAGGCATAAACTGGAGTGGAAACTGGAAAAACCTACTTGTTGGTCTAAAGACCTGAGCATATTCTGTGCTGCTAAATTGCTGAGAACATATTATGGGGCTAAAACCTCATTAACATAAACATGATTGCTGACCACTTCAGAGCATTGCTGCTGATGCTTTAGTTACCTTGTCGCCAGTGTACCATTGTCTTTGTGGCCTTCTTGCTATGACAGATGAGTAGTGCATTCCTCTTGTGCATTTAAGATGTTTGCGAATATAAGCCCAGAATTACATACCAGACAGTTTAACTTCAGAGGTGAGAAATCTTCTAGAATTAAGTATTCAGGACAGATTTAATAGTTACATGGAAAAATGCAGGTGGATTTGGAAAAGTCAACATGGATTTGTTAAAGAAACTCATTTCAAATTAAATTGCTGGAGTTCTTTAGAGAAATAATAAAGAAGGTTGATGAGAGAAGGGCTGGTGATACCATGTACAAGAATTTCCAAAAGGCATTTGACACAGTGCCAGACCTTTAAGGGAAGTATAGGGCATGGATTAAAAGGGATAGTAGCAACAGAACAAAATTGTTGAATAATGGCTAATAAAGACTAATGGTTAGTGGGCAGTTTTTGGGATGGAAGCAGGTTTGTAGTGGAATCCCCTAGGGGTTAGTATTAGGGCCCTTACTTTTCCTGACATATATGGGCACATTGTCAAAGTTTGTGATTAGCATAAAACTTTTATATAACATAAAACATAAAAGTTTTAATGTTCCTTGCAAATTGGTGAGATAAATGTTTTCACAAAGCAATACTCAGGGTTGGGAATGCGCTGCCTAAAAGTGTAATGGAGGCAAATTCATTTGAGGCAACCATGATGCTATTGGGTGTTTATTTAAATGGAAACAACATGCAGGGTTATGGGGAAAAGGCACTACGTTAAAATGCTCAGAGGATCAGCATAAGCACAATGGGTCAAATGGCTTCTTTCTGCACTGTAACAATTTTGTGATCTTATGACACAATTTTTAATTAAAACTTCACTATTTAGTTCAAGCATCACAACCATGCAAATACTGTTTAATAAAGTTGAACCCACTGATTAATAACTACATGGAAAATAATTTCCTGATTTTAAGAAAATGATGCGATCAAGGTTTTCAGTTGATGCAGTAAGCCTCAAGAACAATATTGGAGTGGTGGATAACAATTACCTGAGCATTGACATCAGGTTACAGCCTTGAGATCTGCTCTGTAATGTCAAATGATCTTAATCTTATTATGTCATTGGTGCTGGTTCTAGTTATCTAGCTAATGGTTTTGTATGATGATTGTCTTAATGGTTATTTCATGTCTTTTGGCATTATTGCTGCAAATTGATAAGATATAGATCCCTGGTTTATTTCACAATTTATTGTCACAAAAGTACAAAACACACTGCAGTCTTAATTTAAGAATAAAACTTCAATAAAGCTACATTTTTACTGTACTGTCACTACAACAGTATGGCATTTGTTTCTGCTATTGCATAATAGAACTTGTTTTTTTTTTATTCCTAGCAAAGAATGATCTTAAGGTAGAAGAAGCACATCTTGAAGAATCACAGAAAAGGTATCATATTTCAGCTAATTATCTGACATGTTGCGATAAGACTGTTTTAGCTGAAAGATAAAATGCCGGATTCTTTAAATTTTATTAGATGTTTCAAAATTGTATGAGGGTAAAATCATGTTTTTTAAATGTTTTTGGTATGCAGTCACATTATAAAGTATTAACCTCAAGCATATTTAGCATAAAAGAACATTGATTATTTGTGAAAAATTACCCTTTCCAAGTCTATTATTGTGCAAAAATCAGTAATGCTGCAGTTTTACATGGATCCGGCTCTGATGAAGAGCAAAGTGAAACGTGCACGTGGTTCATGTCAGAGGTTAGTTAGTTATGTTGGATCAATATTCGCCACTGCTAACCACTCCAAATTAACAGGGTCGCTGGAAAGCATCTTATTGGCTAGGGAAGGTGCAAGTTCACTTTTAGACTTACCTCTGTCAAACTGAGTCTCTGCGATTTTGCAGCATCCTACAATATTACTGCAGAAGTTTGGTATTTCAGTTTTTTGGTTTACTTCAGTTGTGGATCTTTCTGCACGAACAATGATGTCCTTTCAATATGGAGGAAGACTGTAAATTTGCATGTGGTTATTTAGGCTTCAAAAATTTCTGACCCATTGGTGAGGGTGGTAAAGTATATTATACTTCACTTCATATAACCAAGCAGTTTCTGTTGTAAACATGATGCTCAGAAAATGAAATGAAATATATCAAACATTTAACATTGAGGGTGCAATTGAATAGTGACAGAAATATATCAGCCACCATATAGGATCTGGCACTTGTAAAAACCATATATTTTTAGCTTCCGAGATTTTTGATTGTGGACTGAAACAGAAAAGAGCTGCTTTAAGGATTGCTACACCTTTTAAAAGTAAAGTAACCTGTATTCAAGACAAGTGCTGTTTACACACCTGGTGCTGGTTTGTAGGCAGGTTTGAGCCAAGTTTGAGGATAAATTGGAGTTAAGGTGTGTATGGAAAGAGCTTTGACTGGCAAAACATAATTGATTGGTCTGTGAATTAGTGCCTAGTTATCAATGACAAAGACTTTCTGCCTGCCAGTAACAGTGCAATTGGTTCTCAGTGAGCTGAACAACAAGTGAGCATGAATCTTTTGGCAGAAACCATTGGAGTTCTGGAGAAGAAGGAGCTGGTTTTGCTCTGCAGTAAAAAGCTTAAGATACCCAGTTTATTTTCCCTTTCCGGTTACTGTGACTTATCATTGATAAGTCAAAGACCTTTAAAATTCAGAACCGGTCACCTTGTGTCTCCTAGAACACCTTGTGGAGAAAGAAGATTGAGAAGCAGCATTATTCTGACCAGCACAAACCTACGGACAAGGACCATGAACTGTCTTCCCAGTTTTTGGCTCTATCCATACACCCATGTCTCTTTTCCATGTCTGTGTCAGTCTGTATGTGAGTGTAGAGGGGAAGTCTTTAAAGGAGCTGAGCTTTAATAAGTAGAGTTACATATCAGTTGTTTATCTGTAGTTAGACCCGATCTATTTGTAATAAATAGTCAACTTCGTTAAGTATACAAAGGTGGTCCATGCATTCTATTGACCTCGGTTTAAAACACAAGTAAATTGGGGAATATTGTGTACTTCTATAAAATATTTAATATTATGACTCCAAAAATAGCAAAGTTTGCCCTCTAGAGCACTACCCCAGTGAGGCATAACACACTGTTGAGATGTCCTGAGCACAGGCCTAAAACAAGCATTGAGACCTTGTATGTACAATTATATTAATATGCTGTATTCAGGTTTGAGCAATTGCTAGTTTTTTAAAGTAACATTTGTTCATATTTCTTCACCTGTTGTGACCTCTATTGCATGATGGAATAGATTTAAAAGGTGATGCTCATTATTTATACCATGCTTAACATTGAATTAGTTCAAAATCATCCTGGTTAAAAATGGCTTGTAAATTAAAATGTTCAAAAACAAATAATCAACACAATAAAACTCAAAGTGGAAGCTTCAAGTTACTTTGAAGAAGTATCATTAATACCTCCAAACCTATCCTTTGGCATCACCTAGAGACTGGGGCCTAGATTTTCACCTTGACAGAGAACCTCCCTGTCATGATGAAAATGGTAGAAGTGGCTAAAAATTGTATTTCGCTGAACATGAATGCTTCCCATTTTCACAAGGAGTGGGAGTGGATTCATCAGGATTTTTGTAAGTGTAGTTCACAGAGACAAATGTCTTATCAATTATCAGCTGGCTTCACTAAAATAGGATTTTGGAAGCTTTTATTACAATTCTGACAGAAGAAATGCATTGGCAAATAAGCCCCACTACTCAACAAGCCATACCAAAAGTCTAAATGTTTCATTTGATCACCAAAATGGTGAATTTGTTTCTCTTTATTACTGTTGCCTAGAACAAAAGAAACTTTCACTAAGTTTCTTCAATTAATTCACATAACTCATTTATTAAAAATAAACTTATTCTTTAGACAACAGGTAAAACTTGGTATCAACTAAACTTCTGTACAAAATTAAACTGTGTCCCTTCAATCCCAAAAACTCACATTTGTACACAAACAAGGCATGTCAACTCAACTCTACAGCAATATTGTAGGCTTAGAAGGAGAAAAGGCAAATAAGTAACAACAGCCAAAGGCACCAATTCAGAAGATAGGATGGGGCAGCTTCTCATAATTCCTTTGATTCCCTGTCAACAGTGTCAACTTGAGGAATTATGAAGACCTTGAGACTAGATTTCAGATTTGAATGAGATACATTAAAATTAAACAAAGAACTGTGAATGCTGGAAACCTGAAACCGATCTGAGGAGAGAAAACAGGGTTAAATGTTTCAAGTCCAGTGGCCCTTTTTCAGAACTGTGGCTGCAGAAACAAGTTTTCCAAATGCCTTGTCAAACGCTAGGAGTGACAATGAAAGAAATGATGGTGAGCAAGAGAAAAGGGAATCCTGACAGACAGCAGAGCATATATGGTGGGCATACATGGAAGAGATCATCGTAGAATCCATATAATGCGGAAGCAGGCCACTTTCTCCACGGCTAACCCACCTTGCCTGCACACTGTGGGCAATTTAGCTTGACGAGTTCACTTAACATGCACATCCTTAGGCTGTGGGAGGAAAACAGAGCACCCAGTGGAAACCCACGTAGACATGGGGAGAATGTGCAAACTCCATGCGGTCACCCAAGGCTGGAATTGAGCTGTGAGGCAGCTGTGCTAACCACTGAACCACCGTGTAGTAGAGTTCATAGAATCATGGAATCCCTACATTGTGGAAACAGGCCATTTGGCCCATCGAGTTCCAATTGACCCTCCAAACAGCATCCCACTCAGACCCACCCCATTTCTGTAACCCTGCATTTCCCATGAATGATCCATCCAGCCTACATATCCCTGGACACTGGGCAACATAGCATGGCTAGTCCACTTAAACTGCACATTTTTGGACCTTGGGAGGAAACCCCAACAGACATGGGGAGAATGTGCAAACTCCACACAGACAGTCACCTGAGGCTGGAATCCAGCCCATGTCCCTGGTGTTGTGAGGCAGCAGTACTAATCACTGAGCCACCATGTTGCCATAACACTAAATTTAAACACTAAAATTTTAAAAATGAACTACAGGTGCTGGAAATTTTGAACAGAAACCAAAATTGCTGGAGAAACTCAGCAGGTCTGGCAGCATCTGTGGAGAGAAAGCAGAGTTAATGTTTCATGTACAGTGATCATTCTTCAGAACTCAGTTTATAACTAGTTCACTGAAACAGTGCGCTTTTAACAGTTTTACTTTTGGTTTTGTCTGTTACAGACTGAGTGAGATTTGCTTTCTGCTGCAAACTTCAAAAACTCATACATCTAGGTCTATGAAAATCTAAGACTGATTGATTGACAGAACCTTGCCATTGATCAATCCAGATCCAGTTTCAAATACTTCACAGTGTAATCCATAACATTTTATCTGGAAGTCAGCATTGATCTGGAAGAAAAAACACATACCAGCAAGAGAAAAGGGGAAGTATACCGTGCCTGAAATGTTCCTCATCATCATAGTCAAATTTCATATGAAGTCTCTTGGAGATACTTTGCACTGTTACCTTAATTAAGGCTAAGTTTGGAATGCCTTCTTGAAATCAAGATTCAATTATGATTTTCACTGACGAGTTTATTTTCAACTTTATATACTAAATAACAGACTTCAGTGGATGCTAAACTTAAATTGTAAAACAAATAGACAATCAAGCAATCCAATTTTAATTACCATAAGACCACAAGGCATTGGAGCAGAAATTAGGCGATTCAGCCCATCAAGTCTAGCAGGAATATCAAAACATTGCAGATGGTGTAACTGGTGGTGGCCAAATCTGAATTGTGACCAGTTAGGTTCAGAATCACTGCTGGCAAGGCCAGAAATGGGATACACTAATCTGGCCGATAGCTGGTACACTAGTATCGTAGCAACTTTGGATTCAAATGACAAATTATACTGTTCTGAATTACTATTGTAGTTATTATTCCAGCTCCATTGTTTCCATTCTCTGAACCTAATATAACTTTCAATCCTTCCATAGTGCATAAAATAGCAAGTAAAAAGGAATTTTTAATCAATATATTCTGTTTGTAAATGGATGCTAAATATGCCTACTGTATGCAAATCCTTATCTTCACCATATATACTATTTACCTTGTTCCTATCTCTATATTAGTTCTAGTTAGGTTCCGTAGATATCCTGAAATCAGTTGTTGTATCATCTGAACCATCATGACGACAAATTTGTGGCAGCATCTTTTCTCTTCCCTTCAGGTTTGAATTGTGATCTGGCAATTATATGCTCTATCTAGTTGTTTTGATCATTAATGTTTACTTGTACCCTGTCAAATTTGTGTCTCACTTGTAACAGTATTTGATTAGGTTTTTTTTACATTGGCCAAGTCCAGTTTTCAAGATTATTGATTGGGGCTGAGAAGAGTGGAGGAGAATTTAGATTCAAGTGTCAGACATCATCATCTTTGAAGTGTTCTTTCTGTACCATAAAGGTCATTACTACTTCAACAAAGTGTGTCTTTCTGATTTTAAATGCCATTAGTTTCTCAGTCTTCACGTCTGAATTACCCTACTCAAGAAGTCATAAAAAGTTTAAAATGTTGTAATTACTTACTTACAAGAACTTCATTCTAGTGGTAAACAGGCTTCACAAATGCATGGATGCATTTGGGACGTGAAGTCTTCCTGAAGTCTGTTGCCAGCTTCCACGTTATAACCTCTCCAAATTTTGTACCTTCTACACCCTTTGAAAGTATAATCCCAGTAGAACCATTACTGTCTCCACAGTTCCATTTTGTGTGTGTAAATTCATTTGATTTTTTTCGACTGGAAAACTGGGCAGATGACATTTCTATCAAATTTCCATTTCAAAATTGAACCCTCTGGATATCCAAACACAATTTGATTTGTCTGTCGATCTCCAAGTCATCTAATGAATTGGAATACGCAGTATTTCAATGAGAGTCGTTGGCAGTGTTCAAGGTTTTCTGGTTTTATGATACATTTGAGGTTATTTAGAATTAAAAATATAGTGTGTTCCTTTTGGCTGGATGAGGTAAGACTAGTAGAAGCAAGGAATTTCTGAGTTTGAAGATTGGTAACAGTTTGAGGAATGATCAACTTGTTGGTAATTTGGCATTCTTGTAGTACTTATTTCTGACTGCTGATGGAAGTGTGATATTAGTGGGATATTTTGCCTTCATTCACCCACCATGAAGGCTCCTCAACATCAGGTATTCCCTTTAGGCACATGCTCTTTATCATGGATGAATTGAAGAAGTTGGAACAAGGGAGAGGTAAGGCACTGGTAAAATGCAGCAGATGCAGGATATCTGAACCAAGAATAGAAAATGCTGGGAAAATGTATTAGGTAAGGCAGCATCTGTGATGAAAGCCAGAGTTAATGTTTCAAGTCAGTAAGAAAAGGCAAGATTGTCCCACGTTAGATAATAAGCTGCACAAGTGGAGACACATCAATCTGCACTTACATGAATTATAAATGTGACCCTTGGTCCTCACGACACATTCCAGCTGAAAAACTTTTTCCACATTTCTATATTATGCAGTGACTGTACATTTCAAAAGTACTTAACTAGATGCACACTCTTCAGTTGCTGCATATATTTAGATACTCTGCTCATAAGTGGGCAGCAGTCAGAGATAATTTGACGATCAGTCTTTCTCAATATTGTTGCCTGGGCCCTCCTGGTGAAAGTTTGAGTTAAGGCAGAGGATAGCTTCATTAATTGCCTCTCTTTATGTAAATGGTAATCCTAACAGCACCACAGTAACCTTGCATCTAAACACACACACACACACACTGCACTATCCTGTTTCTATCTTCCAATCACCTCTCAGCATATACTTCTGCAAGGCATAGCTTTTGATGAAGACTAAAAATTGTTTCTTTTCTTTTTTTTCACCACTCTGCCCTTTTAATGCCCTCATAACCTTTACCAATGCTGCAGAATTGGTTGTATTGGGCTGCTACATTTTTCACCTTCAACAGTAACAAATCCTCTAGTGTGGTGGGAATCCACCAAGTGTCTACCTTCTTAACATCTGACCCATAATCAAGCAGAAAAGGTGAGATTGCAATAATCTCAGGTCACAAACTGAATTTATACCTACCACAATACCATCTCAAAGAGAATCAAGGTCTGTCCATCAATGAAGGTTAACAGCAGCATACTTAAGTGATATCTCAACTCTTACGAACCTACTATCGAGATTATATTGAATGGACATGATGGAAATAATCATAAATAGTATTCTTTCTTAAGTCGTAGCTTCTAATTTTAGAGAACATTCAGTGATGAATTTTAACATTTACCGTATATTACTTATAATTTGAATATTACATTTCATTTATAAAACAAGGTTATAAGCTCAATATCCAAAAATATCCAAGGTTGCTTTAATGTGTGGCAATAATGATTTACCTATGACAGGAGAATAACGCACAACACATTTGTCATAGCCATTATATTTTAATATTGCGTGCTAAATCTTTAAAATAACGTCAACAGTTATGGAAGGAGTCAAATTTCATAACACTTCAATTAAAGCAAAGTACATGATTCTGAATATTATATATTCTCAGTAATGCATTTAACTGTGGAGGTTGACCTGGCATTTTAGTAGTTGGAATATGATCACTCACTGGGTTTGTTTTTTGCTCCAAGTCAACATTTATCTCTCTTTCTTTACTATGTCTGGGTACATTTGTCCAACTTTAAATTATTCATTGTAATTTTCTTAGTAACTATTCTTAGTAAAAGTATTCTGACTGAAGTTATTCATTCCTGTTGCTATTTTGGATCATGTTCAATCTCCCTTTTTTGGATTACATCTGTAATGCATTGGCTCTCCTTTTTCTGTCTTCCAAATTATCCAGTAATTTTTTTATTGGAAAGAGATCTTGCTCCGACATTGCACAGCTCTAAATGTCTGTTTTGTTATTTGTATTTTACTTGTCTGTGTCCAGATGCCAAGAATGTTGCTGTACCATAAGTGTAAGACCACATTGTGGTATGCTCATTATCCTTTGAAAGAATCCCTTCCACATCATAACTGATATTATAATACCCACTCAAGTACTTTCTCTAGCAGGCATTAACTATTCTTCAGCTTCTAGCAGGTACTGATTTATAACTTTCACTCTAATTTCCACAGTGTTTCCCTTGACACACCCTCTAATTTACCTTCTATCAATCACTTGTCATCTTCAGCAATGGAGTGAACTACCAGAGACATTACTTAAAATTATTTTTAGTAGCGACATGAGTTAAATCTTACAAGAATAAAGAATGGACAACTCTATGTTATATACATTGCTTATTGCATAGTACACTTGGTAAGTTCCAAAGTGTTCATGTGACATCAATTAAATTGTATTTTACTGCAGTAAAACCCTTTTTATAAAGTTGTCAATGTGGGTTATGCAATCTCTGTAGTATTGAGTGTGATGTTATAGAGAGAATGATTTATAGGGTTTTTCTGTTAATAAGAGAGACATAAGCCATATATATGATATCAAAGTATATGGTATATTATTGTCCTAGTGAGCGGCTACTGGTATTCATTCATGACAAATTTGTATTTTACACAGGCTCAACCTTGACTAAGCATTCTTTGATCTTGTTTGTTACATGCACATAATATCTGAATGAACATCCAGATCTAAATGACCTTTTTCTGCTAACATGCAATTGCAATTTGTTATTTTTCAGTGGCTTCTAAATATATCAGAATTTTATGGGTCATTACATTTTCCACATTTATGATGTTCACCTCTATATGACATGCAGGTGTACTTTAGTTGTACAGCCAAATGAACCTGGGGTTATTGAGAACATAAATTTCCATTGTGAGAATTTGAGCATTATTAGTTTAAAGGCATTCTTGTAGCTTTCATGTCATACATGAGAAATGTTAGGTCACATCTTGAAACAGCAAAGCTCAAAGTTATTTCATTGCTCTACTTCCAAAAGATCAAAGATTTTTCTTGAGTTGTTCTCTTCTAAGGAAGAATCGAGCTTTGACCAGTAGTTAAAGTATTTGAAGCATTTTCCAAATGGTGAATTGTTCAGTTAAAAGAAAATTGCTACATTTTGGGAACATATAATCCAAAGAAAAATTCAAGGAATATTGTGAGGCAGAAAGAAATGGGCAAGAGCTTGCGTGTGATAGTTATCTCAACAAAAGTACGAACAAGTATAAAAATATTTATGGAATAAATGAACTGAATTAAAGTGTTGTAAAGGTGCATAACTTAATGTGAAGATAATGCAAGCACGTCTTGTGGACGATTTGTTTTGGCCCCCTGTTACAGTATTATTAATGAATTCATTTTGCATGAATTTATGAAGTTTTTTTTAGTTCATTCATGGGGTAAGGATGTTGCTGGCTAGGCCATCATTTATGGCCAATCCCTAATTGCCCAGAAGGCAGTTAAGAATCCAGCACATTGCTGTGGGTCTGGAGTCACATGTGGGCTAGACCATCCTCCCCTGAATGACATTAGTGCACCAGATGGGTTTTTCAAACAATCGATTCATGAACACCATTAGACTATTAATTCCAGATTTTTATTGAATTCAAATTCCACCATCTGTCATGTTGGAATTAAACTTGGTCCCCAGGACATCACCTGAGCTTCTGGATTTACAGTCCTGCAATAATACCATTAGGCCATCACCTCCCCATTGTAATTACACAGTAACTAGAACAGCTCTTCCCATTGTGTTTGAAGTGCAGGAAACTTAGCTAGCATTGACCACACAGGATTTTGTTAACTTCGCTATGTGTATTATCAGTTTCAATAATTTACAACTCTTATTATTTTGATATTTCCACTCGTCAGTCAGTGTGGTATCTTGGATCAGTGGTGCTGGAAGAGCACAGCAATTCAGGCAGCATCCGAAGACAGGCAAAATCATTTCTGGATCAGTGGTGCTGGAAATTTCTGGATCAGTGGTGCTGGAAATTTCTGGAGACACCACCCACGCCCTCCACCTCCTCCAAGACTTCCGTTTCCCCGGCCCCCAACGCCTCATCTTCACCATGGATATCCAATCCCTCTACACCTCCATCCGCCATGACCAGGGCCTCCAAGCCCTCCGTTTTTTCCTCTCCAGACGTTCCCAACAGTACCCCTCCACCGACACTCTCATTCGTTTGGCCGAACTGGTCCTCACCCTTAACAATTTCTCCTTTGAATCCTCCCACTTCCTCCAGACCAAAGGGGTAGCCATGGGCACACGTATGGGCCCCAGCTATGCCTGTCTCTTTGTTGGCTACGTAGAGCAGTTGATCTTCCGTAATTACACCGGCACCACTCCCCACCTCTTCCTCCGCTACATTGATGACTGCATTGGCGCCACCTCGTGCTCCCGCGAGGAGGTTGAGCAATTCATCAACTTCACCAACACATTCCACCCTGACCTTAAATTTACCTGGACCATCTCTGACACCTCCCTCCCCTTCCTGGACCTCTCCATCTCCATCAGTGATGACCGACTTGACACTGACATCTTCTACAAACCCACCGACTCCCACAGCTACCTGGATTACACCTCTTCCCACCCTACCTCTTGCAAAAATGCCATCCCGTATTCCCAATTCCTCCGCCTCCGCCGTATCTGCTCCCAGGAGGAGCGGTTCCACCATAGAACACACCAGATGGCCTCCTTCTTTAGAGACCGCAATTTCCCTTCCCACGTGGTTAAAGATGCCCTCCAACGCATCTCATCCACATCCCGCACCTCCGCCCTCAGACCCAACCCCTCCAACCGCAACAAGGACAGAACGCCCCTGGTGCTCACCTTCCACCCTACCAACCTTCGCATAAACCAAATCATCCGCCGACATTTCCGCCACCTCCAAACAGACCTCACCACCAGGGATATATTTCCCTCCCCACCCCTCTCCGCCTTCCGCAAAGACCGTTCCCTCCGTGACTACCTGGTCAGGTCCACGCCCCCCTACGACCCACCCTCCCATCCTGGCACTTTCCCCTGCCACCGCAGGAACTGTAAAACCTGCGCCCACACTTCCTCCCTCACCTCTATCCAAGGCCCCAAAGGAGCTTTCCACATCCATCAAAGTTTTACCTGCACATCCACTAATATCATCTATTGTATCCGTTGCTCCCGATGCGGTCTCCTCTACATTGGGGAGACTGGGCGCCTCCTAGCAGAGCGCTTTAGGGAACATCTCCGAGACACCCGCACCAATCAACCAAATCGCCCAGTGGCTCAACATTTCAACTCCCCCTCCCACTCTGCCGAGGATATGGAGGTGCTGGGCCTCCTCCACCGCCGCTCCCTCACCACCAGACGCCTGGAGGAAGAACGCCTCATCTTCCGCCTCGGAACACTTCAACCCCAGGGCATCAATGTGGATTTCAACAGTTTCCTCATTTCCCCTTCCCCCACCTCATCCTAGCTTCTAACCTCCAGCAACTCGATCCCCTGACCTGTCCGGACTTGTCCGACCTGCCCAGCTCCTTTTCCACCTATCCACTCCACCCTCTCCTCCCTGACCTATCACCTTCATCTCCTTCCCCACTGACCTATTGTACTCTATGCCACTCTCTCCCCACCCCCACCCTCCTCTAGCTTATCTCTCCACGCTTCAGGCTCTCTGCCTTTATTCCTGATGAAGGGCTTTTGCCCGAAACGTCGATTTTGCCTGTCTTCGGATGCTGCCTGAATTGCTGTGCTCTTCCAGCACCACTGATCCAGAGTGTGGTATCTTGGTTCATTTCTTATTAATGAAGGTTTTACTCAGTTAAAGCTGCTTTAAGACAGAATTTTTGTTTATGGATCGAGCATTCATAATGAATTCCTAGGGGAAATATTTTAAAATGTATTTTGGTTTGGTTTCAAAACCAAGGAAATTTAAAATAATAAAAATGCCAGCAATTGTTTGTATTCGTGTAATTCTGGTTAAACATCAGAATGGTGAACCTCATGTTCGAACTTCTGAATGAGGAATCTGGGGCAATGTGCACTGTATTGATCGAAGGATGTAAATTACTTTGAGATAGTTCAGAGAAGGTTTACTAGACTAATACCTGAAATGGGGGAGGGGGGGTATTTCTTATGAAAAGTTGAACCTAGACTTGTATTCACTGAAGTTTGAAAAGTAAGAGTTGAAGCATATAGGGTCTTGAGGGGCCTTGACAGGATAGATGTAGAAAAAGCAATGTACAACCAGGGATTCACTGTTTAAAAATCAGGGGTCACCCATTTAAAATAACTTAGGTAAAAAAAATATAATTCTCAGAGGATTGTGGTCCTTTGGAACTCTCTTTCTGAAGAGGTGGTAAAAGCAGAGTATTTTTGAATACTTTGAATATTTAAAAGACTGAGGTGGATAAATTATTATTGAGCAAGAGGATGAAAGGTGTGGGCAGAATGCAATCATAGATCTTATTAAATTAAATATTAAATAAGTGTATGCAGATTGACTTCTCCTTGCAAAGTTTCCTGTTGATCAATGATTATCTTTAAAGGACAATCACTTATCAGACTCGTCTCACATTCACATCAAGCATGATGGCTGTGTCAAAAGCAGTCTTCTGCATGTGATTGCTTCATAGTTCCTTAAATGTATTTCCTGCATGTAGCATTCCAAAAACATGCTTGTGTGGTTTCTCAATTATATTTGAAGTTTTTATCTTCTTGGTAGATGAGGCCATGGGCTCATTGGGAGCTGAGGTTTTTGTAGTATTGCATATTGCACATATTACACATGAAGGTAAAAGGAATTATTCTAAAGCCACATTTATCATACTGCACAACATGTGTTTGCTGCAGTCCTTTTAGTACACACAATCATATCTGATAATCATGAGTAAGAAGTCTCATTTCCTACTCAGCATAGCGTGAATTGTTTCACTCAACAGAAGTTGATGTTTTCTCTGGCTTATTGACAACCTATAGCATATATGTACAGTGTTGAGATTATGATAAATTTTAAGTTGTGATTGTGCACCACGTTGAGGCAAAGGGCTTAATTCAGACATGTTGATGACATTGACTTTCACTCTGCACAGTTTGTTTTCTCTCTTGCCACAAATGAGCGTCTCCCTGAAGAAGTGTGGCTCCCATATTAAAGGTTTATTATGTGAAAGATATTTACTAGGAGCTGCCTCAGATCAATTGTGACATTATGTATAGCCTCAGAGACTCACCTCTAAATTAACAGGCCTCTATGGTGACCCTCCTCCTGCAATGCATCTGCCAAAGGTCAAGAGCCCTGTCTTTGAGACCCTTTGCCTCTGTTTTCCTTCTCCTCCTCCTCCTCCTCCATGTAAAACCCTTTATTCTGGACTGGGACTGCCTCCCCCCAGTGCACCTCATCTTCCTTCTCATCATCCTACTCCTCCAATGATGCCATGAGTTAGCTTTATGCAACTGTTGATGTTGTGCTTCAGGGGCACTGTTTGCAGCTGCCTAAAAGGTTATTGCCTACTTGCTTGCCTCCCAGAAGCTAATCGTAGTACTATATTGGCATTTGCAAATGCTGAGGCTGTGAAATGCTATGAATTCCTCAGAATAAAAGAGTTGGGCAGCTTCCAAAGTATCATGCAGGTACAAGTGGCAACATCTTGCTGCGGTCACAAACATGTGCAGGGAAGGGAACGATTTTTGTTTGACATAGGTTGATGAGTTTGTATTACATTGGCAAGATGGATGCACTCTTAAGGAAAACAGGCTCCCTGGTCTTCTGCATCTGCAATGTGCCATGTCCTTGGCAGAGTGAATCTGCTCCCCAACTTGTGCAAAAATGCAACTGCCTGGTTGCATCCACATGAGGCTGATCGGGAGGTGCAAAACAGAGGTCTGCAGCTGAACCTTGGAAATATCGGTTAGCATAGACATTCAGGACAATTTCAAAGCAGGGCTTGCACACCAACAGACTGAGGCGCCAACTCTTCTCACACCATGGCCCAAATGTTGGTTATTAATTCCCTGGTCAATTTGAACTGCCTTCTGCACTGGGGTTCAGTCATATGCAGATACAACATACACAATAGTAAACCTTTATATTGAATTAGAACTGAGTTGTCTTTTCCCCCACCCCCATACCCTCCAAGTGCCTGGTGTGCTCTGAGTTGTTTCCAACTCCTCATCTTGTCTCCTGTCTCTAGCTGCATGCTGCTCATGACTATGTGCCTCTCTAGTGTGTACCTACTCTCCACATTGTGTACTTTATGTCACTTTCACTTGTCTGGCACACTCTCCGTCCTCTCACTTGGGTCCCTGTGCTTACATGGGGAAAAAGACATTTGCCCATCTGACGCTTCAGGCACCACTCTCCAATTCCCCTGCCTGTCAGGCACAGACCTGTTTGATTTTCTTGAAGGACTCTAACAATCATTTAAACATTTTAAAGCTTCCCAAAAAGACACCTAAACTCTCCAAGGTGATAGATACTTGGACTTTACAAAGCACTCTGACGGGTTTCAGTCTTTTGTCTTAAGAGTGTCAAGCTCACAAGCTGTGTTCTAGAACCCCCACAGACAAAATCCACTTCCAAGTGAAGGCAGCAGAGCACTGAAATGTGCCATTGCAGTCAGGAGATATGCATGCACAAACTCTGCTCTGATTCCTTTCACCCCTCTGCAAAAATGGGTTGGATTTCTGGGTTCAGGATCCAGCACCATTTTGGATAAGGTGCAGAGCACTTCCTACTGCTCAAAAATTCAAAACAAAGAATTCCATGGAACTATATGGGCTAAAGCAGAGGAGTACTCCCTGATTCCGAGCCAGTGTTTCTTTAATTGCTGTTCGTGCTATGTGCAAATTGGCAGCCACATTTCCATATGTATAAGTACACTTTGAAAATTCTTAATTGGACAGAAAGCATTTTGGACATAAAGCACGTTGGGACATCAGTAGGTCATGAAAAGGTGCTATAAAAATTCCATTATTTCTTACTTGCACCATTACTAAGACTATTTAAATTGTTAAGAGTAATTTAGAACACAAGTTGGTCATACCACTGCTATTATTCACATGTGGCAACCATCCAGAAGACAGAGCACTGTTTCCAGTCAGTAATTTATTCAAAAAGATGTTCTTCATTTAAATTTTCCATCGGGTTAGTGCCAGAGCTCCTGTAAAGTGAAGGTCAATTCACAAGGTAATCAAATATCACTCCCATTCCTATTTCACTCTACCTATTAGAGATCTCAGTCATGTCATTTATGTTCTCAGACTATGTTTTTTTTGTAAACTGTCCTAACTGACATTCTAAAGGACACTCAACAAAGACTTGGCACCTGTACAAGCCAGACAGATTGCACCTGAACAGAGCCAGGACTGAGTTCTTTTCAGGACATTTTACTAGTGCCATTGGAAGTGTTTTAAACTAACCTGGCAGGGGTAGGCAAACCAAGAGAGAATAAAAGAGAAAAATACAAGGATTCACAAAATACTTGGGAGATCTAACTGGCACTAGCATAGAGAAGAGAAAATTAACAAGTGAAGCCAGACTAAGGGAGAAAATAGTTAAGTCTAAGTCAACGTTACTGTGCATGTATATGAATGCAATGAGTATACTGCATAAGATTGGGAAGTTACAGGCACAGATTACCACCTGGCAATATGGTGTTGGTGATAACAAGATCTAGTTCAAGGAAGAACAAGACTAAGTGTTAAATGTTCATCTTACTAGGTGTTCAGTAAAAGATAGAAAAGGAAGGGGAGCAATAGCAGTATTGGTTCAGGAGAGCATTGCTGTGCTCGATAAAGAATACATCTCAGATGGTTCAAGGACAGGATTAAGTTGGCTAAAGCTATTAAACAAAAAGGAGACAATTAAATTGCTAGTTGACGAAAAGATGGAAATGAGGTTCAGTGCAGGGAAGTGTGAGTTGATGCATTTTGATATGAAGAACATTGAAAAACAATCTAAATACAGGGCTACAATTCTAAAGGCAGTGCAAGCACTGAGTAACCAGGCTGGGCATGTGCATAAGTCATTGGCATTGGTAGAACAAGAGAGCAGAAAGTAAAGCATGCAGTATCATTGGTTTTGTTAATAGGGGCATGGTGTACATGAGAAAGGAGGTAATATTGAACTTGTATCACAGTCTTGTTAGGCGTCAGCTGGAATATTGTGTGCAACTGAACAGTTATGTTATAGGAAGGATGTGAAAGAATGGAAAGAGTGCCCAAGTGATTTACAAGAAAAGTTCCAGGGAGGAGAAATTAAGGTTATGAGGATAGATTGAAAATGTTGGGATTGTTCTCTGAGGAGAAAAGAAGTCTAAGAGGAGATCTGATAGAGGTTTTTAAAATCATAAGCGGGTTAGAGGGGATAAGGGGAAATTGTTACAATTTACAAAAGTATCAAAAACCAGAGGGCCCAGATTGTAAATGATTTGCTGAAGTAGCAAATGCAGGTGAGAAAGTCTTTTTCACAATAGTCAAATGAGTAGTTATAGTGTCAATGTGTCATACAGCATGGAAACAGATTGTTTGGTCGCACCAGTCCATGCCAACCATAATCCCAAAATAAACTAGTCCCACTTGCCTTCTCTTGGCCTATATCCCACCAAACCTTTCCTCTTCATGTACTTATCCAAATGTTTTTTAGATGTAGTAACTGTAGCCACTGTACTTTCGCTGGAAGTTCATTCCACACACAAACCACTCTCTGTGTCAAGAAATAGCCCCTCATGTTCTTTTTAAAACTTTCTCCTTTCACTTTAAGAACATGTCCCCTAGTCTTGAAATTCCCCACCAGAGGGAAAAAGACACCTGCCATTCACTTTATCTATACCCCTCATGATTTTAAAAACTTCTATACCTCAACCTCCTACACTCCTGTGAATAAAGTCCCAGTCCCTTCTAACCTCTCCCTATAACTCAAATGTTCCATTTCAGCAACATCCTGATAAATTGTCGCTCAACCTTCTCCAGCTTAACAATATTCTTCCTATAATAGGACGACCAGAATTTGACACAGTGCTCTGGAAGAGGCCTCACCAACATCCTGTACAACCTCAGCATGACTTCCCAGCTCTTCTACTCAAAGGTCTGAGCAATGAAGGCACACATGTTAAATGCCGTCTTTATCACCCTGTCTACATGTGATGTACTTGAACCTCTGTTCTACAACACTACCCAAGGCCCCTACTTTTAATTGAACGAGTTCTACCCTTATTTGTTTCATTAAAATGCAATAGGTCACATTTATCCAAATTAAACTCTATCTGCACTCCTCAGCCCATTGACCCAATCGATCAAGGTCTCTCTGTTATTGGAAAGCTTTGCCTGGAAGTGTGGAGGAGGCAGGTTCAATTGAGGCATTCATGAGGCTATTGGAGTATTTGGATAGAAATAATGTGCTATGGTATGGGGAAAAAGCAAGGTATTGGCAGTAAGTAATGTAGCATTTTTGAAAAGGCAGCGCAGACCTGATGGGCCAAATGGCTACCTACTGAGTCAGAACAGTTGTGTTATTCTGTGATATTTCAAATGAAGCTGTAAAGAGGGCTAAACCAATGCCAGCGACCGAACTCATATTGATCATCAGTGATTAGGTTAGTGCTGAATAGGTGCGACTTCATAGCATTGTCATTGACACCTACCGTTACATTGCTAATGTTTGGAATTACACTGATGGGAGAGGACAGGGTGGACAATTGGCAAAACAAGACTTGTCCTGCTTTTTTATGGAAATGGAATATCCAGACAATTTTCCTTATTGTCTGATAGATATCAGTGTTTTAGCCAAAGGTAATGCTTCAGATTGAGATAAAAATCAATGGCAAACAAATGGAGTTTGTAGGAGAGATCTGAAGACAGTAGTCTTGCTCTTTTAAAATTGTCTAGTTTGAACATATGTTATCACAAATGGCATTTTTAAAGGAAGCAAACACATGTGATACATGGCACAATGGTATTTCCACTCATCAGTAAATTAACAGAACTGTTTAATTGCTGAATTCCTAGAGGGAGAGTCAAACTAGAGGGATGGAAGTAAAAAGAAAGGAGGGTAGTTGAGGAACACTGGAATTACTTATATAAACAGATCAGTAAGTAATCATTTGGTCATGAAACTCAAGTAACTTGGAGAAATTTATATAAGCTTTGCTGAAGTAGTTGATTCTTTGTGCTGCTGAGATTAAGCAGTCCCTATGGACCTATAAATTCACCATAGGTATTGTAAAAGCTGTTAAGTCAGTAATAGCCACTAGATTTTGAGTGAATCTGCTTGGAATGTTTCTTCACGTCAAACTCATTTTAAGGTTAATTGTGCAAACATATCAAGGTTGAAAATATAATTTCTGTTATATTTTACAAAGGTTGGAAGCATACAAATGAAATATCAACATTTCTTCCTGATAGTCAGGCTTTTTGATAATCTAATCAAATATTGCTGTCAGAATCAATATTTTAGCAGTCCATGTCCTTTTCGCTAAAATATTTCCCTAAATGCTCTGAAATATATTTGTGTACATGTGCAGAGTTCATACTCAATACTTATCTGTAAAGTTCTGATCTTTTAGGCAAATAGATATAGTTAATAGACATGCTGAGGGGGCCATATATGTGGATATGTGTTCGTGCACTCCAGTGTTTAGCAAGACATTGGTTAGCTCAGCTGGCTGGAAGGCTAGTTTGCAGTACAGAGTGATGTCAGCAGCGTGGGTTAATTTCCCACATGGTTTGAGGTGACCATGAAGGAGTGTCCTTCCCAAGCTCTCACCTCATCTGAACTGTGGTGACCCTCAGGTTAAACCACCACCAGTCATGTCTCTCTGATAAGACAGCAAGTGTGAATCATTTGATCCATTTTGTCCTGGGAAATTAACTGTTGCAGCATTCTCTAATTCAGGAAGTAAAGGCAGTGTTATTACTGGTCTGTTAGATATTATGATGTAGGAGATGTTTACAAGATCTTACTGAATAAATTACTTATAACCTTATTTCTGAGTCACAGAAATAAGTCTGGTATGTTTCCTTTGAAGTTCTTTGTCCCCTTCTGATTCAAGCGTGTTCTATGCAGAAAACTTCCAGTGATGAAATTTCCAATGGTTTTAATTATCAATCATACATAAAACATAAATACAAGTATCTGTGTTGTCTATTTTACCACATTTACGTGGCTACAAAACTAAAGTTTTCAAGCAGTCGAAGCCTGTTTAGAGGTCAAATTTCTGTGATTGTGAAACAGTCCCCTGGTGTACTTTAATTATACTGGCAAGTATTTTTGAAGATTTGCTTTTTCCTGCATGTCATCTCTTTTGTGTCTCTTTTAACACTTTTGGATTTACACAGTGTTAGAAAGAGACACAAAGTCGAAGCTTTCTATCGTATACTCATCAGGACTGAGATGCAAGAAACCAAACTTTAGAAAGGGATCACCAGTTGACACAGAGAGAGAAGATCTTAGCAACAGATGAAGCTAACCATTTTACATTGTGACTTTGCAGTAAACACATGGGTGGGATTCACTACTAATAGGAAGCTGTTGTCAAGCCTAAAAAGAGGTTTTGCCAACCACACAAAGGAGTAATGTAGTATATGAGTTTCAGTGCATTTGTTATGCCAGGTACGTAAGTTGTATGTACCAGCAACTGACAGGCCATATCAAATAACATGTTCCTTTGACTATCCAAGGTGGGAAGCATATCAGTCATGCTACACCAACCCTTAGCTTGCGACTGTCTGAATGCCACATCAAAAATTAATTGCAACCCCGCAAATTGCCAAACTTGAATAAATAATCCTGATTGTGAAGAGAATTTGACCAGAAACCAGTTTTAAATGACCGGTTGGCTCATGGTGTTATATGTTTGCCTCTGCATATAGGCAAAAAGGAATTTATCCATCCATTGCACATTTTTCATTGAGAAAGGAGTCATTGAGACTGCCAGTGCCTATTGCATACCTCATGCGCAATAGCCTGGCTAATCTAAATCTATCTGTTTGGACTAAGTTAAATCAGTTAATTGGAATTGACAGTTAACAGTTTCTGCTGTATGCCCATACCAACCATAATCCAACTAATCAACGCCATCTTCTTTCACAGTATAATTTTGTGTTCCCTTTTTGTTTTTTTGTGTGTCAGTCTTGATGTATGCAAGACAAAAAACTTTGATTTTTATGCCTCTTTTCAAAAACTTTTCAGTTTGTTTCTTTCATTCATCAGACTGTCCTTTCGGGTGATTTTCATTCTTTCCATGGTTTATTTTTGGTGTCGCCTTCGATTTTCAAACAATTCAACATTCATGGAGTTCTCTAAAGTTTCTAAAATTAAGGTTCTACATCTAATGCTAATGCAAGTTCATATTCTAGTGAATTCTCATGCCAAAGATAAAGACATTGGCTTTCAGTTTTTTTTTCTACAAGCACAAACTAAACTGCGGAATGACATCCTATTAGCAGATTAATAAATCAAAAATCCCAATTTACGAAAGATGAAGTTAAACTGAAGTTTATTTTGGTTTATGGTCGATATGCAAACGTGTTTCTGAGCTTTTGACTCTTTCGTGAGATTATCAGCATTTTTTAGATTGTGTTTTTTAGATTGGTATACATGAGGGAAGAGCAGTTGAGGATATTTAAGAATGGACTTTAGAGAAGTTAAGCGCTGAAAATGTGTTGCTGGAAAAGCGCAGCAGGTCAGGCAGCATCCAAGGAACAGGAGAATCCATGTTTCGGGCATAAGCCCTTCTTCAGGCTTATGCCCGAAACATCGATTCTCCTGTTCCTTGGATGCTGCCTGACCTGCTGCGCTTTTCCAGCAACACATTTTCAGCTCTGATCTCCAGCATCTGCAGCCCTCACTTTCTCTCTTTAGAGAAGTTAAGCCAAAGTCCTAATAAAGACTAAAATTCACTGAGTATTTAAAAGGTGGAACGAGATATTTCAGATCATGAAAGAGCAGCTTGGTGTTAGCTGGATTTATGAGATAATCTGAGTCCATAATTATTCCTTCTGAAATATATATTGCAAAAGCCTAGACTTTGGAATCTTATTCAAGCCAATCATTCCAGAAGTGAAATGATGATGGTTTATGATTGGCATTGATTATTCAAATGAGGAGAAATTGTCCAAGATCCCAACGCATCATTGGGATTCATGTGCAGCAAGTGGTTTACTAGAAAATGACAGTGCAGCACGATTTTCTGACCAGTCTCCTAATGACCCCAGTAACTGTCTGAGGCTAGACAGCTCACATCCCTCATCATATTTTTGACTCTAAGGTGAGCTTACAAATCCAGATCTAAGACCATCAATTTCTACTTTGAAAACATCACTCATCTATCCCAGCTATTGTTACCTTCAGACTGCCCATTCTAATGCACTCCCACATTCTACATTCCTTAAACCTTAGTCCATCTAAAGTTCTTCCACCATGCCTTACTCCACATAGAATCCTATTTATTCATCACTCCTTTGCTTCTGACCAACACTGGTTTCCTGTTAAGGAACACCTCCAAATTTAAACTTCTAACCCCTTTTATTTTCCAAAATTCTCTTAATTGGTTCTTCATATCACCACAATCTTCTCCAGCCCTGCAACTTGCCAGTATATCTGGACTCTTCCACTTCAGTCCTCTTGAGGATCCTGATTTCTACCACTGGTGGCCATGCTTTCAACCACCTCGACCCTAAGCTCTCTCTCAACTCATCCATACCCCACTTTCTTCCTTTAAGACATTTCTTAAAACCACCTCTTTGACCATGCTTTTGGTCATCTGCTCTAATATTTTGTTCATATGGTATTTTGTTTTGTTCACAATGCCCTGTGAAGCTCCTTCCAATGTTTTGTTCCTATAAATAAAGTTATTGTTATCACGTTGTTGTCTCAGTAAAACCTATCCATGAAACCAATAATTTGAACACTGTGCTCTGAAGAAATAGTCATCTCTCAGCTTTCCCCTGTTGTATGCCTCATTTCCCACTCCCCAACTCAAGTACATATACAGGCGGACATCTTGCAACTAGATGTTAATGAGGGAAATATTTGTGAGTTTGTGTCCTTTGAATGTGGAACACAAAGGATTCTTGTTAGGTTACTATTGTCAGTACGAGCTCCAAAAGTTAATTTTGCACCAGAACCTGTGCAAGCACTTATAAAGCAACACCTTCCACATAGACCGAAGCGCACATTGTATAGTTCTTAAAGCAACAACCTGTTTCTGAAGTTCTGCCTACAAAAAAAAACAACCAGTCAGATGCTAAGGAGTATTACTCCAAAATACTAGCACATTAGGAGTGTTTTGTGCATCCTCCTTAGGCTGACTCTCCAGACGAGATGGGATTATTATCAGGGGGCAGATATTGTGACGGGCTCTTCTGGACTGTCCTGGGATGGAGCTCCTTCAGTGTCTGGATGGTATTCCTCCTCACTATCAGTGCGCAGTAGCACTTCCCTGACTTTATGCACAGAAACACCTGGAGGGAGATAGAGGTGAATCATCCATGCATATCCAGAAGCCAAAATGTGTTCTGAGAGACCTCGACCTGATGTCAAGCACTGGACCAGGCACTCAGGATTTGTGTCTGTAACTCACTAGTGTATTTACATCTGTGTATTTAGATACACCCACAGTAATCATGATTCAGACTTTGTAACTTTCTTCTATACTATTAATGTATTATTCCATATTGTGACTGTCACTGTCTCCCAGTATTCATTGCACCTTGCTTTTGCTCTCTGATATTATTTCTTCGTTCCCACATGCCTACCCAGTTTGTTTAATCCCTATTCTATAACACTAGTAAATCACCAGAAAATGAACACAAACTTGATCTATTTAGATGCAACCCTTCCAGCCTGTACAGCTCCCATCTCAGACTGAGCTAATCTCAAGTCCAAAGAATCTAAAGCCCTGATTCCTGCACCATCTTTCCAGTAAAGCATTCATCTACTTTCTATTGCTGTTCCTAAGTGTACGTGCACATGACACTTTGCATAATCCAGAGATCTCTACTTTTGAGATTGTTTTTGCTCATGTGTTACTTAGCTCCCGAAAGACTACCTTCAGGGCTACATCACTGTTTCTGCCCATCATTTGTACTGACATGGACCACAACTGCTGACTGTTCACATTTTCAGTTCAGGACCCTGCAGCCATGCAGTCACATTGACCCTGATACCAAGGAGGTAACACAAGATCCAGGATTCATGTCTGTGGCCACAGAAATGCCGGTTTATTTCCCTAATTATAGGAGTATATATAGTCACCTATCACCACTGCTCTTCCAGATTTCCCTTCACCCTACTGTAAAGCTGAGCCACCCAATGTAGCATGGAATAGACTCTAGCTGCACTGCCTTGTTCTCATCAGTATTCAGAATACCGGTTGGAAGGTGGAATGCAGTAAGGGAGCTCCTGGACTAATTGCCTATTAATCATACTTCCTTCTCTCTCTGCAGTAGCTTAAACTGAGGGATTTGTTTTTAATTTATAAAGTGTGGGCATCAGTGGTTGGGCCACCATTTATTACCCATTCCCAGTTGCCCTCATGAAGATGATGGTGAGTTGCCTTCTGGAACCACTGCAGTCCATGTCCTGTAGGTTCATGAGTGTCCAAATGTCCATTGTGGGTAGAGTTCCAGGACTTTAATCCAGTGACACTGAAAGAATGCGAATGTCTGTGGATGTGGTGCTGATCAAGTGGGCTGCTTTGCCCAGGGTGGTGTCAAGCTTCTTTGCTGTTGTTAGAGCTATGGTCTTCCAGGCAAGTTGGAGAATTTGATCATACTCCAGACTTGTACTTGTGGGGCTTTGGGGAGTTTGTGCACTCTTGAATTTGGTACTGCTTCACTATTTCCCTGCTAGTTAATAACCTTGCTTATGCTAGTAAACCTTACTTCTACTAATAAACTTTTAACAATACTAATAAACCTTCCTACTGTCAATAAACCTTACCAGTAACAATAAATCTTCCTAACATTGATAAATCTTACTATTATTTAATATATTGAACTCTTGCCCGTGCTGTTCATAGCCTCAATGGTCTCTCTCTCTTCAACTGACCTCTTGCCCTGTTTCTTTGTGTTTATAGTCTCCCTGGTCTCAATCTTAGACATCAATTTATTCCCACTAGTTTTTCCAGTATTTTTTTTTGCAATTGACTTATTATAATCCTTGGTGGCAATGGGCCATGGTTCTCATTACTTCAGGTATGTCATTTTGGATCTTTTAATTATTTCATGCCTTTGCCATTTCCTTATTCCCCATTAAAATGTCTCCTGTCTCAGCCTCTGAATAAACTACATTTACTTTCACTGCTTTCTTTTTGAATACTTGTATAACCTCTTATAATTTGTGTTCTTTTTATTTCTGTTCAGTTTACGCTTATATTTATTTACTCCCCCTTTATGAAAATTTCAGACATCCTTTGCTGGAATATAAATCTTTCCCAGCCCCCAGGCTTACTATGCTACACAATAATATTGTAAGCCTTATCTTTCAATTAAATGCTATCTTTCCAATGCTTCAGTTGGCCATCTGTTGTCCTTTTTTCCTGTTTGATTATTATTTCTCAATGAAGTGTAGACTTGTTGTGGATTATGAAATATTTATTTAAACATTGACATAGAATAGAGAATCATAGAATCCCTACAATACAGAAACAGGCTCTACGACCCAACAAGTCCACACTGACCCTCTGAAGACTAACCCACCCAGACCCATTCCCCTACTCTATTACACTACATTTACCCCTGACTAATGCACTTAACCTACACATCCCTGAACTCTATATGGGCAATTTAGCATGGTCAATTCACCTAATCTGCACATCATTGGACTGTGGGAGGAAACCAAAGCACCCCAAAGAAACCCACGTAGACACGGGGAGAATGTGCAAACTCCGTACAGACAGTGGCCCGGAGGCTGGAATCGAACCCGGGTGCCTGGCACTGTGAGGCAGCAGTGTTAACCAAAGAGCTATCGTGCTGCCCCATTTTCTTCCACAGTGAATACTAATGTAATGAGGTATCATGACTCATCTACTATCAAAACCTTCCACTTTGCCTTAACCAATTTGCCACGATCCAGAATAATTGGTTTTATCAAATTCAGTACTCTATTCTAACTTATTAAGACCATAAGACATAGGAGTGGAAGTAAGGCCATTCGGCCCATTGAGTCCACTCTGCCATTTAATCATGGCTGATGGGCATTTCAACTCCCCTTACCCACATTCTCCCCGTAGCCCATAATTCCTTGTGACATCAAGAATTTATCAATCTCTGCCTTGATGACATTTAGTGTCCTGGCCTCCACTGCACACCGCGGCAATGAATTCCACAGGCCCACCACTCTCTGGCTGAAGAAATGTCTCCGCATTTCTGTTCTGAATTGACCCCCTCTAATTTTAAGGCTGTGCCCACTGGTCCTAGTCTCCCCACCTAACAGAAACAATTTCTTAGTGTCAACCCTTTCCAAGCCATGTATTATCTTGTAAGTTTCTATTAGTTCTCCCCTTAACCTTCTAAACTCCAATGAGTACAATCCCAGGATCCTCAGCTGTTCCTCGTATGTTAGACCTATCATTCCAGGGATCATCCATGTGAATCTCCGCTGGACATGCTCCAGTGGCAGTATGTCCTTCCTGAGGTGTGGGGCCCAAAACTGGACACAGTACTCCAAATGGGGCCTAACCAGAGCTTTATTAAAGTCTCAGTAGCACATCGCTGCTTTTATATTCCAACCCTCTTGAGATAGATGACAACATTGCATTCGCTTTCTTAATCACGGATTCAACCTGCATGTTTACCTTTAGAGAATCCTCGACTAGCACTCCCAGGTCCCTTTGTACTTTGGCTTTATGAATTTTCTCACCATTTAGAAAGCAGTCCATGCTTGTATTCTTTTTTCTAAAGTGCAAGACCTCGCATTTGCTCACATTGAACTTCATCAGCCATTTCCTGGACCACTCTCCCAAACGGTCTTGATCCTTCTGCAGCCTCCCCACTTCCTCAGTACTACCTGCCTGTCTACCTATCTTCGTATCATCGGCAAACCTCGCTAGAATGCCCCCAGTCCCTTCATCCAGATCATTAATATATAACGTGAACAGGTGCGGCCCCAACACCGAACCCTGCGGGACACCGCTTGTCACCGGATGCCATTCCGAAAAAGAACCTCTTATCCCAACTCTCTGCCTTCTGTCAGACAGCCAATCCTCAATCCATGCCAGTAGCTCACCTCGAACGCCATAGGCCCTCACCTTACTCAGCAGCCTCCCGTGTGGCACCTTATCAAAGGCCTTTTGGAAGTCTAGATAGACCACACTGGGTTTCCCTGGTCTAACCTACTTGTCACCTCTTCAAAGAATTCTAACAGGTTTGTCAGGCACGACCTCCCCTTACTAAATCCATGTTGACTTGTTCTAATCTGACCCAGCTCTTCCAAGAATTTAGAAACCTCATCCTTAATCGTGGATTCTAGAATTTTACCAACAACTGAGGTTAGGCTAATTGTCCTATAATTTTCCATCTTTTGTCTTGATCCTTTCTTGAACAATGGGGTTACAACAGCGGTCTTCCAATCATCCGGGACTTTCCCTGACTCCAGTGACTTTTGAAAGATCTCAACCAACGCCTCTGCTATTTCCTCAGCCACCTCCCTCAGAACTCTAGGATGTAGCCCATCGGGGCCAGGAGATTTGTCAATTTTAAGACCTTTTAGCTTTTCTAGCACTACCTCTTTTGTGATGGCAACCATACTCAACTCTGCCCCCTAACTCTCTTTAATTGTTGGGATATTACTCATGTCTTCCACTGTGAAAACTGACGCAAAGTACTTATTAAGTTGTCCAGCTATTTCCTTATCTCCCATCACTAGCCTTGCAGCATCGGTTTGAAGTGGCCCAATGTCTACTTTTGCCTGTCGTTTGTTTCTTATGTATTGAAAGAAACTTTTACTATCATTTCTGATATTACTGGCTAGCCTACCTTCATATTTGATCCTCTCCTTCCTTATTTCTCTCTTTGTTATCCTCTGTTTGTTTTTGTAGCCTTCCCAATCTTCTGATTTCCCAGTGCTCTTGGCCACTTTATAGGATCTCTCTTTTTCTTTGGTACATTTCCTGACTTCCTTTGTCAGCCGTGGCTGTCTAATTCCTCCCGGATAATCTTTCTTTTCTTGGAGATGAACCTCTGTACTGTGTCCTCAATTATACCCACAAACTCCTGCCATTTTTGTTCTACTGTCTTCCCTGCTAGGCTCTGCTTCCAGTCGATTTTCATCAGTTCCTCTCTCATGCCCTCATAATTACTTTTGTTTAACTATAACACCATTATATCCGATTTTTTCTTCTCTCTTTCAAACTGCAGACTGAACTCTACCATATTATGATCGCTGCTTCATAAGTGTTCCCTTACTTTAAGATCTTTTATAAAGTCTGGTTCATTACATAGCACTAGGTGCAAGATAGCCTGCTCCCTTGTGGGGTCCATGACCAGCTGTTCCAAAAAGCCATCCTGTAAGCATTCCAAGAATTCCTTTTCTTTGGATCCACTGGCAACATTATTTACCCAGTCCACCTGCAAATTGAAGTCCCCATGATCACCGTGACCTTGCCTTTCTGACATGCCTTTTCTATTTCCTGGTACATGTTCCCCCTCTGGTCCTGACCACTATTAGGAGGTCTGTACATAACTCCCATTATGGTTTTTTTGCCTTTGTGGTTCCTCAATTCTACCCACACAGACTCCACATCATCCGACCCTATGTCATTCAGTGCCATAGATTTAATTTTGTTCTTAACTAACAAGGCCACCCCGCCCCCTCTGCCCACTTCCCTGTCTTTTCGATAAGTTGTAAATCCTTGGATGTTTAACTGCCAGTCCTGAACCCCCTGCAACCATGTCTCTGTGATGCCTACCACATCATAATCATTCACGATGATCTGTGCCGTTAGTTCATCTCCTTTGTTACGAATGCTATGAGCATTCAGGTAAAGTGCCTTAATGTTAACATTCTTATTATTAGAGATATTGGAAGTCATAAGATGCCCTAAGTTATCCTTCCTTTTTGTTGCATTCCTAATCTGCCTCAAGGTTAAATCTACCTGCATACATGCTATCCTCCTGCTTATCTTTCCATTAAACTCCATACTCCCTGTCGCCTCCACTTTCCCTTCCCCCCCCAACTCAGAAGTTTAAAGTCCTACTGACCACCCTATTTATCCTCTTCGCTAGAACATTGGTACCAGATCGGTTCAGATGGAGACCGTCCCAACGGTACAGATCTGCCCCGGTTCCAAAACTGATGCCAATGCCCCATGAAATGGAATCCCTCTTTCCCACACCAATCCCTTAGCCACGTGTTTACTTCCCTAATTTTCTTATCCCTATGCCAATTGGCACGTGGCTTGGGCAGTAATCCGGAGATTATGACCCTTGAGGACCTGTACTTCAATTTCCTTCCTAGTGCTCGATAATCCCCAAACAGGTCCTCCACCCTAGCTTTGCCTGTGTTGTTAGTCCCAACGTGGACCACAACAACTGGATCCTCCCCCTCCCGCTCCAATATCCTTTCAAGCCGGTCGGAGATGACTCGCACCCTGGCACCCAGGCAGGCAACACACCATGCGAGACTCCCGATCCGGCTTGCAAGGATACTATCTGTCCCCCTAATTATAGAATCCCCTATAACAACTACTTGTCTTTTTGCTTCCCCCTCTTGAATGGCCTTCTGCACCATGGTGCCATGGTCAGCTGGCTCATCCTGTCCAGAGCCCTTTTCCTGATCCGTATAGGGAGCAAGAATCTCATACCTGTTGGACAAGGTCAAGGGCTGAGGCTCCTGCACTCCTAAACTCAAGTTCCCCCTGCCTGCCTCACTTACAGTCACATTCTGATGTCCCTGATCACTAACTGAATGTGAATTACTTAATCTCCCAGGTGTGACTGCCTCCTGAAACAAAGCGTCCAGGTAACTCTCCCTGTCCTGGATGTGCCGCAGTGTTTGAAGCTCAGATTCCAGATCATCAACTCTGAGCCGTAGTTCTTCCAGCAACCAACACTTGCTGCAGATGTGGTCACTGCCATTCACAATGGGATCAGCCAGCTCCCACATCATACAGCTACAGCACATCACCTGCCCAACCATCTCTGCTTAGTTAATTACTTTATTACTTTGTATAGGTTTGAGTTAAAATACTTTCTGATACCTCTCTGCTATAGTCTTTTTCTAAAAACCAATTAATAAATAAATCATAAAAAGTAAATTTTTAACCATTCACCGATAAAGAAATAGAAAATCCTTACCTTAACAAACCAGAGTCCTATTTTTGGTTAGAGGAGGGGTGGGGGTGGGGGAGACACAACACGTGTAGTGTCTCGGGTTCAGCCACTGCCCAGATACATTACCGGCAGTTCCCTGGTCGTCATTCCCGCTCTTCCTATTTATTAACTAGGTTAGAGGAAGAGGGCAGGTGGGAGACACTACAGTAGTAGAGTCTCGGGTTTAGCCGCCTTGCTGATACATATGGTCACTGCTTTCCTTCCCGGCTGCCCCTCCGGTCCACGTCACTTCCTCCGCTGCTCCCGCTCCTTCTGTGAAAGAGAAAAACACCGCTGCCCACTACCGGTAAGTAATTTTAATAAAAACTGCCTTACCTCTTCTGCAGTCTTCTGAGTTCGTCCTACCTCCACTGCTGCTTGCACTTAAATAATGCAACTGTATCAATTTTGTATTTGTAAAGCATTTTGGGTGTCTCAAATTGTAAAAGGTGCTGTACCAATGCCAGTTATTTATTTTTTGTGTACATTTCTGAAGAGGACTGTGCTTCACAAGTAGTGCAAAAGTTTTCTTTCATAACAGCTTAATGTAATATGAATATTCTATTAGGAGAATACTTTTAAAATATATCTTCACACACTTTTGCTTGTCTCTTACAGTTCATACTTTTAGGCACTTTAATGTTTTAGTATGATATTTTTAATTATTTGGTTGTAACTTTCTAGACTCTTCAAATGTAGAATTAAATCATGAAATGTAGAAAATTTAAAATATCAGAGCCATCAAGTTTGCAAATCATGGATGAACAATTAAACAATCCATGATACAATTAATTTGAACTTCAAAGCTGTAGGTTTTCAGAAGACTTCACTTAACAATCATACTAAGACTTGAGAGTTAATTTGAAAATCAGTAGGTTGTTTGAAACTTCTTAAAGGCAAGTGGAGCAGATACCTGATGCCTAACAATTTAGTTTCCCCTTGATTTCATCCTAAATCCCTGGAAGAAGGTCATTTTCATATTTGACTTGGCAATCTGTACCAACAGAAAGATAGCAGAAATATCTGACCCGTTTAACTGTCAGAAACTTTCAAGGTCAGAAGTCACATGACACCGCCACATCAGAAACTTTCAAAACTTGGATAGGACAAAGAAAAACAAAAGGATTTTTTTGTTAAATTTAAGCAGCTCTTGGGACATTTTATTACACTGAAGTTGCTATACTCGTGGTTGTTCATCTATTCTTGTCAATTTGAGTCATGCATTCAAATGTTAAACCTTAATTATTGCTGGGTTTTTTTTGAGTTTGTGCATATAGATGGTATGCTAATTTTTGTTTTGATAATAAACCAATATCTGTGTTCGTTAAATAAAGCTGGTTGATAGGTTATTTTGTTTACCCATCTGATATAGGTAAGAAAGTAAATTGGCCACCTTGGTAACTAGGAAAACGATTTTTTTTGTTTTATTTTGTGAACTTTGGAGTAATAATATAAGAGAGATTGTGCATTGCTCCAGCCTCAGTCTAAAATCACTTGAGTACTCTTCCAAGTTGGGTTTCCTTTGTAGCACTCTTGTATCTGTTGCTTGGCACTTATATGAGAATTTGAAGATCTCACTGACCACTATTTGTTGTATGAGCAGGCAAATCAAATCATGGCCTACAACATTGTATAGGCATGCCAACCCACTCGGCTATATGAGCTATTTCTCATGATGAAGATTCATAACACCATCCTCGAAGTGGCATAAATTACAGGGCCTGCGTGGTGATGGAAGAGAAAACCACTTCTAGAAGTGTTTCTTCTGGTTAACAAGATATAGTTTATTGTATGTTACTGACTAATTAAAGGTTGTACGGATATGATAGACATTGTTCCAAAGACTTTTAGGTCCAGATGTTAGGTCTCACATTGTCACAACAATAACCAACAATTTACCATTAACTGAGGGAAATTCCACACAAATTTGTTCAAATCTCAAAAACCTGATGAAAAAGTAAGCCAACTTTGTCCACAAGGGTGTAGACAAAATATGGTTCAGCAGACCATTTACTGAAGGGGCACCAGGAGAAACTGGGTAGTAGTAGAAGATTTATCTGTGCATGACTGTAGAGTAGTTATACCAAAGTCAATGCAAAGAGAAATCCCACATAAATTCTACTGGGGACATCTAGGTATCACAAAGAGCAGAGCAAGAGCACTCATCAATGTAGTAGCCAAACTTTTCAAAAAATATAGGGTCTTATTTTGCTATGCCAGATGTGTACCATTCTAGTTAAGGAAACCTGGTTGGCATGGATGAGTTGGACCAGTGAGACTGTTTCGGTACTATATGACTCTAACTCTGCTGGCACTTCGAGTCATAATGATTTCATCAAGGCTTCCATAAAGTCTAGCTATGTATTTGTTTAATGTCCGAGGGAAAATGTATTTCATCGACTATTATTCAAGATGAATTGAAGTGGATAAGTTAATTCAAACACAGCAGACTAAGTGGTCAGAGCTCTGGAAAGGATCTTTGTGGTTTCCTGGAGGCAGTATTAGAATTAGTATTAGACAACAGACCTCAATTTATGAATAAGAATTACATGAAGTCCACTTCAGAGGCAGGCTTCAATCAAGTAACAAATTCTCTCCTTAATCCTCAGTCAGGGTGAAGGTAAGAGCAGTCAGTACTATGATGTCACTGATGCATAAGAATCCAGACTCAGGATGAGTTCTACTTAGTTACAAAGTGCCGCCATTGAATAATGAGTGCACACCAGTGGAACTGTTCGTGGAGAGGATGTTAAAAATACCAGTTTTGGATACAACTTGAAAGCAAATATAATCTCTCAAGACCAAAACAAAGATAAAAGAACTGAGATTAACCTCCGCAAAATGTAACAGGTGTTGGTACAACTATAGACACAGAGCAAAAACTCTGTTGGCATTAAAGCCAGGGTGGAAAGTCTGGTTAAGGGCCAGCGACTCAGAAGCCACAGTTATCAGACAGACAGATTAACTGAGATCTTAAATTGTCAGAGCACCTGAAAAGACATTCACTCAGAACAAGAAGGTATTGATCTTACACCAGCTAAGACGTAAAATTGAGTATGATTATCACAGAGTATGAGACAGCTATACCTAGACTACATCAGATAGTATACAGAGTGGTACAACTATTCCAAACATGTGCAACACTATCAATCTAGTGTTAAACTCAGGAGAAACGTTAAGACACCATAAGCAGAGTTTCAAATCAAGTGTTGACCTGCAAGATTCAGGCATTAAGAAGGTGGTCCAGGTAATGATAATAGCAATAACAGCAATAATAATGTTAATGATTACAAAGGCTACCTAATTAAGTAAAAGTAAACTATTGGAATAGTGTAATAGGAGAACCTTGGGGAGGGGGAGAGCCAGTGTGGGGAAATGTGGTACAATGAGATTTATGTAAATGATGATCTAATTGGTAATTTGACTTTGAGGGCAGTCATAGGGAAGACACCAGTCTGGAATGAGAATATGAAGAGAGAATTTTAGGTATTACAGTAGGAAGCTATATTTAATAACCTTCAATATGCAGATGTAAATAAGGAAATGTTACATCGTACCTAAGGATTTGAAGAAATTTACTTAGTGATAAGTAGCAAACTACCTCAAAGGCAATGAATGTGCAGACAGTCTCAGTCCACCAAAACTCCAAACTAGTATCTCAATGTGCAGGTACCAGTATTGACTTAAAGCACAAGAGACAGCAGTACAGATACCCAGGTCTCATGATATGCAAGGTCAATGGTAGAACAGGTGACTCAGTGGTTAGCATTGCTACCTCACAGCACCAGGGACCTGGGTTCAATTCTAGCCCTGGACGAATGTCTATGTAGAGTTTGCACATTCTCCCCGTGTCTGCGTGGGTTTCCTCTGGGTGCTCCAGTTTCCTCCCACAGTCCAAAGATGTGCAGTTTCAGAGTGTTCAGGGACATGTAGGTTAGTTGCATTAGTCAGGGGTAAATATAGGGTAGGGGAATGGGTCTGGGTGGGTTGCTTTCGGAGGATCAGTGTGGACTTGTTAGGCCGAAGTGCCTGTTTCCACACTGTAGGGATTCTGATAAAAACACCCAAGTGTTGAATCCATGGTAGCAACATAAACCATGAAGACAACTCAAACTACTGTCAGCACAAGACATTGTTTGGTGTGACTCTCACAGGCATCAAAACCTGGGGAATATCCATCACAAGCATTAAAGCTGTTAAAGCAGGAAACAAGGAGCCTGGTTTTAACTCTGCCTAACTGCAGGGGAAACACAGGTAATAAGAAAGCAAAGGAAGAACTGATTTGTTGCACAAGGGAATCACTGAGGTGATTTTAAACATGCTGCTGTCTGAATCTATTAGAGAATGTAACTGCATTGTTCACTTAATGTCAGGTCTCTATTGTCCAGTTATCTCCAGCTTTCCAAATCAACAGTAGCTTGTAGAAGAACTAAGTGCAAGATAATCAATGGGTTTGAGTGAAATGGAGGAATTTGTGACTGTAGGATTAATTTTTGTTAGTGGGGAGGGGTGCATGGTGTCCATGGGTTTAAGTATTTGTGTCATGGCACGCTTTGACATTGCCTGATTAATCTGCTGACCTCTCTGTCCACCAGATGAGTTGCTGCAGGTACCCGATCACATCAGGCTCCCCCTCTGTAAAGCAGTCCTCACTTTCAACCTCCTGTTACTTTACTCCTCTTTACAGTGCTATGTTGTATTAGGCACAACAAACCACCACCATTGTGGACACCGTTGTTGATACACACCAAAGAACTCTTACAACTTTGTCTAGGTACCAGTTTCATGTCATCAACAAACAAGTGACTTACCTTGTGCTCACATAACTCTACTTGTAAATTGCTTCTACATCAGTACTAGTGCTATTTAATGGTACCATTAGCTGCATGCTTAGACAATAGTCCTTGTTTTCAGGGAGACACCTACTAACTCTGCTCGGTGTGTGAAAATCAGTGTGGGGGAGGAACTGTGACTGGTTCAGAATTGATGCATCATGGATACAGAACTGGCTCAAAGGTAGAAGACAGAGGGTGGTGGTGGAGGGTTGTTTTTCAGACTGGAGGCCTGTGACCAGTGGAGTGCCACAAGGATCGGTGCTGGGCCCTCTACTTTTTGTCAGTTACGTAAATGATTTGGATGCGAGCATAAGAGATGCAGTTAGTAAGTTTGCAGATGACACCAAAATTGGAGGTGTAGTGGACAGCAAAAAGGGTTACCTCAGATTACAACAGGATCTTGACCAGATGGGCCAATGGGCTGAGAAGTGGCAGATGGAGTTTAATTCAGATAAATGCGAGGTGCTGCATTTTGGGAAAGCAAATCTTAGCAGGACTTATACACTTAATGGTAAGGTCCTAGGGAGTGTGCTGAACAGAGACCTTGGAGTGCAGGTTCATAGCTCCTTGAAACTGGAGTCACAGGTAGATAGGATAGTGAAGAAGGCGTTTGGTATGCTTTCCTTTATTGGTCAGAGTATTGAGTACAGGAGTTGGGAGGTCATATTGCAGCTGTACAGGACATTGGTTAGGCCACAGTTGGAATATTGCATGCAATTCTGGTCTCCTTCCTATCGGAAAGATGTTGTGAAACTTGAAAGGGTTCAGAAAAGATTTACAAGGATGTTGCCAGGGTTGGAGGATCTGAGCTATTTGGAGAGGCTGAACAGGCTAGGGCTGTTTTCCCTGGAGCGTCAGAGGCTGAGGGGTGACCTTATAGAGGTTTACAAAATTATGAGGGGCATGGATAGGATAAATAGACAAAGTCTTTTCCCTGGGCTTGGGGAGTCCAGAACTAGAGGGCATAAGTTTAGGGTGAGAGGGGGAAAAATATAAAAGAGACCTAAGGGGCAACTTTTTCACGCAGAGGGAGGTACGTGTATGCAATGAGCTGCCAGAGGATGTGGTGGAGGCTGGTACAATTGCAACATTTAAGAGGCATTTGGATGGGTATATGAATAGGAAGGGTTTGGAGGAATATGGGCAGGGTACTGGCAGGTAGGACTAGATTGGGTTGGGATATCTGGTCGGCATGGACGGGTTGGACCGAAGGGTCTGTTTCCATGCTGTACATCTCTATGACTATGACTCATGTGGAGGTTACAAAGAAGGCAGCTGCGATTACTGCAGCTGTTGGAGTTGCTGCTTCTCTTGTTCCTATTCAGAAGTCCAAAGTACAGCTGTTTAAACTGTTCCTGTGCTCCTGAGATGACGAGGAAACATAGTAAAGTCCAAGATAGGAAAAACAATTTCAAAAATATTCAAGTTCTGTTAGCACAAGGATCTTATCGAGACAGGGAGGCAGCACGGCTTTCTAAACAATTGGTTGCAGAGAGAATTCCCACTTTGTGGAACTTAACTACATAAGAACCGGGAACAGAACCATTCAGCCATTCAATACCATTCGGTGAGACTGTGGCTGATCTGCTTCTTTAGCACTATTTTCCTGCATTATCCCGGTATGGTAATGTTTTTAACATTTGATCTCCACAGCCTTCAGAACAGAGAATTGTAATGATTTTGATTGAAGAAATTCTTGATGATCTCAGTCCTAAATGGTTTGCCCCTTGTTCTGAGACTGGATCTCTTGATTCTAGATCTCCCAGCCAGGGGAAACATCCTTCCTACATCTATTCAATGGATCCCTGCAAGAATTTTCTAAGTTTTAATGAGATCATCACTCATTCTCATAAAATCCAGAGAAATGGGTCCAATATATTTATTATTTCCTCATAGGAAATCACTCCATCCTACTTATTTGATTCGGACAGCCTGTGTTGCACTTCCTCTGAGACAGATATATCTATCAGTAGGTGAGGAGAACAAAATAGCACATAGTACTGAAGATGTGCTGTCACCAAGGCTCTATTGTAATTGTAAACATTTTTACTCCTACAATCAAATTGTACTGTAGACCAGCGTACGATTTATCGCCTTACTTTTGTGTTGTATCTAGCTGTTAACTTGCAGTAATCCATGAATAAGGGCAGCCAAATCCCTTTGAAGTTCAACATCTTCCCCCAGCCTCTCAACATATTCTGAATTTCTGTTTTTCCTACCAAAGTAGATAGTGTTCATATCTTAACATTGTATTTCTTCTGCCATATTTTTACTCACTTTCTTAAACCCTCAAAATCCCCTTGAAGCATCTTTCCATATTCATTGCTTCATATTTCCTGCTAGATTTGTGTCAACCTGATGAGTTTCACAGCTTGGAAAACCTGGAAACTGGCTGTTGAAGCCAGAATGCTATGCCAAGTCAGATGTAATTGCCTCTTCTGAATTAGAAATTTGGCATTTCCATATTCCATTGATAAAAGTAGAAATCAGCAAGATTGTGTTGCAAGATCTGTCATGCTGTCTAATGCTTCACTTAAGAAATATGACCACAGCTGGGAAAAATTGATTGACAAAACAATGGCAAAAACTTTATACAACATGAGCACTATTAAAAGGAAATGGCAAAGAATTGATGTCATTCATGTTATGGAAATAAGTTCAGAAAATTGGAGAAATGTTAGATACATTTTCTTTGTCTTCCAAAGGTTAAGACCATCATAGAATTCCCACCAGTCACTTTGATTCCTGTATTGTGGTCAGTGACTGGTGAGATTCTACTATTAACCTCATCTAATTCTGCAATTTCTTTCCCTGGAGTATGAAATGAAGCATTGCATTGTCATGGCTGATGATAACTCTTAATAATATTGTCAATCTGCTTTATTAATATACTTGTGTAACAGTTGAATGTTTGGGAAGGTTTATGTTTTTAAGGGATTGACATTCATGCTTGATTTAGGCCCAAGTGAAATCAAAGCAAGATTGTTGCCAGAGATTAAAGGAGAAACCAAACAAATTTATATTAATTATCATCGACAATCTGATCACTTTAAAATTTAGAATACTTAAAATAAAACTTCAGTGTATAATTGCTTCAAGAAATTATTTATTGGTTGTTTCATTAGTTTTTATACATTTACAATGAAAGCAAATCATTATAATCTCAAGATTTGGAGATGCCGGTGTTGGACTGGGGTGTACAAAGTTAAAAATCACAACACCAGGTTATAGTCCAATAGGTTTAATTGGAAGCACACTAGCTTTCGGAGCGACGCTCCTTCATCAGGTGATAGTGGAGGGCTCAATCCCAACATACAGAATTTATAGCAAACGTTACAGTGTGATGTAACTGAAATTATACATTGAAAGATTGATTGTCTGTTAATCTGTTTGAACCCCATGATAGTTTCACTTCTTTCATGTGTAAATCACAAAACCTTTTTTTAAAGAGTTGCATTCTCAGGTTAGCTGTTAACATTGGTGATAGCTAGACAATATGTTGAAGGTGTTGGCCCCCTGTGTTCTCTGTCTAATCCATGATGTTTAGATTGATTCTAATCTAAAAAGTGAGATAACGGAGTTTTACATGAATTCATGCAGTTTTTGAGCTCAGAGTTCTACATGAATGCATGCAGTTTTTGAGCAAAGTACAATGTAACCCTGCAAGTACAAATTCACCCCACAAAATATATGTGTGCATGTGGGTCTTTGTCTGTCTGTGTGTGTCTGTCTGGGTTGGGGATTGTGAGTGTGTATGTGTGTGTGTGTGTGTGTATGTGTGTGTGTGTGTGTGTAGTGAGTGCAGAGTGTCTTAAGTCTGTGAGGGGGTGCATGTGGGAGTGTGTGTGTCTGTAAGGGTGTGTATGGATGTCTGTGTGCGCATCTGTGTATATGTGTGTCCATGTGTATGTGTATGTAGGAGTGCCTCTGTGTGTGTGTATAGTGCAATGGTGGTCACCTGTAATGTGACATGAACCCAAGGTCCCGGTTGAGGCCCTCCCTATGGGTACCGAATTAGCTATCAGCCTCTGCTCGGTCACTTTTCGCTGCTACCTGTCCCGAAGTCCCCCTTGGAGGATGGTCACCCGAAGGTCCGCGGTCGAATGTCCTGTACCACTGAAGTGTTCTCCAACTGGGAGGGAACCCTCCTGTCTGTTGATTGTCGTGCGGTGCCCATTCATCCGTTGTCGTAGCCTTTGCTCCGTTTCCCCAATGTACCATGCCCCAGGGCATTCCTGCCTACAACATATAAGATAGACAACATTGGCTGACAACATTGTACCTGCCATGTACAAGGTGGGAGGTGACCCCACGCGTAATGGTGGTATCTATGTCCACACTCTGACACATCTTGCAGCGTCCACCGTGACAGGGTTCTATGGAGTTGTCCTGCGAGCCGGGCAGCTTGCTACGAACAACGATCTGTTTGAGGTTTTGCAGATGTTTAAAGGCAAGTAGTGGAGGTGTGGGGAAGGTCTTGGTGCGGTGCTCATCCTGATTGATAATGTGTTGCGGGTCACGAAGAACATAGCGTAGATTTTCAGCTCCTGGGAAATACTGAACAACGAAGGGTACCCTGTCGGTTGAAGCACGTGTCTGTCTCCTGAGGAGGTCATTACGATTCCTTGCTGTGGCACGTCGGAACTGGCGGTCGATGAGTTGGGTATCGTACTCCATTCTTGTGAGGGCATCCTGAGTATTTCCAGGTGTCCCTCACGTTCCTCCTCATCTGAGCAGATCCAGTGTATGCGTAGGGCTTGTCCATAGGGAATGGATGTTTAATATGTTTTGCATGGAAGCTGGAGTAGTGAAGCATTGTGAGGTTGTCTGTGGGTTTGCGGTAGAGTGTGGTGCTGAGGTGTCCATCCTTGAAGGAGATGCATGTGTCCAAGAATGAGACAGATAGTCGAGAGTAGTCCATGGTGAGTTTGATGGTAGGATGAAACTTGTTGATGTCACTGTGTAGTTTTATCAGTGACTCCTTGCCATGGGTCCAGAGGAAGAAAATGTCATCACTGTACCTGGTGTATGATGTTGGTTGGAGATCCTGCATAGAGAAGAAGTCTTGTTCGAACCTGTGCATAAAAATGTTGGCATATTGGGGTGATAATTTGGTCCCCATGGCTGTTCCATGGTCCCCATGTCTGGATGAAGAACTGGTTGTCAAAGGTGAAGATGTTGTGATCAAGGATAAAGCGGATGAGTTGTAGGATGGTGTTTGGAGATTGGCAGTTGTTGGTGTTGAGTACTGAGGCTGTTGCTGCAATGCCATCATTGTGGGGGATGCTGGTGTAGAGTGCGGAAATGTCCATTGTGATGAGGAATGTTCCCGGTTCGATTGGTCCGTGGGTGCTGAATTTCTGTAAGAAATCCGTAGTGTCACGACAGAAGCTGGGGATCTCCTGTACAATAGGTTTCAAGATGCCTTCAACATAGCCAGAGAGATTCTCACATAGGGTTCCATTGCCTGACACGATGGGACGACCTGGTGTGTTGGCTTTGTGTACCTTTGGAGGGAAGTAAAAGTCGCCTACACAAGAAGTACATGGGATGAGCGCACGTAGGGAGCTCTGAAGGACTGGATCCAAAGTTCTGATCAATGTGTTTAATTCACGGGTGTGTTCTTTGGTCAGATCAGCTGGTAGTTGCCTGTAGTGTTCCTGGTTGTTCAGTTTTCGGTACACTTCCTTGCAGTAATCTGTTCTATTCTGAATGACAATGGCTCCTCCTTTATCTGCTGGTTTGATTGGTTTTGAGAGCCTGGATGGCATTGCGTTGTGAACGAGTGATGTTTTGCTCTACCTTATGGGTACAGCTGATGAATCTGGGATTTATATATTTCCTGACGGTTTGAGCATACATGTCAAGCCCAGGGCAGCGGCCCTCCGGTGGGGTCCAAGTTGACACCTTCTTTGGGTTTACACTTGGATTCTAAAATCCATGTCGAACTTTACATATGCAAAATTACAGGTTTTAGGTTTTAGGCCCAAAGTCATGAGGTTCACATGTACAGGAGGTTGATATTTGCGATACTTATTGTAGCACCATTTATATTGAAAAGTAAAGTTTGAAATATATATTTTTATGTGTGTGTGTGTATATATATATATATATACACACATATATATACAAGCTTAGTTATAATTTCACAAAGAAAAATTCAGCCTTGGCAGATCTTACAGTTTCTGGAAGTTTAAGAGTGGTAAACTGTCCATAGATTTCTAAACTTGCAGCAGTTACTCTATGGACCATTCTCTTCTTACATACTCTTCATTTTCACTGCCTCGTTGCATTTTTCTTATTTGTGGACTTTTGATTCATTTACACTTAAAAATTTAGATATTAACATAAGTTTCAATGGTGTGACACTCCAGGGGTGACACGTTTTGGATGTATTCCCTCTGAGATCACATTTTGAGGAGGAAATACAAACTGTTAGTGGTAAATGTGAGATTTTTCATCAACTCAATAGTTTGATGTCTCTGTAAAATTCAGCAAGAGAAACCAATTGTCACGCTCCTGTTATAATTTGACACGCAATATTTTACTCCTAACCTGTAGTTACATCTTAATGAAAGAGGTTTTAGGAGAATCAAGTACAGATATTGTGGTTGAAAAGTTTTGAGCATCTGGTTCTTTTATTGAAGGTCTAAATTATCAGCCTATTCATCATTAATATCAGAAGCACTTTTCGATGTTGAAAGTGGTAGGTGATAAAGTAGCGACCTTTCATGTAATTTTATTTAAGCTATTAAAACAACATGGTCACAATTGTTATTCAAAGAATTTTAAGTTGATTACACAAGTGACTAATTAATGATCTAATTAATGCACCCTGGTGTTTATATAGACATTTTTACTATAGGGAACCCTTTGAAACACTTTTTACTGCAAATTAAAAGTTCTTTTTCATAATTTTTTTTGCATTTTTACTGCTATATAAACCAATCCTGATGGTCTCCATTAAAATGATGTAGATCTATGTGTAAATGTTTAATGTGTTATTCTCTTGAGGGACAGTAAAATGATCATTATTTAGTTGCAGACTAATGTGAGCTCGAGGGACCAAGACTTATCAGAGCTAGTGAAAATTAAGCTGCTAAAATGTTTATCCTACCTTCTAGTAACTTTGATGATTGAAGAAAGATGCATGTTCTGCAGGATTCTATTGTTGCTCTGGTATAATACTAAATATTTACTTTAGAATTTAAATATTACTGAAAGACAAAGCCAATAAAGTCCAACATAAAATTAAAAATAACCTTCAAAGGGTTGCTATGTCGAAAAACATCATATATTAATGGAACCAATATGTATCTTAAGTGAATATTTACCATGTTGACAAGTGAAGGAGAAAGCGGTTTAAAGATAAAACTTGTGTCAGGAAGCAACAATGATGAACCAAAAGGGAGAAAAATAAGAGAAAAATTTGCACAACACAAAGACATAAATAAGTCACAAAGTTGCCACACTGACCATACTGATTAAATAGTCTTTCTGTGGACTACATGAATTACATTTAAGTATAGTTCTCAATGAAATTCCAATGAGAAAACAATTTGACGTATTATTTCTTGCCATCATATTGAATTTGGGTCTGACATTTATGTAGATATTGAGATCAGTAACACAATATTGTATTTCACGGCATTTCAACTGAATGGCACCTTAGTTGTCAAAAAGAGCATGAGTTTAAACAGATACCAACTATTTGAAGTGCATGAATGAAAGGGAAAGTGTGTAGTTCAGATTTTATGTGTCTGTACTTGTTTATGTTATGCGCCTGGAGTCCCTCACCTTTGGAGACGAATGTGGTCTTGATTTCTAGCTATACTGAGTTTTTTCTTAGAGAGGAGTGGTGATATATATTTAAATCAGGGTTTTGATAGCTCTTATTTCAAAATCAGGTTTGTGGGCATGGTTATATGGCTATTCCAAATATCTCCTTCTGGAAACACTGTAGATGTATGAAGGTTACATTATACTTGACAAGGGTTGTTGCCATGAATGTTGAAGCTGAGGGAAGTCACAGTAATTTTTACAGAGCATTGGCTACTGACTTTGGAACAAGCCCTCAGGGAAACTACAGCCACTAGCAGGTTTACGTGTTGACAGTTTCTTTTTTCCTCTTTTTCTCTTAGCTTTGAAGAAACAATAAAGTTCTTTGGAGTGAAGCCAAAACCTGGGGGGAAAGATATTACTCCAAACTACATATTCATGCTGTGGTTTGAATTCTGTACTGATTTTAAAAATACTTGGAAACGTGAGAGCAAAAACATCTCCAAAGAAAGGTAAGAAAGAGATTAAATAAAGCATTAAAAGTCTATTCATTTCAAGATTAATTCATTTTAATTTTTACATATATATTGAACCACCATGTTACACTCTATTTATTTTATTTGTTTTTTTTATTAACTTGGATTAAAGAAGTTCAATCCCCTTGGGTATATTGAAAAAGTTGCCAAAGTCTGTTATACCCACAAGGAAGATAAACACACATAATCTGATAAATTACACTTTCCCAACTCCTTTCAATTACCTGCCAATAAAGTGGAATGAGAGCTGTGCTAATTTGTAACAGATTGCTTCACTAGTGCATTTTTATGTTGAACCAGCCTAAATGAGCTGATATTACTGTCGCAGACAGTACCGACAAATAAAAGCAAATGCTTTTCCAGTTATTAAACTTCACTTGCTTCAAAGAGAAACCCCCCAGACCTAGGCCACACTTAGCACAATGTCAAAGCCCCACACTGAATTTATGGCAGCACATCTGACCCCAGGTACCCTGCTGGGGACATCAAACTGCGTGACACTGCTTCTCGCAACAGTTTCCTGATTTTATTGGTTTGAGAAAGAATAACCTTACCCCATATATGCTTTTAGGTAAGGTTTCATGAAGGTTTTATGTGAGGGTGTCATTATGACCAAAAGATTAGCATTTTCTCAGTTTTATGACAAAATCACTTTTTTGCATTATTGTATTTGTTTGCTCGGATTTAACATTTCAGTTTTCTACCAAAATGAATGGTGAATTTTGAAAATATTAAAGCTGAGCCTTTATCATGCGCTCTTTAATAACAATGAAGCATGTAGAAGAATAGTTAGTAGATATTTAGTCTTTTCCCAGTTGTAAAGCATTGCTTTCTAAACAATTTAGCTCTGTGAATTTAAACAGTCATCTGTAGTTCCAATTGTTTCGTGGTTAACAAAAATGCTGTTCATAAAGTTGCTGCAGAAAATTAAAATAAGGAAATTTTCACAGCATTTCTACTCCATATTTAGTACAGTGGCCTGGAATCTTATAGGCTAGGTAACTATGGAAGTAAAAATAAATATTATTTTCTTTAAATTCTTTTATTGGCTTATATATCTCAATTAGTGCCTTAAAATTGCTATTCAAGGGAAACCAGATGGATTTAAATATTTAATGTCTAATTCTGCAGACACTCTTGGGAAAAGTTTTTTAAAAATTGAAAAATGAGCAGATAATATAACATAACACAATACTGTTAACTCATTAAGCTCAAAATTACTTCACTGCAAAGGCTTATTTGCGGAGGTTATGGCATAGCTACCTTGTACTAAGTGGCCATGCCTACTACAGTGTCTGAAATGGGAAACTAAGTTTTCTTCTTGATCCTGTCCTGTATGGATAATAAGAATCTGATGTTTAGCTGCTCCTTTAGGGTTAAAGATGGAATTTATCAAAAACAGAAGGGATCCATTTGTATATATAACTAAAAATGGGAGTTCCTTGAAATGTTGTTAAATGGGACAACAGAAAAAACATCCACATCTAGAATGTCTTGTAAAGTCATGACCCTTAGCGACACTGTTTTCCTAAGTGTGAAACTGTTGATTTACCACCCAGTTTACTAGAAATGGATCAGAATTAGATTAATTGGTGTAATCTGCATTCCCTGCTCTGGCATTTTTTTTCTCTGCAAGCTATTTCCCATTCTTACAAATGTACGTTATAAAGTATTTTTTATGGATCAAATTTACTCAAATATGTATCTCCATTATAATAGTTTCCCTTCTTATATCAGTTTAAAAACAACCAGTGAAGTTGATTTTGATGACCTAATAGTAAAAGACAGGTAGTAGCATGGAAAATGGGCTGCTGACTCACAAATCTCTGATCATATGTCATCAGACAACATCAAGATCCACCATAATTAAAGAAAAATTAGCTGTATTTAAAGTTTCCAGTATTAAATTTTGTAGTTTGAGCACATTGTGCCTGTTAAAATCTTGATCCAATATTAGATGGGACCGAGCTTGGGGATATGGATCAACGAATTTAATGTCTGTTCATTTTTCTTCTGATACAATGTATCAATAACTACAAATCACTAAGGATGCCTGTGTTTTTTGATCATTTCAATTTAATTCCTAACACCCGTATATTTGGACCTTATTTTGTCAGTAGACTCAAGCAGAAAGGAATAGGAACTGTGTTTTAGTTCACACAGAAAAGGACCTTCTCTCAGTCATGTTGGAAATAATATTCATTCACAAAGGTAAAGGTTCGTTTGGCTGATTTTCTGTTGTCCTGCTTTGTCCTGCTTTGGTCACTGGATAGAAGTACTGGTTCCACATCAGGCCCAGATGTAGAGGGGTCTAGACCAAGGTCAAAAGCCATGCTAGCTGTGCCCAAAGGCAGCTCTATACCATGGGTTAGAATTTGAGATTTTCTGGCTACAGATGAAGAACTGCAGGCAGAATGTCTCAATTAAGTTATAAGGTTCTCTTGAAAATAAAAAAAATACAGAACTCTGGTCTGGCAAAGAACTTGAGCGACTGTCTGAATGACTAGAATCTAGTGTCAGGTCACCTCAGCATATTTTCTGGTCATCCACATGCTGGTGTACTCCCAAGTAAATTACTTCTCATTTGTTTGACCTCCATCAGGTTTGGCCTTATGACTGGTGGACGCCAAATTCCACCCCTCCCAAAACCCTTGAATGGGTGTGAAATCCTGACGAAACACAAAGATTTGGAGACCAGGCAATCTGAATCTCTATCACTACTTTTCTGATCTTTCCTGAAAGCCCTCCTCCTGAAAAAAACTTCAATCCTGCCGTATTCACACTTAAATATATAGATGCTATCACAGTTTCACAAGGCAGAGAGAAACAGACAAAACAGCATCATCAGTTTAGAAATAATTCTACAACATGATAATATGTGTAGCCTTGATAATCCTGTGATTGCAGCTCCAGCTGCTAGGATAGAAGATCATAATTTCCTCTATAGTACATTCAAAGAACTATCACAATACTTCCTCAGAGCTTAATCCAAAAAAAGAGTTTTCAAAGTATGGGATGAGCATTGTCCCAATACTTTAATAGACAAATACGCCTTACAGTACAACACTGAATGGTATAGACCAAGAAGTCAGTGGAGTTTGTTCATTCTTTTAGTCTGTATTTAATAGCTAGTCTCAACTAAGATGCTACAACTTGCCTGAGCATCTCCCTTAAGAATGGCAAGTTTGTGAGGGTCCCACATTTGTGATTCCTGTTAAGCTTTAGTTGATCATCTTCCCGAAAGGAAAAAGATATCCTTGTCTGCTAACTCGAACAATCATTAATGGACTCTCTGCTGACCTCAAATATTACATTTTCTGGATTTTCAGACCCAAAAGTAAAACATACAAGAAGGTGATTTGCAACAGAATTTATCTTACTCATTTTCTGAAGGGTCTCCTGCAAAATTACAATGGAAATTCAAGAGACCAACTCTAGAAATTCACTTTCTTAATAAGCAGGCAGTATTCAAAAATAATTTAGTGCAACAAATAAATTGGCAGAGATGGGGTAAGAGTTACTGTATGATGACAGTATTATAGTTTGAAGTGCTGGTCCCTTTAAACAGCAAGCTTCAAGATCAAAAGTCCTGACCTGAGTAGTGTTATTGATCCTGAAAATAGATACCGTCATGAAACAATCTTTGCTTCATTGCTCGTTCATTTTAAATGTGTTTTGAAATCCAGTTCATTTGACACTGCTGGTAGACTATTTCTTGCAAGACAGTTCCCTGATGATATCTCAGAAGTCAGTATTCAAACAGAAGAATGTTATTAAAAGCTGTTTGTTAGAGTTAACCATAATCTTTTGATAGCAGTTAGATTGTTTGGTTTTGTTGTGATATAAAGTCATTCAAGGTGAAGTAATTTTAATTTATCTTAGTACAGTTTTACATTTATTATTTGTCATTAAAAATTAATTAGATGTTTTAATCAATAATTTGCCAGGTTTAAAGGCCTAATCTGCAGATTGTTAGCAAATCTATATGTTCTAGCCGAGACATGTGCTCTTTCAAACCCATAAGGTCACAGAGTTATTGGAAGTAAAAACACCAAAAAGTTTCACTAACAAAGATGGTATTCAGATCTGAATAATTCCAAGCTCCTTGGGATATTATGCAGAAAATAATTTTAGTTGCTGTTGACTCAAGCTGAGCAAAATCACACAATTAAACTACAAGAGAAACAAAAAGCAGTAATGGATGAAACAAGTGCTATGTAATGAGGGTTGTCTTAGGGAGTCTGCGATGAAAGGCAACCAGTCATTTCAGACATGAGAAAGTAGGCGTCTAGTGGCAGACCTTTCACTTGATTTTATAGAGTCTGAATGAAAAGCAGGCTGCCAAGGACCCTGATTACTTTCTCTCTGGGAAAGAATTCAAAATGTGAAAGGTGAATTGATTCATGTCTCTATTTGCCTGCAATTATGAAGGATTTTTACGCAGTGGGAATATGTTAATTTATAAAGGAAGCAATGCTAAACTGTTCCCTAATATATTTGCAGATGAGAATGTTCCTTACTACAGTGGCAAAACCATTTGTAACTTTGTTTAATTTTACTATCCTTATTTATGTCTTTTTTTCTCTACATAGTTACAGTTTATTTGGTACATACATCAAAGTAATTACAAGATTGCTGAAATACAGATTAAATATGATGCCTTATTTCTAAGGAGCATCTTAAACATAAGGCTACATTAGTGATAACACCTCAATCATGTACTCCCTCCAGGAAATTAATGGATATTACAAGTCAGAGAATTCTAAACTTATGTCCAAACTGAGTTCTGTGAGCACTATTTCTTTGTTGGAGATTCAAACTCTTAAAAACTTCTTTTTCAAGAGGCAAGACACATCAAAGTATTATTTCCACTTCTGAGGTAATGATCATCCCCCTTCTAGCAGAGAGGTTTACTCAGGAGAAGCATAGATCAGAGAATTGAGGGCTGACGTTTTATTTTGATCTCAAACTCAGGAATTAGCTTCCCTGTTAGGAGCAGTGTATTACAGAATCACTATAGAAGGCATTGAGATTAATTCTAACACTATTTGCTCTCTTGAGGAATGATACCACCTTCCCCCTCTGGGTCTTTTATGAGGGCTTTAACTTTCTCATCTGTAATTGGCCTTCTGCCTTCAAGTGCAGTTGCATTGCTGAAATCATGTTGAAATCAATTGCTGGAGTCATGTTTCTGATCTGTTCCTTAGTCTCGATAGCAAATTAAAAACGATTTGATGGAGAAACAGTCTTCATTCATTCTAAATGTTATGTTCTTCAAATGAGATGTAACTGAAACACATTTTCCTGATCTTCAAATTTATTCTTATGAATTAGACCTACCAGCAAGGCCAATATTTGCCGGCTTCCTTTATTTGTCATTGAGAAATTGATAGTGAGCCTCTTCTTGAGCTATTGCTGCTCACATGGTGGAAATGCTCCCACAGTGCTATTATCAGGTGATGAGTGTCAGGATTTTGATGCTGAAACAATAAAGAAAGGAACTATCGTATAAGTTCCAGAGAAGATGCATTGTTATTTGGACAGAAGCTTGGAGGGTCAATTCTCAGAAGGAGAGATAGAAGATTTGGAGGAGCTGCTGAGAAACCTTGGCAAACTGCTGCAATGCATCCTGTGGTGGCACATGCTGACCCTATGGTATACGTGTTGTGGAGAAGAACTGCACTTAAATTGGTGAATGATGTTCCAATCAAATGGAAGACTTTTCCCTAAATAAGAGTTGAGCTTCTTTCGACATGATGCAACTGCATGCATCCAGAAAATGTCAGCATTTCGTGCCTTGTTAGGCCTAAATCAGGAGCTGAGCAACTCATCACTGGACACATGGCCCCTGACCCATTCGAGTAGTCACTAAATTCATCAAATTTTTAGATCATAATGACTGTTAAAATGTGATTATGTGGGACTCAGCAATGGTAATGCTATTGATGTCAAAGGGGAGTCATTAGTCTTCTTGTTGGAGATGGGCGTAGCCTGGCACTTGACTGGCTTAAACATAGATTACCGTTTATCATACTGAACCATTTTACTCACACCTTGCTGCATACAGGCAAGGATTATTGAATGATCTGAGAATTTATAGATAGTACTGAATATTGAAGTCATCAGAGAACATAATCAGTTTTGATGGACAGAATGGTTATTGATGAATCAGCCAAAGATGGTTTTTCCTGGGACAGTTCTTGCAGAAATAAAGAATAGCCTCTACAAAGCACAACTGGCATCCTTTGCGCCAGATATGACTCCATCTCCTGGACACAGTACGGTGATGATGCAACATGATACTAAGAAGAGTTTGCTCAGTCTGAAGATGGGAGCTAGGCTGTAAATTGTCACTCCTAATAATGCTGACATGAACAGAGCTTCTGTAACAAAAGGAATGCATCAAAACAAATTCAAGTGGATATTTCACTTATATAAAACTTTATAAAACTTTCACTTTATAAAATATATAAAACTCATATATTTCACTAATGTTCTTGAGGGAAGGAAAAACTGCTGCCCTTACCTGAACTAGGCTACATGTGACTCCAGACCTTCAGCAACATGGTTGATGCTTAACTGCCCTCTGAAATAGCTTAGCAAGCCACTGTGTTGTATCAATCACTAGAAAGTCACAGATATGGAATAAAACCAGGCAAACCACTTGGCAAAGTCCTTTTGGGCTAATGGCAAAATTTCACAGATTAGTGAAACAACAGCCGGACAGTCGTACTCAGAGTCATACCTGACACACAATGTCCCAGACAATGCCTGGATATGTCTTTTCGCATTGTCAGGACAATCCTCACAGAGGAAATGACAATAGGTCAGGGTGCACAAGAAATATCCAATGGGGGAAGGGAGGCAAGTATGAGGATGAGGATTTTTCAAATCCCAGGGATGTGGGATCTGAGAAGGGGCAATGTTTTGGGTCTGGCAGCAGGGTAGGAGCGTGGAAACCAGCAGCCGTGTGGGATAGAGGTGTAACAGGCCGGGTTTTCGGTAGTGTAGAGGCCATAAAAGAGGTGTCTTTGGGGTTGTGTGAGATAAGCTGGGCATCAGTTGAACAGCTACTTGGCAGTTAAACTTAGTTAACTAGTCTAACATTTCCTCAGTAACTTACTTAACTGCTGCATGACTCTTTGAACCTTTTGATTTAATCAAGACTTTCAGAAGGGTCCAGACAAAGAGGAATATCCGAGCAAGGTCTAAATTTCCTGGGCAGTTCCTTCAGAGTCTGCTACAATGAGGATTCCACAGGCTCCCTATTCCAACTCCCAGCAAGGCTTTGATATTATCTGACTATTAGAAAATCCTGGTCCATTGTTCATTAAATTTAGCAACAAAAAAAAGGCAGCTGATATTTATAGTGTGTTGATGAATCAATCGATGTTGACTATTTCTTTACCCATAAACCTAAACTGGTCTAGAACATTGCGTTTTTATAGTGGTTGACATTTTAGCTCCTTAAAGCATATTTATTTTGTGTGTCTGTTGTTGAACATCCTGTGGCTTTAATTATTAATGCCTTGTTTTCCTGTACAACCTTGAAGTCATGATCGGAGGCAAGGAAGGAAAGGAAATAAGTGTATACTGTAACATAGGATAAAAATAAATTTGTATATATGAAGTAAGATACAGTGTGAGGATAAAAATGTGTAATTCACCCTTTTTGTATAATTCATACTTTACTGTCATTCTATTTTGTGTATCAGTTTCTAATCCTGCTACTTGTGTTGATTCTTACAATTTATTTATTCTTGATTCAAATGGGTTCTAGGTTAAAAGGAAACAAATTCTTAAATATTATATTGTTACTACTACTAAGTAAATAATTATGGTGAAAAATACACATTTAAAGCTAAAATGCAAAACAAAATAAACAGTATATTATAAATATGAACTTTTAATATAGGTGTGATTTGAATGTAAATGGTTGAAATGTTTTTCTCGGAAAATGATGTGCAGTTGTTTCAGATATCACTAGTGTTCTTTCATTAATCACGCTGAATTGATAAATTCAGATTAACACATATTCACCATCTCTAGGTGATGATTGATGAGCAAAGTTTTCTTTTAAAGAAATGATTATTGGAGTTGGTTAGATTTCGCATTTCTTCAACTGCGTTTGTAAGGCTTTCCACTAAAAGTATATTTTACTGATTAAATCTCCGATTATTTTAGTTACTACAATAGATTAAATAGAAGGTCTTTGGTTGCCCTTGAAGTAGCTCCTAATGAAGTTAATATTCTGAAACCTTTCACAAACCAATCCAATTTAATGCTTCTATAATAACTACTTTATGGGGAATGGGAATACCTAGATTGAAAATAGAACTATCAAAAACATATTGAGATGAACACTGTTCTAAAATTAGGGTAGCACTCCATGAAGAAATAGTCACTCTTTATTAAAATTAGGCAGTATTTAGAGATACTTTATTCAGAATATGTTACATAACTTTGCATTCCTCAGCACTGATTTTGTTGACATGGAGAAGCACATGAATTTACCCTGAAAATGTACTGACAAAAATTTCTAGATTCTATTGAGTCGGCTGGTTATTAATGTTGCAAATGTCTTTTATGCACTTATGGACTATTAGTAATGATTATCTCCTAATTTTTGCTAAATGCATGAACTATGATCTTATTACAATTACAATAGATTGCATGCCAGTCCACCACTGACTTATCATTTGAAGGTCAATTGTTTTTAATTATTGCTCCTTATTTTTCTAACCCTTCAACTGCCTTTATATTGGAGCTGCAAACTTTACCAAACAGAAATGGAGAACAAGCCAAGGTTAGGAGAGGATTCACAGATTCAAAGCCATCAAATGGAGCCAAGAATATAATTCTATTTATTAAAAGATAGTATGATCTGGAATAGTGATCAAACAAACAGATAGCGTTTGGGCAATAAACCAAAGAACTTGTAATAGGGTGAAACCAGGTAAGGAGGAAAATTGCAAGACTTAGGGAAGAATAGTGGGGAGCCTTAAAAGGAATTACAGAACTGGAGCAGAATTGTTGAAAGTAGCAATCTCAATTTTCAGGAAATAGCAATGAGAAAGCTAGAATAAATGAATAGAATAACTAAGACTAGGAATAACGAGCTAGAAGGCCTGAGTGTAGCTAACTAGCTTGAAGGCTTGCTCATGGAGTGCACCAGAACCAGGAAACATTATGACACACTGAAGGAAAAGTAGCTTAATACTTGAGGGAGCAATCAGGCTGTTTGAATCAGATCTAGAAAAACAAACACTGGGAAAATGGAACTCGGAGTGCTCATTATTCTCAGTGGAACTCAGGGAGGAAGTGGAGAAAACAAATCCACCTTTAAATCAAAAATGAACCCGCTGCTCTGGCCACCATCTTGGCAGTACTGCACCAAACTTGAAAGAATTTTTTTTCTTCGGAAAGAATTTTAATCTAACGTACTGCCTACAAAATTAATATTGAAAAATATATTTAAGGCATACCTTATTTGAAAACAGAGATCTTTCGTAAGGTGATGGAAGGTGTCATTAACAGCACTATCAAGCTTACTATCAATAACTTGCTCAATGATACCCAGTTTGTGTTCTTCCAGAGCCACTCAACTCCTGACTTCATTACAGCATTGGTCCAAACATGGACAAAGATCTGAGGTGAGGTGAGAGTGATCATCAAGGCTGAGTGTCGCGCTGAGGAGCCCTCATAAGACTGATATCAATGGGAATTGGGGAGGGGGGTGGGGGTCTCTTATTGGTAGCAGTCATACTTGGCACAAAGGAAGGTGGCTATTGTTAGTGCAGGTCAGCTGGCTCCAGGACATCCCTACAGGAGTTCCTTAGGGTCATGTTTTCTAGATCCAGCCATCTTCAGCTGCTTCATCAATGGCCTTCCCTCCATCATAAGGTCAAAAATGGAGTGGTTTGCTGATGACTGCACAATGTTTGCCATTCATGGTACCTCAAATATAGTCCATTCCTAAGAATATCCAAGTTAAAGAGTGTGGTGCTGGAAAAGCACAACCAAACAGGCAGCATCTGAGGAGCAGGAGAATCGACATTTCAAGCATCAGGAATTTCTGATGAAGGACTAATGCTTGAATTGTCGATTCTTCTCTTCGGATCCTGCCTGACTGGCTGTGCTTTTCCAGCACCACACTCTTCAACTGTGATCTCCAACATCTGCAGTCTTAACTTTCTCTTAATATTCAAGTTTGAGCTGACAAGTGGCATGTCACTCAAGTGCCCGGCAATGATCATTTCCGCAAAGAAAGAGTCTAACTATCAGCATTACCACCACTGAATTCTGCCACTATCAATATCCTGAGGTTTACCATCGACCAGGAACTGAGCTGATTAGTAATATAAATACTGTCCAAGACTGGGAATCCACCAGCAAATAAGCTGGCACAGTAGCTCAGTGGTAAGCATTGCTGCCTCATAGTTACCAGGGACCCAGGATCGATTCCACCCTCGGGAACCATCTATGTGGAGTTTGTATATTCTTTCGGTGTCTGTATGGGTTTCTTCCCACAGTCCAAAGATGTGTGAGTTAGGTGGATTGGCCATGCTAAATTGTCTATAACATCCAGGGAAATGCAGGCTAGGTGAGTTAGCCGTGGGAAATGCAGTGTTACGGGGATAGTGTGGGGTGGTGGGACTGGATGGGTTGCCCTTCAGAGGTTCAGTGTGGATTCAATGGGCTGAATGGCCTGCATCCACAATGTTTTCTATTAAAAAAAGGTAGCTCACCTCCTTCCTCCTCAAAATAGGACCCCCATCTACAAAGCACATGTCAAGAATGTGATGGAATATACCCACTTGACTGGATGCATGCAGATCCAGCAACACTGAAGAAGCTTGACACGATCCAGGACAAAGGAACCTATTTGATTGGCACTACATCCCCAAAATCAACTCCGTCCATCATCGGTTTTCAGCATTGTATAACATCTACAAGATGCATTACAGAATTTCCCCAATGCTTTGGGAGCACCTTCCAAACCCATGATCAGAAGGATATGGTCAGCAAATTCATGGAATACCAGCACCTGCACGTTCCCCTCAAAGCCACTCACCATCCTGACTTGGAAGGATATTGCTGTTCCTTCAGTGTCACTAGGTCAAAATCATGAAATTCCCTCCCCAGTGGCATTATGGGTTTGCCTACACTTTATGGGCTACAGTGGTTGAAGAGTGATTCTCACAAGTCTTGAGGGCAATTAAGGGATAGACAGTAAATGATAGCCCAGCCAGTGACACCCACATCCCATGAATGAATAAAACAATGTCCAAAGCTGAAGATGTGCAAAGATTGCCTCCCTAGCAATAAAGCTTTGCATGTGAGATATATTATCTGTACCGTTTTTGTTGAACCACTTTTATTACACTCCACAAAATCATTTTATTTCAGTCTTTCATGTCAAAGTCAGAATATGCACATATAAAAAATGTTAAGTAATATAGCTTACCAGGAAAGATATTTATTGGCTTAAAATAACTGCAAATTTGTGAGCATATTGCAATAAATACAAACACTCTTTGTGGAAAAGTTTCTGGCAATCTATCAATGCTAAGTGGAAAGGATCTGCCATACGTTGACCAAATTCTTCACCTAGAAAAAGAAATTGTCCAGCTTTAAATTATAATCTGTATCATGCTCTAGTTTAATTTTTTTGCACCTTTTAAAGTACAGAATTATAGAAGTCAGAATACAAAAGGAGGGCATTTGGTTCATAATTTTTACATCTGTGTTGGTGTTAACTCATCAACCAAAGCTATCTATTCTAATTGAATTAACTTTCCTTATCCTTTATCCTTTTATATTTTTACTTTAAAAATTCTTGTATAATGCAGTTTTAAATTGTGATATGTTTATTGATGGTACAAGTGCTACTTTTGGTAGATAATGTCAAATTTTAATAGCTCTCTAGCTTTCCCTTCATTCTTTTACTGATAATCGGGATTTTTTTGTCTCCTTTTCACTATTTCCCTTTTTATAATTTGAACAAAAGATCTTGATTTTTCATTTGTGAGAAGATGGAAAATTCTATCTTTTCAACAACTCAGCTTCACAATATCTACATCATCTCTAATTCCTGCTGTAGTTTCAGTGAATCTTCACTGGATGCTTTCCATATCCCTAAAGTCTTTCCTATAATAGGGAGACCAGAAGGACACATAATCTTCTACAGATGTGGCCTAACCAGTGACCTCTACAAATTCAACATTATTTCTTTCCCTTTGTGTTCAGTTGCCCCATATATAAAAGCCATAATTCCATTTGTCTTTTTATGGCCTTTCCTCCCTCCACTTCAATCTTTAAAGAACTTTGTCAACAATCTTACCATTTAGAATGTAATTCTCTTCACTTCTTTTTCTCCTGAAGGTTACTATTTCCCATTTCTGTGCATTGAATCCATCTGTCCTTTATCTCCACACTCCACTAATCTAATTTTGTGTTTCTGCATTTTCTGTGTCTTCCTCAAAACTCTCCTTTATAAACCTGTTAATGAAAAATAAATATCTGTTAGTCAAAAAAAATAAGTTAGTATCTATAATTAAGCAAAGATCCAAAGACTAAGGTCAGTATACAATACTTTACTTTGGAATTAATGCAATATAGAAGTTACAGCATGGGTACAAAAGTATAGACAACAGAGATGTGGTATGTTAACACATTTGTCATTAATGGTCAAATGCAAATGTAGACACACCAAGAATGGTTTCGAAAAAAAAGGACTCACATTTGAAGTAAATATTTAAAACTCAGGTATTTAGAGGGATTTGTTTGTGTATGAACCACCCTACCCTGGGAAAAAGACCTTGGCTATTCACCCTATCCATGCCCCTCATGATTTCATTAACCTCTATAGGTTCACCCCCCAGGCTCCAACATGCCAGGGAAAATAACCCCAGTCTATTCAGCCTCTCTCAATAGCTCAAACCTTCAAACCGCAGCAACATCCTTGTAAATCTTTCAGCACCCTTTCAAGTTTAACAGCGTCCTTCCTCTGACAGGGAAACCATATTCCAAAAGTGTTGCGAACAAATGTCCTGTACAGCTGCAACATGGCCTCCCAGCTCCTATACTCAATGCCATGACCAGTAAAGGCAAGCGTACCAAACTCTTTCTTCACTACCCTTTCTACAAGCAACTCTATCTTCAAGGAGCTATGAACCTGCACCCCGAGATCTATTTGTTTGCTATCACTTCCCAGGAGGCTACCATGGAATGTCCTGCCCTCATTTGCCTTTCCAAAATACAACAGCTCACATTTATCTAAATTAAACTCCATCTGCCATACCTCTGTCCATTGGCCCATCTTATCAAGATCCCATTGTAATCTGAGATGACCTTCTTCATTGACACTACACCACTAATTTTGGTGCCGTCTGCAAACTTACTAACCGTTTCTCCTGTATTCACATCCAAATCATTTATATAAATGACAAAATGCTTTTACATAAATGACAAAAAGCAGTGGACCCAGCACTGATACTTGTAATCTAACCTTGCTAATCAGTCTACTATGCAGAATCTTGTTGAACGCCTTACTGAAGTCCATATAGTCCACTGCTCTGCCTTAATCAATCCTCTTTGTCATTTCTTCAAAAATCTCAATCAGATAAGTGAGGCAAGATTTCCCATGCACAAAACCATATTGACTGACTCTAATTAGTCCTTGCCTTTCCAATTACATGTAAATCTTGTCCCTCAGAATCCCCTCAACAACTAACCCACCACTGATGTCAGGCTCACTGGTCTATAGTTCCCTGGCTTTATCTTACCACATTTCTTAAATAATGGCACCACGTTAGTCACTCTCCAGTCTTCCGGCACCTCACTCCTGGTATTGATTTTACAAATATCTCAACAAGAGGCCCAGCAATGACTTCCCTAGCTTCCCATAAAGTTCTGGGATACCCCTGATCAGGTCCCAGGGATTTATCCACCTTTGTGTTTTAAGACATCCAGCACCACCTTCCCTGTAATATAGATGCTTTTCAAGATATCACCTATTATTTATCCAAGTTTTCTTGCTTCCATACCCTTCTCCACAGAAAATACTGATGTGAAATACTCACTTAATATCTCACCCAGTTCCTGTGGTTCCACACATGGATAGCCTTGTTGCTCTTTAATGGGTCCTATTCTCTCCCAAGTTACTGTTGTGCCCTTAATGTATTTGTAGAGTCTCTTTGGATTCTCTATAAGCCTATCTGCCAAAGTTATGTCATGTCCCCTTTTTGCCCTCTTAATTTCCCACTTGGGTATACTTCTACTGCCCTTAAACTCCTCAAGGGATTCATTCGATCCCAGTGTCTACACCTGCCATATTTTCTTGACCAGAACCTCAGTTACAGAAAGGGAGGGATTGTTGATTCCAAGAAAGAAAAGGTGTTCAAAATAACAAAGGATTCAGTTAAAATAGTTTCTGGAGTCCTTGTAAACCTGATGCTAAGTATTCTTTCACAGCAAACAAAAGGACAAATATTATGGTGAGCATTGCAGACAAACCAGTGAATTACAAACCACAGAAACCTGTGGTCACAGGGTAAACTGCTAAAGTTATATCATACCAAGTGTACCGATCCAGTTCTGCTCAACAAGTTATAAGGTGACATTTGCATATCATTGGATGTTCAAGATATAGCTATGAGTCTAATTTCCAGAGTCAGAGATCTGAGTTATGAAGAACAACAAATTTTAGCTTCTAACCTCAAAGAAAGAAAGCCTTATCAAAACAGAAAGTCCAAAAACGTATTTCAAATAATAAGAGACACTAAAGAAAGGATTCAGAGATGAAATTCAAATGGAAGTTTAATTCAATAAGAGTGGTAGATGTTGTTTGCATGGATTTTAGTAAAGCCTTTGACAAGGTTCCACATGTTATACTACTTAAAGAAGTTAGAACACCTAGGATTGATGGTGAGCTTGCCAATTGAGTACAAAATTGGCTTAGCAGTAGGAATCAGGAGGATGTGGTGAAGGGTTGTTTTTCAGATGCCTGTGACCAGGGGTGCAAAACAGGAATCAGTACAAGGTCCCCTTTTATATAAATAATATGAATGAAAATATAGGAAGCAATGACACCAAAATTGATAGTATAGTGGTCAGTGAAAAAGGTTATCTAATATTACAAAAAAATCTTGATAAATTGGGTCAACAAACTGAGGAGTGGCAGATAGAGTTTAATTTCGATAAATGCAAGATGTTGCATTTCAGTAAAACAAACAAGGGCAGGACTAATGGTAGGGCCCAAGGTAGTGTCGGATGCTGCCTGACCTGCTGTGCTTTTCCAGCTCCACACTCTCGACTCTGATCTCCAGCATTTGCAGTTCTCACTTTCTCCTCTCTGGGTAGTGTTGTAGAATGGAGAGACCTAGAGGTTAAGGCGCATAATTCTTTGAAATTTGCATCACAGGTAGACAGGGTGTTTAAGAAGGTGTTTAGAATGCTTGCCTTCATTGTTCAGACATTTGAGTACAAGACTTGGAACGTCATGTTGAGGTTGTGCAGGACATTGGGGAGGCCTCTTCTGGAATACTGTGTACAGTTCTAGCCATCCTGCTATAGGAAGGATATTATCAAAGTGGAGAGGGTTCAGAAACGATTTACCAGGATGTTGCTAGGATTGGAGGGTTTGAATGTAGGTTTGCTCGCTGAGCTGGAAGGTTCATTTTCCTACATCCAGAGCTACAAATCCTCAACCTGAGCTACAAATCTTCTCAAAACTCGCTAGCATCTATGGGTGCAATACGCTAAAACTGGCCCAAAAATGGGAAACCAACACCATTCGACAGAGCGCCACCCGCTAACAGCTGTACTTCCTGCACGAATGCCTAAGGAAACAGATACTACCTAAATGTCTTAAATACAAACCTCCCCTGAACACCCCACTAGCCAAAAGAATAGCAGAGCAAAATGGCCACAGAATCCTTAGAGAAATTATTAATGATGTCCACAACAGACTTTGTATATACTGCTGGGAAATTTCATGCCAAAAGACTTTACTCTCTAAGGCAACAGACCATGAATGGACAGACACAGTACAACAAGCCATAGACATTAGACAGTGACAAACACAGAAAATGAAAAAAACACAAAATAAACTAGGCAAACTTACACAAAATAACAACACAGAAGCATGGATTTAAAAAAAACTTATCTGACCGGCCTTTAAAAGACACTGAAAAACCAGTCTTAGTAAGAAGATTAAATTACAACTTCTGGGATGCAGACAAGAAAGATTTCTTAGCAGCATTAGAAACAACAATGAAAGACAACCAACTCACAGAAAAAAACCCAGCAAACCATCAGATAGTTGCACCAACATTAAGCAGGAAAAAGAAAGGAAACACACTCAATACACAAGAAAGGAAAGCTCTAGAAAGACTAAAAAAAGATAAAAACATTGTTGTCCTACATGCAAAGGACGCTCGACAGTCATTTTAAATCAAAGATACTATATTGAGAAAGCAAACGCACTACTTGCAGATAATGAAAACAAACCTTCCAGTGAGCAAACTTACATCCAGACTCAACCTGGGCTACAAATCTTATCAAAACTCACTAATGGAGGGTTTGAATTATCAAAATAGGCTAGATAGGCTGGCACTTTTTTCACTCGAGCATGGGAGGTTGAGGGATGACCTCATTGAGGTTTATAAAGTTATGAGGGGCTTAGATAAGGTAAATAACAAGGGTCTTTTTCTTCGGGTGGAAGAGTTTTTTTTAAGATAAGTGGAGAAAGTTTGAAAAAGGCAATGAGTAGCAACCTTTTTACACAGAGAGTGGTTCATGTGTGGAATGAACTGCCAGACAAAGTGGTGTACGCAGGCGCAGTTACAACGTTTAAAAGACATTTGGACAGGTACATGAATAGCAATGGTTTGGAGGGATATGGGCCAAATGCAGGCACATGGGACTAGGTTAGTTTGGGACCATGCTCAGTGTAGGTTAGTTGGCCTGACAAATTATTGACTGAAATTGTTGGTGAACTGTAACCTCTGCCCTGGTGTATGTAAAGTGGAATGAAAGGCTTTGGCTGATATGTATGTTTTATATTTCCTGTCATTTTGTTATGAACCAGAGACTTGATAATGGACCATCTTTCAGATAATAAATGCCCCAGTAAGAATATGAATGACTTCATACAAAATGGCAAGTACATCTTCAGGGAGGTTAAATGGTTTCACAGGTGAGCAACGGTGCTTCGGCAATACCTGACGAAACTCTTCCCATTAACCTTTTCCTCAGCCCCCACACAAAGAGCACCTTGAGAATTACAATCTTAGTAAGAAATTGAACCTGTGGATTAATCAGGAGTCCGCTCCTCTTACCTTGAAGCAAAGGCTATCAACCAGCTGATGCCTGGCTGAAGAACTTATCAAGAAGATAAAACACATGCTGCATGTGGGAAACCTAACCTCTTACATTTTCCTCCAAAACTCTGTCCCCCCCCCCCACGCATGTGATCCAAATCTACCCCAGGTATCCAGTCTGGTAGGTCTTAATGCGAATTTTTCATTTTGTTTATCCGAAGAGCCACTTTGTAGCTTGTGCTGCTCACACAGGGCACAGCACTTTTAATGATCGCTAGGAACCATGGATGACAACTTAAAAGCCTGCAGAAAGTTTGTGGGCTGTTATAAGTGTGATAAATGCACACCACCTACCAACCACAAAATCTGTATCCTTTTTTCACTATAATCATGTATTACACTGAAAATGTTTTGGTAGATCATTCTACTTAGGAATGTAAATGATGATAAATACACTTTAATTCTCAACAAATAAGTGCCTAAAGGTCACTTCTGAGTCCGTTCATACTTGTGTTTCAATGTCAAATCTTAGCATACAGATGGGATTACAACAATTTTCAATGTGTAAAGCAATGATTAACTTAATAGCAAGGCAGCATTGCTTTGTGACCCCATGCAAAATAAATTGTTTGCTGGAGATGTGTTAACATGATGGTTTGCAGTCACTTCTACTCTGCCTGTGGTGTGCACATTGTGTTCCCCTGCCCTGGCTGTCATTCCCCATCACACACGCTGTTGTTATGGTGAGGGCAAATACAATTGATGGAGTGTGTTTTGTGGTTTTCATACTGAATTCTTGAGTTTCCTTTGGTATGGCTGACCAGGGGCATAATGGTAAGAGATTTATACTGAGAGTAAATTGTATGTTTTGTCCCTAGAGTCTTACACACCAACTGTATGTTAAATCACTTTCTTGTAGGTTAAATCAAATTCTTTATCCAGTGATTAAAAGATTTTTTTTGGCGTTAACCCCATCACTTTTTAATAAATCATTCGAGCAGGGCAATTAATTTAATTATATTTATTTGCAGGAAATTTGCCTTTTCAGTAGCAAAGGATACCAATTTAGCTGAAGTTAAATAAATTCCAGAGCTGCACAACTGTTGTTTGTACAATATGCTCTCATCGTGTTCCCTCCTTTTTATGTATTTCTACACCTCTTGTCCCTCTGCATTCACATTATCAATGCTGATGCTACTTGAGCATCTTGGCAGCCTGTCATTAAAGTAACTGCAGCTCAGCAGGTAAGCTCAGCATGCCCTGATCATATTCATGCCAACCAGCTGAAAACAGCCGAACTTACAACTGGCAGGCCATTAAAAGCACCTTAATTGGCCTTAACAATCAACAACAGGCTTTGCAATGAAATTTTGTTGAGTGCTTCACTTTTTTTTAACAGGCATAAAACAACGGGTATTGCTGAAGCTGACAAAATTATCCTTGTGTGTTTTCCTCTGTTTTTATTTTGGTTATCTGCTGTTTTTAGCATACATCCTTGCAGTTGTTGCTGTTCATTAACATCAGATAACACACTTTTGGGATAATTTAGGAAATAGGACAGGATGCAATAAAGTGTAGAAAACTATTAAGTCGGCAGATTGAATAGGTAACATACCTTCAGCATCATAAGGTTTGATTTTCATAATTTGCCATTTTGCCTGTGCATGTTATAAACTTATCCTGCGGTTGTGTTGCTAAGCCTATATTGATGGCATGCGTACAATCTAAATGATATTAGTTCTGGATATTAGTTCTTGATGAAGAGATGTCTCACTGTTACCCTATTTTAGACTTCTACTTTATTATGAAGGAAATCTTGCATTAAACATTGAGCAGCCAAATTTTGACGAACGTGCAGAAGGCCAAAGCAAACCAATGTTATCATTCTTTAATCTACATATGTGACAGAACTGTTCATTCTTTTCCACTCTTTTAAAATGTGGCCAGTCCTCCACATCATCTCAAATTATCTCTCATCTCTCATAATGTTGTTTAACCAAGTTTGTGACTACTAGAGTCAACAATCATTGAGTGCACTTCGCAGTCGATAGAACCAATCTCTATTGCCACCTGGGAACTGCTACGTTACATTGCAAACAGGCTATGTGTATACATGCTTGGATACATACAGAGTTCTGCCTTACATATAGCTTATTTCTAATATGTGAGAGTTCACATTACTTTCTTCTATATTAAGAACATGCAAACATAAAAGAGTTCAGTAAACTCCTGGAACTTTTAAAGTGTGAACACAGATGATTTCAATATGCTGTTGAGTCAGATTGAGTTTGATACCACTACACAGTGGCTCCATATTAATACAAAAATGGTGGCCTAATTGCATTCCAAAAATGTTTTCTTTTCATACATATCCAAATTCATTTTATAAATGGAGAAATATCAAAAACGCACAATCAACAATTATCTAACACGTAGATCAAATGCATGATGTGGTAAGTTGTGAAAAAAGAGGGAGAATGGTCATCAGCAGGGGATGTGTATAAATGTTCTGAAGTAACTTCAGCAGTGACACTAAAGACCTATAAATCGATGCAGTAAACCCAAATGTGCAATATAAAATAAATTATTCTTTTATACATGATAACCCATTAGCAAGTATAGCTTTAATTTTTATTGCATAAAAATATAATTTACACATATCAGGAGAGAAGTGTCTCATCCAGTTAAAACTGAATTTTATGAGGGATAATATTGTGTTTCTTCTTCAAGAAATGGGTCATTGGTTGTGCTTGTAAACATAAGGCACATATGGTACCTATCTATAAATCACATCCTGTTTTTAAATGCCTGGATGTGTTAGATCTACACAGAAGTCATTCTGAAATATAAGCCGTATCTCATGCCTTAAATGATTGGTGCAACTTCACATGAAACTCATGTAGTAAAATCCTTCAAATTATTTATCAACAATTATAATAAATTTTGGATATTCATTATTGATTTATGTGAAAGTGTAGAAAAGATTATTAGTTCATCATTTTGATTAATCATAATGCAAGTTTCATATATGATTAATCAACATAATGAATAAAGGGGGAAATTTCTTTTACACTTTCAACATCAATGAATAAGTGCACATAGTGCTTAGTATAATTCATAAGTGGAAGATTCCTAGTTGTAGCACAAAATGTATATCTGAGATTGCACTAGACTAACTTCATTCAATAGGCATGGGTTTATATTATTGTTGGTAAAATTAAGTTTTTTTAAAATTGCGACTATTGCCTTAGACTAGATCAGAAAAATATACTACATATTTAATTTGCAAGTTTCTGTTAATATAGGACTGATTCATTTGTTGAGCCTAATGCAACAAAAAAACTTATAAGGTGTTGATTTGGAAATCCTGGAAAACAGTTCCATTTTCCCCTTCTGCTTTTGCCTTCTCACTGTGAAAAGATCATAATGGACTTTGGAACTATGTAAATGTGTCATTTGAATTTCAAAATCAGAAATAGCATTGATATGTGCATGATGTATGTCAGTATGTTTTATCACTGTATAAAGCTAGGTACTCAACTGAGTCCTTGGCATTGGCATTTAGTTGCCTGCTTAATATTTGATAGTCTTTTGGGTAAAAGCTTGGTATCTGCAAGTTAAAAACAAAATTGGAGGCAAGAAATCTAGTTACACTTCTATTTTTATGTGAGCTCAACAAGAGTTTCCAATAACTTTCATATTGTCTCTATCAGTGCCTTTTCCTACACCTCTTTTAAATGACATTTATACATAGAAATTGTGTTCTAAATGCCGTAATCTGGCAATTAGTAATGCTTAAACTATCCATTTTACACCAATTTTGTGCAATTGAGGTGATTATTGCTTCAGACATGTTACAATCTGGAGGGAAGTAGTTAGTAGTTAAGTGTGCTGATGCATGTAACTTTTCTTTTAGAGGCTCTGCTAATATAAAACTAGTCAGTCTGATTCATAGTTTGCCTGTTACTTAGTATCCAAGCACTCACCATGTAAAGTACAATATTTTCTAATAACTAATACTAAATATATTTTCTTCATCTAAATGTAAAATGTTACCATAAGCCTAAGTATTTCCTTCAGTAGGTCACTGAAGTATATTTCCTTATTGTAAGAGGATAGTATAAAGATTGAAAAATCAGTTGAATATTCACTCTGGAAAAAACTGAAGTATGAAAATAACAAAACTCTTTTTGCAGTCCCAGATACTTACAGGGATCTATCCCTTTCAAATACAAAACATAAAATATTGAGCTTAGGAATTTCAAGCAATTGTAATAAATCTTACAATAGAAATTGTGTAAGCAATATTTGCTTAGAATTTTACTAATTTAGAGCACTTAAATCCATTGGAATGATTTGTTGAGGAATAAAACAGAGCAAGATTTCTGAGATGAGAAAGCTTAATTTTACATCATCCCACGTTCATTTTAGGACTTCACACACATTTTAGTATTGTGAGAAGCAACATTGGATTTCCAGCATTGTGGAGTGTGAGTGTACCAGAAGGAATAATTTATTAAAGATGTTGAAACTTTCATTGCTTCTATTTTGTGGTTAAAGCTTACTGACTTAATTGTACTTTCTTTTACAACAAGCATTTATTTATATTATTCATTGGTCTTCATTTTCATTTTCTCTGGAAGCAATTCATATCAGAAAAGATACTTCATTAATTAAAGACACAAGAGAATAAAGTTTTATTTTGAGGTTTTATTTTGGACTCGTACACTGTCAGATGACCTAGATAAAGATTTTGTTTTAGCCTGGTTTTGATTTCAACCACAGTCTAATGCTACATTATAGTGTTAAGAGTCTAAAAGTATAAAAATGTTACTGATTTTCAAACAAGCAAGCAGAAATGGGTGGTTTGAATTGTGAGAAATTTAAGAATTAATAAATAAATGAAAATAATGCATAAATGTGAAGTCTCTCCTCACTGCCGGATCCCCTGCTAGTGTTAACAACAAACTTTGAGATATTAGCCACAATTGCAAGTGGGGATCCAGAGATACTTTTGAAGTGAGCACATATGGGGTATTTACACGCAAAACGTAAACCTCTGATGTGCAGAGACATACTGCCCAGATCCTTCTGTGGAAGCCACTGACCCCACTGTTGGAGGCTTGGGCTGGCTGCCTTGACCTTGCCCAGAAATTTACTCAAGGATACTAACACCAGTTAATCACAGGTGTAGGACCTGGGTTGAAAGTGATTAACAGCAGAAGTTGTATCTGGAAGGCCTCAAAATGTATTCAAAATTAAACTTATTGAACAATTAATAACCCCCCCCCAGTGCTCATCCTTCCTCATTTAGGGTCCTCCTCTACTATTGGAGACATTTTTAACACATTTGATTGGGTTGAATGTGCTCCACGATCTTCACATTTGACTTACTTACCTTAGAGCATATTAGAAATATCAGTCATTTACAAAGTGAAATTCTATTTCTTGGCAGCTGGTGGCTTTGGTGGTTGTTTGAAGTTGTTTCCTGGTGATGGGATCTCCAATTATCAGTTGGTTTTCTGCTTTTGCTTTTAGTTTCAGGTCATCGCACTCTATGTGGATAAGTACCATGAACTTGTCTTAGCAACTTGTCTTTCAACAAAACCTATGTTGTTTATTTGAATTGTTGTTTATCTGAAATACATTTTGATTGTTGTTAACCAATATAAATGTTTAAAGTTAAAAATCACACAACACCAGGTTATAATCCAACAGGTTTATTTGGAAGCACTAGCTTTCTGAGTACTGCTCCTTCATCAGGTGGCTAGTGCTTCCAAATAAACCTGTTGGACTATAACCTGGTGTTGTGTGATTTTAACTTTTTACACCCCAGTCCAACACCAGCATCTAGAAATCAATATAAATATTGATACACAGGAAAAAAACTGTTTAAGTCACTTGCTGTAATGTTGAATAATCTGCAAAATGCTGTACAGTTCATTATTCATTCACAAACAAAGCAAGCATATATCAGGTGACCAGCATGGAACTCACTGGGGAAATCCTGGGTAGAACAATGTGTACTATTGAAGGAAAGTAGCACATCAGGTTATTTTCACCTTTATGACTCAGCTTTTAACACATTCAGAAACATTTGCTACATGGGTAATGTATGATGGATGATTAGTTAATGGATCATTAATTGTACCAAACTAAAGTACAAAATTTAAAAGGGCAGCTCAGGTGAGTGGACTGCACTGTAGCTGAAAAGAATTGATTATATACATAATTGGTTAGGATTTACTATGCCCAGCAAACAAACTACGCTTACTGTTTGTTAAACTTTCTCTCACTCCTTTAACTGCCATGACCTGTTGCACTGGAAATTCCTGTAAGCCGGAGATCCAAACTGTGTGGCACCTTCCGCAGGGCACCTGGAATGCATGTGAAAACAAGTCAAATAATTACATAATAAAAACAAAAGAATGCGGAAACTGAAAATCTGAAATAAAAACAGAAGTACTGGGAAAAACTCTCAGCAGGTCTGAACTCATCTGTGGAGAGAGAAAGAGTTAATGTTTGAGTTGGATATGATTTGTTTTCAAATACTTACACATCTCCTTTCAGTTGAAATAATGGTTTACTTGTATGTCTTTCAGTTTAGTACATTATGTTCACTGTTCACAATGAATGTGCTGTGCATTAGCTGGTCATTCCTCAGAACACCTCCATTTGGTTCACAGATTAGATTAGATTACTTAGTGTGGAAACAGGTCCTTCGGCCCAACAAGTCCACACCGATCCTCCGAAGAGCAACCCACCCAGACCCATTTCCTTACATTTAGATTTACATTAGATTTTTTTTTAGATTAGATTACATTACATTACAGTGTGGAAACAGGCCCTTCGGCCCAACAAGTCCACACTGACCCGCCGAAGCGCAACCCACCCATACCCCGACATTTACCCCTAACCTAACACTACGGGCAATTTAGCATGGTCAATTCACCTGACCTGCACATTTTTGGACTGTGAGAGGAAACCGAAGCACCCGGAGGAAACCCACACAGACACGAGGAGAATGTGCAAACTCCACACAGACAGTTGCCCAAGTCGGGAATTGAACCCGGGTCTCTGGCGCTGTGAGGCAGCAGTGCTAACCATGGTGCCACCCCATGATGTGACCATGAACTTCCTGTTGCTTGTCTCTTTAATTCTCTAGATTGTTCTTTCTCTGATTGTTCTGTCCTCAGCGTTCACTGTTGCAGTGGGATCTAAATGTAAAACCAAGAAACAAGATGCACTTCATTTTCTAATCACAACCTTCCAAACTCAACATGAGTTCAATAATTTTAGATTGTAACTTCTGAAACAATTTGTTCTTTTTTAATTCATTAATTCGTGGGATGTGGCATCACTGGCTGGCCAGCATTTATTGCCCATCCCTAGTTGCCCTTAAGAAGGTGGTGGTGAGCTGCCTCCTTGAACTGCTGCTGTCCATGTGTTGTATGTTGAACCACTGTACCCTAAGGGAGGGAATTCCAGGATTTTGAACCAGTGACAGTAGGGCACAGTGATATACTTCCACCTTAGGATGGTGAATGGCTTGAAGGGGAACTTATGGATGGTGGTGTTCCCATGTGTCTGCTGCCCTTGTCCTTATAGATGGAAGTGGTCAGGTGATTGGAAAGTGCTGTCTAAGCACCATTGAATGTCAAGGGTCATGGTTAAATTGTCTCCTACTGGAGATGGTCATTGACTGGCATTTGTGTGTTGCGAATGTTACTTGCCACTTGTCAGCCCAAGCCTCGACATACTCTAGAACCTGTTGCTTTTAAACATGGACTGCTTCACTATTGGAGGAGTCACGAACATTGCTGAATATCATGCAATCATCGGCAAACATTCTCACTTCTGACATTGTGATGGAGGGAAGGTCATTGATGAAGCAGCTGAAGATGGTTGGGCCTAGGACACGGCCCTGAGGAACATCTGCAGGGATCTTATGGAGCTGAGATGTCTGACCTCCATCAACCACGACCATCTTTCTGTGTGGCAGGTATGACTCCTGCAGAGAGTTTGTCCCCTGATACCCATTGAATCCAGTTTTGCGAGGATTTCTTGATGCCATATTTGGTCGAATATGGTCTTGATGTCAAAGAATATCACTCTCACATCACCTCTGGAATTCAGCCCTTTTGTCCATGTTTGAACCAAGGCAGTAATGAGGTCAGGAGCTGAATGGCCCTGGCAGAGTCCCAACTGGGCATCACTGAGCAGATTATTGCTGAGCAGGTGCTGCTTGATAGCACTATAGCTGACATCTAACATCCCTTTACTAATGATTGAGAGTAAACTGATGGAGTTGTAACTGGCCAGGTTGGATTTGTCCTCATTTTGTGTACAGGACATATATGGGCAATTTTCCACCTAGTCAGGTATATGCCAATGTTGTAGCTATACTCGAACAGCTTGGCTAGGAGAGCAACAGGTTCTGGAGCACATGTCTACAGTACTATTGCTGGAATGTTGTCAGGGCCCGTAGCCTTTGCAGTATCCAGTGCCTCCAACTGTTTCTTGATATTATATGTAGTGACTCAAATTGGCTGAGATGTTGGGGACCCCTGGAGGAGGCCAAGATGGATCATTCACTTAGCACGTCTGACTGAAGCTCACTGCAAGTGCTTCAGTCTTATTGTTTGCACTGATGTGCTGGGCTGTTCCATCATTGAAGATGGGGATATTTGTGGAGCCTTCACCTTGAGTGAGTTGTTTAATTAACGATCACCATTCTCGACCGGATGTAGCAGGATGACAGAGCTTAGATCTGATCCACTGATTGTGGGATCACTTAGTTCTGTCTATCATTTGCTGCTTATGCTGTTTGGTAGCTTCACCAGGTTGACACCTCATTTTTAGATACGCCTGGTGCTGCTCCTGGCATGCCCTTTTCTATGCTCTCCATTGAACTAGGGTTTATCCCTGGCTTGATGGCTTCACCTTTGTTGGTTGTGGTTTTCTCACTATAGCATTTTGATTTACTTTTTGCTTTTGGATAAAAATTGCTCATGATTTTGACATTCACGTCTCTTTCAGACATAGCTTTTCTCCTCAAATTGCTACACTCACTTTGAACTTGCACCATCAATGCTCCAATCATTTAACTTTCCTGCTTTCCATCCTGTCACAAACTGTCCTTTTCTTGATTTTTCCATCCTCTCTCTTTCACTTAATTCAAGCCTATTACATCTCTAACTATTTCCCAGCTCTGATGGAAGGTCTGATGGGCAGGAATTTTATTGCAGACTCCCAGTCCTGCCATCACAGTGAAATGTGCTCAGGGAACCACTGATCCCAGGGTATAATCCAGAGGTCGGTGAACAGGTTCCCGTTCAGACGCCATCCAGCACTGGGACATCAACAGTCCCATTGTCAGAGGGCAGCTCGAGAAGGTTCATTGGTCAACAAAATGTGCTCACAGCTCCTGGGTCAGTTTTTTAGAGGGAGGAACTCCATGGAATGGCCAATAGGGGAAGCCCTAAGCCCTCCAGAAATTACAGTGAGCAGAGGGAGATATGATATGAGGTATCACTGGACCCCTGGCTTGCCCCTGCAGGGTGCTTTGATCCATCCATCAGGCTTCACCTACAATACTTGACCATACATCATATCAAATTTCATATTTCTGTAATAGCTGCTTTATTGGGTGACCCTCTGTAAGTGGATTTATATGCTTCCAGCATCCACCACCCCCATCCAAAGGAGCATCCTTCCTGTAATAAGCTAGGGATTAAGAGTTTGCACACACATTATTAATAAGGTATATATAGACTGAAGTGGGCAAGCCCTACATTTCTGTAGTGATGTTGACTCATACCTGGTAAACAAGTCATGGAGTCACACAGCATGGAAATAGATCCTTCAGTCCAATTTTGTCCATACCAATCAAGTTTCCCATACTAAACTAGCACCACCTGCCTGTATTTGGCCCATATGCCTCTAAACGTTTCCTTTCATATACCTGTCTTTTAAATGTTATAACTGTACCTGTATCTACCACTTCCTCTGGCAGTTCATTCCATACGCGAACCACTCTCTGTGTGAAAAAGCTGTCCCTCAGGTCCCTTTTAAACCTTTCTCCTCTCGCCTTAAAAATATGTCTCCTAGTTTTAAACTTCACCACTCTAGGGGAAAAAAAGCTTTGTTATTCACCTCATCTGTGCCCCTTACGATTATATAAACATCTATAAGGTCACCCCTCAACCTCCTAAACTCCAGTGAAAAAGTCCCAGCCTATATAGCCTCTCCTTCTAACTCAAACCCTCAATTCCAGCACCATCCTGGTAAATCTTTTCTGAATCCTCTGCATTTTATTAATATTCTTCTTATAGCAGGAACACCAGAGCTGCACATAGTACTTCAAAAGTAGCCTCACCCACGTCCTGTACAATCTCAACATGTCATCCAACTCCAATACTCAATGCTCTGAACAATGAAGGCAAGCATGCTAAATACCTTCTTAACCACCCTGACTACCTGTGATGAAACTTTCAAAGAACTGTATTCCTGAACCCCTAGGTCTCTCTGTTTGACAATACTACCCAGGACCCTACCACTAATTGTATAAGTCCTGCCCTTGTTCGTTTTACCAAAATGCAATATCTTGCATTTATCACATTCACAATGTTTACATGGCATTTTGAGCCAGTTTATAGAGGGAAGATTTAGCTCAATGTCAATATATTCAGATTTAAATGCAAACGTGCACCTATCTGAAGTTGATATTGAAGATATGCATTAATAGTCAGCATTTGTAGTGAATTCTAATACATTGGTCTGATTCTATTAGACGATTGTAAGAATGCATATAAAGAACAAATGCGCTTCTGAGTAGATCCAGGTTAGTTTTCAGTGATGTGTTCTCTATTTGTAAGTTAAAAAGATATTATACAAGTAAGCTATATTGCCACATGGAACTCCTTACTCTATAGCCCTAATTATTTTCTGACTGCCTCGTGATTCTTTTGATCTGTCGGTTCCATGTACTGCGTGCTCAATTTAACACTTGACTAACAAGTAAGATCAAATAACAAGATTAAGTGGATAATTTTAGTAAACCTGGACTTGTATTTAGTTCGCCATTACTCATAAGTGCACCGGAATACTATCATTAATCACCTTAAATTGAATTCAGAGCACATTTTCATATAATATTTTTTAAGTACCTTGGTCATACTGCTTGTTCAACAGATTCGAGCCCCACACCTGCCTTCAATAAAGATGGATTGCACCAACCAGTTGAATTAACACTCACATTCTAAAAGTCATTCAGTGCTCAGAGACTGAACAGCCGTGGAGTAAAGCAAAACACAGTTAAATGTCTCATAAATATAAACAACAGCTACAGTATTAAATAAAAGGCTATATCACACAATGTCTGCAATTTGAATTTAGATTTGTTAATTTAACATAAACAGTTAATCTTGGATCTTCAAAAAACTGAAGTATGATGCGGGTTTTAACACCAATCTGAAATATAGTAGCATTTTTCTGCTAGTAAGGTACTCGAAGATTGATAGAAAACACGCACCAAGTTTCTGCACTGGACAAGAATTACTATGCATTACAAGAAAGTAGACTTTAGCTCCAGGTAAACACTTATAAACCAGCGGCATATAACACTACTATTTAACGCTTTAATCGTTAACATGACCAACACAGATAGTCAGACCAGGTTAAATAGGTCATAACAGAGGGGAAAGACTCAAAAAACAGATTAGTAGTCTCTGTTCTCAGGTTCTGTTGTTGAGATTATAGTTCTGACTCTTGTACTGATCAGCATGGTGCTCAGTCATCTTTCTCCAGATTCTTCCATTGGTTGGCGAGAAGCTCAAAGTGACTAGTTCATTTATCAAAAGTCTCTGACTTAACAGCTAGAAATAATAGCTTACAACAGCTGTTGCAGGAGTGACAAATTAATTTACTTCAGGTTTAAAGTTAGTTTTGACTGCAGAGAGCCCATTCCTGAACAGGAGTATCACAGGACCACGGAGCTAACTAGGGTTATTTAGCCTATTTGTCTTGGTACTCTCTACCAAGAGCAGCTTCCTGAAGAAGGGCTTATGTCCGAAACGTCGATTCTCCTGCTCCTTGGATGCTGCCCGATCTGCTGCGCTTTTCCAGCAACACATTTTTTAGCTCTGATCTCCAGCATCTGCATTCCTCACTTTCTCCCTTGGTTCTCTATATCTCAAATTAGGTGCAAAGCCACAATTTTAACTTGCCAATGGCTTTATGGGTTTATTTTGTAGTCTTTACACCATTATGAAAGACATATTACTCATGCCTGAATGCTTACAGTAAAGATTGTCCAAGACTGCCTGGATATGTTTGTTTCTCTGCTAATAAGATGAGTAAAAGGTGCAATTGCATCTGCTAATTGAATATTATATTAGCATTGGCTTAATGGCAGGAGAATAGTGGTGGAGAGTTGATTCTCGGACTGGAGGCCTGTCACCGCAATGTTCCATAGGGATTGGTTCTGGATCCTCTTTTGTTTCTCATTTATATAAATGATTTGGATAAGACTATAGAAGGCATGGTTAGTAAGTTTGCGGACAACACCAAAGTTGGTGGTTTAGTAGATAGTGAAGAAGGTTTTCTAAGGGATGGGGGATTTCAAGTCTAGGGGGCACATTTTTAAGGTGAGAGGAGAGAGATTTTAAAAAGACATGAGAGGCAAATCTTTTACACAGAGGGTTTGTGTGTGGAATGAACTTTCTGAGGAAATGGTGGATGTGGGTACAATTACAACGTTTAAAAGACATTTGGATAAGTACATGAATGGGAAAGGTTTGGAGGGATATGGGCGATGAGCAGGCAGGTGGGACTAGTTCAGTTTGGGATGATGTTCAGCACGGACTGGTTAAACCAAAGGGTCGGTTTCTGTGCTGTATGATTCTATGCCTCTGTTAGCCTCAGTATCTGCTTAACACATGCAGTCAATAGCAGCAGAGAAGGCTATCTCCAGTGGGCTTGCTATTTGGTAAATTATTATATATGTGTGTGGTGATAAACTTATTGCTTTAAGAAAAATATTTAAAGCAAAATCAAAAGAGTTACCCACATATCCCATCCTACTGGAAGTCACAAGAAGAGATGTTAACCTTATATTAACAAAGCTTATCCTTTGCATTTGAGTGGAATGTTTTGGTGAATGCAATAAATACACAGATTTCGCTTTTCATTTCACACTCATTTAACTGAATTCAGATGCAAAGTTAAATAACAGAACAGGTTGAAATGACTACTTTCCATGTTGGAAATTCTGTTTATTTCTGTTTCATATTTTCTCCTGTAGGGCAGAAAATTCTCAGACTCCACTTGTGCAATCATTGCATTCATACTTTGACTTCTGATTTTATCTCAACTTTAGCTATCAGTTGGATAAGGATATATTTTTGCTGTATACGTTTGATGTTAGCAGACAATGGCAATCTTGACTTTTGTAGCTTTCAGTCCTTAATGCACTTAAAGAGAGTGCCGAATCACTAAGAATGTGCTATATAGGCAATTGTCAAACTCAATTCAATCCCAGCCAAGATCTCCTTAGTTTTAGAAAAATCCACTTGAAGATGCATTCTAAATTTCAGTTCTTCTCACCATTCTGTCAAGAATCCAATCCCTTCCCCAGTAGCAAAATCTATCAGTTTGTCTGAACTCAACCACCTCAAATATCCTGTTGCATCATCTGGACTTTAGAAGCACAGCAGTTTTATATAAAACCTATAAAACCTTTACACAATTTGAGCTTGTCCTTCCATTTCGTTAATGGTTTGAACTGCTGTTATAGTGACAGCAGAAATTCATCTTCATCATTTCCAACCACTGTGTTTTATATTAAATGTTCACTGTTGAAGTCTGACATTTTTCTCCTAAGTTGCTAAATTTAGCATGAATTGGCAAACAGTACATCATCTGCATTAAATAGGTTCTGTTAAATATCTTCTGAGTTCTAGCCTGAAATTTTTTTCTGTGTTAAACAAAGCAAAAATCAGTATATGAAAACTATGTAACTCAAATATGTTGCAGTATCCATTACACATTTGAAGGTAGATTTTCCAATTTTTCCGCTTGGGTTTATTGAGTGTACAATTTGGAAGGGAGTTCATGCTCCATCTAAAGGAGCCTGCCCTTTTTGGAACCATTAACAGAAGAATAGTTTAGATAAGCTATATCATTAAGTTATTAATTGCCTGCCTGATTTCCTCCAATTTCTATGAACAGCAGATCTAAACAATACAGAAAAGAATAACCTTCCTGATGAAGGGCTTTTGCTCAAAACGTTGATTCTCCTGCTCCTCGGAAGCTGCCTGACCTGCTGTGCTTTTCCAGCACCACATTCTTCAACTCTAATCTCCAGCACCTGCAGTCCTTACTTTCACCTAAAAGAATAATCTTGTCAGCCCAGATCATCCCTTGGCCAGACAGTGATTATTCCAACATAGGTTGGAATTGGCACCCTACTACCCTGGCACCAGCCAATTTGATACCATACCAATCTGATACCATACCAATTTGACATACTACCGTCCCCAACCAGCATCTACTCTCCTGGCATCCTCCACTCCTAACAATCTGGCATCCTATCTTCCAGTACCCTAACATTACACCTAACTTGTGGAGGAGAAGGACTCATGGTATCATTGCCCAGAGACCTAGCAATGTTCTTGGGACCCGGGTTCTTGGGACCCGGGTGGAATTTTAATTCAATAAAAATATCTGGAATTACAAATCTAGTGATGGCTATGAAATCATTGTCGACTGTTGGATAAACCTATCTCGTTCACTAATGTCCTTTACAGAGAAAACTGCTGTCCTTACCTGGTCTGGCCTACATGTGACTCCAGACCCACAGCAATGTGGTTGACTCTTAACTCCTCTCTGAGCAATTAGGGATGGACAATAAATGCTAGACTAGCCAGTGATGCCCACAAACTGTAAATGAGTTTTTTTAAAAAGCCTTATACATGGCAACAGCTGTAAAAGTGGCTGTCAAGACCTTTAAATTCAAAATTCAACAGCTGACTGCTGCAAAAAGGGGGCATGATTTGCCTTTCTCTGACAGCTCTGTGCTACAAAAGAACTGTCAGAATGGTAGCCTGTCTCTGTATTTCTGTGGGAGACCTGAGTGGAATCACCTCTCAGAATCTCCTCTTTTAAAAAAAAAGGGCCAACGTGAAGGGTCTGTGTGAGGTTACCACTCACCAGAAAACCTGACCCAATATATTTAATTTAGTTAATATTATGTTTGGGGTTCCTTTACGATCATTGTGACATTGTAGTGCTTTGTGTGTGTCTGGTGATTCAGAATTCTGAATAAGGTAGTTTTACAGTACTGGGAGTGCTGTCAATGATTAACCAAGCAACCCCGACCTAATGATGGATCCTAGCTTTCTAGTTCTATCACGGATATTTAGGATTCTTCCAACATAGCAATTCGACTGCAACCTGATACTCTGTTGAGATCATGGTGCTAGCTAACAATCACGTGGAATCTCAACAATACTCTCAGCCATGGTATTTGGGGGAGACTTGGGGAGTTGCATTTCTGCAAAACCCCATTTACAAACTTAGGAGTTTCCAAACCTTAGTCCACACCACCGACTATGTTCCCTGGATTAAGCAAGTGGTGTTTTTCTTTACAAGGAGAAATGAAGTAATTTGTAATAGACAAATGGGAATTCTACAAATGTGGATTTATCATATATTCGGTTTGGAGATTTTTAAAGATAGTGGACCAGATTTCACTCTATTAATAGTGGTGAGGTATTTTCTGTTATTACACAGTGGAAGTGACAGTCTGGAGTATATCTGCACAAATGTGGAAATATATATGTTGTCAATACACAATGCCCCTCTATAGATTGTGCTGCTGCAGTCTTTGTCAATGGTCTCCATGTAGAAATCATTATCATTGTGTGAAGTACCCCCTATCTTTAATGAAACAAATATAAGGTTTTGTGCTGCTGCAACTTTGAGTAATTTAAGTAGTTATCACTTGCATGTTTAAAAACTATGAGCAACATTTCTGGACCTGAAAAAAAATTCTTCCATGTGTGAAGTTCCATCCTTTCAAAAGACAATTAATGTTGCAGATTTAAAAGAAAATAAACTAAATTGTTTTATATTTTATTTTACCTCTTCCTCATTCCCATCAATTTGTCTCAATATATATTACGTTTACAAAAGCAAAATATTGTAGATGCTGGAAATCTGAAATAAAAGCAAAAAAAGCTGGAAGTTTTGTGCAGCTCAGGCAACACCCGTGAGAATTGGAAATAATCGTTTGGGTCAATGACCTTCCACCAAACATATTTGCTCTGTGTGCAATAATTTAATGGCAATTTGTACTTCATCTTATTTTACTTGCTGCTTTTCCATCTGCCTAGTCTGTTGAGGCTTCTTCAGCCTGATTTGTTGAAAAATGTCTCTCTGCTTACTCTGTTTGCTAATGACATGGCACCTCTGCAGAGGGCACCAGACTGTATGGGGAACCCAGTTACTGGTAACTCCATTGAGAAATCCAAAATGGAGGCTGAACACAAGGTGAACATTGCATTTCCACAGCTCAATGAAATGCTGGCTGCTAAGTTTCGTGCCCCTGACTGATAAAAAAATATACTTTCACCTGTCAAACATAGTCAGTTTTAATCTGGACATTTACATCTGTTTTCACTTTTGAATCAACTTTGGAAATTTAAACTGGAGAACAAATGCGTTCAAGTGATATTGGAACCAGTAATGGTAAATCATTCCAATGTATGCATTGGAAGAAGGTGGGATTTGCTGACCTACTTAATAAAATTGCTGAAACTTGCAATATGAATGTTTAAATATTCCCTTGATCCACTTCTTGGGGGTGGTGCTTTCGTATTCCAGGTGTACCAAATAGGTGTCCACAGTGCCCATGCACTCTTCTGGAGGAAGCTATTTCAGATGCCATATTGATGAGGGTGATAGTACATGCACAATAGACAGATCATGCCATCTATCAGCATGTTTGGTACCATCGTCACCATTAGCGCATTTCTTGCACCAGCTGAAATTGTCTCTTGATCTGCAAATGGTTTTGGAGGACAACCTTGAGGAATGCTTGGCCTAGAACTGCCAATTTCTTAGTGTGCCATCTCAACATGGGTTGCACCTGCCTGAGGTCGCGAGTTGACAGGTAACAATGAGGGAACGAATGTGAGTGTGAATGTTGTCCAGCTGAGAGTGTACAGTAGGTTCATGTCCCATAGAGTATTCGTCACCACCTTGAATGGGGACCTAACAGGCCTAGTCATCTGTTGGAGGGCAGCTTATTGGATTGCTGTACACCTTTTCAACATCACTGTTCCCAGGTTTGATAGCAGCAGTTGGAACTTAAATAACAAGCTGAGTTTGATACTAAAGTCAATGCAAGTCAAATTGAGTTCTCGGTGGGTATAATGGAAACTGAAACTGTGTCTCAAAAGCAATGAACTCTAGTCTCTTTGCACTGTCCCATGCCAAGTTGGTGCTGAACCCCTCCATGCTCCATGACATTGCATGCAAGCTTTCTAGCAGGTCTCCCATTCCATCAAGCATTTCATTGCACACAGTAAAACACAGCGGATGCTGGAAACCTGAACTAGCAAAAGATGTGAAGCACTCAGTACATAAGGTAATGGGTGCGGTGAGAGAAGCAGTTAAAATTAAAAGCCATTGAACTTTTGTCAGAACAGAGCTAGAGATGTAACAGCTTTCAAGCAAGTGTAGAAGTAAGAAAAAGAGTGAAGAGAACAAAAAGGAAGGTCTGTTACGTTATGGATGGCAGGAGAGATTGATGAACAAGAGATGGTACTGCAAGTCAAAATAAGATTATGATTATTATTAATGTAAATAAACACAAAACAGGTCTTGAGAAGATGCCATTGAGAGTGACAGAATGATCATCTGTATCTCCTCAAGAAAATTAAGACAGCGATAGAAAGGCAAATGTGTGGAAAGGTGCCATGGGAAGAGAGATGTTGGAGGTGATTAAGGAGTTATCAGCCGCTGCTGCTTAGGTCAGATCTCACTCCACTATTCAGAATGCTTCGTGCAAAAGATCAGAGTAACATCTCTCCCTTAACTATGCCAAATTCTTCCCAAATTCCCCAAGATTTGTGCTTCACCAATCTGGACTTTGAAGTACTGGGTCATGAAAGGTACAAGGAGATACTTTTGGTAAGTTATGGTGAGGGAGGAAAGCCAGATGTGCAGATCATCTACAATTTGTAAATCCGCAGAGATGCTGGATGATAAAGTTTTAATTTATTTGGATAACTAAGGTACCCATTTGCAGAGCATTGATACTACTTTAGACATGGCCCTGCAACACCTGGCGAGTGGAAAAATGCAAGTTGGAATTTTTAAAAGTAGCCTTGAATATGCGTAAAAAAATGCATTATAGAACTGTCAAAAGCAACAGCCAAAATGACCTGTCATGACAAACTATTAGAAGTGCCATGAAGAGCTGTCATGAGGCACTGTCAAAAGTGTCAGAAGGACCTGGCAAGTGGAGTCATAGAGCATCTGTCAAGATGAACTTTCGAAATTGTTAAGAGGAATTGTCAATAGGAACAGTTAAAGTGTCAAACGGAACCATCAAAAGCAGCTGACAAACAGCTGTTACGGTTTTTAAATGTTCAACACTTTAACTCTTCAAAGCAAGTTTTTAATTTTAAAAGTCACTCCTTGCTATTTCACTTTGTCTGTTGATATAAGTACCATTACTAGACTGGTACTGCATGACTGACTTCATATTCTTCCATTGTCACAGAAGGATGCCTTCAATGTCACAGTTTGATTGACAGCTACAAATGGTTATAGACTCGTTGAAATGGGACAATGAAACAAATATTTGTTATTGTCAGAGTTTGCATGCTTGAATGAAATGTTTGTTATAAGGAAGGAATATAAAGGTATATTCAAAAGTATGATTTTTTTCAATATGGTGAAGTCTGCAATAAACATTTGGAAATTCATTTTATTTCATCTTTTATGGTTTGTATTATAGGTGTAGAGGCCAAATGGTGGTGGGTGGGGAGAATGGGTTGACATGAGTTGGCACATGGTAGCATGTTGGGTTATAAAGGCCCATACAGGTAGAGAAGGGGAGAACTTGGCATAGGGGTATAAAGGACCATGAGTTTGGAAAACAGATTGGAGGATAACGAGGGGCTCTTTGGGATGGGTTGAGGAGAATAGGTTCACCTGGATGATATAAGGGTCATGGATTATGGACAAGCGATGTGTTGGCCTGGTACAGGTTATGAGAGGTGGCATGCGTTGCATGAATGAGGGCTGAAACCTGCTACACTGGAATGAAAACCCCAACTTCCAGGCTGCTTTCTCCTGAGTTGCATATGCAAAAATGTTCTGACTCTATGCTCCCAAACCGAGTGAAAATTCAGGCCTTTTCCTTTGAACTTTACCTCAATTTAGACCACTTTGTGCTTAATTTATTTTGACCATAAAAATATTTAGTCTTGTAAGTTACAGAATCTGGGTGTTGTCATACTGATGAACCTGCCGCTGTTGTGCTCTTTGAGCCTTCAAGAAGTTCATAAACATTCTTCGAAGTTTTTTTACAAATAAAACCATAAGAATGATTCATCTCAAGAGCATCTTTCGGGTGCATGTTATTCCCTCATGAATATGAGTCAAAGTCAATAGCTTTGCTAATTTCATTTTTGAGACAAGGTCCTTGTTGCAAATTTTCTAAACCAAACTTCTTTGACTAAGTTCTTTGTAACTCATTTCACAAATTGGGAAGTGAGGACTGGAATTATTGTTTGTGTTAATTTAATTACTTATATCATCTTCTGGAGACATTTCAAAGTTTTAAGCGGCGTCACTGTCAGTCATGACTTTTCTTTTAATCTTCCACTATTTGTGGATTGATGAGTGATGAGGCTACTAAGATGTATTCTGTTATTAACATGCATGCAGCTTGCATTGCGTCGTTGGAATTTATACATTCTGTTATTTGTGTACTCAGTTTTGTGAATGTGTTACAGTTTGCAATGCTGCTTAATCATTGTTGATATTTAAAATCATTTTTATTCTGGGTCCTGGTAATCTGTAATTAATCTTCTAGAATGTGAGTAGAGCCAACATTCCCATTTCATGAGAAAGAAGTTTGGCCAAATTGACTCCGTTATCAGTTAGTCAATCTGATATGATCCTGCTGCTGGCAAAGTGCCTTTCTAATTCTGAAGTGTCAAATGAGTGAAGGTTTGAATTCATTGAAATTGTGCTGAGTCTTGGCTGCCAAAGATGGTTATGTTCAACAGAACACAGCAATTGTAGTGAAACATTCCAAGGGTCTTTATTATATTATTGCACTAAGAGTATTGCAGACAGCTGGATTAGATAGTCTATCATATACTTTGTGCCTAAGAGTGTAACTATTCTGCATGTAATGCCTTAATCCTCGTGGGTGCCACATATTCTGGATCAGTTGTAAAATGATAAAACTGCACAAGAATATGTCAGAGAATGAGGAGAATGCAAGAAACAATGTGTGGTGAAGTATCAAGGTATCTTCTCTCCCAATGTGATATTTGTTTACTAATTCCAAATTTCCCGAAGTTTAGTTGAAAAACATGGCTTATGAAAAGTTGAGCTTTGCATTTATCATTTATGAGGGCTGTTTGAGATTCTGAAAGTAATTCTGATTTCCTTTAATGACATGTCTGAATGCATTTGAAAAAAATTTTCTTTCACATTGGAGATAAATGTTCATTATTTGCAGCAAAATCATAATCACAAGCATTGTGTTTGCATTTGCAATGGGACTTTAAACAGTGGAATGAATCATTCCACCATAGCTGATGAAAATATAGACAATAACTTGAAATAAATGATTAGTTTCTTCTGACCTTATTTCAGGTTGAAAGAGGCTCAGCAATCTGTGAAGAAGATAACTTCAGAAAAGAAAGTTGAAACAAAGAAAACAAATCCTAATAGCCTGGTAAGATTGTCATTACTGGTAATCTATGTCAGTGTCCCTAAAACTCCTTGATGCTGATTTAGCATTCAAGTACACTGCTAAAATCTAAATGCATCTAAAACAAATTACATTATCCTACTCATTTTTATGTAAGCATTATATAAACAAGACATTTATGGCAAAGAATTGAGTTGAATTTATATTATAAAACATATTCATTCTTAGCATTTCCTGTGGAAAAGATATTCAGACTTATAGATCGTAGAATCCCGACAATGTGGAAGGAGTACAAACAGACCGCTCTACTCTAAACTTATAACCCTGCATTTCCCATGGCTAACCCTATAACCCTGCATTTCCCACAGCTAACCCCATAACTCTGCATTTCCCATGGCTAATCCACCTAACTTGCTCTGGACACTTTACCCTGACCAATCTACCTAACCTGCACTTTGGACTGTGGGAGGAAACTGGAGCACGCAGAGGAAACCCATACAGTCACTGGGACAATGTGCAAACTCCACACAGACAATTACCCAAAGGTGGAGTCAAACCCAGGTCACTGGTGCTGTGAGGCAGTGGTGCTAACCACTGAGTCATGGTGCCAAAGGGAAGGATTCCAGAGGAGGAAACCAGGCATGAAAGTTTAAATCTGCAGAAAAGTATGAGGCTTTTAAATTGGAACGGAAATAAGTTCTAATGGAGATTTTCAGTAATACAAATGTTTTACCAGGGTAAATGTTGAAACAATTGCTGGATGACAGTTTCTAACAATCTAAGAAATCAGAGCAGGGCTAGACTGTGGACTCCTTCAAGCCTGTTTCGCCATTCGGTAAAATTATGGTTGATCATTGGCCTCACATCCAGCTGCCCACTTACAACACGTACCCTTGAATTTCCTCAGAAGCCAAAACTTTGTCTATCGCAGAGCTAAATATATTCAGTGAGTGATGGAACATCCACAGTCTTCTGTGTTAGAGAAGTCCAAAGATTTACAACCTTCTGACTGAAAAATGCCTCCTCACCTCAATTCTACTAGATCAGCCTCTTATTAAAGAACAAAGAATAAAGAAAATTTACAGCCCAGGAACAGGCCCTTTGGCCCTCCAAGCCTGAGCTGATCCAAATGTACTGTCTAAACCTGTCGGTCAATTCCTAAGCATCTGTATCCCTCTGCTCCCCACCTACCCATGCACCTGTCCAGATGCATCTTAAATGAATCTACTGTGCCTGCCTCCACTACCTCTGCCAGCAAGGCATTCCAAACACCCACCATCCTCTGTGTGAAGTACTTGCCGCGTGTATCCCCCTTAAACCTTCTACCTCTCACCTTGAAAGCGTGACCTCTCATTATTGAGTCCTTCACCCTGGGAAAAAGCTTGTCTCTATCCACCCTGTCTATACCCTTCATGATTTTGTAAACCTCAATCAGGTCTCCCCTCAATCTCCTTTTTTCTAATGAAAATAAACCTAACCTACTCAACCTCTCTTCATAGCTAGTACCTTCCATGCCAGGCAACATCCTCGTAAACCTTCTCTGCACCCTCTCCAAAGCATCCAACATCCTTTTGGTAATGTGGTGACCAGAACTGCAGCTGAACCAATGTCTTGTACAATACCCCGTCCAATGAAGATAAGCATACTATATGCCTTCTTGACCACTCTATCCACCTGTGCAGCAACCTTCAGGTACAATGGACCTGCACTCCCAGATCTCTCTGCCCATCAACTTTTCCTAAGGCTCTTCCGTTCATTGTATAGTTCACTCTAGAATTAGTCTTGCCTAAATGCATCACCTCACATTTGTCTGGATTGAAAACCATCTGCCACTTTTCCGCCCAACTCTCCACTCTATCTATATCTTCCTGTATTCTCTGACAGTTCCTTATGCTTTCTGCTCCTCCACCAATCTTCGTGTCATCTGCAAACTTGCTGATCATACCAACAGTACCCTATCCCAGATCAGTTATGTATATTACAAGCAACAGTGGCCCCAACACTGACCCCTGTGGAACACCACTAGTCACCTTTCTCCATCTTGAGAAACCCCCTTCAACTATTACTCTCTGTCTCCTGTTGCTCAACCAGTTCCTTATCCACCTAGCTAGAACACCCTGCACACCATGTGACTTCACTTTCTCCATTAGTCTACCATGGGGAACCTTATCAAATGCCTTACTAAAGTCCATGTATACGACATCAACCTTTCCTTCATCTATCAACTTGGTCACTTTCTCGAATAACTCTATTAAGTTGGTAAGGCATGATCTCCCCCACACAAACCCATGTTGGTTATCACTGATAAGCCCATTCTTTTCCAAATATAAATAGATCCTATCCCTCAGTACCTTCTCCCACCACTGACGTCAGGCTCACTTGTCTGTAGTTACCCGGAATATCCCTACTACCCTTCTTGTACAGGGGGCCAACATGAGCAACCTTCCAATTCTCCGGTACCTCACCTGTATTTAAGGATGCCACAAAGATATCTGTCAGGGCCCCAGCTATTTCCTCTTTCGCCCCCCTCAGCAACCTGGGATAAATCCCATCTGGTCCTGGGGATTTGTCCACCTTAATAACCTCTAGCCTACCCAACACATCTTCCCTACTTATGTCAATGTGATCCAGACTAATCAAACTTCTATCTCTAATCTCAACATTCATCATGTTCCTCTCCTCAGTGAACACTGATGCAAAGTAATTCTGAAGCTGTAACCCCCAAGTTTTAGATTCCCCAGCCAAGGTAACACCCTCTCATTGTCAGCCCTGTCAACACCTTGTATGTTTCTCTCTCATTCTTCTAAACTCCATTGAGTATAGGCTAAATTTCTGCATTGTCTCATAATAAGACAACCCATTCATCCCAGGAACCAATCTAGTGAATTCTCGCTGTCATACTCCAATTGAAGTGCATCCTTCCCTGTATATGGAAACCAAATCTGCATGGTGTTTCTGCTGTTATCTCACCAATGCCTTGCACAATTACAGCAAGACTTGTGCTTAAGTCTTGTACTTATGTCCCCTTGTACAATTATACCTCACATCCCTCCAAACACTGAAGTTATAAGTTCCACTCCTTATAAAAAATATTCTGCATTTTTATTTTTTCTACTGTTAAAAACTTCGCAAACCCCTATATTTATTTCTCTGACACTTTTATTGTTCAGTCACTAAGGCTGCATAGAGAAAAAGACAGGTTCTCTGTTTCCTCTTCACAGGGTCCTTCCTACCTTACTTATATTGTTGACCAAATTAATACTTCCCTCTCAATCTCTTTGTTTAAGTCATCTAAGTATATGTGTAAATAGTTGAAGCCCTAGCATTGACCCTTGTGGCACACCACCAGTTTAGTTTTGCATGCTACAAGACAAATTGAGGTTTTTTATCAATGTGATTGAGTGTTGCCCCAGTTGAAGACATTGATGTATCTACAGTTTAATCTACATGCATGCCATTGTAAAATACATTACAACACTGCCTACAATCAAAGTAAAATGTCACAGGCTCTAAAGTACTTTGAGATGTTCTGAGCTTGTGAAATGCACACTGTAAATGCTAATCTTTTCAACCATTTTCTTGAAGCAAGCAAGTTTGCAGGATTGTCCTGATAGATGCAGTTGTTACCAAATTAATACTTTACTTTTTGCTTGGACAGTTGCAAGCAATTATTTTGATCTTTTGATGTAATGGAATTATCCAATTTTATCCAATATCTTTGAATTATCTACTACAAATTCCAGACATGGTAAAGTATTCTGTACTCGGAAGTGTTGTTCATTACTGCCTTGGGAATACAAACAACTTTCGTGGCATTGATTTTCTTTGGTTACAGAATGTTCTAGCTAGTTGTAGCCCTTTTCAGATAATCAAGATAAACTGTTAAAAGGTTGGAATTTTGAATTGTTTTGTGTGACTAAATGATAGTAAATGTATCCTCCAGCATTTGAACATGTGGACAGTCTGTACCACAAAGGATTTGGAGCGTTGTATAATCAGTCTCTAGTGGGTATACAAATAAGAAGAGTTAAAAGCAACTTGGAAATTATAGAAAGAATTTCTTATTTTCTAAGGAATGCAATATATGGATTAATTTCAACCTATCTGGTTGTGAAATTGATGCAGGAGTTGGGAGATGTATTATTAAAAGTGAACATTTTCATTTGTTAAGCATTCTGGAACCATGTCTGTCCACATTTTCTGTGCTCGCTGGATTGAGGTGCTCACTGAAAGCAAGGGGATGCCTCATGTCCACATTCAAGTTAGAGATTAATGGTGCAATTAAGGTTTTATCAAAAGCACACAATCTAAAACTTAACCATTGGGTAAAATATGTTGGAATTGACTTGGTACCCTGACTGACATATAATTGTTTCCAAGTACTCTGGTCATAGGGTTTATGTTCAGGATTCAGTTGGGAGGAATTCCCCAATAATTAGCTCCACTATCACACAAAGCATCACAAATGTGTAACTATCCAATTCGACTACCAAGATAGATAATCAGTTTCCTGATGAAGGGCTTATGTCCAAAACGTTGATTCTCCTGTTCCTCGGATGCTGCCTGACCTCCTGCACTTTTCCAGCAACACACTCTTGACTCTGACCTCCAGCATCTGCAGTCCTCACTTTCTCCTGCAAGATAATCAATTTGTATGTCTTAACCGCTGTTCAGGACAAATACAGTTCACACCAGATTTCATCATTGACAGGAAAATAAACAAACTTTTCTTTAACAAATCACAAAAAAAGGATGATTAATCTATTGCTATTTGACTTAAGCTATGTTCCTTTAAAATCCCAAACACATTCATTCATTTGTTCCTTCAGAAACAGGAGAGACAAAAAAGAAGCAGAAGGTTTGACACGAATGCTGTAATTGGAAAAATATAGCAGAGAAAAATAAGTGATGTAGTTCAAGAGACAAGACTGAAGGGTTATTTCTCTCAGTTCTTTCGATTGAAGAAATGATGATACAATGTTGGCTGCAGAATAGTGCTTGAACTTTGATTCAATAGCTGATTGGGAACACCTAGATATTTATATGTGAGTTTTTTTTTCCACTCTCGCAGAGAGAAAATGTGACAGATGCTTCTTGTTTTCAAGCTTCTGGATCTCTCTAGTTTCACTGCACTGTCAGGTCTGTAACAAACTACAGCTGTAACAATCTGAAGGCTGCCATTAAACGGTTTTCAGTAACTCCTGGTGCCACACTGTCTCATAAAGTAACCAAACCAATACTCTGAAAAGTACACGGAAAAATCTTCCCAACAAGAAAAGATGTTTTGCAAACATTTATATCGCATTATTTCCTGTCCTCACCTCATATACATATAGTTTACTATTTGCCCACGCCGCCGAGAGAAAATAGACAGTGACAATTCCCAGTGTTAAATTCACAACAAACACCTGGCAGCTCCAGCCCTTGCTCCTCCAAACCTCCATGTGGTCAGTGATCCCAAACAACTCAGGGTACACTCCATGGGCAGCGGCTGCCTGCATCCTTTGCCTGAGAAAATTGCCATCAGATGTGCACCAGCCTCAACCCATTATTATGGCACATCTTCAACCCACTGTAAACATAGCTATGAACTTATGTACTCTACTTTGCAGCACCTTTCTTTGTAATGCTGTTGCCATGCCATTTTGCACACAGGGTAGACACCCATCTGTTAATGTTAATTTCTCTCTGCACCTTCTTGACTGATTACATTGTATCCTGCACTCTGTTCTGTTACAGGTGCACTTGTATAGTAGGATCTGCCTGTAAAAGCATGTAAGACAACATTTTTCACTGTATGTCAGTACATATGACAGTAATAGAATCAGAGAGTCATAGAGCTGTACAGAATGGAAACAAACCCTTCAGTCCAACTCGTCCATGCTGATCAGATATCCTAAATAAATCTAGTCCCACTTGCCAACATTTGGCCCATATCCCTCTAAACCCTTCCTATTCATATAGCCATCCAGATGCCTTTTGAATGTTGTAATTGTACCAGCCTCCACCACTTCCCTTGGCAGTTCATTCCATACACGCATCCCATTCTGTATGAAAAAGTTGGGCCTAAGGTCCATTTTCAATCTTTCTCCTCTCATCTTAATCCTATGCCCTCTAGTTTTGGACACCCCTACCCTGGGGAAGACCTTGGCTATTCAACCTATCATTGCCTCTCATGATTTTGTAAATCTCTATAAAGTCACCCCTCAGCCTCAGATGCTCCAGGGAAAATAGTTCCAATTTTTTCAGCTTTTCCCTCTCAAACTTTTTCAGCTCAAACCCTCCAATTCTGGCAATATCCTTGTAAATCCTTTCTGAACCCTTTCAAGTTTCCCAACATCCTTCCAATAGCAGGGAGACCAGAATTGCACACAGTGTTCCAAAATTGGCCTAACCAATGCCCTGTACAGCTGCAATATGACCTCCCAATTCCTATACTCAATGCACTGAACAATAAAGGCAAGCGTAGCAAATGCCTTCTTCACTCTCCTGTCTACCTGGGACTCCACTTTCAAGGAACTATGAACCTGCACTCCAAGATCTCTTTGTTTAGCAACGCTCCCTAGGACTTAAATCAAATCAAATCATCTCATTGATTGGAGCAGGATGTTAGCATTCCCTGTGTAATCCCAACTACAAGTGAAGCCTATTACTTTGATCCTTTTTATGTTTGTCCTGTTGTTTAATAGAAGTTAAGGTTAAAACTGACAGGAGCCTTCATGACATCTGAAATTTCATCATACGTGTCTGATAAAGTTTCAGGTTAGTGTAGGTGCTATAGAAAGGATAGCTAATGTTAAGATAGGGTGGGAACATTGTGTGGCACTAAGAATGGCCAACCCCTCTCGCTTCATTCTTGTAGTTGTAACTAAAATGACAGTCACTTACAGAGCTAGTGATGAAAAGCAAACATTATAATGTTTTTCCAATGAAGTTTCACCCATGGCACCTATTTGCTCTCAGAAGTCTAGGTACAGTCCCAGGATCTGCAGTTGGGGTGGATGGAATTGGCATGTTGGCCTTGTAGTTTTGGTTCGGTGACCCCATGAACATTTGTACCTAGACATGCTGGTAGTGTACAGGCTTACCTTCCTCAGCGTAAACTCCCACAGGGTGAGGGATTGCAGGCAGAATGGAGCTGGACAGGTTGAAAACTTCTCTCAGGACACTTCAGGAGATACCTAGGTACTTGCATGTGATTCCTCCTCCCGGGTGTGTCATATTGTCTCCTTGTGTTAACCAGGCAACTGGGGTGAGGTCTTTCATCCACCTCTGTGCCGGGAATGGCTGCAGCAATAGAATCAGTGCACATATCTGCCCCTATATCGAGTGGGGGGAGACAAAAAAGCTGCACATGCTGGAACCCAAAGTAGACAAGCAAGAGACTGGAAGAACAGACCAAGTCAGGCAGCATCAAGAGGTGCAGAAGTCAATGTTTCTGGTGTAACCCTTCTTCAATACTGAGTACACAGAACCTGGATCTCTGTGGCAGCTGCCAACCTGATCTCTGAGGCAGCCAGATGCCCACATGCTGTGATGTGCTGACCACCATGTACTGCCATATCTAATCCAGCTGATTAATGTCCTAAGGTGTCAATATCTGATCTGGTGGAGAGTGCAGGAGACTGCCTTGCCAGTCCTTCCTCTAGGGGATCAGTGACTTCTTCCTCAGAGCTGGAGGAGAAGGGATGTTCTGAGGGGCTGCTCTCTCCATAGCAGAAACCGTGCAAATGCTGCTGATTCCCACAGGAGATAAGAGGGAGTGGGTTGCAAAATAGGCTTAGAAATTCAGTCACGTTCATATTACACTGCCACTGCTGGTGATGGGAGAGTCAGCACTTGACAATGAATCGGACATGATGTGCAGGACACAGAGGTCTCAGGATCATTGCATGAACAGTCTCAGTCCTCTCCCACTAACACAAGGAATACTGGGTAATGAGACCAAACTCAGGCACCCAACACCCTTCTTGGTTCTCGCCATCCTGTTTTCCCCTGGAATGAAACAAAGGGAGAGGTTAAATGAGAGGGAAATGGCTGGGCACAGCCCTTAGTACAGGTGAGAGAAAGGTGGTGAGGCATCCTGAGAGTGCGATTTGGCAGCACAAAGCGAGTTCAGGGTTTGTATTATTGGGCTGGGCGAGCTCAATTAAAGGAAGATGTTGAATTTAATAAAGAGAGTGAAGGACCATGAGCCTTGGTGGGAGGTGGGTCTCCTAGCAAAGATAGAGTTAGTTGTAACTTAAAAGTGAGAAAATGGTGGCACTTACCATTGTGGAGTACACTGAGTCTTTAGCTTTTTTTCCTGCCCTGCTGGGTATTTGTCCAGCCTGAGGACACTGCAATGATCTGGGTCCTCAGATCAGACTGGCAGGTTGTGTGCTGTGGTTTCTTCTGGTGGTCCTGAGGGAAAAGGCTGACCTGCCTCTCCAGCATTCCATCCACCAGGATCTCCAGGTCCCTGTCAGAAAATCAGGCTGCTCCAGGGATCCATACTATACTCTCGAAATGCAGGTTAAAGTCTCACCGTGGCAGTCAATGGAATTTAAAATTAATTCAGATTTTAATTTCAAAACCTGGTATTAAAAGCTAGTCTCAGAAATGTTACATTGAAACTGTCATCATAAAAAGCCATTATGTTACCTTATGCTTTTCAGGGAATAAATATTGTAGTGATTGGAACCAGGATGACCTCGTTGACAATGCGATTGTTTGACTGGGGTTGTTAACTCTGGCCAGTCAGGGAGCCCTAGCTGATTAATAAAACAACAAAAAATTTAATAAATACACAAAGCCAGGAGCTTTAGAATCTCCTCAGTCCCGGCGACTGACTCTGAGCTGGCTGGTCCCTGCCGGTGAACAGTGTACAAGTAAATAAAGGGTGACTTGGTGACAGGATACCAGCCTCTGTGCTTTATTTTAATGGTGACGGGAGAAAACAGTACGTGCCTGAAGAACATTCGCTGGCAACAGTCATCTTGGAGTTGGGGGCATATGCATTTCTGACATCATGCCTTAATTTGGAAGATTAATTTATTGGATTTTGCTTTTTTTTTCCCCGGGCAAATTACATTGGGGCAATGAGTAATCCTTCTAACTGCTTGTGACCCACAGCATTTTCAGTTATAAGGGGCTTAAATTTCCCAGAGTCACTGGACATAGTGCTTAAATGTTTCTCGCAGGTGGGCACATGCCTTAGAAGGGAAAAATGTGTGTTCCGGCTGCCCCAAGTGATCTACTTGGGTTGCAGACTCGACAAAACCGTGTTATACCCATTGGAAAATAAAGATCAAAGGACCCCCTGCCTCCCAAGTCTGTACTGGAGCTTAGGTATTTCCTTGGGTTACTGAATTATGTTGGAAAATTCATACGTAACCTGGCCTCCATCTTGGCACCTTTACACCTGCTATTGAGAAAGGGTCAGCTTTGGAAATGGTCGCAAAGCCAACAAGTACCTTTAGGGAAGTGAAACAGCAGTTATCATCATCGAAGATGTTGATTCACTACGATCTGAAGTGAGAGGTAGAGCTCACTGGTGGCCCAATGCAGAGGAGCCCCAATAATGTAGTTTCCCGGACTTTGGCTGATGCCGAACAGATATATGCCCAGATAGAGAAGGAAGGTTTGGCGGTCATCTTTGGTGTGAGGAAGTTCCACCAGTTCCTTTATGGACAGGAATTTGTCATAGTAACAGATCACAAACCAGTGGGAGGGCTACTGAAGGAAGACAAGACGGTGGATTCAGCAGTAAGTCCTTATTCTCAGTGTGCACCAGTACAAGTTAGAACACCGTCCAGGAAGCCAAGTGGCTAATGTGGATACCTTGAGCCTCCTCCCACTGGCATATACTCCATCGGTGGTACCTCACCTGAAAGAGTCCATTTTTGTTTTAAACTTCCTGGACACCCTTCCTGTCACTGTTGATAATATCCCAACTGTGGACACAAAAAGATTCTGTCCTAGAAAAGCTAAAAGAGCTGGTGGTTATGGGAGAGACAGAATGGCCATTGCAACAAGGATTGAAACCTTCTGGACACAGTGAGACCAGATCACTATAGATGATGACATATTACTGTGGGCAGCGAGGGTGATTGTCCCGAATAAAGGTCACCGCCAGATACTGGCTGAACTCCACCAGGGTCATCCAGGGGTTTCCAAAATGAAGATGCTGGCAAGAAGCTATGTCTGATGGGCAAGGTTGGATGTCAACATAGCTGCATTGGTGGGGTAGTGCCCAGAGTGCTAACAAGGACAAAAGTTGCCACAATCGTGGGAATGGCCGGGAAAACTCTGGACTCGGTTGCATTTTGATTATAAAGGTCCTCTCATGGGCTCAATGTTCCTGGTCATTGTGGACGCCCATTCAGAGCGGTTAGATGTGCATAAAGCTTATTTGGCAAACCAAGGGATGATGATTGAGAAACTGCAAACATTGTTCGCAATACACGGGCTCCCAGAAATTTTGGTCACAGACAATAGGACGTCGTTAACCAGCAGGGAATGCAAGTACTACCTAAACTTGAATGGCATTCAGCACATAAGGACAGCTCCATATCATCCATTGTCCAATAGTTCTAGCAGAAAGATTGGTCCAAACGTTGAATGTAGGCTTAAAGAAGCAGCCTACAGAGTCACTTAATGCCAAACTGTCCTATGGTTGATTAAAGGACCACCCTGCACACAACAAAAGGGATAGTTCCAGCAGAGTTGCTGATAGGGAAATAGCTGTATCAGGTTAAACCTGATATTCCCAGACCCGGCAGGAGGAGGTTGAAGTGACAGCAGTAACACCAATGCCAGTCACATGACTCCTCGAAGTGAGAGAGACAGTTTAATTCAGGGAATGAAGTTTGGTGCTGGAACCATGGAAATGGCCCTGTGTGGGTAACAAGAGGAGGTTGATGCGAGGTCAGGGCCAGTCACTTACAAAGTTCAGGTCGGTGAGGCGGTCCTGAACAAACATGTGGATTACCTGAAAGCTGTTACTTCAGAAACTGGGCAGGAGCAAAACATACCTGGTCCTCAGAACAGCCAGGAGGCCTGGCAGAAACCATAGGTTCTCCCCCTCCCTCTAAGTGCCGAGGAAACCTCCGAGTCCAAGATGGATGCAGTCTTGACATTGTTACTGCCAGGAGAAGGGCAGGGAACCCTCCCCAGATACTCTGGATGCAAGAGATGTGATGCATTCCAGTACACACTGTCTGTGTCAGGATCCGGACCTGGGGCGAAAACGTCATAGGAATAGCTCCAAGAGGAAGACCAGGCCTACATCCCCAGACTTGGGAGTGGAGGGAGAGACGTAGTGATTGGAACCAGTGATTGGTCCTTGTTGACTACGAGCCCCTTGATTGGAGTTGTTAACCCCAGCCAATCAGGAAAGCCCTAGCTGACCGTTTTAGACAGGGGAAAATAAGCACTACCGCTGTTTGGTGGTGGTGGGGTTTACAAAGGAACAACAGTGTAACCAGATTTAGAATCTCCGCAATATATAAAAAAAGGGGATTAGAATCTCCTCAGTTCTGAGGACTGACTTCGAGCTGGCTGGCCACAGCTAGTTTGCTGGGTATTGATAAAGGGTGAGTTGGTGACAGGATACCGGCCTCTGTACGGTTATTTCAAATCTACTCTCCTTTCCTAGTCTGATATATTTTAACTGCAAAAAACACAGCAAATGGTCAGCAAGCTGCTCAATTGTAACAAACTGCAACAAAAACATCAGAACAGAATAATACAGAATGGACCATCTCGGACTTATGTAGGCATCACAAACAAAAATGACACACCCGGCCCTGTCAACCCTGCAAAGTCCACCTCACTACCATTTAGGGGCCTTGTGCGAAAACTACAAGAGCTGTTCCACAACCAAAATCCCAGAAACCACCCACCAACAAAACAAACCCAGCAAATGTAGTAGCATAGTAGTAGCATTTATTTCCCATTTCTAATTGCACTTGAAGAAGTAGTGGTGAGACAGCTTCTTGAACTGTTGCAGTCCATTTAGTTAAGATACATCTACATTACTGTTAGTAGGGGAGTTTCAGGATTTTAACCCAGCAACAGCACACGAACAGTGAAATAGCTCCAAGTCAGGATTTTGTGTGACTTAAATGAGTGCTGTTCCCAAGCATCTAGTGTCCTTGTCCTTCTAGATGGCAGACATTATGAGTTTGCAAGGAGCTGCCGAAGGAGCCTTAGTGAGTTACTACAGTGCATCTTGGATATTATACATATGGTAGTTGCAGTGCTCTGGTGATGGAGCAATTTTTTTTTCTGTGGGGTACACAGGGCTTCTTTCTCTTGATTGTTGTCTAGTTTGTTGACTATTGTTAAAACTGCCTGACAAGTGGAGATGACTCCGTCAACTCCTGACTTGTGCCTTGTAGAAAATGGATGGTGTCTGCGAAGTTGAAAGATGAGTTATTGCAAAATTCCCAGGCTTGACTTGCTCTTATATTCATGATGGTTATGTGACTAGTCTATTTAACCTTTAAGTCAATGGTAGTATGCAATATAATTATGGTGGGATATTCAGTGGTGATCATTCATTGAATGTCAATAGATGGTTAGATTTTCTCTCTTGTAGATGGCACTTCTTTTATGTGAATGTTTCCACCTACTAGCCTGAACATGAGTGGTGTCTGGGCCTTATGGTATGTATGGTAACATCTGTATGGTAATGTGCTTTATGACCTGCATATGGTGCTGAACACTGCCGTCGCCAACAAACATCTCTATGCTGATCTTTCTTACTGGAAACAAGCTTATTGATGAAGCAGCTGGAGATGGTTGGGCCTAGGACATTGCCCTGATGAATTTCTGCAGCACCATTCTGGGGCTGAGATGATTGGCCTAAAGCAAGTTCAACCATCTTAATTTGTGTTAGCTATGAGTGAGTAATAGGAAGACAAAAATTATGTTAAGTCACAACCCCAGCCTCTAAATCTGTTATGTTTGCAGCCTCAAAGGGATCACAATGCTGGGTGTTCCTTCCATGATCTTAATATAGGACTAACATGTAAAAGGCAAGTCATAGAATAAAGAGTACAAAACTGAAAATTAGTTATTTTTGGACAGAAATCTCGTTTGGAGTTGAGAGGCAATTTCAAATCTTGAATTTTAAATGTAACTTTACTCAAATCCGAGTGAACAAACTAGTTAATTAATGTGGATTTTGCAATTGACAGCGAATTGTAGTCCAAGGTTTGGAAATGACAGTGAGCTTTCCTTTTCTCTTACAAAACAGAAAGAAAGACTACGCCAAAGGGAGGCGAGTGTCATCACAGACTGAAGGAAACCTCAAAGTGAAAGAGTCCTGTGACTTGATTATTGCATTCAATCGGAATTTGAGGGATGTTCCTTGAAAAACTTGCACATCTTCATGCTGCTTATCCCCCGATGCCAACACACCAAGGAGGTTTCCAATTCCATGACAACATCAAGAGAGCCTTCATACATTCTTGATTATAGTTGTCACAGGATCTATATGTTCTGCCCTCACCAAAATGAGATTTCAATGCTTGGTTCAAGTTGTGTCTAATTGTTGTATATCCCATAGAATTCCAGCAAAGGGATTCTGGAATCTAAAAATATCAATATGCTATCGCTTCCAAAAGCTATTCTCTCTCTTGCAACATCAGTGGATTATAGTACGCTGTGCTACAATGTGACTTGGGGTTAGACACAGTGTTCTTAAAAATTTAATCAAACATTGAAATTGTATAATGTTCCAGTTGTAGCTGCTACAGAGTTCAAAAATAATGTAAATGTTATGTTTTTGCAGTTACGTATTCTTTCCTGCATCTCAGTGTAAGACGCAAAATGTGTTTGACCAACCAAATGAATAAACCGACTCTGTAATATCCCCCTCATTACCATGCACATTGGTTTTCAAAGCATAGATTATCAACTATGCACCTAGAAGCCTATTTAAAAAGTAATCCAAAGTCAAACTTATTAAAGTTTCAAGAAAAAAAAAGTGATTTGGAATTGAAACACATCAATGCCCACTGGGTGTTTTGTCTCTTTTATCTCTGCCAAGAGATATTCAATCAAAATTGAATTTCTTGTCAATAATATGAAGGAATAGTGTGAATAATGTTCATGCCAACAGTTATGTGATATTTCATGAATTTGAACATTCACTCACATTTTGAGGAAAGGAGACTTTCAGCAGGTTCTGAGGTCTGGATGGTTACCAGAATTTTTAATCTGCCTCATTACCCAATTTCTCATTATTTCTCCATCTCACACAAACTGGGCTTTTGTCTGCCAGTCCAATAAAAGATTGCTTCATAACTACTTGTTTGGATGGTGCCCTAACCTCAGCAAGGAAGGACTCCAGTTTGGTGGACTGGCAACAGTGAGTGTTAGTAATGTAGGATCTGTAGTCCGATGAGCATAAATTGCTTCATCTTATACTATCACTGATGCAAAGAAAGCTAGGAATTTTGGAGAGACCAAATTTACTGCTGGCAAAAATTGTATTAAAGCCAACAACCACTACTTAAAGGTAGTACGTTTGTGCTGATAATCATGTCCTCCCTGACTTTCTTTCTTTCTTAGGGATTTCAATCCTTTCAAACTTTTCTGTTCAATATCATTCTTCCATTCATAAAGACCTTGAATGTACTTGAGATCTCTACCTTCTGCATTTGCGAGAAGCTATAATTAACTTGTCAGCCTACATAGCTTTCAACAACCAGATGTCAGCTGTATTGCAAACTGACCCTAACCTACAGAAGATCTACAATATTTTTGAAGTGACCTGGCAGATCACTGTATGTATTCCGCAATTTGAACACGTGAAGCTCAACTGCCCAAAGGTTTTGTAGTAATTCTTATAGAATGTTAAGAAGGCTTGCAAATATTCTTTTAAAATATTGCTTTCAGCAATAATTTATTTTATATATTATGTTATTATAAACCGTAAGCCTGGTATAACCAATACATTCTGGCCAAAATTAATAAGTAAAATGTTTGATTCAGTTCCCAGAAAGATGGATGCTGTTGCTGATTTTCTGAAATGCAGGGAAATTGTGACGGTATGAAGTGGAATATGGAGCTAAATAAGTGAATGTGGAGCTAAAAAGCAATACCTATATTCAATTTATATTTTACAGTCGCTAAAATAGGTTCCATTCAATGTTTTAAAATTTATTTTGGTATACACAATTGATCTTTGCAAAGTTTTGAGAAGAAAATGCATCTTTGATCTTTGGGATAAAAACACCTTTTTATTGTTAGCACATTTATCAATATAATATTCACATCACAAATTCAAAGTCAATATTATTAACTGCTGTAGTTTTAATCCACATGCATAAAATAGTTCTCTTGTTGTCAAAGAGCTAATAAATTGTGTGATGAATTAATGTATACAAAAGACATATGGAAGGGAGACGTGTCCATTCAAAAATAAGCAGAAAAATCTAAATAGCACTTGATTGCATTTTGTTCAGCAATAGATATTGCTGAACATTAACTTCTAATATATTTTTATATAGATTATGTGTCATGTGAATGACATGGCAGCTTGATCCATTTGCCATAAATAAAACAGGTTAATAGGTAATATTTACTATACCTTTAGAATTATGAATATGGTTTATAATAATATCAATGTTCTCAGTTGACTATCTCCAAGTGTTTTAATAATGATTATTCAAAATAGAATTATTTTATTAAAACATCCTATATGTAGGATGGAAATCCAAGATGTATAATATATGTGGGGATATAGTTGTGAAGGTTGTTTACTATATTATGCCTTTATAGATCTGTTCGTGGTTTGGTGTGTTAATAACCATAGAGAACATGAATGTAGATTCAGTTCTTGGTTTGTGTTAAGTTCTGTGGCCACACACAGGATAACTGAAGGGGTAATGGAAGAATCTTCAGTGTCTTTGAGCTGATGAGGGGTAAAACTAGCCTGAAATGTCACATATGATTGCTAAATGGTGACCCCTTCTGGAATGTGTGAGAGTAGGACTGAGCTCAGCCATGATGCCTGTCATTGGCCTCTCATAACCTGCCAAAATTTACTGTCTAGGCTTGCACTTTTTAAAAAAAAGATCAATTGAACAACATACTTGATGACTCATCATACCCAAAGAATTCTACATTCCAACATGAAGCAAAGAAATTGTGAATGAAGTGAGTGGTATTAAATCTCATCAAAATGTTTTTGTTATTTTCTTTAGTTCAGTAAAAATCCCTGAGCATATTTCTTTAATCAATTTAATTGCTTCTTTCTTCAGCTGTTAGAATAGTACTTATTGATTTCCTAAATATGTGGCTCCTTGATCAAAAGATGTTAATTTTATTCATTTTATACAACTAAAATTCTAACTATGATGTACGATTAACATTGTGTAGTAAAGAAACAAATGTTTTGTTTAAGTCTTATTAGAGATGTATTCAAACATAAATACTTACAATTTTTATAGCCAAAAACTGATATTCAAATATACTATTCCTAAAAATAATATCAGCTGCAAGAGATATAGAATATTTGTTCAATTAGCAAAGAAAATGGAACAAAATTCGAGATGTTTGCAACTGTAATTTTAAACTGCATTGTTTAAAGGATTCTTTACATTGAAATGTAGAAACTAATAATCTAAGGATATATTGATTATAATCTATGTGAACTATTTTGCGGTTTTGAACAAAAATATCCTGTATGTGCCAGGTGCAGCAAAGTTGTAAACTTTCCCTCATAAACAATGTTATGATTTAAATCCACATGGGTTTATTACCTGTTGATAGCTATATGTTATATGTGCTCGGATCAAGAATACTGCTACTGACTTAATTTTTTATGCAAACGTATTGATTGTAAACAAAATGGCTATTGTTATGTTTCAGCTGGATATGCTTCTCAAGTTAACAGATTTGAGATCTCAGTCACACTATTGCAAAGACCCACATTTCCTTTGTCTTATATAAAAGAAATATACTAGTGTCTGTTAACATTGTCGCAAGCTCTATTTCATTTTACTCAGTAGTCACCTTGGATTTATGATTGTCATGAAATGCGCCTATCAGACTTTATTACTTTCAATCAAAAGCATTGTCTGTAGATATTTCTTGGTGCACTTTAGAATAAAATTACCAATTTCTTAATATCTATGTTAATCAATTTATGCTTCTGTTACAGTTGTCATAGGAATAGGGATTCGAAGGTCCATGTAAAGAATAACAAACAATAAGAAGATTGATTGACAGTAAAACAATGGCAGATGAAACATATTGTGCCTGAAATTATTGTAATCACAGCTGAAGAAAGTTTAGCGAATATCATTATCCTTTTTGTAGCATATTAAATGTTATGAATAATTTTGCACAATATTTTATTTGTTTATTAGTTCTGGATGATGTCGCACAACACCATGTTGGTTTGATCTCAAAACACTGAATAAGAAGCAATGCAATGCTTTAGGAAAATGAAAAAAAAGGAATATAACTACTTTCTTTACAAAATGTAAACAAAATCCTGGTGATAAGTTGTTATGAAGTGCAGCCTGTAGTATTGAAAAGAGCATGGTGGAGGCTTGATATATAGTTCTAAATTGGAAAGTAAACTTGAGTAACATTTTTTGTCATGATCTTGATTGATTCCAGAAAGTAATTGAAAAGTGGCTGATCTAAAATTGTTGCTAAGATCCAGTGTCATTAGATCATCCGTTGTGTAAGTATTTTCTGTGACTTCAAAAAGACATGTTGCTATTAGCAATACAAATTAGAAGCTCACAATGGGCCACTGAACTTGTAAGTGACCTGTGAACTGCTAAGTTTGGTCAAGAGTTTAAACTTTAACTTGGGCAACTTCTAATATTTGAAACCTAACGTCAGTCAGAATAGGTACAAAAGTTAAATCAGGTCAGTACTCAGACTTGGTCTAATTTCAAAAGCATGTCAACCAGGATGTATGTTTGTTGATGTAAATGATTCTAACAGAATTGGTCCAGTTGAGACATATTAATGTAAGATCTTTTAAATTTAAAGTATTCAAAACGAATATAAAAAATAAACCAAAGACATTCGGATGCTGAAGATCTGATACAAAATCAAATTCAAAAACAGTAACAAAATTGCTTCTCCAGCATTTTCTGTTTTTTATCCAAACATAATATCAACCATTCTGTCCCATTTGTAAAGAGAAGGACACTATTAACAGAATCATAAGCTTAGATCTGCATTTGTACCTCAATTAAAACTGTTTTGCTGTGTTCTTTTAATTGTGTCTCAACTAAATAAACCAAATTCATATAAATTGTGACGATTAAAGGTTAATATTACACTTTATGAAGAATGTCTTTTACAAACACTGATGACTTTATTGGGATCTAATAAAATGCATGAGCTATTTTGTAGGTATTGTGATGATTTGGTGGATGAGTTGGTGTAGATCATCCAAAATACATTTTATAAAGGAGAATGTCTGAAGTAGATTGAATTGTTCAAAATTTGATTCATTGGAATGTTATAATTTGTCTTTTTCTGTAAAACTACATCACAGTTGAGTTTATCTTATGGAGTTGTATTGGGAGAACAAGTGTTAACAACTGATCATGCTAAACAATATTTAGTAATGCTGATTGCAAGAACTGTTCAAAATGTTTTTAACAGAATTGACTGTTAAACATGTAATCTTTGATTCAAGTTAACACCAGAAATTACATGAACTAGCCCTATTTGTTTCATACACAGTTATACAATGTGTTTTGAAGTACCGTTGGTGAATGATCTGTTTCAGCCCTTTAGTCATAAATTAAGTACATTTTATGATGGAAAAGAAACCACAGGAGTGAGCAATGTATTAAAATCACAGCAAGGAACAAATTCCTAGTGAGAATAAAATGGAGCTCAGTACTTAGGAAGGTAGATTTTATTTGTGTACTAAGCGTTAACATGGCATATAAAACGCTTGGAATGAAATCTGATTCTATTCAATTACAAAATCTTTATGACTTCTTGGTTTTGCTTACCATAACTGGATGAGGCTCTGAAGATAAGCTAATTCAACAAAAGCCTGCAGTTTATGCCATAAAATGAGTACAGCAATTACAATGTACAATAAGCATTAATACACACAATGCTCATTGTTTAATGTTATTGACTCAAACTAATTAATTGCTACTAATGATGCCTGGCTATAGCAAGCAGAACTGTCATGCTTATAGCAGAGCAGCAAGACAAATAGGCTGCATTGCCTTCTCAGTGAGTATGTGCCTCCACTGTTGTGTATGTTTTCCAGACTCATGCAGTTAAATAACAATGTGATTTTTTTCCCCCATCTACTTCAAAATGTATCCTTCACAAGCCTCAAGAAAACCGGTACGAAATGAGTTGGCTTCCAAATTTTCTTTTTGAGCATTTTATATGAACTAACTGCTCAAAGTTTGAAATTCTTCCCAGTGACATCAAGCTCAAATTTATTTAATTAAATTTAGCTAATACTATTTTGAATTCATATTGTGTAATGCAGAGGTCACAAGTTTGAAATCATTATCTTTGGTATGAATAGCTTTCACTTCACAATGAAACATGCGACTTAATACTTTTATTCTAAAATGAAGACCAATCTACCACAAACAGGGGTAAACAGCCTGGTTATTCATTACCATCTTTCATTTTTACTTTGTTTTTATCATTTATTGTCATCATTATCTATGCTCTGCCCAAGATAAGTCCACTTTTCATATTGGTCTTTCCATAATTATTTATCCTGTGCCAGTCTTTTCATTTGCCTACTTCATTTTCAATTGATATCCTCTTTCTTCTTTTTTTTTATCTGCAATCTCCCTCCTCCATAATATCTCTTTATAATCTGTTTCCTACAAAGATGTGTCCTAGCCACATTCTTTGTCTTTTCCTGATTACGTTCAGTAAATTTTATTCATTTTCCTCAGCACATCTTCATTTGTACCTTTTTCTGTATAACCCATCCTCTCCATTTTCTTCCGAGTCCCATTGCTGTTTAGCAATTTGACTCTATCTGTAACATCCACATCTCAAATCTGTACAAAACACTCCAAATCAATTTCTTTACAAGACACTTGTCCAGTTCACAACCCTCTCTTCTTACCAAATACGGCCTTTCCCAATAGCTTCCTTGCTGTTATTTCTTTGTTACACCTTCTATCTATAGATATGATACTTCCTGAATACTTGAATTATTTGTCCTTGTTCTAATATCTTCCTTTATGAATATACAAATATATATTTGATAAATGCCTCACTTTATGTCTGCTGTTACAGACCTTATTGACTCACTCTTATAATCTTTCTTCTGCGCTTGCTGCCAAAGCAGTACCATCTGCAAACCAAATGTTTGTCATACACCAGTTGTGTATTTCAGTTCTTTCCCTTGACACTCCAGATGTTGTGCTCTACGTACCTGAGAGAACAACTGGGATGTTCTGAGGTGTGCTGTTTTCAGCATGAAAGAAACTCAAGGATGGCTGTCATTCCTACTGTGTGGAAGCTGCTGGGTTCTTTTCCCCACCTCCTCAGTATAAAATACTTAAGATGAGGATTTCAATAATGTGGACCTTTACAAACAGTAACCTATATCCTACACATTTGTGTCACTGTACATTGATGTTTCAGTGCATTGACCGGATTAATTGACTAGCTCAGTTGGCTGGATGGTTGGTTTCAATTTCCAACAGTGCAATCTCAAAGTCCTTCTTTTTTAACCTCTCCCCTCCTCTAAGGCATGGTGACCCTCCTGTTAAACCACCATCAGTTATCTCTCTGATGAGAGACAGCCATCTGATCCCCTGGGATTATGGTGGCTTCACTGACCAATGTGCTGTATGTTCATCCCCGAAGTGTAATATATAAAAGAAGCAAAATGAAAAATGGTAAATTCTTTACAGTGAAAAGCTGCAAGTCCACTATACACACTACTAACGATACTAAATAAGGAGACAAAATACCGTCGCTTTTTATAATTGTGGTAGTAGTTACACTTATTGGTCTTTATTTGTTCTGCTTGAGGGCACATTTCAAGTATCACAAAAAAAAGTCAAATTAACACACACCCAAAGGGAGACTATAAACATTGAGGAAAAACAATATTGTATGAAGCATTGGATCTGATTTCTGGCCTCACTACCTGTGTAGTAATAGATGGCAAGAGTGGATTGTATACCATCTATAGAACCTGCCTGATATCCACTGCATTAATTAAAATGGTGAAAATTGGTCAGGTCGAATAAAGCTATGACTAGCTACACCATACATTATCACACAGGCCATGAAGCTGAAATTCTATCCCATAGTGCTGCTGTTCAGAGTTACATACATAAGACCTTTTGCAATCTGCACGTTAAAGCTGCCTGTTGATTAGTAATATGTTTTAATAACAGATCATGTTGAATATTTAATAGTACTGAGTGGTTTGACAAAAACACTTTTGTTTCTCTGAGTCTGAAAGTCCTATACACATTCAGTGGTCGGTTATAGATCTAGGATACTTACAATGCAACTAATCTTCTGCTAGTCAAAACAGTGAGTGTAAATTGTGTGTGAGAAGGTGGATGTTGCCTGGGCTTGTTGGATTTCCCACCTCTTTTTACTCCTACATATATGTCAATGAAAGTATACATGATGTGCTGCAAATTTCAAAGCTAAACTATTGGATGTTTCATCAGTTCACATGGATTTTAACTTCAAGCTGCTAGAGATAGCTTGGAATTATTTTAATTAATCTACAACAAACAATGCCAAAATTACCTCCCTTTTGGTCAACCATGTAATATTATGGGCTGAATAAAATCTCGCAATGAAACAAATTAATTATTAAATACCCATAACTTTCAGAACAAAAGCCTTGAAATAATTATTTAAATATTCATATCCTTCTTATTGACTATTCACATTCCACACAGTGGAAATTATCAACTTGGGGGTTTGGATTTCAATCCAGTTCCTTGAACAAAATAAAGATAGGAGGATACAAACATGTATAAATGTGTATGTCCCAGTATTTTTGCCTATGAAATATAATGTGATAAATTGCTGAATGATGTTAGTAGTAATAACTGTTGCTTTAGTTGAGGTCTATGGAAATGCAACGACACTGTTTAACTCTCTGGATTCTTTTCTTCTTAATTGATGGCTGCAGGTCAGGACAGTTAAGGGTAACTGTCATGGTGGTGAATCTCTTAGGCTTGCAGAAAGAGCAGGACTGAAAGGAGCCCTCCTCCTTGCGGACATGCCTTGGTATGTAAAAGGAATTGCACTGGCCGTAGCAGAACCTATTGATGATGGTGCGGCTGTTGCAACCCTCTTCGTGGATTGTTTGCTTGAGGGGCTGTGTTTTGCACCAGTCCCGTTTCAGGTACTTCCTCTCGGTGACATGCAGCGCCTCATGACTCGACTCCAAGACCTCATCCACGTTACTCCGGTTCCCAGCCTGCTCGGAATTGTTTGGCTGCCCTTTGTCTGGGGATGGGATTACCCCTTGGGAGCTACGATTCCTCTTCTTCCCAGCTCCCTCGGTGGTACCCAACAGAAAACCCCATAGGAACAGAAAAATACACAGTGCGCACAGAGTTCGGGTCATTCTGGGGAAAGAGCACAAAATGTATTTAATGATATGCCCATTTGTAATTGCTTGTCAATTTTGTTTTACTGCATACAATGACTTCATGCTTGATTACACATTGTTCTTGAAGGAATTATTTAATCCTAAATCAATCCCTTCTTCATAGCATAATCAAAGTATATAAATATTGACAATATGAATCTATTTCTCCACAATTTGCCCTCTAATAATGTTTAAACATACCACAAATAGTGAACAAGGTAATGTTGCAATAAATCACTACTGTAAAACCTATTATTATAATACTCTCGCACAGTTTTGCTGTGCTGCTTGTACTTTTGAAATATTACTAATTGGGATGCATTTGAATACAGATTAGCCATTTATCTAAACAAGATTTCTCATAAATAATGCATGACCACTTTTTGAAATAGTGAAAATAGAATTTAACAATATCAAGTTAAAATATAGAACATTTAATGATTATTTTTATAAAACACACAGTTTTGTTTCATAATAAAATGATCTATCACCACATTTGATGCCACATGGAATATAATTTGGTGACAGTGACAAACCAAAATGCTGAGTATCTTCTGTTCAGATATAAAGGTGGTGATTCATTGTTTTGTGCTTTCTAAATGGGCGGCACGGTGGCACAGTGGTTAGCACTGCTGCCTCGCAGCGCCAGAGACCCGGGTTCAATTCCCGACTCAGGCGACTGACTGTGTGGAGTTTGCACGTTCTCCCCGTGTCTGCGTGGGTTTCCTCCGGGGGCTCCGGTTTCCTCCCACAGTCCAAAGATGTGCAAGTCAGGTGAATTGGCCATGCTAAATTGCCCGTAGTGTTAGGTAAAGGGGTAAATGTAGGGGTATGGGTGGGTTACGCTTCGGCGGGTCGGTGTGGACTTGTTGGGCCGAAGGGCCTGTTTCCACACTGTAAGTAATCTAATCTAATCTAATCTAAATGCTTACTTATTATTTTTAAACTTTTGAGGAAAGAACTACATTAAATCTTGTATTTAACCATGGTCACAACTTTGATCTGAGCAAAATTGTTACATTTGCAGTCAGGCAAGCTGATCCTGTCAATCTAATACATCTCTGCATGTCTGGATCCAGTACTCTAAGTAGCAGTCACAGTAAATTGAACTGTAAATAATTGGAAGGGAACTGTTGTATTCAGCAGGGGATTTTTAATATAAATGCCCTGAGCCTTCCAAGTTAAAGTCCCCTCCAATTAAACTGAAAAATATTTTGGGAATGATTTTCTCACTTATTGTATGTAGCACAATTGAAAATAAACCTTCTACAGCATGTTTACAATATTGCCTAACATGGGAACATCCTAATATCTTGCATAGGTCTTAAATACGCAGTGCATTTGTTCATAGTTAAATTGTATTTGGAAATCAAGCTTGATTGAAGTAATATCTGATCTATCTCCTAATTTTCTTCAAGAGCTGAGAAGAAATTTCCTTTATCATCTATATATGTGATTGATTGCCTGTGTTCTGACATTGAATGTGCTATGTAGAGTCCTTTGTGAGGCAGACTTCATGGGTTTTGTCCAATGAATGTGTTTGGCAGACTTGAATCTTTGTTTACAAGCAATGTTTAGTCATTACTATCGCCACAGCATATCCACTTAACCTGCAAACGAAGCCTATTATTGGTTAGAATAATTGCAAGCTAAATATCAGAAGTGAAAATCTTATCAAATTTACAGTACATTGTTTTACTAGCAAATGTTCATTGGAGCTAAATTTATTTGAGTTTACATTTCCTTGCCTTTATTTATTTAAGGTTTATTATTTTTGTAAGGTTTGTGAAGGTTTGTAGCTCAGGTTGAGGTTTACTCGCTGAGCTGTAGGTTTGATATCCAGACGTTTCATTACCTGGCTAGGTAACATCATCAGTGGCGACCTCCAAGTGAAGCACTGATGATGTTACCTAGCCAGGTAATGAAACGTCTGGATATCAAACCTATAGCTCAGCGAGCAAACCTACACCCTAAAGGTTTATTATATCTACCAAATCCCAAAGCAGACTGATTTAATACTGACAGTTAGAATTTGTGTTCCTGCCTGTATCATGTGAAGAGATGAAGAAGCAGACCAAGATCTATTTCAAACAATCCAATCGTTGGGCAAGTAATGTCTGACCTGTCAGAAGTTCCTCTTTTCATTGAATAATATATTATATCGACAGCACTTTTGATAATAAGCAGTTTGATAATTATGAAATTATTAAAAACAATGACAACATAGATGTCTATGTAGCCTGAAGGAATTGAGAAAAGATTGCCATGTAATACAGTATGGTACTGAAGATTAAGCCCTAACTGGCATTTTTGAGAGACTGGAGGGTAGCCCAGCCAGCTAGGTAGCTAGAAAGATAGAATGATTGAACATCCTCATAATGTCAGTAAAACTGGGCCATTGTCCATGTTAAAGGAAGGTTCATTTATTAAATCAAAAGCATCATTTAGTAGTCTTCCCCTCCAGCTGAGTGTAAAGTTTTCTTCCTAAAATAATCTCAGAAAACCTTTATCAAATTATGAAAACCACAATATCTAAAAACATGGAATGGTAGAAATTTGAAATGGTAACTTTCACTATGAAATTGATACCTTTTTAAATTTGCTTGAAGTTTTACAATGTGACTTGGATAATGTTTTTGAATTTCAAAGTAACCTGGTGTCTTTACTTGGCAAAGAGACACCTCTATACAATTGGGAGAAAGTGAGGACTGCAGATGCTGGGAATCAGAGCTTAAAAATGTGTTGCTGGAAAAGTGCAGCAGGTCAGGCAGCATCAAAGGAGAAGGAGAATCGACGTTTCAGGCATAAGCCCTTCTTTAGGAATGAGGAGGGTGTGCCATGCAGGCTAAGATAAAGGTAGGAAGGAGGGACTTGGGGAAGGGGTGTTGGGAATGTGATAGGTGGAAGGAGGTTAAGGTGAGGATGATAGGCCAGAGAGGGGGTGGGCGCAGAGAGGTCGGGAAGAAGATTGCAGGTCAAGAAGGCGGTGCTGAGTCTGAGAGTCTGAGTCAGCACCGCCTTCTTGACCTGCAATCTTCTTCCCGACCTCTCCGCCCCCACCCCCTCTCCGGCCTTTCACCCTCACCTTAACCTCCTTCCACCTATCGCATTCCGAACGCCCCCTCCCCCTCAAAGGAGAAGGAGAATCGACGTTTCAGGCATAAGCCCTTCTTCAGGAATGAGGAGGGTGTGCCAAGTCCCTCCTCCCTACCTTTTATCTTAGCCTGCTTGGCACACCCTCCTCATTCCTGAAGAAGGGCTTATGCCCGAAACGTCGATTCTCCCTCTATACAATTGGTCTAGTTCTGTCGTTTTGCTAGATTAAACTCTGGAGTACAATTACTATCATTTTCTTTATTTTTAAGTTATAAGTATACTTTCTGAACCAAAAGAAAGCTTACAGTCCAATATTCTACTGAGGACAAATAAAAACTTGAATGAGCTCATAATTGTTCTTTGACAAGTTACCATAGTCCCTGGCAATTACTTAAAATGGGCATCAGCTATGTTACTGCTGATGAATATTAGAAAGACCAGGATAAGAGTAGAAAATATTTACATATCTGGCAAAACGTTTGACACAATCATAATATTTGAGGTCCATTACTCTTTAAGAGCTATCCATTCTTTAACCAATCAAAACTGTCAACCGCAGCCTCAAAACAAACACTCCTATACATGCATGGACTGAACAAACACTAAACAAAATAGAAACTAACATCAAGCTAAATATGGATTATACAGGCTGTTTGGAAAATCAAAATAATCTTTCCATTAAAATCTATGATTTCCCCTTTCAAGTTTCTAATTGCACCTTGAACAGTGATCTTTTGCTTCCATTTCCCTAAATGGATAGCCATTTCATATATTAATAATTTTAAAATTTCTTTAAGTACTTCCTGGTACCAGTCTTCCTGGTTCCGTCAGATCCAAACATCACGTGAGGCAGATATTACTTGTTTCAAAAGGTCCTAAGAATCAGTTCATTAAAACTTCCTACAGTATTCACAAATTAAATATTATGCTTCTTTAAGAACTAAAAATATATTTCAATAACTTCACTCCACCATTATGGTGAACATTCATGTATTTATGCCAGTTGAAATTGTGGTTTTAATTTACATTTGTTGTTTTTCTTGGTTGACTTTGCTGGTTCATTCTTGAGAAAGAAAGAAGATTAGCTAAAATTCAATATTTTCTTTCGGATTGTCTCCCCATGAAGATTTCCACTCGTGAAAAGATCTTATCTTCCCTGGCCAGTGATTCAAAGGCATGAACTTTAGTTGGTATAAGAAGAAAACAAGAGTAGAGATATTTTGAATTATTTCATTTTATTTTCAGCAATTTCTTAATTTTCTAAAAGGTAAAAATGGATTAAAAGTTTAAGAAAATGTTTATATTATCTCCTTCATAATGAATGGTATTTATTTCAAACAAGCTGTTAGTTCACAATTGTATGCTTTATCAAGATATAGGGTTTGAAATCATTTAATCATTTTATTCAGAAATTATAAAAATTAGTGAAGGGAATTTGATAAAATAAAAAGGGTATGTTGAACTCAACTGGGAAGACCTACTCGTGCAAAACATGTACTGCCCAGGGCAGTGCATGTATTTATTGCCCCCTTGTGCACTGATTGATTTCAGTACAAGACACATTCCAGATGTGCTAGAAAGAAATTTATTACCCTCTTAAACTACTTATTGTTTTCAATTACATATTATTTCAACCGGGCCTATGCAGTGACTCTGAATGGAGTGTATTACAAGTCAACATAACACCTTCCTATGCAAGCAACTACAAGATAATTTATTGAAATATATTTTCTGAGATGTCATACAGTATTTCAGTTTGTTAAAGGTTGGAAATCCTTAACGTATTTAAAACTCTTTTTGATTCTTGGCTCTTCATTCAGTGCTTAAAGATTGGAAGTGGCATTGCACTTGAAAAGGTCATGAGACTAATAGGGTTAAGTATTAATGTTAGTGCAAAATCATATCAGCAGTTTGTATACCATCCTAGATTACATATTATTTTGTTTTGAACCAGTTACTTAAACTAGCTGACCTTTTCATCTATTATACTTGTCATCATCATGAATAGCTCTTAATGGATCCAAATACTTATGTGAGTTCCTACCCTTTTTTAAATTACAGTTTTATGACACACTCATTAAAATGAAATTTCAGTGTTAAGGAGTGAAACTTTTTTTGGTTTTCCAATGTTATCATTAAGAGACCACACTTTCATGAGAAATGACATAATCAAAAATAGAGCAAAACCTTTTTTAAACTGTCTCAACTTAGAGAAGTATCTAAAATATCCTTGTGCATACATTCACCTCACACACCAATCATTCCCATGTCATATCTTGATTAGATTGTCAGCAAGTGCTGAATTGAAAATCACTAGAATGATACTAGGGCTAAAAGGGTTAAATTATGAATACAGATTACCTAGGATTCTCATCTACTAAAATGAGTGGAATGAAGTGTGATCTATTTGAAGCACTTTAGCTAATTAAAAAGTTAATAGTTCCTCTCAATCTGTCCTGTTGCCTTTCAGGGACAGTTCCGAATGAATAAACACAAGTTTGAAGTGGTGGAAATCTGGAAAAGCTCCTACCAAAAGCTGTTCAGGATGAGGGTGTGTCATTTGAAAATTTATAAACTATAATTGATAGATTTTTATGAGGCCAGGGCTTTAAAGGAGGAAGGTGGATGGGATTAAGATGCATATCAGGCATGTTCTAAATTAATGTCAACAAAGACTTACAGCACTGAATGGAATGTTTCTACTCTGTATACTCTTATGTTTAAACTTGTCAAATGAATTTTATTTTAAAAAAATTTTCGGGCATCAGAAGGGGCATATCCCCAGTTTTAGCTATCTATTTCAAAGTAAAAGAAGAAACTTGTATTTCTATAGCACCTTTCCAGACCTGAAAGCATCCCAAATTGTAATAAAGTGAATGAAATACTTTGGAAGGGTAGTCACTATTGATACTTAAGAGTTTTAATACAGGTCACACAAACAAGAATTACATAAGTGAAAAGATCATCTATTTTAAATGATAGTTGTGGGTTGCATATTTACCAAGACAGTAAAGAAATCTCCCTGTTTTTCTTTGGCAACATCCACTTGAAATGGCAAATAAGGCTTCAATTCAAAGACACACTCGAAGGTTGGCACCTCCCAACAATTAAGCATTCCCCCAGTACTTCACTGACCTCAGTACTTTCCAGCTCCAAGTTTTGGAGGAGGACTCAACCTCTGACACGAGGCAAGACTGCTACTTGCTGAAGCAAGGTTGACACCTACCACTTTTTCAATTATTAAATGATGTATAGTTTGCTAATAAAAATAGAAGAGCCCTTCAAGGAATTGAGTAATACAGTCGATTAACGCTGAACTTTCAGCTTTTGAATCTGAGTTCAAATTTAACCTAAGTTATTGTGGTGGATGGAAGTTTTCTCTTAACTATGGCTGTAGGATAAGTTCAGGCATGGAGCCAAAACACAAAAACATTCATATTTAGCACTAATTTGATTCCGAGAACACCCAGATGGCTGGCATAGAAAACACAATAATAATATAGGAGGATGTTTCAAGTTACAAGTATGTGGGTGAAGCAAAATAGAAAAATCTCTCCCCTGCCATCTAGATATTTCTGACCTGAGAGCAATGGATATTAACAGGAGGTTGTTGAACTGACATCTGACCAAGTATTTTTCAATTACTCCTCCGAAGTTGCACTCATCCCTCGATTAATTTTCTTTGCGTTCTTGTTAAACATTAAAAAACATGCGCATTAATTGTTCTGTATTTTCAGAATTAAGTAATCCAGAGTAAAAGAATAGACATGAAATAAATATTCTGTTCCCTTTCGCTGCAATTAGTGGTGGTGGTGGGATCCAACTTCGTGGTGCCACCTTTTGATGCTTTATTATGCTGTAGGAGAAAATTTACTACTACCTATTGCTATTTACCGCTCAACAAAGCATCCCTACAGATTACTATAATTTCAAAATATGCGCAATGTCAATACAAATACCAATACAATAAAAAAAGGAAATGAAAATGTTTACTCAAGTGCTAGGCACACAAAGAAATGTACTACATAATAGAAGTAAAATATACAGTATAGATAATTTGTTTTTGTGGCATTGTCTTTCACTTATTTTATATTTGCTTTTATTTATTTATATTTCCTCATTTACTGCCCTTTTCCTTATCTTTTTTGTATTTCCATTTCTGCACATAACGTGAATAATAATTAGAGATGCCCATGTTCGTTGGGAATCTCAAGGGACATTTAAAAACTGCGCAATAGAAGAATCTTTGTGTATTAATATAGATTTTACTGTTTTCATGTCCACGTAAACATGAGAATCTGTACAAACATGGATTCACATTTCATTCCAATCTGACAATCTGGTTTCATGCTATTACATGCGTTATGAGGTCGAGTGGTATGATTGCTTACATTGAGAACAGAAAACATTAAGTCAAAGCCCCCAGAACTACTCATCTACACCTCCTTGTGGAAAGCTTCTGAACTGCAATTGTAGAGATATTGGAGCAGTTCGTCAGAGAATCGGGGATCTCAAAAAGAAAAACATCTACAAGTTGTGGAGAAACTATGTTGTTTCTTGAAAGGAAATAAGATTTTCCATTATTGCTTTTTGAAGTGATTAAAAGCTAGCTCACCAGCAGTTAACAACAGCTATCCTCATTTATTATTACAAATGAATAATAAGTATGACTTTATGAAGAAGGACCCAGGCGATTTTATTTTCTTTTGTAATTTGCATTATTGCATACTATGTTCCCTATTTTTTAAAATGTGTGGTCTAGAAAATAGTTGTTTTTTTAATTGCACTTGTTTTTTTCTTTCCTGTATGATATCGATATAACATAGCCACTTTAACAGGCGAGTACCCTGCACCTGATCTGCCTGGCGCACCCACCAAAGCGAAATTCTGAGAATCCATTTTTGGAAGACGATTTAAAAGAGGCACCATGCTCCTTGCATTAGTAAATAAGTGATTTAACATCTGGGAATAATATCTTGCTGAACTTACTTTAAAAAAACATTAATAAGCAGCCCAGCTATAAATAAGTCTCTAGAACCCTATTATTTCAATTGTGTTAACACCTTATTCCATTGATATATTCCACTATATTATAATTTTTGGACTATCTCACAAATATATTTTCCTATATAATCAGTTACTGCATTCCAGAAGTATTCCATTGTAAAGATTTTTGAGAAATTTTGCTAAATTTCTAGGTAAATAATTATTGTCTTTTTGTCTGCTAATATCTTTAGGTTTAAATGTTTTAGGTTATTCTTTAGCTTCTGTAGTAAATTAGTGACGACGTAGAATTTTAATTTCATAGCAAAGAGAATAAAATGATAAACCTGAAGAACAATGGCTGAGTGATCAATTAATGTAACAGAAAGTGTGTATCTATGTACAAAACTTGTACAAATCACATTGTACCCAACCTAGAAACAACCCTAAAGTTCAAAAAGGCTTTTAGACCACCCTTTACATATTTCCATAAAAATGAAAGCTGGGAAATTTTCTTAAAGAATTGGCAGTTCTATGTACAGACAAAAGTTTAAAAACTACATCACTATTTCTTTAAGCCAAATTGTCTGAATAAACTCTGCACAAAAACGGTTTCCCCATTCGCTGCTAAGACACAATGAACATTGCTATAACGACAGAACTGAGAGCTGTTTCTTGGCAGATGCTAGTGAAAACATTAACTTTACTGTCCTAGTCTTCGGAAAAGTAAAGTAGCAAATGTAAACATAGCCATGCACTTTAAAGTTTGGCATCTCAGTGGTCAGAGCTAAAGGTTTCTCTTAAAAGATTGCTTTTCAAATCTAGACACCATGACTTGGATTATAAAATTGACATATGAAGTGCAACAAAGCTCATCTGTTTATATATGTAAAGTAATGAATGCATAGAATTTAATTTCACAGCAAGAGGAGAATATGATAAAACGTGTGAATAATAGTTCACCGATCAATTAATGTCAACACAACCAGAAGACTGTCAAATTCCTGTGCATCATTTTACTTTCTTTAAAAAATAACTGCAAGGTGAAATCCATTTACACAAGTTGACAACTTTTGGCAGTGTATGCTCATAGAGGTTAGTGTGTGTAAGTTATGAAGGAGGATGGAAAAGTGTTATTTTGAAAGGATGGTTCACTTATTACATATAAAATTATAACTTATTCTAATTCAATTATACACTCAGGTTTAGACTGCAATATACAATTCCTGTCTGCAGTAGTCAGCATTGAAACAATGTCATTCCAGTACATATATATCCACAATAGTATGCATTTTGGCCCATTGATGTAATAATAAAATGTAAATTCCTTAACAGTACCCACCGAGTATAATCTAATGGTGAAATATTATGTTAATGTCGCAAAATCATAATCTGTTTTTTCGGAATAGTACTATTCATATTAATAATATTATCTGTAAAAAAAATCATGAACTATGCATGATAAAACCTCAAGCATTCTAATCAATAAGGCCAGAAAATAAAATTAATGTTGCCACACAAGTCTTAGCAAATAGTATGAATTCTTATCTCCTTGTTTATAGCAATAATGTAACTGCTCTTGAAATAAATTATTTGGTAGTTCTACCAAATTTGAAGGACTCTCAGGTGCGACAGGCTTTCACGCAGCCTGTTCACATTTTTTAGGCAATGGTGGTTTCTGATACTCATGAGTAGGGAGTAGGTATTGTTAAACATGTGTAGATCCACGGCAAAAGGGTGAAAACGTGAATTTCACATCCTTGGAATTACTCAATAAAGGAAAGAGCGATGCAGCTGGTTGGAAAAAGTGAATTCGAATTGATCTGACAATAAATCACGAAACTATGGCAATACTTTTGAAGTGTGTGATTTTAAATTTGATGTTGTTTGTACCACAGAAGAATGCAAGGACTTCAGAATTGTTGTGAAGAGGCTGATAGTAATGATGCAATGTAAGCATTTGTGGTGAGTCACTTAGTTAATGTAATATGTTCGTGAAATAAGATTACCATTGAGCACTTTCCCCCCATTTAGAGCGTTATGGCCGAGACATTAAATCCGACTGAAAATACTGACAGTTGCATCTTTGAATTGAGCTTTACTGTTATTCGTGCAATAACTGAATGAATAACAATTGCGATTTCAACATGTTTGTTGATTAAAAATTAATTTTTATACTGTGCGCTTTAAACACCATGACATTCATTTAAGCTTTGCTGAGTTGGCTTGGAATCAACATTTGATTTCGTCAGCGTTACTGTGTAATCGCGTCAACAAAAATGGTAAACAAAATCCACATTTCAATCATTCAAATTCTTTAAAGATCGCCTGAAGCATTTTTTTCAATTATTGGCCAAACATTTTTGTCTGTTGTGTATGTTTATTATTATACTATGCAGTGGGCAAGAACTGTAGCAAGGACAAATCTTTCCCAGGACTATTCTTACAGATCAGAGAGAAGGTATACAGCACTATGCTGAGTTGCCAAGAAGCAAATGCACGGCATACTGGTCGGTGCTGTAACAATTCCAATCTAGTGGAGATGGTTAACTTTCCCTTGAATTTCTCCTATGCCACATTGTCTTTGGGAATGATTACAGGATAGTGAGATGGCTTTGCGTTCTTGGCATAAAATATGGAGGATTTGACTGCAAAGTGAGAGAAGCCCAGAATGGTTTAATTCTTAAACTGGGGATGGTATTGGGGCCGGGGGCGGGGGGGGCTGGTGGCGGTGAGGAACGCTACATAACATTCACAGAATGACATTGTTACGGCCACTCAGCCCATCGTGTCTACCCCGGCTCACCATCGAGCACTGAAATCACGCTGAGGTCTATTTCTCGAAATAGTTCATCATCGATTTCCCAGAAGTAATAGCAAGTAAAAGTTGATCGATGGATTCTGCAGGTACTTCCAACTTAGAGAGAAGGGAAACTGTCTTCTGATGTATATTTTTAAAAAGCGATTTTTTTAAACTGCACATGACATGAGTCACGGCAACTGAATTGCTGTCCCTCTGTGTCACTTGTCCCCCTCCCCGCATCCTCCGCTGCAAGTTGTTACTTGAGACAACTCTCACTGCTTCCTTTTCGAGTCTGATAAGGCTGCAGTACCCCCAGCCATTTTCTCTCTCATCTCCCCACCCCTCCAACCCTGACGCCCCAGTGCCAATGTGAAACATAGATAAAAGCGATTAAAAAAAAGTCATTCACTAATGTAACAGAAAAACGAACATGTCGGAAGCCCTTCTTCGCGAATAATTGTTCTGTGTGATACCTTTGTGTCAATCTGACCGCATCCTGGAATCTCATCATTATATGGGCCACCGCCGACAGCAAACCGGGGATGCTGAGGATGCGTCTCCGTTTACCAGAGCGGAAAATACCGACTGCGGGTGGGGGGAAAAAAAACAAGGAACAGAGAGAACCAAAACACGATTTCTTTTTTAAGATATTAAGGACACCAAAATGAGAAAATCAAGAAAAGAGGAAGACTGCAGGAAATATTAAACTGACTGGGCTATGGAGAGACATTTAGATTAAAGATCAGCGGGAATTCACGCTGCATTCAAAATAAAAGCACACAGAAGGCTTTGGTAAAGTGCAGGATGTTGTTTGAAGAAGCCAATATAATCTGGGTGTTGGAAAGAAAGTAACAGGCGAAAGCTGCAGTCCACACCGACCATTGATTTTTGTGAGCTCCCTCCCCATTTACATCGATGTGAGTTATACTTGAGTTCAGGGAGAGAGAAAGCACAATATCATCTCTCCCCCAGAGGTGGGGAGCTGTTAACCAGGTTACTACTGCTGCATTCTGAGCCGACACGGACACACTGGCCGGCGTAAACATCCAGGCATTCGCTGCTGAGAGCCAGCAGTTAGACAGAGAGTGCCTCTCTCCGTCTGTCCATCCGCCGACAAGTCGGTATTGCCCGCTCTACAGGGTAAAAAATACTCCGGCTTCCTGATCCCGGCTCCGCGGGAGGTTGGAGGTACGGAGTAACCGGGACTAGCCTGGGCTGACAGTCCAGCCTCAGCTCACCGTCAGCACAGGGAAGGGAGAACCGAATGGGAAAGGTATAGAAACACACAGAGAGAGAGAGAGAGATGTGAGGCAGAAGTACATGGAACAAGGAGGGAGAATCAATTCAGCCGCACCACTCAGCTCTCCTGCCTCCTGATAGTTTCCGCCAATGTCCTGTTAAACATCTGGGCGTGTTGCTTTGTTTTACTGTTAAAGGCTGGGGTATACTCACCTGGCCCTGGCCCCTGACTGTAGACTGCAGCCTCCGGGTTCAGACAGGAGCTGGCCTCGCCCGAATGTGAGAAGCTGTGGGCGCTGCTGGCAGCTCCATGAGCTGGCCGCTCCTCCGCGGTACACATTCCCCCCGCCTCCCCGGATCGTGCAGTCACGTTTAAAAGCGAAGAATTCTCCAAACCCCCTCGCGATCATTGGCTACAAATCAATCCGCCCACAAAACAGGGTCCGAATGGAAACCGCATGGGATCCTCACCTCCCCCTCCCGGCCAGGCCATCCCCCCCAGCAGCTCGGACAGTAAATAGCGGGCGCTTGGGAACAAATTATTGAAGAGCAGCACGATAGGAGATTACAGAGTGAAATGGTTTTGTTGTTGCTAACTCTGTGCGTGTTCGCCACCAATCCAGCGATTTATGAATGAGCTCGCGAATGCACCCTGAAACATCCAGAAAGTCTCAACGCGTCCTCAAAATAAACTAATGTGACGTTTACACTGCTGGGAGCCTAGCACATTTGCCCTTATTAAATCTTTTAAAGTGAGTTATGTTGTCAATTGATTGTCAGTCCAGTTTCTCCACCTTTATTTGTTCATTCCCCCCCTTTGAACAGTGACTGACTTGGGAAAGCTGAGTTCATGCGAGTTGGTTCCGAGCCGGAGCCATGTAATGTCCACTTTGTTCCGGCCCTTCGCTTGGCCGTCCAGGAATTCCAATTCACGGTACTAAGCGGGTTACTATTTTAAAGTGGATGATATAGGCAATCTCTGACAGCTAAAAGTGATGAGACTCGATTCCCTGGTGTGTTTAAATGTCACAAAAGACAGCTTCCCCCATTCACTATTTGTGGTGTGATGTACAGTGCAGTAATGTAAAAATCATTGAGCTCCGCTATATCCCAGAATAGATTGAACCCCAGAGTACATCCCTCCAATCTTCTTAGGATGCCAGCTTCTGCTGTTGATCTTAAACATACCGATTCTCAATCAAACAGTTCTTCGGGCATAGGGGGTGGGATGTCCTGCGAGGTATTGGCATCAGGAATTGCTTCTATTTCCTTCCTTCTCTGCCACCGTCCTGCCTCATCCTTCAGGCATCTGGAAGCATTAGTGGATGCATCTCAGTGAATAAGTTATGGCCAATTGGTGGCAGGCTGCTCCCAATTAAAAATATCAATGATGTGGAGTGCATTATTTCCCCCTTCAACTCTATTTTGATTTAGTCCCTACCCTCCCCCTCACTGTTTTGATCACACAGCACTGTCCTTTGATGTGAAGGGCAGTGTTTGTCACTGGCCACCCGGGTGTTTTCCTATCTTCCTGGTGGTGGAAATTGAATAAAAAATTCATGCACTTTGTGTCCTTCACTGTGTTTCACACGTATACACACACACAAAAACAAAATAGGAAAAAAAGAAAAAAAAAGAAAAAGAAAAAAAATAAACCAGAGCTTCTTTCCTCAGTGCTGTAAAAGAAATGAATAATTAAAAAAAATCAATGATGTGGAGTGCATTATTTCCCCCTCCAACTCTATTTTGATTTAATCCCTGCCCTCCCCTTCACTGTTTGATCACACAGCACTGCCCTTTTGTGAAGGGCACTGCTTGTCACTGGCCACTCGGGTGTTTTCCCTATTGAGAGTTGGATCAGTGTGTGTGTGTGTGTGTGTGTGTGTGCGCGCACACGTGCAAGGTTCTCCTCCTTGAAGAGGACTGTTCCTGGACTAGCTAAAAAAGAAATCAATGATGTCGTATTTTAAGGAAAGCTTCAGAGATTTTCAGTGGGCAACTATGGCAAGGCCAAAATGTATCCATCCCTAGATGTCCTTGAAAAGGTTGTGGTGAGCTGTCTTGTTGAACTGTTACAGTCTATGTGCTGCACAGGTAGACCCACAATGCTTTTAGGGAGGGAATTCCAGGATTTTGACCCAGCCATACTGAAGGAATTGTGTCATATTTCCAAGTCAGGATAGTGTGCATCTTGCAAGTAATAATGTTCCTCCTTATCTATTACTCTTGTCTTCTAGATTGATGTGGTTGTGGGTTTGGAAGGTGCTGCCTAAATGTCTTTGATTAATTTCTGCAGTGCATCTTGTGGACAGTATGTCTTGCTGCTACTGAGCTTCAGTGGTGGAGGTAATGCATGTTTGTGAATGTAGTGCCAATCAAATGGGCTGTTTTATCCTGGATGGTGTCAAGCTTCTTCTGTGTTTTTGGAGCTACTCTCATGCAGGCAAGGAGGGGGGGAGTATTCCATTACACTCCTGACTTGTGAATTTAGATGGTTGTTGGGCTTTGGAAAGTCAGGAGTCACTGCAATATTCCTAGCCTCTGGCCTGCTGTTGTTCCATTAGGTGGTGTTCCATCAGGGGAAATAGATAGAGTAGACAGTCAGAGACTTTTTTCCCCAGGTACAACAGAGTGTTACAAGGGGACATAAATTTAAGGTGAAAGGTGGAAGGTATAGGGGGGATGTCAGGGGTAGGTTCTTTACCCAGAGAGTGGTGGGGGCATGGAGTGCACTGCCTGTGGGAGTGGCAGAGTCAGAATCATTGGTGACCTTTAAGCGACAATTGGATAGGTACATGGATAGGTGCTTAAGCTAGGACAAATGTTCGGCACAACATCGTGGGCCGAAGGGCCTGTTCTGTGCTGTATTGTTCTATGTTCTATTAGGTGCAGTTGAGTTTCTAGTCAATGATAAAACCCAAAACATTGATAATGGGGGAATTCAGTGATGGTAACACCATTGAATGTCATGAGGCAGTGGTTAGATTGTCTCTTATTGGTGATGGTCATTGCCTGGTATTTGTGTGGTGAAAATGTTGCTTGCCACTTGTTAGCCCAAGGCTGGATATTGTCAAGATCTCTTTCCATTTGAACATAGACTGCTTCATTGTTTGTGAATGGTGCTGAATATTGTGCAATCATCAGTGAACATTCCCACTTCTGACCTTATGTGGAAGGGAAGGTCATTGATGAAGCAGCTGAAGATGGTTGAGCCTGAGGAACTCCTGCTGAGATGTTCTGGAGCTGAGATGACTGACCTCAAAACAATCACAACCATCTTCATATGTGCCAGGTATGACTCCAACCAACAGTGAGTTTTCGCCTGCTTCCTATTCATTACGGTTTTGCAGCTGCTTGGTGGTCCCACATATGCACTGACTTTCACATGCCGATGCCACTGTCGCCCAGACTTCAGAAAACATACAAACTGCTCCTGGAATCCCTTTGTTTGGTTAGGGCTGAGATATTTATCTTCTTGTGATTCTTGTGGTTCTTGTGATCTGTCCAATAGTCATTTGTCCAATCCCTGCATGGATTGGATGATACAAACATTACTGAGTTCGTTGACCCAAGCAATGACAGAATCCAGGAGGTGCCAGTGTTTTGATCTGGATGTGTCCATGTATTTTATACTTGTCTTTCTAGCAGAGCGGGTGTATGCTCTAATGAGACTATGCTCAATATCCTTTGTTTGGATGAAGACATTGTTTGTCATGACTTTACCCAGCATGATTTTCCCACCCAAAGGTTCTGCTTCAGATGTCAGAATCATGGTCAACCCTAACATTGCAGGAGATTTTTTTTTTCCCCTTACAGTGAAGATTTCATCAAGATCAGAATAGAACTTCTCCCTAGTATCCTTCATCAGAGTCAAGGATCAGGGCATAAAGTCTGGTGATTGTGGCATATTGGTTATGGCTGACCTGGGTGTGAGGTGTTATGAGCCTTGGATTTACACAATTGATGAGTTCTGGCAGTGTATGCAAGAGCCTATTCCAGTCAGTAAAACCAACTGAGGGCTGCAGTCGATCTTACCTTTCAGTTGTGCTTCCACAGGTTTTAGTAAGGGCAGTGACGTCAAGTTTGGAGTCTTCACAAGCGTGATGTGGATTCAGTTCTTCTTTCGAGACATTCAGTATTGAGCTTATCTGTGAATGGTGTAACATTCCAAGTTGCACAATGTAGAATTTGGAAGCCAGCAGCTGATTTGGTTTAATGTTGCGCTGAAGCTTGGGGACCCATACCGTCTTGACGGGCTGGATGGTCAATCAGGTGCTGAACCAGGGAGCAGGGCCAGCGTGTTGCTGCAGCACTCTCCCTCGATCTTGCAGCCAGTGAGATCGCCCTCGCTCTGCCCCTGAGGACAACTTGGGGCGCAGTTTGGCCGGGACCTCCGTACCATCTGAGCGCCATGTGTGGCCCGACCAACAGGAGCAAAGAGCACCGCACAAGGCATTACCCCAACGTACGACAGGGTGCAGATATGATTACACAGTTTCTTTGCCCTTCCAAAGCTGGAAGGAAAGAATAGCAAAACCATTTCGGCATTACTCGTCCTTAAATTTAAAATGTAGAAGTTTCTACAATTTTTACGTCGAATTTTTTACGTTCCCTACATAGTCCCGTGTAAGAGGAAATTAGGAAAGCAGCGGTGAACTGTCCGTTCCTCTCTCCAAGAACACAGGCTGCTGTTCCTCTGGATGGGCTGAGATCACTCTGCATGAAGCATTGAGCACCTCTATCACCCTCTGATTAAGGCAACCGTTGCTGTGGTAGATGTAAACGGGCATTCTAACACCAGAAGATGTTTATAGGGCGTGTGAACATGTTCGATGCAAATGGATATAACGAATCTAAGAAGAAGAAAAAAACTTGCTCCCAAAATGTGAACTCCATTGTGTCCCTCATCGCGCCGTTTGGTTAACCGCTGTACTTTGCAATAGCTAACTCACAGGAGACGAGACAAATTTGCAAATTAAGCAATGCATTTGATCTACTTTTGTGCACCATTTACAAGGGGAATAGCAGTTTATTTTATTAAGTGCACTGGGAGAAATTCCAGATTGAGTTTGACGCATGTAATCTTGTTTGGGAACCCGTTTAATTAAAGAACTCCCCGCCACCAATATTTGCCGAGTCCAGTCGCTCTCCCTCCCAATTTTGTTCCAGTTTGCAGCTCCCACATCTCAGTGCTCCTTAAAACGTTAGCAGGCTCTACATTTAAAAACGTTCGGATGCCTTTTACGCCTATCGATACGAAATGGTTAGCAATAATCCTCAGTGTATTTGTCAAACATGTTAATGTCACGGACAACTGCAACACAAATAATTCTATTTGAAAAATAACATCGTGAAGCCATTAGAAGTGATCAGAAAAAAAAGAAATCGAAGCATGTGATTGTCCCGTTTGTAGATTTTTAAAAACAATCAAATGAGAGACGGTTCTGCTTTCCGCGGTGAGTGTTTGAGAACTAAATTTGTACCGTTCACTCTCAGAACGAACGGCCTGAAATGTTAAACTCTGTTTCTCTTGCCGCACTGACGCCAGTTCTGCTGGCAATTACTGAATTGATTGCACATTTCAATCACCCACAGAATTTCACTTATTTTCAAACTCATTCGTGTAATATTGTAAGTAACGAGTTCTCTGACACACACACTAAGCTACAAATGTGTGATTCCATTAAAACGTGAACTGTGGCTTTTTGACTGACTGGATTCCAGCGTTCCTACCACCCCCCCCCCCCCCTTTTAACTGGGAAGGGATCTTTCCCCGTTGTCTCTTTCTGTTCGGCGGCACAGTTCCTCGGTCTTTGCCTTGATCAGTATCCGAGCTATCCGCGATGCCAATGAAACACCCGGGATGCACAGTGAGATGGCGACGCGAACAGCCGATGGAAACTGGCGCCAGTAAATCAGCCTTTATACCCAGAGGTTGCACAGCATCTATCGAGATTGATGTGCCAAACACAGCCTTCAGAATACTGGCCATTATGCCAATTCAAACAAGCAAGGTCCAATTTGATGTTAATGGGAATAAGTATTATCGAAATTAAATGCTGTGACATTTCACTCGTCCGGTACAATTTAGTTTCTCAGCCATGCGTCGAGAAAATCTACAATCTCATTTGTAACTCGAAAACATATCCTACGGGTGGAGGGGAGAAGCGCTATCACTCCTTCGTAATTTGAACTACAAGTTGTGTTAACTTAAAAATCGCACAACACCAAGTTACAGTCCAACAGGTTTACTTTTTTAAAACTTTTGTCCACCTCAGTCCCAACTCCGGCACCTCCACATGTATTAACTTGATATTTCTATTTAATGTGTTAAGAGAATAAGGCCAGTGTTGCTGATCCTGTTAGATCCCTACAGGATCTGGTGGAGGAGTCGTAAATCCGCTGTTCCAGACCTGGAGCATTCAACTTGGTAGTTTGTTTTGTGGAATACCCTGAATATGGGTTATCCCACCATCACAGACATTAAGATTATATTTCATTAATCTTTCAATCAATTTACAAGGCATTATTGCAGCTATCTTTAAACGTCTACCACATGTAAAGTAGTGGAGATTGATCAGGAAATGTAATCAAAGTCCTTCTTCAGAAATCTGAGGTGTATTTAGATTTTAAGATGGGATGCAATGTAACCATTTCCCGGTTGCAAATTCTAAAGCCCGTGTTAAACGTGCAAATGTGTATAAACAGGATAATATGAAATATTAGGATATCGTGCGAGACTTTGTGGTGTGCCACATTTATTTCACCATTTTAAAAAAAAACAGGTTTCACAGGGTCTGCCATGACTTTATGGTAAAAATGAATAAACTGTTCCCTCAGATCTTTGTAAGTCTGTTCTTTGTAAGAACACAGGAACATGCTATTCAGCTTCTGCAACGGGGTCCATCGTTGAGTGGATCATGGCTGATTATCTACCGTAACACCATCTTCCCGTGCTATCCTCACGTCCCTTGATGTCATTGGTAACTTTGAAAAAAAATCTATGGATTCCTGACTTGAATCAATGATTGAGCTTCCATAGCCCTCTGCGGTAGAGAATTTCAAACATCCTCTATTCTCTGAGTGAAGAAATCCCTCCTTGTCTCAGTCTGATAAATAGCCTACCTCCATTCTGAACTTGTGCCCCTGGTTCTAGACATCCCCTACCCTCAACACACACACACACACACACACAATGAAACACTTTTCCTGCATCTACCCGGCCCTGCCTTGAAAGAATGCTGTAAGTTTCAAGCGATTACTTCTCATTGTCCGAACCTATAGGGAATACTGTAGCGACCCTGTCGCAAAGGATGGTCCCACTATCCCTGGAGTTATTCTGATCAATCCATTTGATACCTTCTAAGCTTGTCAACTTGTATACGCCCTGACTTTCAGTGCTGTAGTGAAATTGGTAGCTTATACTGAAGTTTGCTATCCAGTGTCCATTGTCATTAACCTACTTAATGGCACACGTTGCTGGAGCAGGGCACGTCGCCCTTTTCGTTCAAAATGATCTCTCACCAACTAACTCATTTAAAAATGCTGAAAATTGATGCAAGTGCAAATTGGTATTCGTAGAATGAGGGCACTGAGACTGAGGCAAATAAAAGGTCGATATGTGCAACAAATCAAATGTAAGGCTATAACAGAAAAGGAAGAAGGAAATAGGATGAATTTGAATAAGCTTAGATATAGAAAAAAATAAGGTTAAGGAAAAGAGAGAATAGACAGGCAGAAATAAGACAAATATAAAAATATTTTTAAAACATTTCTAGGAAGAACTTATTACCTGCAGGAATTAGACTCTGAAATTGACTAGAGAGGTTAAGCAGCATTACAGGAACGGTAATTTAATCACTCTAATGATTGTTATTTCAGTAAATGTCAGACTTAACTTTCTGCAGCATGTTTAATTTGCACTTAACGTGAAGTACAGACATTTTTGAAACACCCCATTGGAATGTTGGTGTTGAGATCTTATTTGTATGAAATTATATTGTCCAGTCTTCTACTTAAATGAGTGAGGATAGTGACGATGAGAAACGGTAAGGAAAGTATGTTTCCATTTGTGTATTGAACCCAGCCTCCAAGGAGACCTGGACTCAAAAGTGCGTGACAGTTGGTAGGCAGGTTGTAACTATCTCACAGACACTTTGCAAGCTTTTAATGACTTTTTTCAGCTAGCATACTATTATCTAGTTCCTTTGAGAAAGATATAAAAAAAAAGCTCTCCTTTGGAATTGGGCCTGTCCAATTTGTCCAACCCAGTCCTTTGAGTTGGGAACCTCCCCATCATTTGAGATTGTCTCATTAGTGGTCTTTAAGAATGACCATGATACTCTTGTCAAAAACCTGCAAATGGAGGAGGGCTTCTGAGTCCGGGGCACGTCTGCTCCATCTGGTTTTCTTTTTAATCTCTCTTCTCTCACTTTATTTTTCTCAGAAGAGCTCAGTCGCAGCGACGTCGTTGGTTCCAGCAAGTGAGCCCAGCAGTGTGGACTTGTGACAGCAGCATCAGGGAGAGTTGCGTTCCTGACAGCTTCTGCATAGCTGGGGCGCTTCCTGGTGCCAACTCATGGCTGTGGCGGAGGCAATTTTGGGTTCCCAGCAGCGGCTGTGTCCAGCACAGGTTCATGGAGGCGGTGGCGGAGGTTAGTTTGGGCCCAGCAGCACCAGCAGCAGCTGCATTGGTGAGGTGAGCCTGAAGCAGACTCATGGCAGGAGCGGAGTCGAGGTTGGGCTGATGCATTGGAGTGCTGTCTGCTTTGGCGAGGTCCAGCAATGCCTCATAGCAACGGGGACGCCAGTTGAGGTGAGGTGGTGCCGAAGATGGGGCGACTTAACAAGAGGGACAGTAAAGTTGCACCCCAATATGCCAACATTTTTATGCACAGGTTCAAACAGGACTTCTTCTCTATGCAGGATCTCCAACCAACATTATACACCGGGTACTTTGACGACAATTTCTTCCTCTGGACCCATTGCGAGGAGTCACTGATAAAACTACACAGTGACATCAACAAGTTTCATCCTACCATCAAACTCACCATGGACTACTCTCGACTATCTGTCTCGCTCTTGGACACATGCATCTCCATGAAGGATGGACACCTCAGCACCACACTCTACTGCAAACCCACAGACAACCTCACAATACTTCACTTCTCCAGCTTCCACCCAAAACAGATGAAAACAGCCATCCCCTATGGACAAGCCCTATGTGTACACCGGATCTGCTCAGATGAGAAGGAACATGAGGGACACCTGGAAGTACTCAGGGATGCCCTCACAAGAACAGGGTACGATGCCCAACTCATCGACCGCCAGTTCCGACATGCCACAGCAAGGAATCGTAATGACCTCCTCAGGAGACAGACACGTGCTTCAACTGACAGGGTACCCTTCGTTGTTCAGTATTTCCCAGGAGTTGAAAAATTACGCCATGTTCTTCGTGACCTGCAACACATTATCAATGAGGATGAGCACCTCACCAAGACTTTCCCCACACCTCCACTACTTGCCTTTAAACAACCGCCAAACCTCAAACAGATCGTTGTTCGTAGCAAACTGCCCGGCTCTCAGGACAACTCCATACAACCCTGTCACGGTAGGCGCTGCAAGACATGTCAGATTGTGGACATAGATACCACTATTACGTGTGGGGACACCTCCCACCTTGTACATGGCAGGTACTCATGTGACTCAGCCAACGTTGTCTATCTTATATGTTGCAGGCAAGGATGCCCGGAGGCATGGTACATTGGGGAAACCGAGCAAAGGCTATGACAACGGATGAATGGGCACCACACGACAATCAACAGACAGGACGGTTCCCTCCCAGTTGGGGAACACTTCAGTGGTACAGGACATTCGACCTCGGACCTTCGGGTGACCATCCTCCAAGGCAGACTTCGGGACAGGCAGCAGCGAAAAGTGACCGAGCAGAGGCTGATAGCTAAGTTCTGTACCCATAGGGAGGGAATCAACCGGGACCTTGGGTTCATGTCACACTACAGGTGACCACCATTGCACTAAACACACACCCACAGATACTCCTACACACACACACAGGCACTCCTATACACACATACACATGGACACACATATACACAGATGCGCACACAGTCACCCACACACACCCTTACAGACACACACACTCCCACATTCACACATGCACCCTCTCACAGACTTAAGACACTCTGCACTCACTACACACACACCTACACTTTCTCACACTCACAACCCTCAACCCAGACAGACAGATACACACAGACAGACGAAGACCCACATGCACACATATATTTTGTGGGGTGAATTTGTACTTGCAGGGTTACATTGTACTTTGCTCAAAAACTGCATAAATTCATGTAAAATTCCGTTATCTCACTTTTTAGATTAGAATCAATCTAAACCCAGGGCATAGACAGAGAACACAAGGGGCCAACACCTTCAACATATTGTCTAGCTATCACCATTGTTAACAGCTAACCCGAGAATGCAACATTTTAAAAAAAGGTTTTGTGATTTACACATGAAAGAAGTGAAACTATCACTGTATTCTAACAGATGAAAGGCTTAACAGACAATCAATTTTTCAATGTATAATTTCAGTTACATCACACTGTAAATTTTTGCTATAAATTCTGTGTGTTAGGATTGAGCCCTCTACTACCACCCGATGAAGGAGCGACGCTCCGAAAGCTAGTGTGCTTCCAGTTAAACCTGTTGGACTATAACCTGGTGTTGTGTGATTTTTAACTTTGGACAGTAAAGTTAGACGCATTCTTTACTTCTTCATTTTATTGCTTATTTTTCTGTATTTTACGATGGTGTCGGAGAGTGGCAACACTCTACAACACTTCCACTGTCTTCTGTAACACGGAGGAATGACGGAGAAAGCAGTAGAGTCAATTAGAATAAAAGTAGAAATAGGGAAACAACAAAAGCTAATGAAAAATATAATTCAGAGAAATAAAGAGACAGCAAGAAAAAATTGTAGAAAAAATATAACGCAAAAATATAAACTTGGTGTCTGAAAATCTCTGGAAACCATTTGTCTTCAGGAGTGAGACTGTACACTTGTAATTTCTCACTTTCTGAGCATCTAATTAAGGCCAACTTATTAACAGGGCCAGCTTATTACAGCATGATACACTAGTTCCAACAGCTGTGGCAAGATTATTTCTTTCATATTTATTGTAATGATGGAGGAATATCAAATCCAATGAACTGATAGTGCAGGATATGCAACACTGTAAATCACCTACTGCAAAATTTCCATTGATGCTTAGGATAACAGTGACACAAGTTCCCTGAGAAATCTGGACTATTTCATTTCACTAATCTGTATAATAATCTTTCTATTTCATTATGTAGATTTGGATAATGGAGTTGGCTCATATTCTTGATCACAACATAATAACACAATTCATACAGGAGTCACAAAAATAAAAGTTTTTACCTAGATGGTAAAATTAATGGGGATGGGAGAAATCTTTAGAAATTCACTGTAATTGTTGAAGTGGCAACTTCAGACATGAAGGGCTTACCAAAGGGTATTTGATAGTTACAATGTCAGTATTACTGTGACAATGAAGTATCATGTAGCTGTGCTGGCTGGCTTGCAATGTACAGTGCTGCTAATAGGGTGAGTTCAACTCCTGTACCAGCTGAGGTTACAGTGAAGGTCCTGCTTTCTTAACGCTGCCTCTCACTTGAGGTGTGGTGACCCTCAGGTTAAATTCACCACCATTTGTCTCTTTCTAATGAGAACTGTGATGATGACTACTACAGCTGTGACAGAGCACCTTGCTTGAGATACTGAAGTTTCAAGAAGATCAATAAAAGATCAATAAAACATTACACTCATAACTTGTTCCTGCATATAAAATTTGCATCAAGCATCTGTTTTGTATGCAGCATTTTCTGGATTACACCACAGCCAACATAGAAAGCTTGCCTGACAGTGAGTAAAACATCATATTTGTAAAAATTACAATGAATCACAATTGAGTATGGAAATATTCAAATCAAATAGGAGAGATTATAAGTAAAGACATTGCACAAATATGTGAAAAACAACAGTTTTTGTGGTAGTAATCATCAAATGAGAAATGGATGGAAAATTAAACATTTTCCTTCAAATACTTATTTAAATGATGCTCAAGTTTTACTCTAAACTGAGCATTTACAAATAGGATAAAACATTATAATCACAACATTATGAAAAAACTTAATTATTTGATGCTATTTTCTGTGTTTGATACAGTTTTAATTTTTGCCTGTGTTTATGCAGATTCTCAAATCACCACTGTTAATGGTTGCCAGGAAGATACCTGGCAACAGCTGTCAACATACTCGAACATTTAGTTTATGAATGACAGAAAGAAAAGTCATTCAGCAAATGTGCAAAGACAATGTTTCTAAGCCAAGTCGCTTGATGTATTAATCAAATATGTACTGAGAAGGAACATCTCTGAGAAACAGGTTTCTTACCACAAGAGTTTCAAGATTTCTTCTTCTGTGTGTAAAGATGTATTCATCCATGCAGAAAGTAGAAGTTTTTCCTCAGGGAATTTTCCTACATCAACTCATTTGTTTGAGCAAGTTATCTGTATCACAAATGACATTTTAAGCAATGCCAGGTGTCAAAGCAGTGTGTATTGATTTTATAAAGCATGTTAAAGCTATTTAGTCATACAAAAAAGGTAGCAAATTCTGCTAGGATTATCATTATTCATTTTTGGAGGGAAATTTTAATGAATCTAGTTTTCTAAAATAATATTTTCTGTGTAAATACACTGAAGAAAATGGTTTCAGAGTTATTTGGTAAGGAAAAGTGCAATTAAGAAGAAAACAGAAATTATGTTTCCGATTTGGTCTCAGTTATAAAAAGCCATACTCCAACCATACTTCGAGCAAGAGCTGCTCATAGATATGGAACATGTAATTTATGTATGTTTGTAATTATGAAATATAAGGGAAAAATGTATGTATTTACTTGCTTATCCATCTGCACAAGAGAAATACAACTTTACTTACTGTTCAGGTATCACTTAAAGCTTTAGAAACTTCCCCAACTATCCACTTCACTCCATGCCCACATACACACATACACACACACTCTCTTCCCATCTCAGTTTGTGGGACTGTAGAAGATCGGTGTAGGTTCCAATTTCAGTCATGAAGTCATTAGTTCTGACTTCTGTCGATGGTGGCAGGCTTTGAAGATGGGTTCAGGAATTGTCAAGTGAACCAGTTGTGGATTGGATCACTATAATAAAATGCAAGTTCACCCACATTTTATAAAGGTCAATTTCTTCGTCTGCATCTGATATTGAGGATCAAGCAGCCTCAAAAACGGATTGGTATTCTTATGTTCTACATAACACTGGTGCCATGACAGAATCCATTTAAAAAAGACATTACATAGTGCCCACCTGTTTCCAATTGTAAACATCTTTTAATTTCAAAGCCGGTATCCTGTGACTTAGATATGAACCCAAGCCATGTAATTTGTGGTAGAAATTGGTTAGAGCCTGTGATAAATGAGAAAAGGAATCCAACAATTAAGTCTGGAGTTCTATTTATGAGCCACTGAGGGATAAGTGTGAACTTCCAAGGACTATGGGGTAAATCACTGCCACCCAGGAACACACCCAGTGTGATTATTGACCTTTCCTCCCATTTCTGTCCAGTCTGCTCCGGCTGGTTTCCCACTTTCTTTGCTGGAATGCCTCTTTGCTGCCTTACAATTCACTTGGCAGCTTTAAATAGAGCCAGTCTATCCCAGGACTTATTGGCCTGGTAGCCATTTAGCAACTGACCAACAAAGAGTCACAGTTAAAATGTTCTTGCTGGAAGATTGCCTGTAGTGTTAGGTGCAGGGGTAAATGTAGGGGAATGGGTCTGGGTGGGTGCGCTTCGGCGGGTCGGTGTGGACTTGTGGGGCCGAAGGGCCTGTTTCCACACTGTAAGTAATCTAATCTAATCTAATCTAAAAAAAAGAATTCATGATTGTATGAAATAAAATATACGTTTGCCAATGTTCATTTAACAATCCTGATGTATTATGAGGATGGGTTCTGGTTTCTGACCTGCAGCTTTTTCATTTAAAACCTTTTGGCTACCTTGAATTTAACTAGCCCCAAAACCTTTTTACCATTTCTTACTTTTTCTGCTACTTCTCACTTCCTCAGTGTTTTTAAGAATTAATGGGATAGAAAGGTAGAAAGATCACCAACCCCATTTTTAAGTTGTTACTGCCTCATCAACCCCAGTTAAAGAAAATTGACCCTATTAAGTGTGATAAACTATGGTTGTCTTCTCATCTTTGTACTTACCTCCCACCCACTATCCCTCACTCTCCCTCCCTTGCCATCTCTCTTGATCCACATCTCTCCATCTTTACACCTTTCCTGACTTCCTCTGACCCCATTGCAGCTGGCCACACTTGATTCCCTCACTGCCTGCCTTCCGGAGAGAGTGAGAGTTCAGGAGAGGGAAAGACATTGAGAAGCCAGAGGGTGGTGACCAAGAGGGAGTGAGAGCAAGAGGGAAGTTGTGAGGTGATAAATCAGGAGGGAGATAAAAGAGAGAGTGTTGGAGGGAAATGGGAAGTTGCAAGGGGGCAGTGCAAAATAGTGAGTGGAATGGATTGGGATGGGCTGAGTGAGAGCAGGAAGTTTGGATGTGGCAACAAGGGAAATTGCAGGAAGTGTTGAAAAACAAGTTTGATGAATAGGAAGTTTCAGCATGGTTACAGGTATATGCATAATAATCATGCTAAAATGAAAATGGAGCTCCAGTTAAGAGCGCTGCTTTTCAGTCAAGTTCCCTCATTTACAAACCACACTAGAACAAATATTCACTTGTAGAATACACTAAATGGAGTGTTCTCATATCTACATTTGAGACTGCTGAAAATGAACATATCGACCAATCAATTAGGAAAGAAGTTTGCAAAATCTCCTGGGATTAATTCTTTGTTATCATCCTAAACTTTAAGTCACTTCTTAAAACTTAGCTCTCCGACCAACCTTTTGGACACTTGTACTTACATTTTAAGTTTGATAACACTTCTGTGAAGTACTTTGAAAAGTTCTATTGCATAACTGTGCTATTTAAAAGCAAGTTGTTGTGTAGATTAGTTCCAAATCAATGACATAAGCACCTAACACCCTTCAGAGCGTCTCCTTTACCTTGTTCACACATATTACCGATGCTATATGTCACTTCTTTATTCTTCCTGAAAAAAATTGCATTTATCTGTTGATTGTGCAAATTCATTAATACCTTTTTTAAATTTTGTAACAGATTACTTTAGCTAAAGTTAACTAAATCCAATGCCATCCACAAATTTTAAAACTGTATTTCTTGAATCTAAATTGTTTGTGTAAATTGAGAAGAGCAGTAGTTCCAGTACTGATATCTGTAGAACATTACTTTCCCCCTTATAACAGCCTGAGTACTCACACTTAACTCTTACTCAGTACTTTCTGTTAAATAGTATACATCAACCATTTGGGGCTACTGACCTCCTGACTCTGCCTATTGGACTTTAGTCATGAACTTGTTTATTTAAATTCCTTTGAAAATTTAAAATGGATTACATATGCTACATAACTCTTCCCTATGCTTTCTATTACATGTTTAAAAAGTTAGTCAATTTAAACCAGCACGGTGGCTCAGTGGTTAGCACCGCTGCCTCACAGCACCAGGGACCCAGGTTTGATTCCAGCCTCGGGTGACTGTGTGAAGGTTGCATGTTCTCCCCATGTCTGTGTAGGTTTACAAGAACGATATCTCGACTTCAGGGGTTAAGTTATGAGGAGAGATTGTGCAAATTAGGTCCATTTTCTCTGGAATTTAGCAAGTTAAGAGGTGATTTGATCAAAGTCTCCAAGATATTAACAGGAAAAGAGGGGTTAAGAATAAATTGTTTCCACTGGTTGGGATTTCAGAACTGGGGGACATAGTCTGAAAGGTAAGGCCGGTCTGTTCAGGAGAGAAGTCAGGAAGTATTTCTACACACAAAGTGGGGGTAGATGTTTGAAATGCTGTTCCACGAATAGCAGTGGATGCTGGATCAGTTGTTAATTTTAAATCTGACATAGACAATTTTTTGTTAAGTAAAGGTATTAAGGGATATGGGGCAAAGGCATATACAGATAGAGTTAGGCACAGCTCAGTCATGAAGTCATTGAATGATGGAACAACTTTGAGGGCTGAATGGCCTACCTCTGTTCCTGTGTTCCTAAACTCTCACTGAGAGAAGCAGAGTGAGGTGAGAAGGCGTAGAATGCATTCTTCCTTTCTGCATTCAAATACATAGATCACATAATGTCATTAATAATGTAGAAATCCCAAAATGCCACAGTTTGGGAATTAATTAAAACAATTGTTCTAGTTAAGGTGAAACTAGTAATTCAGAGTGTAGATCACAAAATGCTAAAACCACCTAAATCCAAATTACAGCCCAACTTGATGCATCCATCAGTATAATATTTTCAGAACTGTACACACACATTCCTTGAAATAACCTATAGTTCAAATGGATTTTAAGCACTAACAGGAGAACATGAAACAATTCAAGGTCTTTTCCCTTAAAAAGGATGTTGTTAAGCTTGAGATGGTACAGAAAAGATTTACAAGGATGTTGTCAGGACTTGAGAGCTTGAGCTATAAGGAGAGACTGAATAGGCTGGGGCTTTTTTCCCTGAAGTATCAGAGGTTGAGAGGTGACTTTGTAGAGGTTTATAAAATCATGAGGGGCATGGATATGGTCAATAGCCAACGTATTTTTCATGGGTGGGAAAGTCCAAAACTAGAGGGCATAGGTTTAAGATGAGAGGGAAAGAATTTTAAAAGGCCCTTAGGGGTAAATGTTTAATGCAGAGTATAATGTCTATATGAAACAAGCTGCCAGAGGAAATGGTGGAGACAGGTACAATTATAACATTTAAAAGGTATCTGGATGGGTACATGAATAGGAAGAGTTTAGTGCAATTAGGCAAAATGCTGGCAAATGGGACTAGATCAGATTGGGTTGTCTGGTCTGCATGGATGGCATGGACCAAAGGGTCTGTTTCCATGCTGTATGATTCTACGACTCTAAGTGAAGGCTGAGAGGTAGACAGTTAGAAATGTTTTAAACGATGAGAGGGCTTGCTTGGCTGGATGCAGAGAAATGATTTTCATTAGCCATCCCTCAATCCCTCAATGTCTGCTCTGACTTCTATGTTTCCACTATTGGTTTTCATGTAAATGAATAAGTCGATTCTCAACATACACATCATTGAGAACATGGGACAGGCCACTGTGTCCAATTAGTGGAATCCAGAGTGTAAGATCTGTTTCCTTTTTCTGCTAGCACTCTGCCTCAATTTTAAAAATTTTGAACTTGAAGCACAACATAGGACTGTTGCTTAAATGAGTCATAAACACAAAAATGTTAATAAATCCAATTAACTTAAAATAGAATTCAGGCAAAACTTCTTTACTCAAAGATTGGGAAGAATGTGGAATAATCTCTATAAATTTAAACATGGGAATCCACTCAATTGGACATGGATAGATGGATTGTGTCTGTTTCATGTCTAAAAATGGGCCAAATGCATAACAATTCCTTCCCCAGATATACATTTAACTCTATAATGATCTTATTATTACACTATTTTACAGCTAAATATTACGTCTCCAATCTTAATGGAAGAGACTCAGTTTGCTTATGCCATGCCATTGTTTCTGTAAGAATGCCTCATCTGAAACTTTACTACTTAAACTTCTGATTACATTGTAGTATTCCACTTCATTATAATTATTACAGGGTTTTTTTTATAATAACTTACACTGAGTTATGTGAGAAATTTTATGCGGAAAATAAATGTTCTATTATTTGAATGTGCAATCTTTTTCATTAAATTAGCAATAACATTGATAATCAATGCTTTACAAATAGCTTGCTTTTTGCTAACATGAATAATTTTGGGAGTAACTAGAGTACAGGAATTCCAGGTTTTCTCTTAAATTACAAGAAACTCGGTAAGAAATCCTTGTTAAAAAAATTGGCAATCTCAATGGAAATGAACATTGTGAATACATTGCATAATCTGAATGTTTTAAAAATCTGATCCCAATTTAACATCAATGGATTTATCAATTTATATTTGTAAATTGGTCTTTACTTGGTTTTAAGATCTCATTAATCAATTGTTTGTTGCGAGAATTTGGTTGTTAATATAAAACTCTGTGCAGGTACTATTAATTAATGTGCTATTATACATTCTCATATTAACATTAGAAAATCATAATTGTTATAGTTAATTATACTGCACAATGATATACAAAATGTGAGCTGCTTTTATGGCACAATTTATGTGGTAATACTTGTTCAAAATAGGTTCCATGGAATATGTTTCTGATTATAATAATCCAATAGCAACAGCTAAAGAATGTAAAAGTTGGTATTTATTAGTATTGCTGGAGTAGTTAGTTGCTTGCATTGTACCACACAGTTCCTGAAACTTTGTAAATGTTCCCATTTCTCCACATAAAAGCAAACTTAGTATTGGATCAAACCATGAAGCCAATGATGTTATTTGAAAAGCACTGGTCTCAAATATGCATCTCTAGATAGTATATTTCTTGGAAATCTATTATAGCTGAAAATAAATGATTGGCAGAATTTAATCCAAGTGACAGAGCCTGGAGAGCCACCGAGAGTTCTGCGCTGCTTCTTGTAAGGAAAGCTGATCATATTAAATGCCTTTGAGGCCCACAAGGAGCCAATGGTGGGCCAGTCCTGTTCAGTACCCTGGGCAGCAAATCCTATACCCTTGAGAGCTGCAGGTTGATCACAGGCTGATCATTGCACAGGCAGCACCACCATGGAGTGCTAGTAGTTGATGGTATTGCACCCATTAGAGGATGAGTGTCTGTGATGGACTTGACTACAAATGAGTGAGGGGGCGGGCATTGACCACTTGCTAGTGGTATAGCTAGGAACTGAAGAGAAGATAAGGCAGTGGTTCTCAGTGTCCCAAGGGTGATGCCCTCCTTTCTGCATCCCTGGGAGCCACAAAGAAACTTGACAAGTTTTTTTTATCATGCATGGCATTAATTGCCCACTGAATTGGCACTGCGGGGGCATGCAGGTTGTTTGTGAACCTTCCCAGCCTAATCTTAATCAGGAAAGAGGCAGGAATACAGTGCCTAAAAGTGTGGCACTAGTAAAGCACAGCATCCAAGGAGAAGGAGAGTCGACGGTTTGAGCATAAGCTCTTCGGAAGAGCGTACACTCGAAATGTCGACTCTCTTGTTTCTCAGATGTTGCCTGACTGGCTGTGCTTTTCCAGCACCACACACTTTGACTCTGATCTCCAGCATCTGCAGTCCTCATTTTCTCCCAGGAATACAGTGCCCCCATTGCCCACCACCTTCAGCACTCCTGCTCAACTAAATGCCCTTGCTGCCCTCAAAAATCACCTCATAAGTGGGTATTAAATTCTGCTGGCTGTGCGTCTTCTTATCTGGGTTGATGTTTTTTCTAAGAAGACTGGTCTTAGTTCAGATGGCTAAAACAATCAAGATTTGATTTTAAATTGATTTAAGTTCACATTTCAAGGGGAACAAAAAACAAATTTCAACAAGTTTTTAAATAAACAATGGTACTGATTTCACCTGCCATTTAGTCAATTGCAAACTTGTAATTTGATATATATACAAATTAAGCAAAACAATACAGCCAAATAATACACAGTTAAGTGAAAGACTGTGATTTGAATCAGTACAAACAAAATGCATTATATCTTGTATTAAAATATTAATATTGTGAGGAATAGCATTTACATTATGGATTTTGTCTACATTGAATAAATATTTAAATGAACTCTAGTCTTAATAGTTTGCTAGAGTTCAATCCAGTGGATTTAGGATGCTTTTGCTGCCTCCTGGTGGATCTTAATATAATTGCAATGGCTAATCAATCTCTCTGATAGATACTTTTCATTGCTTTTGAGTCATCAGATTAATTTCTATCATAGAGGTGTCGCATGCTCAGCACTATATTCATCATGCTAGTCACTCACTTGAAGGAAAAGTAACAATGCTCGTCTAAGAGGGAAAGAAAATGATTGAATGATTGAAAATAAAATGTATTAAAGAGATCTATGTCAGCCCTTGCAAAAAAATTAAAATTCACTGGAGGGCAGCAACTGCGACTATCACCTGCTCATCTCATTGAAGGGACATTAAAGGAAATAACATCGTAATCAAGGCTTTATTCTGGTGACTTCTTTCCATCTGTCTCTTCTGACCTTTGCTATATATTTTCTATTGACAAAAATCTCTAGATGGCTGTGTTTGTGGGTTTGTAAGGTGCTGTCTAAGAAGCCTTGGTGAATTTAAGGGGATATTTCAGAATACTCAGAATAGGTATATTCTTTCTATGAAGAAAAACTCCAAAAGAATGGGTTGCCATTTTTGGTTAAATGAAGAAATTAGGGAAGTCATCAAACTGAAGGAAAAAGCATGTAAATATGCAGTGGTGGATGAATGCAATGGTAGATGGTTGGTCAGAACAGCAGAGAATGGATACAAGTTTAAACAGGAGGATGAAATTAGAGAAGCCAGCTAGTAATATAAAAATGGATAATGAGAATTTCTACAGGCATTCAAAAGGACTGGAGTAATTCAAGTGAATGTTAGTCCTCCACAGAATGAGAATGGAGAGTCAATGTAGATTATAAGAAAATAGCAAATGAGCAAATACTTTGCTTCACTTTTCATTATAACAGGCACAAAACCATTCCAGTAATAGCTGAAAATCGGGAGTTTAAAAGGAGGGGAAACTTAATGAAATTACAATCACAAAGGAAGTGGTACTTAGCAAAATGTGAGGGTAAAACATTCACTGTTTTCAAGAGGGAGATGGGTATAATTCTTATGGAGCTTAAAAATGTGTTGCTGGAAAAGCGCAGCAGGTCAGGCAGCATCAAAGGAACAGGAGAATCGATGTTTCTCCTGTTCCTTTGATGCTGCCTGACCTGCTGCGCTTTTCCAGCAACACATTTTTAAGCTCTGATCTCCAGCATCTGCAGTCTTCACTTTCTCCTATAATTCTTATGGATAAAGGGATCAAGGGAAATGGGGAGAGGATGAGAACAGTTTACTGAGTTGGATGATCAGCTGTGATTATATTGAATGGCAGAGTAGGTTTGATGGGCTGAATGGCCTACACCTGTTCCTATTTACTATGTTTCTGTGTTAGTCAAATCAAAGAAACATGGCAGAGACAAAGGATACAATTCAGTCCATGTCTCTGCACTGGTTCTCTGGAAAAGACTGTTTTTGTTCTTGTTTTTAATTTCACCACTTTATCCACATCTCCTTTATTGATTCTCATTCCAGCAATGCTTTAACAAAGCATTCCATTTCTTGATGCTGCTTGTGTGGAAAATTAATAAACATTTAACCTGTATTAAAGTTTATAATCTTACATTAAATCTGGAAATTCGGCAATTATAAACAAGGGATGATAAGAGTGAACATCTCTGGAAGCTAGCAGACTCAGGTTCCAGTTCCATGTGATCTGATGTCATTATAACAAAGCTTCTAATGCATATTCACAGTAGCTATTCTTAATATAAAGCTGTTGTCAGCCCTTTACTCCACACAGCATTTTTATTACAGAAGGACTACACTAAATTTATGGAAAACAACACGCTTCTTACAAACAAAATCAGAAATTGCTGGTGAAACTCAATAGTTCTGGCAGCCTGTGTGGGAAGAAATCAGAGCTAACATTTCCATTCTGATGACTCTGTATTAGAACTCTCCAAGCTTGAAACATTAACTTTGCTTTCCACCCACAGATGCTGCCAGATCTGGAGAGCTTCGCCAGCAATTTCTGTTTTTGTTTCGGATCTCCAGCATCCAGCTCATTTTTTTTTGTTACGCTTGCCACAAATCTGTACTAGCTGACTTTAAATGATCCATGTGGGTATTAATTTTATCTTGACTTATGATATTTAGAAGTTATAGTAATCTGGTTTATTTCTTTCTCCTTCCTTGAACAGAGACTTTACATTGACAGTCTTCCAATTCTCAGCATGATTTCCATAACCAGAAGGTTTTGAAGCCATTGCCGAGAGTACAGCAAAGGTTTACAAGAGTAGTTCTAAGGAATTTTAATTATTAGAATAGATTGGAAATTTGGGACCGTTTCCCTTGAGAAGAGGAAGCTGAGCAGAACAAGTGCTCAAAATGATGAATCGTTCGCACAGAGTAAATTGGGAAAAAATATTTTCACTCATGAAAGGGCAGGGAATAAGGGCACAGATTTAAGTTAATTGGTAAAAGAATTTTTTCTCAACATTGAATACCTTGGGTCTGCTTGCACCATGTATACCAAGGGTCAGATTTTAACTGTGCGTAAGTATTTTTAATTTAAAAAATATGCTTTACTTATAAAAATATCTTTATATACATAGTCACTAAAGAAGTTCAGTTCTGTACAGCACCAACTGGAGAAATAAATAAACAAAGAATGGAGTTCTGAAGAAAGGTCACTTGACCTGAAACGTTAACTCTGATTTCTTTCCTCAGATGCTGCCAGACTTGCTGAGCTTTTCCAGCAATTTATAGTGATTTCTTACTTATACAAGACCATAGTTACATGCATTTGAGGTATTGGGATTGGTGGGGGGAGGGGTGCAGGGTGGTCCAATAATTGAATGGTCCCCAATTAAAATTGGAAGAAATAGTTTAGATGGTGCTCTTTCCCCACTGCATTTGGGCACCAACTGCCCCAAGCTTTAATGTGTCCTTCAGCACACGTAGCTCTGGGCCTTTGAATGTTCCAGTTGGCAACACTTAGTCAAAGTCAGCTCCTGTCTCTGGAAGACCAACACATTTCAGGCCAAACAAAGAGCGTCCATCAATATTTGTTCTCCAGGCGCAGTCAATATTTGTCTTGGTGTGTCCCAGGGAATGACCGTAGAGCAGTCCTGCATCACGGAGCTGCTCAGGACAAACCTCAACAAAACACATTGCATCTTTCTCCAGATTTCCTTTGCAAAGCCACATTCCAATAGGAGATATGTAAGAATCTCTACCCCGCTGTAGTCACTCAGTGGTACAGAGACCAGGCATGGATGAAGAATCTCACAGGTGGTGCCCTTCTCAACACCAGCCAGACGATGTCTTGGTGCTTGCTGGAAAATCCTGGTGAGGAGGCATTCTGCCAATGACTTTGACAGTCCGCTCAGGGAACCTTTCAACATGATCCATCCTCTCAATTTTCAACAGGGTCCTGAGGATACTGCGTGCTGACTGCTTCCTGACAGACTTGTGGTCAAAGGTGCTTTTCTTTGCAATTTTCTTCATGAAGAACAGGTGATACAGAACAGTCCAACTACTTGGAACATTCCATAAAGCCATTTTTCACAATACCATAGTGACAGTGTTTGCTTACTGAGGGTCTATGCACAGCTTGTTGCAGGCACCCACAAAGGTGGCCATTGGGATGAAGCTGTCATTGGGTATGTTCTTCCCCCTCCTTTTTCAGAGGTTTGTACATGGTGTCCCTGAAGACCTGGTCAATCTTAGTCCTCAAGATGAAATGGAAGATGGTTCAGGTGACTGCAACGGTTCGGTTCTGGGGATAGACCAGACAGAGAATACCTCACACCTGATGACCAGGTTTTTACCCATAATGGAGAAGTGGTGCTCCAAAAAAAGCCCACTTGCTGCCTCACCTTGGCAATACAGTCATCCCAATTTTTTGCACATACCCCAACCCCTCTGAATCATATTCCTAGCACTTTCAGGTCATCTGTCCTGACATGGAAGGGGATAAAGGATCGGTTGGCCCAGTTCCCAAAGAACATAGCCTTGCTCACACCCCAGCTCCTGAGGCCAGTTTGAACTGGTCACTGATGCTCATGAACCTGCGCACTGACAGCAATGTCATCTATATACAGGGAGGCATGGACCTGTAACTGGATTAATTTTGAAAAAGGTGAAATCTCACCCTGTGCAGCATTAACCATGTTGTAATTCTGCCTGTTCAATTTAGTGTCATATTTTGATCATATTAACACTTACTTGGATCTGAGGTGATTCTGGTAAAATGTGTCAGCTTTTTACAAGAGACGAAAAAAAGAAACAAATATAGAAACAAATGCAGAAAAACGTTACTCTTGGATAAATTGGTTTCCAAAATGACTACTTTAATTCACAATACCTGTTACACAAAAATTGTCAATAATGGAAAGGTGAAATCTTGGGAGTAGTCATGTATTGTTTTCTTGACTACTGGAGGCACAGAAACATACTGGGGAGCTCTTTGATGATTATTTAATGGTTTCTAGTTAGTCTCTGGGGCAAATCATTTGATGACACAAGAAAAATCATAAACTGGAAACCACTCGTTCCAATTTGATATCAACTATAAAGAATTCCTTATCTCATTTTACATGACTGTATGTAAACAAAATGACATGTAAAACTATCCTTGATCATGTGAATGAAATAACATTTGTAAAATGGAATGGAAGTCAACTTGAGAGCTCATTGAATAATTGGTAAAAGCATGGAGAGAATTTTAATTTAGCAACCTGCACACACACACAAACAAGTACAAATACAGTCTTGGCAGGCAGGAGTGGAGGTTAGAAAAGGTCAGTAAATACATGTAATCAAGTTTCAAACAGCCACTAGCATTTTAACTGGCACCAGACCTGGGAACTTTGAAGAAAGCAATTCTGGAAATGTGGATTGCACTTGGAGTATTTTAATAATGACCCATTTTTCATACTAGAAAATTATATTTAATGTCTAAAAGCAGTTTTCCAGGGCATAGGAAACACAGCAGCCAAAGAAATGTCTGAGCTGCTGGATCCAGCAGGTAATCACTTTTACTAGCACAGCTTATGGGCTAGGAAGAGGAGGAAAGCAACCCTCAATCACTACCCCCCTCTCCCTCCCCCAACACACCACACACAAAATCTCATTACCTTCTTCAGTCCACTTCTCTGCCCTGAACTGCTTCTGGTAATCTTCCAAATCCATTTGCAGCCAGCTTCTCAAAATGTCAGCAATCTTCCACCAACCATGAAGGTGGCATACTTCACAGAAGCATTAAGTACGTAAAGACACAGAGAACACAAGCACGAGATGTACTGCACAAGGCTGATTTGTTTGTTTTTGTATGCAGGGTGGCACTAGTTACAAAGTTGGATTGAAATGTTTATTCATTAGTTTTATGTTTGCATTGCACCCAAGAGGATACGAGAGTGACAATCGACATATGTGGAGCTTGATTTGTGGTGGAGGAAATCGGGATTGAAATTACCAGTATTGTTCTTGAAATTGTTTACTTGCATAAAAACCAGTCAAACAGGCTGTCAATGCAGTAGCCTCTTTCCTTTTTCTCTGCTTATCATAAAGGTTAGGAGAACTAGCCATTTGGAGACAGAACTAGCTCAAAGGTAGAGGTGGTGGTGGAGGGTTGTTTTTCAGACTGGAGGCCCGTGGCGTGGAGTGCCACAAGGATCAGTGCTGGGTCCTCTACTTTTTGTAATTTACATAAATGATTTGGATGCAAGCACAAGAGGTACAGTTAGTAAATTTGCAGGTGACCCCAAAATTGGAGGTGTAGTGGACAGAGAAGAGGGTTACCTCAGATTACAACAAGATCTTTTCCAGATGGGCCAATGGGCTGAGAAGTGGCAGATGGAGTTTAATTCAGATAAATGGGAGGTGTTGCATTTTGGGAAAGCAAATCTTAGCAGGACTTATGCACTTAATGGTAAGGTCCTTGTGAGCGCTGCCGAACAAAGAGACCTTGGAGTGCAGGCTCATAGCTCCTTGAAAGTGGAGTCGCAGGTAGATGGGATAGTGAAGACGACATTTGGTATGCTTTCCTTTATTAGTCAGAGTATTGAGTACAGGAGTTGGGAGGTCATGTTGCGGCTGTACAAGACATTGTTTAGGCCGCTGTTGGAATATTGCGTGCAATTCTGGTCTCCTTCCTATCGGAAAGATGTTGTGAAACCTGAAAGGGTTCAGAAACGATTTACAAGAATGTTGCCAGGGTTGGAGGATTTGAGCTATAGGAAGAGGCTGAACGAGCTGCGGCTGTTTTCCCTGGAGCATCGGAGGCTGAGGGGTGACCGTAGAGAGGTTTAAAAAATTATGAGGGGCATGGATAGGGTAAGTAGGCAAAGTCGTTTCCCTGCGGTCAGAGAGTCCAGAACTAGAGGGCATAGGTTTAGGGTGAGAGGGGAAAGATATAAAAGAGACCTACTTTTTCACACAGAGGCTGGTATGTGTATGGAATGAGCTGCCAGAGAAAGTGGTGGAGGCTGGTACAATTGCAACATTTAAGAGGCATTTGGATGGGTACATGAATAGGAAGGGTTTGGAGGGATATGGGACAGGTGCTGGCAGGTGGGACTAAATTGGGTTGGGATATCTAGTCAGCCTGGATGGGTTAGACTGAAGGGTTTGTTTCCATACTGTACATCTCTATGACTCTATAAAGGTGCCATATTGAGTCCATTTTAGATCTTGAAGTAGCCTTGCAGGTCTCTAGCAGAGGGCACTACAGAGCCCAATTTCAATTTCTGCTGCTTTGTATTTACTGCTTTCTTCTATATACATTTTCCTTTTAACACCACAAAATCACTGAAGGTTATTGCTTTGACCTCCTGTAAATGTTGTCAGACCTGACAGGTTTGTTTTTAGTGGAAGCATCGTACTGTATAACAATATCCAAAAATAGGAATAAAAAGTGATCTTACAGCAATGAATTCCCATGTAGTGATTTGGGAACTGTGGACTAATCGTAAAACTGATAAGCTAGCATGAGGAGTTTTCACTTGTGCACCATACAAGGCAAGTGATTATATTTAAAAAGCCACAAATTGAATCTATTTTTTCTGTAAAAGAACAGTAATGTGATAGTGACAGACTGAAAGCAAGGAGTACGATTGCTGATGAATGGGAAATTAACATTGAAATTACTAGTATTGTTCTTGAATTAGGTGCTCATTCACAGCCTGGACATCTTTTGCTCTTCAATTCAGTATTTAATTAGGAGGAAATGATTATGAGCAAATGTTTGGTAATTGACATGTTATGAACTCATTCATTCCAGTGTTAACTGTAATGTAGCCAGTAGCAATTTCACCAATGTCTGAAGCTGGATTCAAATTCTATTCAGGACACTTGGGCACGATAAATCGAGGTTGATACTCCAGTGTAATACTGCAGAAATGCTGTACTGTTGAAGGTACTGTCTTTCAGATGAGATACTATATCAAGACCCTTGCTGCTCAGTTTGTACAAAAAGATTCAGTGACATTATTTAGAAGATTAGGAGAATGCAAGGTTCTTTCTAGTCCTATCAGGTCTGATCTAAGAATTACTGAAATAATGTCATGTTTAAATACTTCGATTAACCACCAAAAAAGGTTTACTATTTGTCTGCATGCAAGAACATCTGCAAAGTTGGTCAAGCATTAAAACACAATGAGGTTACAAAGAGTTTATACCTACAAATTGCCCAGAACAGGTCTGTCATGATTGCAGACTTCTGTGATTCACCAGCTCATTTCTCTCCTTTAACGGCAGTAACCAAATTCAAAAGTCAGCCCTTTTATTATTAAAATCTGTATGTGCTAATGCTCACCAATGGTCTTTCACAGAATGGTTCAAATTAAGAGGATAATTAGCCAGAAGTGCTTTGCTGTTTATTAATAATTAGTTGTGCTTATCAAGTCTTAGGAACATTGAAAAATGGATACAGCTTTTCAGACATCCTAGGTCTATTTGAAACACTTTATCTCGATCTGTTGCACTTTGCATGAGAAGTTAGTTCTCAAAATCATTTTCACCTTTCAGTAGTTAAGAAATACAAGCCATTTCCCATCGCTAATGTTGCATTCAATGTCTCAATGCATAGTGAACAAATTTAGCTCAGCTTTACCATTTATAGATGTGAATATTCCATGGCAGAAGAAGCTACACACGTTTCAGCCAATAACTTTTCTATTGATTCCAAGTCCTTCAGGAGTATTTTTCTGGTGTATTGCTCAACATGCATCCCACGCATCAACCTCACAAAACAAAATGTGGGAAATAGTGTGCAAAATGGTAGCACTGCCTCCTACAATGCTATAGTAACGACTAGAGAAGTACTTTATTTGCTGTAAAATGAGAGATGTCCTGAAAGATTCCATATTTTTGCAGGCTTTTCTTTTACACTTTGGTCTTTTTGATCTATCTTGGTACAGGCTTGTTTTCTGTTGAAAATACATTTGCATGACATTTAACAAGATGCTACAGCATGGTATATTTACATGTTGTTTTAAAAAAAAAACTCCAGGACTGAAATTTCCTATATCAGGAGTAAATATTTTCCGCACATCTTGAGATCTGAATCTGTTTTCACAATAAGGTATGTAACCAAACTGAAAAGAAAATTACAGCTGAAAACCATGGTAATGGCTAAGGATCAGATCTTTTGTTAAGACTATTAATATTAAAAGATGAGAGTGAGCCATATTTGGAGACTTCATGCACACATGAAGGCTCAAATGTATTTGCCGCATCATTTCTAAAAGGCTTTCCACTACCGAGGTTAAGCTGATTAACTTATAGTTTTCAGGTTCATCCTTGTACTCCTTTTTGAACAAGGTGGAGCATTTGCAATTACTCAGACCTTTGACACGATCCTTCTGAACATGATAACATGCATTGGCACTATGACTTTACTTTTAGTGCAACCAGCCAACACCTTGTTTATCACTTTTTAGCCCAGTTGGTGTCTAGATTCTAAGTCACTATGACTTGGGCAGCATTTTTTGGAGTAAATACAGAAGCAAACATCCATGTAATACCCAAACCAAGTCCTACAGTTCCAAGTGTAAATGACCTTGTTGATGTCGAAAGCCTACGTTATACTATTTATACACCCAAGGACAACATTCCATTTTACATGATCTTTTTTCTACCCCACTTCCCCTCTGAAAAATTCTACATTAAGCGTGGTTCACACTTGTATTATCAACCCGACACCATTCCAAGTTCTGAATGAGCATTTTTTTAAAAAAATGAAAACTGTATCTGCCTGAAATTGCTCATGATGGTTTAAAGAGAGGTGCAACTTCGAGGTCAGATCAAACTGGTTTGGAATGACCCAAATTGATAGTATATACAAATCATAATCTCTGTAAGGTGCCAGGACTAATTTAATTACATCAAATAGAAATAATATCACATTAAGACAACTCAGGCACTGGAATCACTACAAAAAGGAACAAGACAAAACTCACAACATAGTAGAGGAGAACATCAGGCAAGTCCATGATTCAAATGAGAAATAAAACCAGAGTCTGTAAATTACTGCGTTTTGTTAAACCGCATACAAATTGTTACAAATTGATAAATCTCAATTATTGATTCATTTGGGAGGTTCCAACCCGATTTCCATTCTTCTGACAGTTACACCCTTTTCGATTTATTCTTACTCGAAGTCTTCAGTGAGCTTTTGATCTGTTTCTTCCATCATTCCACTTGATTGTACTGCAAACCTGTGCTTAAGTCAAGAGCAATGTTTTTAAACAAGTGCACTACAAATAGAAGAATTTTTTTATTTCAATTCTGCTCACTTGAGTTAAATGCTGTAAACATAGACATGAGTATTGTGAACAATTTCTTACAGTTTATGTTTATGCTCAGATCAACTGACAATAATTTCATTGGAAAAGCTGCAATATTAAGTCAAATTCAACAGGATTGCTGTAAAAAGCTGAGATAGACTATTTACATCTATATTTCATAATAAAAGTAGAGAGAGTACAGCTAAAACATTCCTATTAATTTTAAAATATAAAACTACAGTACAACATACTGTATAAAACCGTAAAACAACTAAAGGTGTTTAATGGGAATTTCTGATAGAGGATGTGATTTCCAATGTACAGTGAGAAATCTTGTTAAATAGAATCAACACAATAAAATTAGCCTGCATCGTCAACCTGCTCTAAACACGGACACCCATGGGAAGCAGGTGAAATTTTACATTGATTACTTTAAAATCTTTACATTTAAATGCCAAAGAGAAGTTTAATTCTTCCATCTTCAATTCTTCACTCAGTTTAATGATAATGAACACAATGGACTTACTCAGCAGTGAGTTGAAACAAAAATTACCTAATACCACTCAAAGCAAAGAGCAGGACACAGCTTTCTACACAGTTGATCTACACTACAGCAAAGCACACAAATACATATTAATAAAAATGCATAGGTACAAAAATTGTTCTTATGCGTTTGAGAATAGTTACTTAATTTTTAAAAATCAAATTCCAGCATTTCAAGTAATTATAACCTGAATATCAAAGTTGAAGCCAGCTTTAAAGAGCTCAACTTGTGCAATTGGATGCATCAAAACAGCAGCAATGTGGAATGATAACAGATTAATTATAACATATTTATAGGTCGATAGGTTTGGTTGTGAGTTTTCCTGATGATATTGGACACTTTGGTGAACCTCTGTAACGATGTCTTTCCTTTTCTGAAACTTTATGCAACATGGAATTACAGATAGATTTCTCTGGAGTTACACAAGACATATTCTCAATAACTACACTACGCTTTGGCAGTACACCTTCAACTTGATGCATTCTTGACATGTTTCCATTAGTCAAATCTCCAAAAACTGACTGGTTAATACTCCGATCAAAAGAATTCTTCTGCTGATTAGCTGAGCGATTTTGTTTAAAAACTACAGAATATTGTGTTTGTCTTGCTGCTTTGGTTTTGCAAAATCCTTCAACAGACAAATTATTTTGACGCACATCACTTTGTTTACTTTGCTTAACATTTGCATTTTGCACAAATGAAGATGAATTTGAATTAAACGGCAGAACACTTTCATGACTTACTGATTTAACTAATGGAGAGCCAACTGTAGTTTTACATGATCGGGTCCTAGTCACTATTGATTTGTCATTTCCATACAATAATGAATTCATCCTCCTAATAGAGTGTCGAACAGGAGTACGTTTGAATAATAAAGGTGGTTGAACAGTTTTGCATTTTGGAGTCTGGTCATTTAATGAAAGACTATTGAACCACTGAATATGTTCAATCACTTTGCGATGACCACATTCAGAGGTCTTCAGAACTTGTTCTGAAACTTTCCTCAAAGGGGCATCCAAAGTAAGCCTCTTTGAAGGGAATTCCAAAGCTGGAGTTCCATCTGTAGACAGTAAATTGCTACCACTTTTAGTCAAAGTAGGTTCTAATTCGTTAGGCAAGCGCAAAGACTGGTGCAATTCAGAGGGATGATTACTATCAACTAATGCGTCTGTAGAATGTGGCACAGTTAAGCTTTCTGCAGAAATACCATTTTCAACTTGTTCTTTCAACACTTCATAATTCAATGGCATCTTATCAGGAGATGACTGTCCTGTAAATGAAAATACTGCACTAGATTTAAATAGCGGTTGGGTTTCGTTTAGACGACTGTGATCACCCAGAGAAGGAAAACACGTGCTTTTCTCTTTTAGGACTGCAGTTTCACACGTGTCTTGCTGATCTAAAATATTAATGCAGTTTAGATTACTGCTCGTGCTAAATGTCATGTTCATATCAGTTGAGCTGGAATCTATTTTGAGATTTTGAAGTTTTATTTCAGAAACAGGTTTGGCTGGCAATTCAGGACATGAACATTTTGAATCTGATGCATCTTCATATGTACTATCAGGCTTCTGAGGGACAGCCACAGTTTCAGTCTGTTGGAGAAGCAAGTCATTGTTACATAGGTTTTCCACAGTGGAAGGTTTATGGTCTTCAGCAAATGAACCTTGGTCACTTCCAGATTCAGAAAATGCCCTTTCAATTTTCAATACCGTTTCTCCAGTCACGATGTTTGCATCTTCACTTTCAGAAGTTCTGCTCTTTCGGCTGTCACTTTTGTGAACTGCGCACTGGTTCCGGAAATCTCCTGGTATGGTGGGTGGTTTCCCAATGACTAGTGCAGGTTCTGATTGAGAAGTTCTGGAATTTAGGTAACACTCTAATGGGGCTCCCGCATCAGGATGGCTACAAATTACTTGGGACCCAGTGGGACTGGCACCATTCCAAGACATTCGATGGATATCTTTATTGCACGGAGTGAGAAGATTTTCTTCGGATTTACTTTTGCACTTTAAGTCTGAAAAGAAACACAAAACAATTATTGAATGGAATGTTAAATTAGATGCTCCAGCCTAAGGTGAAATGTTGAACGAAAAGCAAAACAAAAATCATAATGCAGAAGATGTAGCTCAACTATTTACTAGTCAGGTACGATTAGCTATTTTTAAATGGCCTATCATACTGAATTTGGAGGAGCTGGTGATGGACGGGTCGGTGGTCGGTGGTGGGGGGGACAAAGTTAAAAATCACAACACCAGGTTATCGTCCAACAGGCTTATTTGGAATACAAATAAAACGGTTGGACTATAAACTGGTATTGTGTGATTTTTAACTTTATCATATTGGAAGCATGGCGTCATACTCAGCAATTTTTTTAAATTGTTTCTACCTTTCTAAGTTAACGAATGATTGCACTCCAAAAACTGGTGATGACAACTAAGCTAATTATGAAAGCAGAAGGACCCTGTTTTACTGATACATGTAACTGCTGAAAAAACATTGACTTTTCCAAAAAACAAGGATATCCCCTTCTCAGTGGTATGAATCTCAAGAGGGTGGACAGCTTACTTAAGCTGACGAGGTGCATCCTAGCGAGTCCAGTAAAAACAAGTCTCTGTTTTGCATTTCCTTGTGTACAACCACCCACCATCCATTAAAAAGCATGACAACTTCAGCCAAAGTTAAAAATCACACAACACCAGGTTACAGTCCAACAGGTTTAATTGGAAGCACACTAGCTTTCGGAGCGTCGCTCCTTCATCAGCTGATAGTGGAGGACTCAATCTTAACACACAGAATTTATAGCAAAAATTTAGTGTGATGTAACTGAAATTATACATTGAAAAATTGATTGTCTGTTAAGTCTTTCATCTGTTTGAATACAATGATAGCTTCACTTCTTTCATGTGTAAATCACAAAACCTTTTTTTAAAAGCGTTGCATTCTTAGGTTAGCTGTTAACAATGGTGATAGCTAGACAATATGTTGAAGGTATTAGCCCCCTGTGTTCTCTGTCTATGCCATGATGTTTAGATTGATTCTAATCTAAAAATTGAAATAACGGAGTTCTACATGAATGCATGCAGTTTTTGAACAAAGTACAACATAACCCTGAAAGTACAAATTCACCCTACAAAATATATGTGGGCATGTGTGTCTTTGTCTGTCTGTGTGTGTCTGTCTGGGTTGGGGGTTGTGAGTGTGACAAAGTGTATGTGTCCAACACCGGCATCTCCAAATCATGACAACTTCAGTCAAGTACCACATCTAAAACTCAGAACAGTTACATTCAATATTTTCACCAAAATGCAAGATAAATATTGAGAAAGGCATTTTCTTTTAATTTTGATTTTATGTATTGACATGCTGGGAACAGGGATTTGAGGAATGCTGTAACACATGGAAAACCTGGAAATCTGGGTTTTAACTTGAAAGTGTTCTCCTTCTAAATTCAACAGGGTCTCTATACAGTCTGAAAGGAACGCTATCCATTCATGCCGAGAATATCCAGGAAGTCCCAATACCAGACAAGGGGGCAAGGACACAATCTGATAGGAAGAAAACATGGCTGAGAAGAAGAAAGAGGAAAAAAAATTAAAAAAAAAAAGAAAATTGGGATGAGGCACTCCTAGTCTTCTTAACTTGCTGGGAGATATTTGTTGTCTCCCAAGAATGTCCTCATCTCCTGTAGCTACCAGGTTTAGCAAGGACAGGGAATAAACCTGCAAAGCAGGTTAACTGAGAGGTAAACATTATTAGCACACTTAAAATACCAACTTACGCTCTGGGAGCTCATTGGACACATTTCCTTCTTAAGTTTCAGTAATAACTGAAAATGAGCTAGCTATTTGGACACAAAATTGGCTCGAAGATAGGAGACATAGGGTGGTGGTGGTGGTGGAGGGCTGCTTTCTGGTCTAGAGGCCTGTGACCAACGGTGTACTGCAAGAATCGGTGCTGGTTCCACTGCTTTTTGTGATTAACATTAATTATTTGGATGCGAATTTAGGAGATATTGTTAGTCAGTTTGCAGTTAACACCAAAATTGGTGCAGTAGTGGACAGAGAAGAAGGTTACCAGAGAGTACAATGGGACCTTGTTCAGATGGGCCAAGGAGTGGCAGATGGAGTTTAAATTTAGAGAAATGAGAGGTGCTGCATTTTGGTTAAGACAAATGAGGGCAAAATTTATATACTAACGCTAAGATCCTGGGGTATGTTGCCAAACAAAGAGACCTTCGGGTAGAGGTTCACAGTTCCTTGAAAGTGGAATCGCAGGTAGACAGTAGTGGAGGAGGAGTTTGCCTTTATGGGTCAGTACAGTGAGCATAGGAACTGAAAGAATAGCGGATGCTGTAAATCAGAAACAAAAACAGAAGTTGCTGGAAAAACTCAGCTGGCTTGGCAGCATCTGTGAAAATAAATCAAAGTTAACATTTTAGGTCCAGTGACCCTGCCTCAGCTGTTCTGGGAAGGGTAAACAGACCATAAATGTTAATTTTGATTTCTCTTTACAGATGCTGAAAGACCTGCTGAGCCTTTCTAGCAATTTTTGTTTTTGCATTGAGTATAGGAGCTGGGAGGTCACACTGCGGCTGTACAGGACATTGGTGAGGCCATTTTTAAAATATTGCATTCAATTCTGGTCTTCCTGCTATAGAAAAGATGCTGCGAAACTTAAAAGGGCTCAGAAAAGATTTAGAAGGATGTTATCAAGGTTGGAGGGTTTGAGCTATATATAGGAAGAGCTGAATAGGCTGGGGCTATTTTCCCTGGATTATATGAGTTCCCTACACATAAAATCCTCCTTGTCACAACCTTGAACTGTACTTTTCCCTAATGTCACTGAGCAAAGAGTAATAGGGTACAAATATGAAAAATTGTGGACAATGTTATGCTCCAAGCCTATACCTATTGAGTACAGGATTAAAACTCCCCAAACTCATCTTACTAAAGATTCCTGTGAAAGAGACCACTACCTAATTGTCTGGGTTGAATTAGAATCCATCTTAATAGCAAAACAACAGCAGCATTTGTTGCTTCAAGTAATATTACAGCACTCAGAGTTGATACTGGGTAAAGATTTCAGCGTCAAACCCCCTTTACTTCATTGCCCATCAGTTAACATAGATGTGAATGGACTGAGAAATAGCCGCCACAGCCATTTCCGCCCCCATGGTGAGCATCACTTCCATTGATGACATCACTCCTGAACCCATAACCACACCCACTCCAATGGCAGTCTCCACCTCCACTCCCAGTTCCAGCTCCACCTCAGGTCCTGGTTCCCTGCCCTGCTCTGTTTTTATTATTCTCTCTGACCTCCCCCTTACTGAGGATGAATGTTCAGTCCTCAGCAAAGGCTTCTACACTCCCGGATTAATGAGTTGGACAAGCACATTGAATATTTCTTCCGCTGCCTCCACATTCACTTTTTTTGATCAAGATTCCCGCCCACCCACGGCGGACCCCTTCTCCCACCTCCAACACATCCCTGGACTCCTTGTGCTGGCCTGTTACCCACCCTTGAACCTTCATTTCTAACTGCTGCTGTGACATAGACTACCTCAACCTGTCCACCCCCATCACCCGCTCCAACCTCCTGCCCTCACAACGTGCAGCCCTCCCCTCTAACCCCAAGATTACCATTAAACCAGCGGGCTGGGGGGGGGGGGGTTGCAATGGTAGTTTGGCACACTGACCTCTACACCGCTGAAGTCAGGTGCCACCTCGCAGACACCTCCTCCTACTGCCCTGTCACCTCCCATCGCCAAATCTTCATCTCCTAGACCATCCACAACCTAATCACTTCTGGGGACCTCCCATTCAAAGCCTCCAACCTCATAGTCCAAGAACCCTGCACTGGCCGATTCTACCTCCTAACGAAGATTCACAAACCTGACTTCCCTGGTTGACCCATTGTCTGAGCCTGCTTCCGTCCCACTGAACTCAGCTCTGCATACCTTGACACCATTCTGTCCCCGTAGTGCAGGAACTCCTCATCTCCATTTGGGACACCATCCACTCCCTTCACCTCCTCCAAGACTATCGGTTCCCCGGCTCCCTACAACTCATCTTCACCATGGACACTCAGTCCCTGTACACATCTATCTGCCACCACGAATGCCTCCAACCCCTCCGTTTCTTCCTTTCACACCATTCCAACCAGTACCCTTCCATCAACACCCTCATCCGCCCGGTCAAACTGGTCTTCACCCCTTAACAACTTTTCCTGCTAATCCTCCCACTTCCTCCAAACCAATGGGCACCCGCATACTCCCATGAGGAGGCTGAACAGTTCATCAACTTCACCAACACCTTTCACCCAGACCTCAAATTCACCTGGACCATTTCAGACATCCCGCTCCTCTTCCTGGGCCTCTCCATCTCCATCTGCGGCGACCGACTAACCACTGACATTTACTATAAACCTAGAGACTTCCACAGCTACTTGGGCTACACCTCCTCCTATTCTGCCTCCTGTAAAAAAACTCTTATTCCTAATTCGTCTGCTGCATCTGTTCCCAGGACGACCAATTCCACCATAGAAAATCCCAGATGGCCTCTTTCTTCCAAGACCATAATTTCCCCTCTCATATGGTCAATGATGCCCTCCAGCGCATTTCCTTCATTTTCCACACCTTAGTCCTTGAACCCCACTCCTCTCAACGCAATAAGGACAGAACAACCCCCCCACCCCCACTCCTCATCTTCCACCCTACCAAACTCTGTATACATCGCATCAACATCCACCACCTACAAACAGACCTCACCACTAGGGATATATTTCCCACCCACACCTACCAGCATTTCGGAGAAGCTATTCCGTCCACGACTCCCTTGTCAGATCCACGCCTCCCCACTCCCTCATCCCACTCCCAGCACCTTCCCCAGCCACCACAAGTGCAATGTGCGCCCACACCTTCGTCCAAGACGCCAAAGGATCCTTCCACATCACACAGAAATTCACCTGTACTTCTACAGATGAATACAGTCATCTCCTGTATCTGTTGCACCCGCATCCTCCACATCAGAAAGACAGGACGCCAACTTTCGGATCATTTCAGAGAACATCTCTGGGACACCTGCACCAACCAACCCCAACACCCTGTGGCTGAACAGTTTAACTCCACCTCCCAATCCATCAAGGACATGCAGATCCTGGGCCTCCTCCATCGCCAAACACTAACCACCTGACACCTGGAGGAAGAACGCCTCATCCTCTGCCTTGGGACCCTGCGGAGATTAGTGTGGACTTCACCAGCTTCCTCATTTCCTCTCCCTCCACCTCATTCCAGTCACAAGCTTCCAACTCGGCACCGCCCTCTTGACTTGTCCGGCTTTCGCATCTAGCCACTCCACCCTGTAACCTTCTCCACCACATTCATCTATCTATTGCATTCCCAGCCCATACCCCTACCATTTATCTCTCAGGCCCCCGGCCCACAAGCCTCATTCCTGATGAAGGACTTACGCCTGAAATGTCAAGTCTCCTGCTCCTCTAATGCTGCCTGACCTGCTGTACTTTTCCAGCACCACTCTCTCAACTCTGAAGTCAGTATCTGCAGTCCTCACTTTCTCCTCCCTGAGAAATACCCTATTACTACACTGAATTCTGAATAAAGGCTGAAAATTTTGTATCTCTCTTTTGGCAATGAAAAAGGTCCAACTCAAAGAGCAATGCATTTTGAGTAATAATAGAATTATAAACTGAATAATAGAACTAGGATTTTATACAATAAGGAAAGCACTTATAGCATCATTTATTTACAATGTCATATTATGAATTTTGGACTTAACCTGTAACTTTCCTAATGCATACCATGTTAGGTAAGTGGGATACATGATGAAATAAATAGGAAACTTGATCAGCATTTACCTCTTGTATCTCTGTGTTTTACGACTGGGGTCGATGGGAGATCTTCTGCTGAGAACCATCTGTAGTCATGAACATCACACTGATTTGCAAGACGCCAACCAATATTTTCTGATCCATTTGGAGCTGGGCCTCTGGAGGATAAAGTATTCTGTGCAAAATTAAAATACTCATAAGTTTAATTTGAAACAATCCAATGAATATAAAAAAAAGTTAAGTATACTGTTTATAAGTACCATAGAAATGGAACAGTCTGGGATAAAAACACAAATTCTATGCAAGGTTAAATGCATACTTTGGCCCAGATTCTGCAACCATAACAAAAGAACCTAACAATGCTTAAACACATTATGGAGTAAACTGCGTTCATACAAGTGCACTTAAGCACTGAAATATGGGTACAGTCAGAGATGTTCCACAGTAACAGTACTCACCAAAAGACTTGGCATTAAAGTGAATGCATTGCACATCTTTCAAGTAGTTTCTAATTCGTTACCCACTAAAGAAATCATTAAATTTTATTCATTCCTAGATGGACCCACCGAAATATTTGATTATAGTATCATGAGTAATTACTTCCAAATAATCATTACCTGGACCTGAAGATTGAAATAATGTAAATTCTCATCCTTTCAGAAGTTAAGGAATGAAGATTTTATTTTTTCACTTTGCTACTAAACTCTTAGATTTTCAATCTCATTTACCTAGCCCAATCTGTTTTCTGTTCATGATTTAAACCTCATGGATACTTTCTGATATAGATTCTGCAAACCTAAGAGAAGTATTAGTTTAAGAGACTCACTGTTTCTTTCTCTGTTTGTAGACACCAGAAATCCACTGGAGCACCACACAGTAGATGAGATGCTGGATTAGAGCAAGCAGCTCATCGAGTCAGTCATAGAGATGTACAGCACAGAAACAGACCCCTCGGTTCAACTCATCCGTGCGGACAAGATATCCCAACCTAATCTAGTCCCATTTGCTAGCACCCGGCCCATATCCCTCAAAACCCTTCAGAATCATATAACCATCCAGATGCCTTTTAAATGTTGCAATTGTACCAGCCTCCACCACTTTCTCTGGCAGCTCATTCTACACACGCACCACCCTGTGTGTAAAAAGGTTGGCCCTTAGGTCTCCTTTATATCTTTCCCCTCTCACCCTAAACCTATGCCCTCCAGTTCTGGACTCCCCACCCTATGGAAAAGAATTTGTCTATTTATCCTATCAATGCCCTTCATGATTTTATAGACCTCTGTAAGGTCACCCTTCAGCTTCCGACACTCCAGGGAAAACAGCTCAAAAACCCACCAAATTGAGGGCAGCAGTCATTAAGGTGAATGGTAAGAATTATTACTTCACAGCTAGCTGTAAAATCTGGGCTTATATGTACAAGGCTGATCCTTTGCTACATAAATGTTTTGTGTTCTCTAACATAAAAAGAAACAGATTTATAACCTACCAACGTAGAAATGTGGTGATTGCTTTGTCAGCACTGAATATTGGCATTAATAAAAGAAAAGCAGCAAATACAAAATGACACTTCAAAAATGAAAGATACAAGGGCCTTTAGCATTTTATTGAATCATGGAGATATGCGGCACAGAAACAAACCCTTCTGTCCAACCCGTCCACGCCAACCAGATATCCTAAATTAATCTAGTCCCATTTGTCAGCACTTGGCCCATATCCTTCTACACCTTTCTTATTCATATACCCTCCAGATGCCTTTTAAAATATTGGAATTGTACCAGCCTCCATCACTTCCTCTGGCAGCTCATTCCATGCACACACTACCCATTGCATGAAAAGGTTGTCCCTTCGGTTCCTTTTAAATCTTACCCCGTTCACCCTAAACATATGCCCTCTACTTCTGGACTCCTCCACCCCAGGGAAAGTACTTTGTCTAATTTCCTTATCCATGCCCCTTGTGACTTTATAAACCTCTATAAGGTCACCCTTCAGCCTCATACTCTCCAGGGGATACAGCCCCAGCCTATTCAGCCTCTCTCTACAGCTCAAACCTTCCAATATTCCTGTAAATCTTTTCTGAACCCTTTCAAATTTCACATAGGAGGGAGGCCAGAACTGCACATCATTCTAAAAGTGTCCTAACTAACGTTCTGTATAGCCACAACATGACCTCCCAACTCCTGTACTCAATGCCTTGTCCAATAAAGGAAAGCATGCTAAACGTCTTCTTCACTAACTTGTCTACCTGAAACTCCACTCTCAAGGAACTATGAACCTGCACTCCAAGGTCTCTTTCTTCAGCAAACACCCCAGGAACTTACAATTAAGTGTATAAGTCCTGATTTATCTTTCCAAAATGCAGCACCTTGCATTTATCTAAATTAAACTCCATCTGCCACTCCTCGGCCCATTGGCCCATCTGATCAAGATCCCATAGCACTGTGAGGTAACTTTCTTCAGTGTCCACTACACCTCCAATTTTGGTGTCATCTGCAAACTTACTGATAATACTTCCTATGCTCACATCAAAATCATTTAGAAAATTACGAAAAGCAGTGGACACAGCACCGATCCTTGTGGGACACGGTGGGTTTCTTTTGCAGAACAGAAAATTTTGAACTTTAACATGTGTCAAAACCTCCTTCAACTTCTGCTCATGCTACGTCTTCACACTAAGTTGTTAATTTTAATGCATCAAAAATTTGATTCCACTGTACAGTCTAGTCTTTTTACATAAAATTTGCTTTAATGTGCACAATTTGAACAATGTATCCTGTTTACTTCTAGCTATTAAAATTATGTGCTTAATCTTTACTAAGTCCCACCAAGGGGAGAAAAGACCCACATTTATTGTATAGAGTACATTTTCCCCAAACAAAAACTAATTATCAAAACAGTTTGGCAACAACAGTTCCCCACTTCTGGGAACCATTAATCTTTTAGCTCCATATAAAGAAAAGCTATTCATTTGTCCTTCAAATGCCCATTATACATCACTATTAACCTTTGAACTTCCAAACCTGATGCCTAGAAGTGTAACTTAATTAGATTATTACCAATTAAATCAAGAGTCCCAGATATAACAATTTCAAATGAGCAATCTGTTTTCTTAAAGGAGGACAATTTCAATACTAAAGCAAACCATTACACAAAGAACATTTGGAAGGGAGAGGATCACAAATTAGATTTTTCATTTAATAAGTTAATTCTCAATATTTTTTCCAATAATATATCGAACATAGATGACACATGAAACATTTGAATTAAACAGATACAAAATCAGACCAATCGGACAACTTTAAATGGTTAGAAAAGTATAAACTTACTGAGTCTTTGTTTTTTCCAAGGCTAAATCTTAAACGCAAGGACTTGCGGACCATTCTTTTTCGACTAAGCTTGGGAGAAAAGCAACTAGCTTTTCCAGATTCCATTCTACAAAATAAGTTGATTGTTTACTTACTTATAATCAATCTATTCCAGTCTTTTATTGTCAATAGTTGTCTCATGTCTCACTTTTCCCCTCCTCTCAAAGCTGCAAACTATTTCCTACAGTCAGCACCCTGTAACTTGTATGTAGGAAGGATCATACTCAAACTGGATCCTTTCTTCACATCATGTTCACCCATGCACAATTCAATTAGAATCTACTGGTTAGCACTCAGGACTAAAAACTCTAGGGTGACTTTTATCTCCTCTTTTCAGTCCAAGGAAACCAGCACACATTTCACTGACGAGCTGAAATGGGTACAGAAATTTTGTAACTTTATGGTAATATGCCTAAGATACATACTCAGTCGCTTAAGATTTCATTATGGAAAAGTAATCTTTGAATACACCAAGGAAGAAAACTAAAATCCTTCAAGGTGCAAACACTAATGTACATTAATCACAGGTGCCACTAGATGCAGCATTACTAATTAAATAAAGAAAATGCTGCCATCTCAAAAAAGGTCCAATTGGAGTAGTGAGAAACTTGACACTATTTTGTGATTCAAGACAATTCCCAAGCTACAATCAAAACAAGCAGCATAAAAAGCATCATTTATATCACTTAGGTAAACATAAGGGATCTATTAATAATTGTACTCACAGTGGTTTTAATGCTAAAATAATGTCCCAAGCCATTTTGCAGATAGGCAAAATCACCAAACTGCCAACAAACAGTGAATTTTAAACCTATCAAAGAGATAGATTTTGAGGAAGTTTTTCCTTCAATGTGCATTTAGACATTAGAGGCTTGGACATTCAATACAGATTACAAGGACAAAGTCTTTTAGACAAACAGAACTTAATGCGGGAAATGAAAAGTACAACAGATCTCTGAACAAGTTCGAGCACACAGACCTTAAGAGATGGGCAGCCAGAAAGCAGCCCTTCTAGTGAGCAAGTGTGGAGGTGATGATAGCAAAGAAAGAGACATGGAAAAAGGTAGTGTGTAAACTTGAACGTGGAGTGCGTGGCTGGCAAATGCTGTGAAAACTTGGCCCTGGGTCAATAAGACATCAAGACCGTAAATGGTCAAATGCAATCTGACTCAGTGGCCAGGGAATTCATGGGATGTTTGTCATTGGCTTAGTTAGGAATCGACCACATTGTTGTGGGTCTGGAATCGCATGTCCACCAGAGTCTGTAAGGATACCAGATTTCCTTCTGAAAATACATGAGTGCATCAGATGGGCTTATAATGAAAATCAACAACGGTTACATGGTTGCTATCAGGCCAACATCTTATTCTTGTTTTTTTAAAAACTTGGATGCAAATTTCAGCATGCCTAGACCATTAACCTGGGGTTTCTGAATTATTAGCTAGGGACATTCCCACCACACCATTCTCTTCTCTCTAAACATAAAAAATTCTAATTGAGAGAGCTAACAAAATAGAGCCACATTGAATAAAATTCTACATATTAATACATAAAGATGGACTCATAGTATTATAAGTAGGCTTGATTTAGCATAAATCACTAAGTTGCAGACTCAAATCTTGTGCAATTACATTTCTTCTGTAACTTACTACCCTAAATGGATCTTTCTTTTGCCCATTTTTAATGCGAAAGTGAAAATGCCGGTACAGAGTATACAATCTTTAATTAGCGGATAGAAAGTCAGAGATGCAGATATACAGTTGTTCGAGCAGAACCTTCTATAAGGGTAACGAGTGAATGGTTATGTTGAAAAAATGTTTGTAAAATTAATTATGTGCATATATCTCTATTGCTTGCAAATGCATGTGTCAAACACAAAGCTACAGGATTTTCGCACTATGTATCGTTTCCTTACATTTCAAAATTATGTTCTTATGCATTCAAGGAATAAACCAGTCATGCGTTGGTCAGTTTTTTTAAACTAAACTGCACTGGTAGGTAAAAATCATATTCGTGGTTACTTGTTAAATAAAATATGTTTAAAAATAGCTATTAATAATTCACAAAACACATAAGTTAACAAGGCAAATACAAGAATTTAAGTTACCTCTCCACTTTGTTTTCTAGCCGTTTACTTTTCCGTCGATTTATTGATGTAGTTGACTGAAGCATAACACTTCCAGCAGAGAGAGACAGAGGACCTTGTAATGACTCTAGAGACACTGGAGGACTACCTTCAAACAAATAATGTATTGTGTAATTAACAAAGCAAATAAATAAAACAATCACAAATTCATTCTAACTAAATCTGCCATCTCTTCAGAAATTTTGGAAGAAGTCTTTAAAAAATCACTTCAAGTGGATAAAGACCAAAGTAAAATTCTGGGTACAATGACTAGATACAGAATATAAAAATTAACACAATGTTTAAACAATCTCTGATACCAGCAATTCCATAATTTAGCCATTAGCTCTAGTCAGAAATCACGAAGCTAAATGAATCTATAAATTAATCTGTGTCAGAATATCATACAATCCAACGTCTTCTGCTTACACAAGTACTAACTTTAATTATCAATACTATATCTATGAGTGTCTGCGATTTCTCAATTCACAGTCTTTTTGGAGTGGAGATGAGAATGAAATATGGAGGTATTCAGGTAGTAACTTCAAAATCCATGGCGCAGACATGGAAATTCAAACTCTCATTTAAAGTAGGCATGTTTAGATTGCTAAGAAAGGGTGTGTTAAAATGTACAAATTACATATTCCAATAAATAGTTTCTTCACTACATGAGGACATGGTAGTTCGGTGGCCAGCCATGCTGCCTCACAGCACCAGGGACCCAGGTTCAATTCCAGCCTCGGACAACTGTCTGTGTGGAGTTTGCACATTCTCCCAGTGTCTACGCGGGTTTCCTCCGGGTGCTCCAGTTTCCTCCCATAGTTCAAAGATGTGCAGGTTAGATGAATTGGCCATGCTAAATTGCCCATAGTGGTCAGGGATGTGTGGTTTATTTGCATTAGTCAGGGGAAATGTCGATTAATAGGCTTGGGGAATGGGTCTGGGTGGGATACTTTTCAGAGGGTTGGTGTGGACTTGTTGGGCCAAATGGCCTGTTTCCACACTGTAGAGATTCTATGACAATTTTCCACATATTAAACATGGCCCAACTGTAGATGCCAGATAAACTCAAGTTCACAACCAATATAAAAGTACTCCGGTTTTTCCTTTATCGATAAAAGATCTATATTAAACTTTAAGCTGCAAAAAAAACACAACTCCTCATTCGTGATATTTAAAATTTGTAAATTTCCAAACTCAAGACTTGTTTTTAATAAGTTACAATGGGTGTTGACAGAATGTTGATTGGTAGCAGTGAAAGCACTATGAAAATGGATATAAAAATACAAACTGCTGGGTGTGCCCAGCAGGTTTCTCAGCATTTATAGGGACAGAAACAGACTTAGTATGTCAAGTTGTGACCTTCCATCAGAATTGGTCTCTCCTAGCAAATGTTGCCAAACCTGCTGACTATTTCCAGCATTTTCTGTTTTTCAGTATCCTCAGTGCATTCCTTTGGGAAAACATGGGGCTTGTCTCAAATTAATGCCACAATTCAACAAGTTCAAATTAGATCTGTAAAGATAGTTTGAGAAGTAATCTTTCCTAATGGTATCAAGATCATTTCTACCTGTATATGGAAATTGATAACATGAAGAAGAATAATTTGTAATTTTATAGCAGCTTGAATGCAATGAGCGAAAGACAAAGAAAAAGACTAAAGGCAGTACTGGACAACATAAATTATGGGTGCTCAAACTGCCAGAATTCATATTCAACTATACCCTGCAAATAGTGTTGAAAAATATACTATGTTCATATTGCTGCATTTTCTCCTAAAAAGTAAGGTCTTACATCAGAACACCAGAGGATAAGTGCAGAAGCAAACTTTCTATAAAGGAATTGAAGGTCTTATTCATACCATCATCCTTCTTGATGTCATCTGACGATGGTGTAGAATTCTGACTGAGAAAACTGCTTGGCAACAGTTCCAAAGCTATATTATGTCTTATCGAACGCCTGTGAGGAATAACATTTTTTTCCGTTTACGTGCATTTTAGAAAGCATCGAACTGTCAACAGCAAAACAAAATATCCCTGGTGACCTTAACCAGAAGTTAATAAAATGATAAAAGTGCTAGTATGACAAGGTACTTGCAAAGCTGTTTTCCCTATCCTACATATTTGAATTAGATACACTCTAATTTTGAGAAGTTCTGCATTTCTTCTGGGTTGGGGAGTGTGCTGCTTCAGGGGAGACATGCCTGTTCAAATTTAATTGCTGCTTGATTAGGCAGACTAGAAAAACCTTCATATGTGCAGTCACTAGAAATTTGTATTCAAACAGATGTACTGTTGCACAAGATCTAGATTCAAATTGTGCTAAATGATATTAGTAATTTTCTAAATAAATTTAACAAGATTCCTTGGACAGCGCCTTCAAAACCACAATCGCTACTAATCTAGAAGACAAAGGCAACAGAAACATTGTAATATAACCACCTACAAGTTCTCCTCCAAGTCACTTACTTTTTTGACTTGGAAACATACTGTCAATCCTTCAGTGTCGCTAGGTCAAATCTCTACATGTTAGTGTTGTAGAGATACCTACAGCAAATAAACTGCAGCAGGTCAATAAGGATGCAGGGCAACTAAGGATGGACAATAAATGTAAGATCAGCTAGTGACAATTGTACCCAATGAACGAATTTTAAAGAGGCAACAAATTTGGGATAGTTTGAGGTGCTCTGTATTGGTCACTACAATATAGAATTGACATACATATTTAGCTTAAAAGGAGCCATTGTTCAAATTACAGGTTTATCAGGAGAGTTAAGCAAAGTTGAAAGAGGAGATAAATAGGCACTCAAAACTAATCTTAAAGTAGATGGAGGCGATCTTTGTCAGCAGGATCTTCACTCCTGGCATTTGATTCTCCAATTGTAGTTTGTTAATATCATTATTATTTTTGAGATACACACAGTAGTCTAAGTAATGAGTCCTAAATTAAAGAAACAAATTGGTTCTTCTTACAGCTTCCAATATTTGAGTATTTTACTTAATATTTTGACAAAGCCCTAATTCTTACAGGAATAAAATACATAAGGTGGAATCTTACAGTCTATAAGGCACGTTAATTGGATGATGTGGTGGCAACCCAGAAATCCATTGCCTTCTCACCGCTGACAATAAACACCTTCCTATTGGTCCATTGTCAATTTATGCTTTTAAGGTTTTTATTAATTTCCTTCATGTATACGGATATTGCTGGGTAGGCCAGCATTTATTTAGGTCAGAGTTCTTTATTTTTACATCAGCAGTTGGAGTGGGAGGAATGACAGCGAGGACCAGGAAGTTAAATTTTAAAAGACATAAAAAGGTTACCTTGTGTATAGGTAGAGCGAACACGGGACTGCTGGGTGTGTGTGGCTTTATATTTCGTTGATTGCTTTACCCGGAACACTCCTCAGGTAGTATATCCCATTTGTCCTCCTCCTCCTCTAACCAAAAAGTGTTCTGTGTGCCAGATTGGTAAGGTGACTAGTTTCTTTATTTTTTTCAGTAGTCGCAGTGTGAATTTAGAATAGTGAGAATGGAGGTTAGGGCAGTTGAATGTTCCTCCTGCAGAATCTGGGAGGTTAGTGTTACCAGTAGTTACCCTGCTGACTGCATCTGCTGGAAGTGCATCCAAATCCAGCTCCTCGAAAACAGAGTTAGGGAACTGGAGCTGGATGAACTCCGGATCATTCAGTCGGTGGAGTGGGATATTGAGAGGTGTTACAGGGAGGTGGTCACACCTCAGGCAAAAGAAGAAGGTAGACGGGTTACCATCAGGGGACTGTAAGGGAACCGGCAGGCAGCGCAGGGATCCCCTGTGGCCGTTCCCTTCAACAAGTATGCCGTTTTGGATACTGTTGCGGGGTCGACCTATTAGGGGTAAGCAATGAGACAGGTCTCTAGCTCAGAATCTGTCCCTGTTGCTCAGAAGGGAAGAGGGAAGAGGAGCAGAACATTGGTCATTGGGGATTCCATAGATACGGGGGACAGATAGGAGGTTCTGTGGGAATGAGAGAGACTCCTGGTTGATGTGTTGCCTCTCAGATGCCAGGGTTTGAGAGGCCTCTGATCGCGTTTTCGGGATCCTTGAGAGAGAGGGGCAGCAGCCCCAAGTTGTGGTCTACAAAGGTAGGAAAAGAGATGGGGATTTAAGGCAGAAATTCAGGAAGCTAGGGTGGAAGCTTGGAGCTAGAACAAACCAAGTTATCATCTCTGGCTTGTTGCCCATGCTAGCAAGGCGAGGAATAGGGAGAGAGGGGTTGTATACGTGGCTACAAGGATGGAGCAGGAGGGAGGATTTTGGATTCCTGGATAATTGGGGCTCTTTCTGGGGTAGGTGGGACCTCTACAAACAGGATGGTCTTCACCTGAACCAGAGGGGTACCAATATCTGGAGAGAGAATTTGCTAATGCCCTTTGGGTGGGTTTAAACTAATTCAGCAGAGGGATGGGAACCAAAATTGTCGTACGAGTATACGAGAGGGTGAGAGTAGCGAAGTCAGAACTAAGATTTCAAGATCGCACGTGGCACCGGCAAGTAAGAAGTCAGTTTGAAGTGTGCATCCAGAATAAGGTGGGTGCACTTGCAGCATGAGTTGGTACCTGGGATTTCGATGTTGTAGCCATTTCAGAGACATGGGTAGAGCAGGGAGAGAAATGGTTATTGCAGGTTCAGGGATTTAGATATTTCAGTAAGAACAGAGAAAAGAGGGGACGTTGTTGCACTGTTAGTTAAGGACAGACAGTATTACGGTTGCAGAAAGGATGTTTGAGGACTCGTCTACTGAGGTAGTATGGGTTGAGATTAGAAACAGGAAAGGAGAGGTTACCCAGTTGGGAATTTTCTATCGGCCTCCAAACAGTTCCAGAGATGGAGAGGATATGATAGCAAAGATGATTCTGGATAGGAGCGAGAGCGACAGGGTAGTTGTAATGGGGGACTTGAAATTTTCAAATATTGACTGAGAATACTATAGTTCAAATACTTTAAATGGATCAGTTTTGTCCAGTGCGTGCAGGGGTGCTTCCTAACACAGTATGTAGACAGGCCAACAAGGGGCAAGGCCACATTAGATTTTGTACTGGGCAATGAACCCAGCCAGGTGTTAGTTTTGGAGGTAGGTGAGCACGTTTGGTGATAGTGACCACAATTCGCTTACGCTTACTTTAATGATTGAAAGGGACAGGTATATACCGCAGGGCAAGTGTTATAGCTGGGGGAAAGGCAATTACGATCTGATACGATTAGGCAAAATTTAGGATATATAGGAGGAGGAAGGAAACTGCAGGGGATAGGCACAATTGAAATGTGGAGCTTATTCAAGTAGCAGCCACTACGAGTCCTTGATAAGTTAGCCAGGAAAGGACTAAAGAAAGACTAAGAGGAGCCAGAGGGGGACATGAAAAGTCACTGGCGGATAGGATCAAGGAAAATCCTAAGGCTTTCTATGGACATATCAGGAATAAAAGAATGACTAGATAAGATTAGGGCCAATCATGCATTGTAGTGGGAGATTATGCTTGGAGTCAGAGGAGTTAGGGATGGAATTGTGGTGCATAAGGAGAGATTAGCAATTCTGGAAAATGTAAAAATAGCTAAGTCACCTGGGCCGGATAAGATTTATCCTAGGATGCTATGGGAAGCCAGGGAGGAAATTACCGAGCCTTTGGCTTTGATCTTTATGTCGTCATTGTCTACAGAAATAGTGCCAGAAAACTGGAGGATAGCAAATGTTGTTCCCTTGTTCAAGAAGGGGAGTAGAAACAAGCCTGGGAATTATAGATCTGTGAACCTTACTTCAGTTGTGGGTAAAGTGTTGGGAAAGGTTATAAGAGAAAGGATTTATCATTTATAATAGGAAAAAGTTTTGAGAAGGGTAGGTTGTGCCTCACAAACCTTATTGAGCTTTTTGAGAAGGTGACCAAACAGGTGGATGAGGGTAAAGTGGTTGATGTGGTGTATATGGATTTCAGTAAGGAGTCTGATAAGGTTCCGCATGATAGACTATTGCGGTGGTTGATGGGAAATATTCATCCTGGAGTTCAGTTAGTAGTGGTGTACCGTAAGATCTGTTTTGGGGCTACTACTGTTTGTCATTTTTATAAATGACCTGGATGAGGGCATAGATGGGTTAGTAAATTTGCAGATGACTTTAAGGTCAGTAGAGTTGGGGATAGTGACAAAGGATGTTGCAGCTTACAGAGAGACATAGATAAGCTGCAGAGCTGGGCTGAGAAGTGGAAAAGTGTGAGGTGATTCACTTTGGAAGGAGCAACAGGAATGCAGAGTACTGGGCTAATGGTAAGATTCTTGGTAGTGCAGATGAACAGAGATATCTGTGTCCAGGTACATAGATCCTTGAAAGTTGCCACCTAGGTTGATAGGGTTGTTAAGAAGGCATATGGTGTGTTAGCTTTTATTGGTAGAGGGATTTAGTTTCGGAACCAAGAGATCATGCTGCAGCTGTACAAAACTCTGGTATGGCCACATTTGGAGTATTGCATACAGTTCTGGTCAGCGCATTATAAAGAAGGATGTGGAAGCTTTGGAAAGGGTTCAGAGAACATTTACTAGGATGTTGCCTGGTATGGAGGGTAGGTCTAATGAGAAAAGGCTGAGGTACTTGAGGCTGTTTCATTAGAAAGGAGGTTGAGAGGTGACTTAACTGAGACATAAGATAATCAGAGGGTTAGATCGGTAGGACACCGAGAGCCTTTTTCCTCGGATGGTGATGGCTAGCACAAGGGGATATAGCTTTAAATTGAGGGGTGATAGATTTAGAACAGATATCAGATGTAGTTTCTTTACTCAAATAGTTGGGGCGTGGAATGCACTGCCTGCAACAGTAGTAGACTCGCTAACTTTAAGGACATTTAAATGGTCATTGGATAGGCATATGGACGAGAATGGAATAGTATATGTTAGATGGGCTTCAGATTGATTCCACAGATCGAAGCAACATTGAGGGCCGAAGGGCCTGTACTGCACTGTAATGTTCTATGTTTTTACCCATCTCTAATTGCCCACAGGGTACTTAAGGATCAACTATGCGGCTCTAGGTTTAAAGTCACATCCAGGATAGACCAGGTAAGGATGTCACGTTTCCTTGTCTAAAAAGACATTAGTGAACCAGAATTTTTTTTAAAACACAATCTGCTTTGTTGGGATTCAAACCCACATCACCAGAACATCAGCCAGGGGTTTTGGATTACATGTGTACTGAATTTACCAATATAGCCACTGCTTCCCCAATCAATGATCAATTTAATGGCATATTCCAACCTCTGCTGCAATTAATTTAGATTCAGAAGGACAAGAGAGTCAACTCTACTGATAAACCAGTGTGGGCAGATTGTCTGTTGGAGGATCCATCAATCTACATTAATGCATGTATGATTAGAATTGAACGAGTGCTTGAGAGCCACCTCATGCCCTTGTTTCTGAAACACTGCCTTCCTAAGCCAAGAAATCGTTTGGATCTCAGAACATAAGGTATCCTCCGAGCATAGTCTCATGATGGTGCAGCCAAGCCCAAAATCTGTAAGCAACTTATTTCCGTGTAACTTAGTCTGGGTGGGATTTAGATTTCCAACAATCTGGTTTTCGAGAAAGTCCTGGCACTTACCACCAAACTACATGATTGGAGGAATCTACGATGGACTTTGAAAACCCAGCTTGGTGATGTCATCACCTTTTCAGCAAACAAGGTACTTGTTAAAATTGAAATACCCTGGTCCTAGACTCAGAACCACCTTAGCAAGTATAGTGAATAGGAAAACATACCGCTTTTTGTTTGAAAACCCAAGGCTTTGTGAAGAATCTGCTAGTATTTTCCGTTTCCATGTCGGAGTCGTCATTATTGGAGTTCCTGAAGATGTTGCTAATAAATTTTTTTAAATGATATTGATTATTACATAATGTTACTTATTATGTAAACACAAATATAAAATGTTGTATATGGGAAATCGTTGGGAGATTAAACCAAAGCACATTCTATTTAATATAACTAATCAGTCTTGCCTTAATTGGAAACCATCTAAATTAAGTACTACCAGTTCCAATATACTATGACAGGTTAGGCATTCAAAAAGCTCCATGTAATATTACACAGGCCTATACCCCCATGATACAACCTACTGATTTCATGAATTGCCTCACCAATCTGGTTTACACCAAGCTAAAAGTTAGACATTCAACAAACGTTTCAGTACAGGAGGAACAAGGTATGTTTAATAAGACATTACCCCATAAAGCCTTTCCTCATTTTTAATATTTCATGTATACTATCTATAATACTTGTGAATGTTTATGATCGAATCCAAGGAAAATATCTATATCACAACCCCTTCTGATCAGCTAAATTCCACATTCTCTTTAAGCTAGAGGATGCATGCAAACTTAAAGAGCTGCAAGGTCAAACCAAAAAGCCTGTCACTTTTGATTACTGGACACTAAAACAATGTGATAGTCTCAACTTTAATACGCAAAGGTATTAACACCATCACACCATGGCTTCAACTATAAAGCATATGACACATTTTAGCAATTTTTGAAAAGACATGTTTACTGAACTTTTAGGTAATGGATAATAGTAAACAGTAGAAACAATGCATTTACAAGAGTACAAGTTTCACTATTCTCAAGTTGCCAACTTTCAACATAATACAACTATTGATCTGAAGGTCCAACTACTTTAAATTCATTGTTGTATACTATATATACTCGTGTATAGGTAGAATTTTGAAGATAGTTTTTTAAAGTTGAAATTAGAAAGTCAACTAATACACGAGGTACTATTTTTGAGGGGATGAAATTCATGCTTGGCATGAGCCAAAAAATGGACAAACAAGAACTAGACCTCTTATTAAAATAATAAACAACAAAAGGAAAAAGAATTATGGCCATTATTGAACAGTTATCCACAAAATAACTGTCTCCATTGTGCCTGCTACAGTACAATAGTACAGTAGACCCCCGTACCTGCAGGGGATACGCTTCAAGACCTATTCCAGGAGCCCGAAATCGCAGATCGGTGCAAACCCATTCGTTTAAATGGGAAATTTACCTTCCCAGTAGCCCCCGGTCGTTCTGGTACGTTCCCTGTAATATGTTCAGGACGCGGTAAACCGCAGGTAACTGAAACTACGGAAACTGACTCTGCGGATATGATGGTCCCCCTATACTGTCATAACATTATAGTAATTCTGAAAACCTGAGGCAGAGCATGGCGACTGACAGACTGGAAGACCCAGAACGGAGCACTATGGCCAGCAAACTGGAAAGCCAGAGCGAATGGGCAGGCTCACTGACTCAAATGTAAATGTGAAGCACTAGGGTTCCCTTATATACAATATGGAAAATACAGATTTTTTTGGCCAAAAAGGGTCAACTTATACATGAATATAGATGATATCTTAGCGAATCCTTGAGGCTTGAATCCTTGTTGAGTATGTACAAAATACTTGAGTGTTTTTTTATTTCTTCAGCGCTTATTTCCCCATTTCAATGCACTCTCCCTCTAGCTCAGATTCTCTTTACATATGATTTTAATTATTACAAAAAAAATCAAAATTGTTCAGACATATGATACCACTTCAAACAGGTAGGATTGAACTAAGACCTTCTGGCCAAGACATAGGGACAGCACTACTACTACTACTACTACAACTATAACTACAACAACAACAAGACTGAACAATGGATAGCGTTTATATTTATAGAAGAAAAAAAATGAATCCTCCTGTACTTGAGTAGTTGTCAAGGAAGATTAGCATATGTGATCAAAAGTTGCCTATTACTTCTGGGTTATCGAGCAATGGAAACATGAGCATACGCTGCTCTAAAAACTAATATATTATTGACCTTCAGTACTTCTCTTACCGGTACCATATTTCAACTCCGTGGTCCGATATAGTTTGTGTGCACAATCCAATTACATTTCTGCTGCTTCGTCAGTTATAGAGTCTTCTGTGTAGGTGGATCTGGCCCTACTCATCAAGATTTTAACAACATGGTGTAGATAAGACTATTGATTATTACAAATTAAGAAATTGGTTATTTACAAATTGGCCTGTTTAATATCAAATACTATAATGTTTGAGGATTCCATTTGGACAGAGCGGGGTGGGGAGAAGTACAAGGCATGGAGGTTAGAATTTGTTATAATTTACAGTAGGTTTAGTGAACCTGGAACAAACATCATGTTGCAGCATTCCTACACACATTTACTTCATTCTTTTGTCTAAATAGGCTATTAAATATTTAATTTATTATTTTGTCATACATACCAGATAAGTCAAGTTGAGGAGTAGCAGAAGGTGTTCGATTTGCTTTAAGTTTACTTAATGCCCCGCTAACTATATCTGAAATGTAAGCACAAAATAATATTAAAATCCACATTAATCTTTCAACAGTACTTTTGCCTATTTTTGTCTTTCCAAAGCATGGAGCAAAATATAAAAGACACTTGTTCACTTGTCATAGCTAGACGACATAAGCAGCAGAATGCATTTACAAACTTATCAAGGTATAACTTCTCAAAAAAGAAGTCCTACTGCAGAGACAGAATTCTACTAACCTCCAACACTACGTCGCCTTCGCCTCTTGCAACCCTCTATTGTTGAGCCATCGACATCCTCCAAATGTTCTAATGAAGGCGTGGTAGATTCTCCATAAACACCAATCATTCCTGGAACTTTTTCCAAAACAAACTCTGGAACACGGCCTTAAATTGATAGAAATAATTATTAAAGACAATGTGAAACCTAAAGTATTCGCCAGTACAAAAATGCAATATCAATATTGACACACAAAAAAAGATACAGCCACATTAGAGCAAGTTGAAGTTACAATGAAATATTGCTACCACAGAATTGCTGCTGTCTTTTCATAGAAAATTTCAGTGAATTATAAGAAATGTGAAGAATGCTGAGAGAGCTGCAGGAGAGCAAATTATGCCAGTTTTTAAACATGTGTTCACCAGAAAAATGTAGAAAAATACCCCAGACAATTTACATAAGTATAGCCAGGTAAAAGAAAATCAATATTAAGGCTGTTAGTCAGTTAGGAGGCATTTTACCCTTTAACAGGAAGTGAAAACAATCAAGGTGGGCTGGCAGAGATATCGATTGCAGCCCCCTCCCCATTCCACTTCCCAATAACTAAGTTCTAGAAAGGAATGTTCATGGTTAACTTGCATGGCCTTCAACTAATTAAGGCTTTGAAGTGAGCAATTAACTACCAAATCAAGCCAGTGGCTCTTTTGGTGGAAGCAAAAAAAAAGTGGTTGCTTTCCCAATTACATGTTTGCCTACCAGATTTTGTTTTGAAGCATCTCCATTTGCCTCACTTTTGATTGACCTGGGGCACGGTTGGGGATAAAGGTTGCCTTTAAAGGCCATCTGCCTCCATTGCATTAGATCTCCTCTTCCCACCAAAATAAAACTTATCTTCTCACCGGTCTCAATATTAATTTCTGCTGCACATGCTGACAGACTGGGTCTTCAACATAGCTCTGCAGCTCATTGTCTTCAACTAGCTGACAGCTTCATGCAAGGCAGCATGTTTTGGTTGTTGACCATGATAGGACAAGAACAGCACCAGTGATCAATTAACACTTGATCCAGTGGGGTTTCTGATGGAGGGGGGAGATGGTTGGAATGCATCTAGTATACTTCTCAGCTTGTCTGAACATTTTGTTGGTAATTAAATTCAGGAGTCACAGGCCACTGTTCTTAGGTTTACCAACTCCATGTTTACTTTGAACTGCTTTCCAATTGACTTTGACTTTCCCACATAAAGTCACAGAGATGCAAGGCATGTAAGTAGATCCTTTGGTCCAACTCATTCATGCTGAACAGATATCCTAAATTAATCAAGCCCCATATTTGCCAGCACTTGGCCCTTATCCCTCTAAACCCTACCTATTCATGTACCTATCTAGATGCCTTTTAAATGTTGCAACTATATCAGCCTCCACCACTTCCTCTGCCAGCTCATTCCACACACACACACACACACACACACACACACACACACACACACACACCACCCTTTGCGTGAAAAAGTTACCTTTTAGTTGCCTTTTAAATCTTACCCCTCTTACCCTAAACCTATGCCCTCTAGTTCTGGACTACCCCACCCCAGGGAAAAGACTTTACCCTATCCATGCCCCTCATGATTTTATAAACCCCTAAGATCACCCCTCAGCCTCCAACGCTCCTAGGAAAACAGCCCCAGCCTATTCAGCCTCTCCCTATAGCTCAAACTCTCCAACCCTGATAACATCATTGTACAGCTTTTCACAAGTTTCACAATATCCTTCCTATAGCAGGGAGACTAGAATTGCATACAATATTCCAAAATTGGCCTAACCAATGCCCTGACAGACTTCTGGAGCTGGTGGGACTTGAACCCAGGCCTCCTGGCTCAAAGACAGGTTCACTACCATTGTGCCACATTAAAAAATTCATTCCCGATGAAGGGCTTTTGCCCGAGACATAGATTTTCCTGCTCCACGGATGCTGCCTGACCTGCTGTGCTTTTCCAGCACCACTAATCTCAACTCTGATCTCCAGCATCTGCAGTCCTCACTTTCGCCTAACCAATGTCCTGCACAGCCGCAACATGACCTCCCAACTCGTACACTCTATGCTCTGACCAATAAGGAAAGTGCACCAAACTCCTTCTTCACTACCCTATAGAATTACGACTCCACTTTCAAGGAACTATGAACCTACACTCAAAGGTCTCCAATACTCCCTAGGATCTTACCATAAGTGTAAACATCCTGTCCAAATTTGCCTTTCCAAAATGCAGCACTTCACATTTATCTAAATTAAACTCCATTTTCCACTCCTCAGCCCATTGCTTGTGGGCTGTGAAGTCTCGTAGATCCATGAGGTTATCATTGACAACCAAATAGTCATAAAATTGTCCTTTGATGTCCTTAAGGCTATTGTGAGTTGGATAGTAATTGTTTGGTGCTCAGTCCAGTGGAAAGCACAGCTTCAAGAGACATTTGTTCACCTGATGGGGAGTGTAGGAAAATCAAATCACTAAAGTGATCAGATTGAGAGTCTATGTCCACGTATCCTATGTCACTCCCCATTTTTCCCTTCCATTAAAAAAAATAGCCACTGCCAAACAGCTTTCATGAAGTCTCATTAGAGAGCTTCACTCAGTGCTGCAATGATGAAGCAATCATGTTAGGAAAGCTGGTCTCCTCTCAAGTTCTTTTGTCAAGTTCAGACATTCCACTCTCCAATTATATAGTTTTTGCTTCTTTGACTTTGATCTTTTTCAACCACTTAGTGGATGATCTGCCATCTGCAGTAAGCTTATCAGATGTTTACAGGCCAGGCAGTATTGGATGTACCTTTTCCAACTCCCTCCTTTACAACAGTTGCTGTGCTGTCCTAAAGTAAGCTGCCCAGTCACCTTTAATGCTGTCAAAACTCTCTGCTACCCTAGCTACAGACTCAAGTCTGGTCCTATTGCCATCTATGTACAGGTTTCTAATATAACTGCTGGAGGTCACTTCCCGTTGTTGTTTTACCACAGTTCTAGAGCCGCAGAAAGAGAGGTTCGTACAAAAACATGAGATAAAGTGGAAGAACCATTGCAAAGGAACAATCACACTTATGCATTCGCAGAAACATAGCTTTGGCGGTATGGAGAACCATTATAACTGGAGACTTGTTTGGCTGCCGTGGATAACCATGATATCTTTTGGGTTTTGTCATGCTCTTCATGCTTTCCTCATAGTGGTTCGCTGAACAGTCTTTTTGATAACTGAATCAAACAGGTGAAACAAACAGCATATTCTTTTGCACAAAAGGCAACAAAATAATTTCAGACCATTAAGTGATTAATGGAGAATAAAATTGTCTAGTAACATAAGGATGTACATAAGCAAATCAGAAGATGATTAGAGATCATTATAGACCATTGAGGATATCTTACGGTTTGGTTTGAATCTATCCTAAGGTAAAGCAGTAGTGTTAAGTCACTACTTTACACCGTCTTTATTCCTATGGATGATGCTCAATTTTCAGCTGTGTAAAATAGATTGTGCTGACCGTCTGGGTGGTTTTCTCCTGAGATCATTAAAAAGACAGGCTGAATGTGTTTTGTCAGCCACTTTTCTGTATCTTAGCACATTGATGGCAGTACCAGAACCAGAGTAAAAAATGCTCACTAGTCTGATTTTCACAAAGAGACCAAATAAATTCATTAGAGCGAAGTCAGTCATAGAAAAATGCTGGAAGAGTCAAGAACAGATGCTGTTTATGATTTTGAAAAGAGAATTCAGTGCTTCTGGAAATGGAAGATAGTTTTGTTGGATTTCTTTTAAAAAAAAAACTGTTTACTTTTTAAAAAATGATTGGGAAATTTTTGATTGAAGTTGCTAAAGTGCCATGCCAAATTACTAACTTTATTTTCCAAAGTCTTATCGATTAAAAAGTATTTTGGAAAATTATTTTCATTTTGATTAATTGTATGGTCACTCATAGGCGAGCTCAGGCTTAATATTAACTTCTGGATTTGTCATTTAAAATGTGTGATGCACTCTTAGTTTTTTCCTCCAACTTCAAGTTAAACCCTATTCAAATCATTCATGTGGTTATAATTTGCAAGCAGAGATAAGTCACCGTTTGCTCTGAGCACTCCAATTAGCCAAACTGCTAGCAGGCCAAATAGCTTCCTTCTGTGTTCTAACTATTCTATGATTCTATGAATTGGAACCCATAATCAACTGTGTTTCAAATATAAAAGAGACAAGGAAACATTTAAATTTACGTTATAGTATCAGAAAGCAGATTATCAAAAGTAAAATATGAATATGGCATCAGATTTCCAAGTATCAAATCACTAACATGCAATGTTCTGTTTTGACACTCACTTAATCTGAGTGATCATAAAAACACAGTTATAGTATCAAAAAGATCAAGGACTTCTTCCAATTATCCAACACAAAGAAATCTTCTTTATTATCTTTACTCTGAACTTACACCCTCTCTGCAAGAATCAACATTCAAGTTAATGACAAAAACAATGCTAATGGACCTTCTAAAGTTTGAGAACTTATAACTGTTTCCAAAACAGCTGAGACAAATTATATTTAAAAGCATAGGTCCGAGGATGTACTTTCCAATATCTTGTTTGTCCTGAACAATAGCAGGATTTCCACCACTGAATAAGTTTCAACTAAAGAATAGATTGAGAGGGTTAACGGTTATTTAACTAGAATGACATGAGTCAATGGAACAACTCAGACCAAAATTCCCGTAGCTGAATTTCTTTAGTGGATCATGATCCCACCTATGACAATATCAGAACCAATTTCCGATGAGGCAAACAATTAAGTGGTCACCTCCACTTAGCCTGCAACACAAGTCTAACCTCTGACATGATTCAAAATTTCAGCCCACTGTATCTAAACCAACTTAGTTTAAACTGTTAAATCCCACAGGACATACCATTCTCACCTCAAGCATTTAACACAATTATATTAAATATTCCCATCAAATTAATCTGAACTTAAAATTTGCCACTTAACTTTTTTTTTCCCAGGTAAATCAGTATGACAAAGGAGTAAGATTTCACTGGTCTGTGAATGGCACCAGACTGTTATGAATATGTATATTGGCCTGTAACTTATAAATTGCCAGTAGTTGGATAACTTGCACTAATCAAAGTTAGTTTTTAAATAATGTTATGCTCAATCTTATGATTTTCATCAAAAATTATGCATCTCATTAATTTTGCCACAGAAAGATAATTATGATTACATGTACAAGTACCTTTATAACAGTGTCTATGATTAAATTACCAATCAACTTCTTGCCTACAAAAAGAAAAAGTCTAAGTATACTGCCCCATTCATTTATGTTGCAAATTAATTTGAAATTTCCAAAAATCTTCATTTCAGCTTTTACTGACATTTTTTCCATTTTGCCTCACTTTCTTTCCTTAATGTTTTCTTTCCATTTCTGACTAACATTGCATTTCTCTACTCTAGCTCATCTGTCCATTTCAACCCTAACTTTACAAAGCATCAAAAATCATTACCGATAGAGAAAGACTTTCTTTGGTTCGCCAAGATACCAGATGTTCTATTGTCCCATCTGCATCACTACTTGTTTGCACTTTCAGCAACTATGTGGGCAAAATTTTTAAAAATCTAAACGTGCAAGTTCAACAAGGGACAATACATCCAGCAAAATTTAAATCTTATAGACCTAGGATGAGACGTTGCCAAATATATTTAACTCTCCTATTAACTAATTCAACCACAATTCTTGACTGTACAATACATTATACGTTAAGTATCATGGAAAATGTATGAACATTATTACCTCAAAGTACACTGTAAAGGACGAGTTATTGACAGATTTAGAAAGAGTGACAAATGCTTAGAATCAAACAAAGTGATAAAGCCAAAATACTGCAAATTCAAAATATGATTAAATACCATAATTGGAAAGCTATTAGAGGAATAACATTCAATAGAAAAAATGATTTTATCTTCATATGGTCTCTTTTAATAAATAGATTTAAAACAAATTTAAGAAACTTTGTAATGGTAAAGAGGAAATTTAAAAACACAGACACAGAAACATAAGCTTCGGAGCTAAGTGAATGCTGAAGCAAGAAAGAAAAGGAGAGATCATGAACAAGGTGACGGCAAATCTAAAAGGAACCAAGGGAACATCGGAGTCAGAAACTACAAACCCAAACATATCCGGTTAAAAAGAAATAAATTCTGAAAAAGCATCTTAGCAGTAAGTTCTCAAGGGAATAGTGCAAATAAAAAAGTGGAGTTTATTTCAGGTAATTAAAGAGCAAACAGCTAATAGCAAGTGATGATAAAGAGAGATAATCATGATTTTTTTATTTAAATATATTTTGACTCATTGGTCATTTATCCTGTGAGCTTAAATACTGAAGATTATTGTTCCTCAGGGCACAGGAGTAGAAGGTAAGAAAAAAAAACAAACATCATTTTTGCATTCTTCTGATGTTTCTGAGCATGTATTTCCAGGGACAACAATCAAAAAGGGCAAAGCTATCTGTTACTCTCTCTAACCAGGCCACAAGAGATCAACTGTACAAAAAACTTCATAACAGAGATAAATTAGGTCAATACAAGCAGCAACTCAATATTAATTGCTAGTAACACAGAGGACAGAGTTACTTATCTACTGATCTAGAAAGGAATTAAAATAGGTATTTGAATTGTGTTTTTGTACTGCAAGCTACTCTACATTATGTAATTCATTTGGCATCGTTGTAGTTCAATGGAAACCACAACAATTCAGGGAACAGGTGACAGCAAAATCGATAAGGTGCTTGGTAGGTACAACAAGTTATGTTTTTAACTAGCTACATTCTGCAAAGTTGCTCTTTCTGGAAGTAGTGTGCATTATTGAGTAAAGAAGTTTAAAGTCTACCAGCAGATTAGCCAGACTATCTAAAAAACTGGTACAACTTCAAAATGTCTTTCCTGAACTTCTTTCTTGTGTGCTTAGAAGCACCTGTCCTTTTAATCCAAAATGATGGAATTGGAAGAAGTTCTGTAGAAATTAGCAAATCAGTTTTTAAAAATTATAAACTTACAATACAATATAATCTATATGAAAAGTTTTATACAGTATTGGTAACTAAATTTTAATATTTTTTCCCCTTATAAGACTAAAAAAAATGGTCTTGCTCCAATGAATCACTATTCTCCAGTTTATATATACTTGTATATTGCCAAATTCATTAGGAAGGCATACAAACTCAACAGGAGATAAAATATGCTTAATAAACAAATTCTTTGAAATTCAATGCTAGTCAAATTACAACAGTTTACTACTTAAAAAAAGTTACAAAAGATATGGTGTAATTATGCATCAAAGTAATCAATATGTTAAACCATTAGATGTTTCTTCAATGAGAAAAGTGTAAAAATTTGATCTATAATCAGAACATGCCTAACAAACCTACCACTGACTGACAAAAAACATTTATTTTCCTGGTCCTTAAGATACATTTTAATAAACATTTTGCCAGAAACACAAGAGATAACAATATTAAGCAGTTGAACAGACAACTGCCTTGGATATAACAATAAATAGTAATAGTGTGTCATGGAACCATATGTGTCAAATATTTTTGCCAAGTTTCTAATCTCACTTATACTACAATAGGGAAACCACAAATGCCACTCTTCAACTAAAGAATAAATAGTAGAATACTATGATTCTGGAAGTCTAAAACAAAAACAGATATCGCTCAGCAGGTCATGCCTGACAAATCTGAGAGAATTCTTTAAGGAAGTAATGAGCAGGTTACTCCCAGTGGATGTTAACCACCTGGACTTCAAGAAGGCCTTTGACAAGGTGCCACACAGGAAGCTACCGAGTAAGATAAGCGCCCATGGTGCCAGAAGAAAAGGTGCTAGCATGGATAGAAGCTTGGCTGTCTGGCAGAAAGTGGGAATAAAAGGGTGCTTTTCAGGATGGCAGCAGACAACGTGGTGTCCCATAACACTCTGTGTTGGGACCACAGTTTTTCACTTTATGCATTAACAATCTAGATGAAGGGACTGAGGGCATTCTGGCTCCGTTTGCAGAAGATACAAAAATAGATAGAGGGACAGGTAGCATTGAGGAGGCAAGGAGGCTGCAGAAGGATTTGGACAGGTTAGGAGAATGGGCAAAATGGGGCAGATGAAGTACAACGTGGAAAAGTGAGAGGTCATGCACTTCGGTAGAAAGAATATAGGCATGGACTATTTTCTCAGTGAGGTGAAAATTCAGAAGACTAAAGGGCAAAGAGACATGGGTGTTCTTCCAGGATTCCCTCCAGGAAAACTTGCAGATTGAGTCAGTAGTTAGGAAGGCAAATACAATGATGGCATTTATTTTGAGAGGACTTGAATATAAAAGCATGGATGGACTTAACAGGCTCTAATGAGACCACATTTGGAGTATTGTGTGCAATTTTGGGCCTCATATCTCTGGAAGGATGTACTGGCCCTGAAGCGTGCTCAGAGGAGGTTCACGAGAATGGTCAGAGAATGAAAAGTTTAACATATGAGGAATGTTTGAGGATTCTGAATTTATACTCGATGGAGTTTAGAAGGATGAGGGGGATCTAATTGAAACATACAGACTATTGAGTAGACTGGACAGAGTAGATGGTGGGAAGATGTTCCCATTGGTAGGAGAGACTAGGACCCAAGGACATAGTGTTAGGGTAAAGGGAAGACCTTTTAGAATGGAGTGAAGAAATTTCCAGAGCCAGAGAGTAGTGAATCTGTGGAATTCACTGCCATAGAAGGCTGTGGAGGCCAGTCATTGAATATATTTAAGACTGAGATAGATACGTTCTTGAATATCAAGGGTATCAAGAGGTATGGGAGAAAGTGGGACAATAGGGTTGAGAAACTTATCAGCAGAGCAAACTCGAAGGGCTGAATGGTCTAATTTCTGCTCTTATGTCTTATGGTCTGGCAGCAACTCAACACCACTGAATTTAGTCAATTTAGAATGGCAGTGGTAGATTTGCAAGTGACAGAAGGGAAAAAGAGACATAACAGAAGACAATACATACCAATTTGTTCACAATTTTCAATTAGTTTATGCACAGTTGCAGCTTGGAGCTGGAGCCGTCTCTCTGTTATTGCAGTTGACTTTTCATTTCCTTCACCAGAATGGAACAAATTTGGTGCAAATACTACAGCAAGATTACTGGCATCCATTTTGTTCTCTTCTGACCTATATAGGAAGTGAAACATTTAAAAAGATTGTGAATAATCCTTAGAACCATCTCTACATTTCTTTATTACTACATCCCTTTTCACTTATTTCTTTCTATTTGACTTTAAGTTGCTTTACCTAGGCCATGTCCCCAAATTAATATCTATATCTTAAGAATGCTTAATAACCATTCACTAGAAGATGGAGAAGACCTGTTCAGGTTGACATCTTCAACTTGACCTTCCTGCTTTAAAAAGTAGTACATGTTTCTCTGTTATGTTGAAATCAGAGATGCAATGTTGAATTGTGGACATCAACTACCTCCTTAATTTATTAAGGTATCATTTTGAAGAATACAAATGCATTAATATTTTTGAGGTTTGGTGCATATTGAGTTTCCTTCCTGTTGTGAAGGGGAAAAGGAAAGGAGAAACGGAGAGAGATTAAGCACGAAGTCCAAACTCTTATGGAAAAAATGAAAGGAGCATAAACAAAGCTGCGTAAGTGAGCACTTGACTTTTTTTTAAAATTGCAGAAGTGCTGACATTCTAATCACAATTTAGAAAAACACAGCAAATGGAAAGAATGAATAACCCAACCTTTCGGTGGGTATCTCATGTAAATATTACTCTTGGAAAAATCAGCATACTTTTATACAACGTATATGAGTGCACATTAGATCCAGGCTTTTGATAGGAGTGCTCAAACTAAGAATCCCATTCCCAATACTAAAAAATTGTAGGAAATGATTCAGCATTAACAGATACAGCCGATTCTGCTAAAGTGTGTCTTTTGTTAACACAAGTTGGCTGTAATGTGATTGGTGAATTGGGAACGCTGTTTCTCAACCTCAAATTTGTAAAACGTGTGTCAGCTGGAATACAATTAGATTGCCAATACAAAGTGTTATTTGCATTGCACAGAGTTGCACAGGAATGGAACTATCGTGTTTCAAGGAATGACTGTACAGCTTGAAATAATGAAGTAGTCAAGTAATAGAAAGGATAGCTCAGAGAAGTCAAAATTCAGAGAAACACATGACTTTTTCATTGAAAAAGCACACTAAAACATCCCCAAATCCTTTTTGCACAAAAAACAAAACAGAAATTTCTGGAAAAGCTCAGCCCGTCTGGCAGTATCCGTGGAGAAAAACCATATCTAACGTTTAGAGTCAAGTGTCCAGTGACCTTTAAAACATTTCCGAAGAAGGGCCACTGGACCCAAAATGTTAACTCCGACTTCTCACCACAGATGCCACCAGACCTGCTGAGCTTTTCTAGAAATTTCTGTTCTGTTTCTGATTTTTAGCATCCGCATTTCTTTAGATTCTTAAATCTTTAAACATTGACAACTACCGTGATTCAAATATTTTACTTAAGTATGCATACAATACACACCTGAGAGACACATTATTAAGAAATGTCAGGAAGTAGCGCAGTGTATCTGCAGTTCTCTCAGGCAGTAAACAAGATAGAAGAATTGTGGCAGAAATGCTTTCATCATTTTGCAGTTGCTGTGCTTTGAAGAAGGCTTCATGCAATTCCTTTGGGAGCACAGGCTCAGGTAGCTCCCTGAAAAACTGTTTCACCAGCCCTGCCACATCACAAGGGGGAGCCATAGTAATACATTTTTCACCTTGATCCACTTTAGCCTGGTTGGACAAACAAACAATTACAACAATGTATACACTTTTCATTAAATTTGGGGGAGGCAGCAGCAGCAGATTGGATGATGCCATATGGGCATACCTATCCTACTTGTTATAGACAAAATAAATTTTATTAAGAATAAAAATAGGGAGAAAGACCTTAAAATGGAAACAGCCTACCAGGAGCAATTAATCTAATTATATATAACAACTTAATTTGACATTTTATATGAAATCCCTATTTCATCCAGCATTGGTCAATTTTCTCAATTTTTTGGAGGGCATCTTGAGTAACTTATTGTACAGTGTACTATGATCTTAAAGGAGATTTTTAAAAAGTATTGATTACCTTTAAAGCTTTAAGGCGAATCACTGATCCTGATTTTCTGAAGAGCCCTTCTGTGTGATTATGCTTTTCTAAATAGTTACAAGCATCAACTAGAAATCTGTAAAGTAATATCATGACTGATCGTTACAAACCATCAAATACAGTGACTGTTACTGTGACATCTGTCTAATATCAGAAAACTTTCAAGCTTTAAATGTTTTTCAGTTACCACAAAAAAAGATATTAAATGAGCTTCAAAAGAGAAAACATGAATATAGCGGGAACAGTTTTCACTGAAATACACTCAGTAAATATTCCAAAATAAAATGCACCAAGGAATCCTGAAGGCTTGAATTCTGAAACTTGATTTTAATTTCAGATTGCAATCCTGACATTGTGATAACTTTGGGTTGAGACCCCCACAATAGGAAATAAAGTGGCATAGTGATAATGAATTGAATTGAATTAGCTTTATGGTCACATGTACTCAAATGAGTACAGTGAAAAGTTTATACATCACCACTGAGGTACACCTTCGGTACAAAGGTATCTAGGTAAAATCCTTAGTTACAGAGTAGAGAAACGATGAAAAAAGTTACATACAGCATTACAGCGTATGACCATAGGTCAGAAGAAGAAAAAAAAAACAAGCAGCAAAGTTAAAAAGCAAACATCACAGTCTGTCTCCAAAGGCTCTCCATAGCAGACCAATGCAGGAGGCCTCCATATGGTATAACCACTGGCTGCCACCACGCATCACACTGGGCCGCTGCTTGCTGGCATCCCCACTCGGGCTGCTGGTGAGGGTTTAAATCTAAACATGGCTGATGGTGAATGGACTACATATTTGTATCACTTCGGTATTGAAGTTTAAATATCACATTATTCAGATGATAGACAGACATCCTTTTGACTGGACGATAGTATCCCATTAATGGTGAACACAACTCATATTGCTACTAAATAGATTAGATTTAGATTAGATTCCCTACAGTGCGGAAACAGGCCCTTCAGCCCAACAAGTCCACACCGACCCTCCGAAGAGTAACCCACCCAGACCCATTTCCCTCTGACCAATGCACCTAGCACTATGGGCAATTTATCATGGCCAATTCACATGACCTGCACATCTTTGGACTGTGGGAGGAAACCGGAGCACCAGGAAGAAACCCACGCAGACACGGGGAGAATGTGCAAACTCCACACAGACAGTCACCCAAGGCTGAGAATTGAACCTGGGACCCTGGTGCTGTGACGCAGCAGTGCTATCAGTAGCAATGTGAACTAGCTGCATCTGTTGCTCAAACGTTTGAAATACCTTACCTTTCTCAGGTAAACCAAGGTGGAATAAACATGTTTCCGAACCCAAGATGACAACATTAGGGAGCTTCATGAGATCATGTGATATACAATGAGAATTTTATCAGGGTAGTCATTACCATGCACGACGACTTGTTACACATTACACCAACATTACAGCTGTACTGTGAACATATGGCTTAGGCCTATTTACAAGATTGCCAATCAGGCTAAACTCATAGTGCAGGAACTATAGGAACCCAAACTTGTTTGCTGATCAGTGAAGGTAAGTTTGTGGTAGCCAGAAGAAGAAAACACTGTAGACAAATTCTCAAACAGGACATCAAGCAAAGGAAGCTCATTTGATTGATTCACTTCAAACATGAATCTGAGCACAGGATGGAGTTCATAACGACGTGACAGGAAACTATAGATTCAAATATGGCAAATTTATCATTTACATATTGTACTGTAAATATGCAGAATAGGAGATCAGGTGTCAAAATGTCAGTTGAAAGATATGCTTTTCATAGAATCCAACAAATATGTTTGAGAAAGCTGGTCTTAGCAAAGATCCCAAGGTAACACAATTTATTGTACATACTCTACATGGTGTTGTTAAAACTAAACTCACCTTGTGAGTTGCTGAGCTCATATACTGATTAATACTGTGGCAGGAATGGTAAAAAGGCTTGTAATGTTACATCATGCTGTATCTCGCACAAACTGATGAGCAGCCCTCAAAATCTGGCAGTTACTGTCGGTCATTAACCGGTGCATTGTCTGTGGTGATACATCTACTAAAGTCCGCTTGCGAGCCAATCAGCACTCTCCCCTTGTACAGTATAAATGTGATTTCCTCTTCAGTTGGTATTCTTGTGAATTGTTCTTATGAGTGCAAGATGAAAAGCTTTGACAAAGTATCTTTATTCAGCACTCAAATGCTGTACTACCAAACTACAAAAAAATTGTCAATGTTGTCTGCTCCTGAACATTTAAAAGGATTTTAAATTATCCAAGTGACATTATTAATAAAGTGGGAAATAGGTTTAAGAATGATTTGAATTCGCAGTTCATTGGAATAAACTGACTAAATGAAGATCAAGATCTAGTAAATAGAAAAATAGAATTAGCTTTCTAAAAGCACACTATCTTAGCAATTAAACAGGATTGTATTTCAAACAAAATAATTCTCAGTTTTTTAACACAAACACTTGCTCACAAACATTTTCTAAATAAAACTAAGATCACTAAGTAAATATTTAAAATTCTTAGTCTTTTACCATGTAAGAAATTAATTCAACCTACTCACTGTGGAATGACGGCATGTTCAACGACAGTGCTTTGTGGCAGAACATGCAGAGGGGTGCCAAACACTGCATTGCATATGATAGTCTTGTCCTAAAAACAATGCATAAAGATGATATGAATGAATAATCAAATCAAATTTTGTATTACCAATGTTACCAAAATAATTTAAAGAAAATACAAACACATGAAAATACACATCTGGTTCAATTCCAACAGAGTTCCTCTCTACATGTTAAATTTAACTTGACTATAACCTGGTCAACCCACATCTACATTTTCTGAAACCAGGCAAGAATTGCTATTGAATCCTTTCATACATTAGCAGTATTATATAATCAGATACAATATACATCTAAAAACCTAAGTGCCATGAATAAATGCCCCTCTCTCTATTGAAAGACTAGTTAGCAAGGTTAGATCTCATGGAATACAGGTAAAACTAGCCATTTGGATACAGAACTGGCTCAAAGGTAGAAGACAGAGGGTGGTGGTGGGGGGTTGCTTTTCAGACTGGAGGTCTGTGACCAGTGGAGTGCCACAAGGATTAGTGTTGGGCCCACTGTTCATCATTTATACAAATGATGTGGATGTGAACATGGGAGGTATAGTTAGTAAGTTTGCAGATGACACCAAAATTGGAGGTGTAGTGGACAGCGAAGGAGGTTACCTCAGATTACAACAGATCTTGATCAGATGGGCCAATGGGCTCAGGAGTGGCAGATAGAGTTTAATTTAGAAAAATGCGAGGGGCTGCATTTTAGAAACGTAAATCATAACAGGACTTATGCACTTAAATGGTAAGGTCCTTGGAAGTGTTGCTGAACAAAGAGACCTTGGAATGCAGGTTCATAGTTCCTTGAAAGTAGAGTTGCAGGTAAATAGGATAGTGAAGGTGATGTTTGGTATGCTTTCCTTTATTGATCAGATTATTGAGTATAGGAGTTGTGAGGTCATGTTGTGGGTGCAGAGGACATTGCTAAGGCCACTTTTGGAATACTGCATGCAATTCTGGTCTCCTTCCTATCGCAAGGATGTTGTGAAACTTGAAAGGGTTCAGAAAAGATTTACAAGACTGCTGCCAGGGTTGGAGGGGTTGAGCTATAGGGAGAGGCTGAATAGGCTGGGGCTGTTTGCCCTGGAGTGTCGGAGACCTTATACAGGTTTATAAGGCCATGAGGGGCATGGATCAGATCAATAGACAAAGTCTTTTCCATGGAGTGGAGGAGTCCAGAAGTAAAGGGCATAGGTTTAGGGTAAGAGCGGAAAGATATAAAAGGGACCTAAGGGGCAACCTTTTCATGCAAAGGATGGTGCATGTATGGAATGAGCTGCCAGAGGAAGTGGAGGAGGCTGGTACAAATGAAGCATTTAAAAAGACATGTGGATGGATATATGAGTAGGAAGAGTTGAGGGATATGGGCCTAGTGCTGGCAAATGGGACTAGATTAGGAAAGGATATAAAAGGTCAGCATGGATGAGTTAGACCGAAGGTTCTGTTTCTGTGCTATACATCTTTATGAATCTCTTGGAACAAGCATGCTGAAGCAAAATAGGCACACTACCACTATACAACTAGTAGACATAACAAATATTGCACATTATGGTATTCAAGAGGGCTCTGGATGATTATTTGGATAGAAATGTTGTGCAAGGATATGGTGAAAAGGCAGGAGATTGGCACTAATTAATAGAAGCAGTACAGGGACAATGGGCTGAATAGACTCCTTCTGCACCTAACTCTGAATATGTGAATATTCTGTTATAATTTTAATTTTAGCAGTGTGAAAATGAAAAAGAACTTAATTCATATCCGCAATGAAAAAAAATCAACATATTTAGTAAGGAGAAGCAAAGAGGAACACAGCTTGACAAAGGACATTGTGAAAAAGATATGGTCATGGCAAACAATTTATTGGCTGAACACAGACACTAAATCTTTTTAAATTTAACCAGGGACACTGACAAACTAAAAGAAGCTTTCACAATTTACATTATTATGTAGTCAACATTCCACTCCACTGGGATGGAGGCACAGACTCAATGAAGACCCGACCGGATCCAATTAACGTCTGGAAATGTGCAATCAAAATGGAGATACAGTATTCATATCATTCAATCATAAATGAACCAGCCATTCTGAATTTGTTGCTTGGATAAAATACCTTGACCCCTTAAGTTAAGAGTGCAGACGGAGTGAATATACGCTGGAGTGTTGAACTTCTTTTAATAATAGTTAAGGATTACATCACGTGCGCAGCAAAGTTGTGTGTGCGTTTAAGGATATGTTTTGACAGAACGAACACCAGCAGTGAGAAGAAGCTGCCACACCTCTCTCTGTATCGCCACCTACAATGACTAAAATGAGTTTGACTAGGCCTACATTACTGAGGTATTTTAAAGGAAAATTTCTATTTCCATAACATGTGTGGAATAAAATAAAAAACTTTTCAGGTACAACCTCAATTGTTAGCTGTTCACCAAAGTCTTTAGATAGTTATAGCCAGACCACATAACCAGTAGCAATCAATGAATTCTCTTTTTTTCTAACCCTCCTTTATGTTAACTTGACCAAAATTAACCGCTTCAACTCTAATTTGTATTCCAACATATTTGAATGAAATTTTTCTGTTTGGGTACACGTCAGGAAGTATTTTATATTTTGTATTTCTTCTTTCACCTGGGTAGATTTCAGTACAATAAACAACCCCTTCCTTGTTTAAATCACGAAGGTCTGTATGGCTAGTTCTTTAACCTCAGCACATTGTTACAACTAGATGAGAAGGGGTTCCTTTCTTTCTAAACTTCTCAGCTGGTTGTAAAGGTCCAAGATCTTTTTAACACTAGGCTATTCCTCTTTCCAAAAAGATGTCATGAACTATCTTTTAATATTGCAGTAAGGAAACAAACAAGTTTTCTTGACTTAAAAAACAAAACATTCACTCCCTGCAAACACAAAAAAAAAAGCACAATATGAAGCATGCAGCCTGTGTGTTGAACAAACAAATTAAAACAAACACACACACATACACGCACAGTTAACAATGGGATAGTATCTAGTATAGAAATAGATAAAATATACAGTTGATTATTTTGGGCATCCTTGAGACACGTGTTTTAATCTGAGCCATGACTGGTTTACTGAGTTCTTAGATGATCAGCAGCAATAAATATACCACTTTTATGTTCTCAGTTCCTTGATGCTTCTGTTTAGTAAGTGCTGTGACTGGATGCTTTGCTTCAAGAGATAGGGAGACCTTCATTAGACTGTGATTAGTTCTGCAGTCTAAAATCCATCTCTCCTGCTCTGCGAAAGGGAGCTTCTTGAAATAGCATCTTCATTGTATACTGCTTATGCAAAGTTCAGGTGTCCAGCTTGATAACTATAGGTGATGTTTCAGCTCCAAAATGTGAAAAGTTTCATTAATAGATCAAAATAGGAGATGGTTTTTATTGTTCTTTGGTAGAATATTAGTTGCAACTCAGACTGGCTTTAGATAATCCAGTTTGCAGGGTCAGAGTTGCTGTGATATGTTAGAGTTTTCCATATATATTAAAGCCTGAAGCTCTGAACAGTATTAAGATGCTGCTATTTCTTTCTATCACATGTTTACATTTGTTTATATTTGCATTTTAGCATCTATCCAAATCAGGAGCAGAAGCAGGTCATAAAGCTCAAATCCAGCTCCTCTATTCAATAAGTTCATGGCTGAATTTATTTCTGTTTAAAATCCCACATTCCTATCTACCCCCAATAACATTGATTCCCTTGCCCAACAAGAACTTATTTACCTCTGTTTAAGATCTACATACTTCCTGCCAAAGGAAGTAACTTTACAATTTCCCTCATTTATTCTTCATCTGCCAAATTATTGTCCACTTATTCAACCTATATATATATCCATTTGCAACCTCAATCTCTGCATAACATATCTTTCAAACTATCTTTGCCATCTGTAAATTTGGCTACCATGCCTTCACTTGCCTCATCTGAATTGATGATGTAAATGGCAAAAATTTAGATTTAGATTTAGATTACTTACAGTGTGGAAACAGGCCCTTCGGCCCAACAAGTCCACACCGCCCCGCCGAAGCGCAGCCCACCCATACCCCTACATTTACCCCTTACCTAACACTACGGGCAATTTAGCATGGCCAATTTACCTGACCTGCACATCTTTGGACTGTGGGAGGAAACCGGAGCACCCGGAGGAAACCCACACAGACACGGGGAGAACGTGCAAACTCCACACAGTCAGTCGCCTGAGGCGGGAATTGAACCCGGGTCTCTGGCGCTGTGAGGCAGCAGTGCTAACCACTGTGCCACCGTGCCGCCCACAAGGTCTGACCCTACACTTCAGTTTTCAGATAACTGAATCAACTCAAAACCTATTACATGTTTTAATTTACTCATTTGCTGTACATTAATGAATAATTAAATGCAATTAGTTGTTTACCTGCTTGTTGACATCACTGTTTTTGCTTCACAGATTACCTCTTTGACTTATGCCAGGGCGGCACAATGGCACAGTGGTTAGCACTGCTGCCTCACAACACCAGAGACCCGGGTTCAATTGCCATCTCGGACAACTGTCTGTGTGGAGCTTACACATTCTCCCCGTGTCTGCATGGCTTTCCTCCGGGTGCTCTGGTTTCCTCCCACAGTCCAAAAATGTGCAGGTTAGGTGAATTGGCCATGCTAAATTGCCCATAGTGTTAGGTGGGGGGTAAATATAGGGGAATGGGTCGGGGTGGGTTGTTCTTAGTAGGATCAGTGTGGACTTGTTGGGCCGAAGGGCCTGTTTCCACACTGTAGGTAATCTAATCTAAACTATCATTAGGAATAAGGAAAACTGATGGCAGCAATCAACTTGTTCATTGAAAAACCCAGTCAAATAATTGCTAAAAATGCACAAGACTTCTTAAAAATAGTTCACAGGGATGGGCAAAGCACTACCTAAGTAGATGACCGACTTCACTTTTGTTTTTATAAAGAGGATAGAAAAAAAAATTTTCAAGAGGTCACTAATGTAATTTCAGAATAACCCAAAACTTGATACAATCAACGAAATAACTGAGGTCTAATTACTGTGGTATTGTACAAACCACAATGTCTCACAAACAATTCTGACATTAATTTCAAATTATCAGCTTGAGTAGAGTTAAGGCTACTCGTTATCCAGAAAACCAAGGAAAATTTCCCTGCTCCTCTTTAAAACAGTGTTGTGTAATCTTTTGCACTAATTTGAGGGGGGGGGGGGGGGGGGGGGGGGTATAGGGCATCCGTTAAATGGTTGGAAAGAAAGTTGATGCCAGGAATGCAAACCTCTTGTTGGCAATCCATATGTCAGGAGTTGTGTCAATGTTGGAACCGAGGTGTGGGGGCAGCTGCAAGGCCTGGAAGGGAGCAGAAGCAAGGGCAGTTGTATAGATGGAAGCTGAAAAAGGAGTGGAGGAAGGTTACAAAGCAGAGGTAACAGTTTTAAACCTGGCAACAACTCAGCTAACTATTAGCCAGGAAAACTCAAAATCACTGAGGTAATGACTTATTGCAAATGAAAGATGGATCTCCAGCATTTAATTGTACCTTTTCAAGAATTGTTATATGAAGGAAAACTGTAGTGGATGCTAGGATACTGAACACAGAATCAATTATCAAATTTAATTTTGAGATCAAGATCTGAAAACCAAAATTTGGTGGCAAGAGTCTTTTTCTGGCAGTGGTGGTGGGGAGATAACGTTGTGCATGCCCTGATATGGATATACAACCCTGACATAAAGGCAGGAGTATTACCACTGAGCCAAGATGGCCTTTGAACATTCCCAGACCTACCTTAAATAACTGTACAGAAGAACTCTATTCATGTAAAAATGAATGCCTATTATGATTTTTTCTATTATTCTAAATTAGTTTGCACATGCTGCTTATGGCAAACCTATCAAGAAATTATGAAAATATGAACACAATGCTTAAATTGTTTGTTGATGGAATAAAATTCTTTACAACTAATACTGTTGTAGCTACCCAATCCGCAATCACAAATAATCTGCTAGGGTCATTGTGACTGAATGTATATTCATGATCTTTCTGTCCCATCATGTACCTTTTGCTCCCTACACTAACTTTTTTTATATAATCAATTTTTGAGCTCATATGTCTGCATATCATTTGCCAACACATTGCACTCCTGGTCGAGCTCCTCTGGTCTGCCTGTGTTTTTTTTCCCCTTTTTCCTTTCTTTTTCTCTCTCCTCAGCCCTAGAGGTAAATCCTGGAGCAGTGTTAGGCACAGACAGCGAGTCCCAGGGCAGACGACGTGTGGAGGCCCTGCACTGAGCTATTGCAATGCAATATTTATTTGAATTTTTTTTAACTTGACTAATGTCAATCATTTAATGATGTCTTGTTTCTAACTTTTTTAAAATTCTAAAGTAATGCAATTACGTTTTATTTCTCTTTTTGTATCTATGATTTGTACCGAGGTACATACCTATGATGGTGCCATAAGAGGTCGATATTGTAAAAACTTTTCACTATACATCTACAACGGAGTACATGTGACAATAAAGGATATTCTATTCTTTGAATTATGGAAATAAAACTTGGTGAGCATGTCTGATATTTAAATACGAGCTGCTAGAAACTCTGCAATAATTCATTGACTTCAAGATGTGATCCAAATACCAGTGATCGGAGTCAGCATTAAAGCTCTGAATTCAAATAAAACAAAGTAATTCACATCCATTTGAAATCAAAGCAAAGTTGGATCAAATTACAAACTGGAAAAACTGCAATCACCTACATTCAGTTGGTAATTACTTAGATTATTTGGACAACTACTTGGATCCAACTAATACAAATTATTAAGGAAGAATGGAAACAGATGAACAATCGTTATGCATCAGGGAATTGACGAGCTTCAATTAAATGAGTTGAAAAATAAAGTTTGAAAATACTTGCAAAAGAAAAATATTAAATTTAGTCTTATCCATGTAAACATTGATTTTCTTGTCATTCTCTGATTTAGCCCTGTCCAACATAAACACTGTAACTCACTGTTTAAAGAAACAATATAAACATTATATTTATTTCACTTAAATGTACACTCCTGGACCAATGATAGTCTGCGATTCAATACACTGAATTCACTCCCCAGCATCCAGCTTTTTAATCTTTATATTCTTCACCATTCATCCACTCAGGACCAGCTTCCCATGACAACAGTGACATTGCACAATATGTTTGCATCAAAGTGCTGTTGAGGACAGTCTTTAATTTACTATAAGTTAGAAACTGGTCTGGATCCATCTCAACTGTCTGGACAGTCCGATCCAGTCTCCCACATATGGCGTCAGCCAGAGCACCAGCCACAACATGCTCAGGTGGAAACCGTCCCATTGGCACAACGTGCACACAGAATTTCACTGACACCCATTCTTCCCAAACGTGAAATGTGACAAAGACTCAATTATTTTAATGCATGACGCATTTTATGGGAGGAAACAACTTCAATAGAGTCATTGAGATGTACAGCACAGAAGCAAACCCTTTGGTCCAACTCATCCATGCTGACCAGATATCCTAACCCAATCTAGTCCCACCTGCCAGCACCCACCCCATATCCCTCTAAACCCTTCCTATTCATATATCCATCCAGATGCCTTTCAAATGTTACAATTGTACCAGCCTCCACCCCTTCCTCTGGCAGCTCATTCCATACACCCTCTGTGAAAACGTTGCCCCTTAGGTCCTTTCTATATCTTTCCCCTCTCACCCTTAACCTATGCCGTCTAGTTCTGGACTCCACCACCCCAGGGAAAAGACATTGTCTATTTATCCTATACATATCCCTCATGATTTTATAAACATATACAATGTCACGCCTCAGCCTCCGACGTGCCAGGGAAAACAGCCCCAGCCTATTCAACCTCTCCCTGTAGCTCAAATCCTCCAACCCTGGCAACATCCTTGGAAATCTTTTCTGAACCCTTTCAAGTTTCACAACATCTTTCCGATAGGAAGGAGACCAGAATTGGATGCAATATTCCAACAGTGGCCAAACCAATGTCCTGTACAGCCGCAACATGACCTCCCAACTCCTGTACTCAATACTCTGACCAATAAAGGAAAGCATACCAAATGCTTTCTTCACTATCCTATCTACCTGCGACTCTACTTTCAAGGAGCTATGAGCCTGCACTCCAAGGTCTCTTTGTTCAGCAGCACTCCCTAGGACTTTACCATTAAGTGCATAAGGCCTTCTAAGATTTGCTTTCCCAAAATACAGCAGTTCGCATTTATCTAAATTAAACTCCATCTGCCACTCCGCAGCCCATTGGTCCATCTGATCAAGATCTGTTGTACTCTGAGGTAACCTTCTTCACTGTCCACTACACCTTCAATTTTGGTGTCATCTGCAAACTTATTAACTATACCTCCCATGTTCACATCCACATCATTTATATAATACACTGCAGAAGGTATTGTCCGATTTGTGTAGTGTTGAATACCTACAGTAGCTAAATGTCAGCTTTCTTGGTTAATATCATGCTGTGTTGTCAAATTAAATTTTATGCACACTGTAAGTGCAAATCACAGCAATGTGGTGCAGGAGGAGGCCATTCAGCCTATTGCCTATCAGAGGGGTGGGCGGGATGACGACTCCAAGTCATGCAGAGACAGAAGTTGATTCATTTGAGTTGACTGCAACTAATCCATCCACCACTAGACGAGAGATCTAACTGTTTGAAAAGTCTCTGCTCAGTGTTTTAGGTTTTTTCTATTCTTGTTTTAGCAGCGTCTACAAAGCTAATAAAATATTTTTTTAAAAACACAAAATAACTAAATAATTGATTAAGACACATTCAGAATGTCATGAGTGATATGTCACAATTGCAGCATGCAGGAGTTCCTGGAAGTCAATTTGATCCAGAGCAAAAGACCAAGACCAGACCAGACCAGACAAGACACAGGGATGCATTTTCTGAAATAAGAAGACGGTCGATGAAATAACTTATTTTGACTGGCATCTCAAGCTGCTGTTATCAACACACTCTGTTGCTCAATAGTTGGCACTGCTGTTTTGGGAGTGATTGAATTTAACCCCATATATTTGAATGGAACAAAATAGCAAGATCAGACTAATGGATGGGCAATTGAGCACATTTCATGAAAGTTTAATCTGCAGTGTTCTGTCAATTCAATTATATAGAGATCAAATGTTTTGAGTAGGAAGTATTTCCGAGAGTTAAAACTGGAAGCAAGTTCAGAAAAGTGCAGTACCCAAACAAAACAGAAGCACAAAAGGTCCTACAAGTCAAATGGAATCTAGAACCTCGCAACATGCATTCAGTGTGAACCAAGAGACAAAAACAGTGGTAATCATAAGAAACTAAAGTGAAGATTGAAGTAGGTGGTGCCACACTGCAATAAGTTTGTCGAACTAGAACTAACTAGTAGATGATCATGATAGATACGATTCCAAGTCAGAAATTTGTACAAGATTGGGTCACATTAACAAGAAAACACAAGTCTGCAATGTGCAAAAAAGAACTAATTTGGTACAGTCTATCCAGTTTCCTGTCTGCCTCAAAAACGTAGACAATGAATAAAGATCAGTGAAAGAAAATAGAGGCTTTTGAAATGTGGAATGCCTAAAATTTCCATCCTAACACGATTTTAAGCACTTCTTCAAAAGTGACTCGCACAAAGGAAAACTGATGTGATCAGTATCTCAGTCATTTGATCAGAGCTGAAAAGACATAGAAATATCTTCTGGAGGACTAAGTGGAGGGCAGCAGCGGCTGAAGAAGACAGAAGTCGGTCGCAGAACAGCATGCTGAAGATGGCACAAAACAAATGTGGACGTCAACCAACAATGGCAACTCTGGGAGGAGTAGTTACAATAGGAGGAAGTGGAGTACGATATTTTGTTGACACCTCTCTAGTCCAATTTAAACATTATAATCCTGTGTGACCTCCCTCCACTACACCACACCGATCCCACCCCGCCCGCAGTCGATTCTCAGTCCAGTTCAATATAAACATGACACTTCATTCCGAATCCATAGTAAACATTGTGTTTGAAGGTGAAATCTGCCCCTCGGTGCTTTAGCGTGCTATGCTCTAAGTGCTCACCCGGCTGTGATCCCGGCCTTGTGCCCGGTTGTTGCCGTTGATCCTGTTCCAGTTTTTCACTTTGATGCCGTAAGTTCGAAGTTGCTGCACGGCGGCCAGCCTCAGCACATTCCTGTCGGCCTTCATGTCGGCGCGGGAGAAAACTGAGCAAAGGGTCTGTAGCCTCGACCAACACGTCCTACTCGGACCGACTCAGTCCTTTATTTCCCAACCGCCCGACCCTCTATTACCCTTCCCGACCACCTCGCACGAACCTCTTCTGTTTGTTTAACCTTGCCCGGCCCTCGAACTCCCCCCCATCTTCAACTCTCGGACCGACTTTTTCAGCGGTCCCACTTTTACCTGCCCACCCCAGCTTCCTCCCCACAAAGAAGGCCCTCTCTGCAGTCCGCACTGGCAGTCTCTCTTCCTCTCCCCACTCAAACGGTGGCGCTCCTGAAAGGCGCGCGCCTCCCATTGGCTAACGCCGTTTCAAATCCGAGATGCGCGCGCGCGCTGCCTAACGGTCAGAGGGAAGTGGCGGAGTGTGACGTGGACAAACTTTAGACCCGGTGGAAACTGTAATGTTAGTGTGAGCAGGGGATACTGTAGACCCAGTGTGAACTGTAATCCTAGTGTGAACAGGGGATACTGTACACCGAGTGTAAACTGTAATCCGAGCGCGAGCAAGGGATACTGTAGACCCAGCCTGAACTGTAATCCGAGTGCGAACAGGGGATACCATAGACCCAGCCTGAACTGTAATCCGAGTGCGAACAGGGGATACCATAGACCCAGTGTGAACTGTAATCCGAGCGTGTGCAGGGGATACCATAGACCCAGTGTAAACCATAATCCGTGTGCGAACAGGGGATACCATAGACCCAGTGTGAACTGTAATCCGTGTGTGAGCAGGGGATGCAATAGACCCAGTATAAACTGTAATCCGAGTACGAGCAGGTGATGCTACAGACCCAGTCTGAACTGTAATGCGAGTGAGTAGGGGATACTGTAGACCCAGCCTGAACTGTAATCCGAGTGCGAGCAGGGGATACTATAGACCCAGTGTAAACTGTAATCCGAGTGCGAGCAGGGGATACTATAGACACAGTGGAAATTGTAATCCGAGTGTGAACAAGGGATACTGTACACCGAGTGTAAACTGTAATCCGAGCGCGAGCAAGGGATACTGTAGACCCAGTGTGAACTGTAATCCGAGTGCAAGCAGGGGGTACTATAGACCCAATGTAAACTGTAATCTTAGTGCGAGCAGGGGATGCTATAGACCCAGTGTAAACTGAAATCCTAGTGCGAGCAGGGGATGCTATAGACACAGTGTAAATTGTAATCCGAGTGCGAATGGTGGATACTATAGACACAATGTAGACTGCAATCCAAGTGTGAGCAGAGGATACTATCGACCCAGTGTAAACTGTAATCCTAGTGTGAGCATGGGATACTGTAGACCCAGTGTAAACTGTAATCCTAGTGCGAGCAGGGGATACTATAGACCCAGTGTGAACTGTAATCCTGGTGTGAACAAGGGATACTGTACACCGAGTGTAAACTGTAATCCGAGCGCGAGCAAGGGATACTGTAGACCCAGTGTAAACTGTAATCCGAGTATGAGCAAGAGATACTATAGACCCAGTGTGAACTGTAATCCGAGTGCAAGCAGGGGATACTATAGACCCAGTGTAAACTGTAATCCGAGTATGAGCAAGAGATACTATAGACCCAGTGTGAACTGTAATCCGAGTGCAAGCAGGGGATACTATAGACCCAGTGGAAACTGTAATCCTAGTGTGAGCAGGGGATACTGTAGACCCAGTGTAAACTGTAATCCGAGTGCGAGCAGGGGATACTATAGACCCAGCCTGAACTGTAATCCGAGTGCGAGCTGGGGATACTATAGACCCAGCTTGAACTGTAATCCAAGTGCGAGCCGGGGATGCTATAGACCCAGCTTGAACTGTAATCCGAGTGTGAGCAGGGAATACTATAGACCCAGCCTGAACTGTAATCCGAGTGCGAGCAGGGGATACTATAGACCCAGCCTGAACTGTAATCCGAGTCCGAGCAGGCGATACGATAGACCCAGTGTAAACTGTAATCCTAGTGCAAGCAGGTGATGCTACAGACCCAGCCTGAACTGTAATCCGAGTGCAAGCAGGGAATACTATAGACCCAATGTAGTCTGTAATCCGAGTGCGAGCAGGGGATGCTATAGACACAGTGTAAATTGTAATCCGAGTGCGAATGGTGGATACTATAGACACAATGTAGACTGCAATCCAAGTGCGAGCGGGGGATACTGTAGACCCAGTGGAAACTGTAATCCGAGAGTGAGCAGGGGATACTATAGACCCAGCCTGAACTGTAATCCGAGTGCGAGCAGGCGATACGAAAGACCCAGTATAAAGTGTAATCCTAGTGCGAGCCGGGGATGCTATAGACCCAGCCTGAACTGTAATCCGAGTGCGAGCAGGGGATACTATTAACCCACTGTAAACTCTAATCCGAGTGTTAGCAGGGGATACTATAGACCCACTGTAAACTGTAATCCTAGTGCGAGCACGGGATACTATAGACCCAGTGTAAACTGTAATCCGAGTGCGAGCAGGGGCTACTATAGACCCAGTGTAAACTGTAATCCGAGTGTGAGCAGAGGATACTCTCGGCCCAGTTTAAACTCTAATCTGAGTGCATGCAGGGGATACTATAGACCCAGCCTGAAATGTAAACAGAATATGAGCAGGGGGTACCATAGGCCCTGTGTAAACCGTAATCCGAGTGCGAGCAGGGGATACTATAGACACAGTGTAAACTGTAATCCGAGTGCGAGCAGGGGATACTATAGACCCAGCGTAAACTGTAATGCGAGTGCAATCGGGCTTACTATAGACCCAGTGTGAAGTGTAATCCGAGTGTGAGCAGGGGCTACAATTGACCCGGTGTAAACTGTAATCCGAGGGCGAACAGGGAATACTATAGCCCCTGCCTGAACTGTAATCCGAGAGTGAGCAGCGGATAATATAGTCCGAGTGTAAACTGTAATCCGAGTGCGAGCAGGGGATACTATAGACCCAGTGTAAACTGAAATCCGTGTGCGAGCAGGATATACTCTAGACCCAGTGTAAACTGTAATCCTAGTGTGAGCAGGGGATACTATAGACCCAGCCTGAACTTTAATCTGAGTGCGAACAGGGGATACTATAGACCCAGTATAAACTGTACTCCGAGTGCGAGTAGGGGATACCATAGACCCAGTGTAAACTGTAATCCCAGTGCGAGTAGGGAATACTATAGACCCAGTGTAAACTGGAACCCTAGTGCGAGCAGGCGATACTATAGACGCAGTGTAAACTGTAATCCGACGCGAGCAGGGGATGCAATAGACCCAGTATAAACTGTAATCCGAGTGTGAGCAGGGGATACTATAGTCCCAGTGTAAACTGTAATCTGAGTGCGATCGGGGGATACTATAGACCCACTGTAAACTGTAATCCAAGCGCGAGCAGGGAATACCATAGACCCAATGTAAACTGTAATCCGAGCGTGTGCAGGGGATACCATAGACCCAGTGTAAACCATAATCCGTGTGCGAACAGGGGATACCATAGACCCAGTGTGAACTGTAATCCGAGCGTGTGCAGGGGATACCATAGACCCAGTGTAAACCATAATCCGTGTGCGAACAGGGGATACCATAGACCCAGTGTGAACTGTAATCCGAGTGTGAGCAGGGGATACTATAGACCCAGTGTAAACTGTAATCCGAGTGCGAACAGGGGATGCAATAGACCCAGTATAAACTGTAATCCGAGTACGAGCAGGTGATGCTACAGACCCAGCCTGAACTGTAATCAGAGTGTGAGCAGGGGATATTATAGACCCAGTCTAAACAGTCATCCGAGTGTGAGCAGGTGATACTATAGACCCCTTGTAACCTGTAATCCGAGTGTGAGCAGGCGATACTATAAGACCCTGTGTGAACAGTAATCGGAATGTGAGCAGGGGATACTATAGAGCTGGTGTGAACAGTAATCGGAGTGTGAGCAGGGGATACTATAGACTCGGTGTAATCTGAAATCCGAATGTGAGCAGGGGATACTATAGACCCTATGTAAACTGTAACCCGATTGCGAGCAGGGGATACTATAGACCCAGCCTGAACTGTAATCCTAGTGCGAGCAGGGGATACTATAGACCCAGCGTAAACTGTAATGCGAGTGCAATCGGGCTTACTATAGACCCACTGTGAAGTGTAATCCGAGTGTGAGCAGGGGCTACAATTGACCCGGTGTAAACTGTAATCCGAGGACGAACAGGGAATACTATAGCCCCTGCCTGAACTGTAATCCGAGAGTGCGCAGCGGATAATATAGACCGAGTGTAAACTGTAATCCGAGTGCGAGCAGGGGATACTATAGACCCAGTGTAAACTGTAATCCGAGTGCGAGCAGGATATACTATAGACCCAGTGTAAACTGTAATCCGAGTGCGAGCAGGGGAATACTATAGACCGGGTGTAAACTGTAATCCGAGCAGGGGATGCAATAGACCCAGTATAAACTGTAATCCGAGTACGAGCAGGTGATGCTACAGACCCAGCCTGAACTGTAATCAGAGTGTGAGCAGGGGATATTATAGACCCAGTCTAAACTGTGATCCGCGTGTGAGCAGGTGGTACTATAGACCCCTTGTAACCTGTAATCCGAGTGCGAGCAGGGGATACTATAGACACAGTGTAAATTGTAATCCGAGTGCGAACGGAGGATACTATAGACACAATGTAGACTGCAATCCAAGTGCAAGCAGGGGATACTGTAGACCCAACCCGAAGTGTAATCTGAGTGCGAGCAGGGGATACTATAGACACTGTGGAAACTGTAATCCGAGTGCTAGCAGAGGATACTATAGACCCAGTGTAAACGGTAATCCGAGTGCGAGCAGGGGATACTATAGACCCAGTGGAAACTGTAATCCTAGTGCGAGCAGGGGATACTGTAGACCCAGTGGAAACTGTAATCCGAGAGTGAGCAGGGGATACTATAGACACTGTGGAAACTGTAATCCGAGTGCTAGCAGAGGATACTATAGACCCAGTGTAAACGGTAATCCGAGTGCGAGCAGGGGATACTATAGACCCAGTGGAAACTGTAATCCTAGTGCGAGCAGGGGATACTATAGACCCAGTGGAAACTGTAATCCGAGAGTGAGCAGGGGATACTATAGACCCAGTGTGAACTGTAATCCGAGTCCGAGCAGGCGATACAATAGACCCAGTGTAAACTGTAATCCGAGTACGAGCAGGTGATGCTACAGACCCAGCCTGAACTGTAATCAGAGTGTGAGCAGGGGATATTATAGACCCAGTCTAAACTGTCATCCGAGTGTGAGCAGGTGGTACTATAGACCCCTTGTAACCTGTAATCCGAGTGTGAGCAGGCGATACTATAAGACCCTGTGTGAACAGTAATCGGAGTGTGAGCAGGGGATACTATAGAGCTGGTGTGAACAGTAATCGGAGTGTGAGCAGGGGATACTATAGACTCGGTGTAATCTGAAATCCGAATGTGAGCAGGGGATACTATAGACCCTATGTAAACTGTAACCCGATTGTGAGCAGGGGATACTATAGACCCAGTGTAAACTGTAATCCTAGTGCGAGCACGGGATACTAAAGACCCAGTGTAAACTGTAATCCGAGTGCGAGCAGGGGATATTATAGACCCAGTGTAAACTGTAATCCAAGTAGGGGATACTATAGACCAAGCCTGAAGTGTAATCCGAGAGTGAGCAGGGGATACTATAGACCTGGAGAAAGTGAGGTCTGCAGATGCTGGAGATCAAAGTTGAAACGTTATTGCTGGAACAGCACATCAGGTCAGGCAGCATCCAGGGAACAGGAGATTCGACGTTTTGGGCACAGGCCGAACAAGGGCCTGTGCCCGAAACGTCGAATCTCCTGTTCCCTGGATGCTGCCTGACCTGCTGTGCTGTTCCAGCAATAAAGTTTCAACATACTATAGACCTGGTATAACTTGTAATCGGAGTGAGAGCAGGCGATACTATAGACCCAGTGTAAACTGTAAGCCGAGTGCGATCGCGGGATACTATAGACCCAGTGTAAACTGTAATCCGAATGTGACCAGGGGAAACTATAGACCCAGTGTAAACTGTAATCCGAGTGCGAGCAGGGAATACTGTAGACCCGGTGTAAACTGTAATCTGAGTCGAGCAGGGATACCATAGACCCAGTGTAAACTATGATCCAAGTGCGAGCAGGGGATACCATAGACCCAGTGTAAACCGTAATCCGTGTGCGAACAGGGGATACCATAGACGCAGTGTAAACCATAATCTGTGTGCGAACAGGGGATACTATACACCCAGTGTAAACTGTAATCCGAGTGCGAGTAGGGGATACTATAGACCCAGTGTAAACTGTAATCCGAGTGCGAGCAGGGGTTACTATAGACACAGTGTAGACTGTAATCCGAGTGCGAGCAGGGGAATACTATAGACCGGGTGTAATCTGTAATCCGAGTGTGAGCAGGGGATGCAATAGACCCAGTATAAACTGTAATCCGAGTACGAGCAGGTGATGCTACAGACCCAGCCTGAACTGTAATCAGAGTGTGAGCAGGGGATATTATAGACCCAGTCTAAACTGTGATCCGCGTGTGAGCAAGTGGTACTATAGACCCCTTGTAACCTGTAATCCGAGTGCGAGTAGGGGATACTATAGACACAGTGTAAATTGTAATCCGAGTGCGAACGGAGGATACTATAGACACAATGTAGACTGCAATCCAAGTGCAAGCAGGGGATACTGTAGACCCAACCCGAAGTGTAATCTGAGTGCGAGCAGGGGATACTATAGACCCTGTGGAAACTGTAATCCGAGTGCTAGCAGAGGATACTATAGACCCAGTGTAAACGGTAATCCGAGTGCGAGCAGGGGATACTATAGACACAGTGGAAACTGTAATCCGAATGCGAGCAGTGGATACTGTAGACCCAGTGGAAACTGTAATCCGAGAGTGAGCAGGGGATACTATAGACCCAGTGTAAACGGTAATCCGAGTGCGAGCAGGGGATACTATAGACCCAGTGGAAACTGTAATCCTAGTGCGAGCAGGGGATACTGTAGACCCAGTGGAAACTATAATCCGAGAGTGAGCAGGGGATACTATAGACCCAGTGTGAACTGTAATCCGAGTCCGTGCAGGCGATACAATAGACCCAGTGTAAACTGTAATCCGAGTGCGAGCAGGGGATGCTATAGACCCAGCCTGAACTGTAATCCGAGTGCGAGCAGGAAATACTATAGACCCAATGTAAACTGTAATCCGAGTGTGAGTAGGGGATACTGTAGACCCAGTCTGAACTGTAATCTGAGTGTGAGTAGGGGATACTGTAGACCTGGCCGAAACTGTAATCCTAGTGCGAGCAGGGGATGCTATAGACCCAGCCTGAACTGTAATCTGAGTGCGAGCAGGAAATACTATAGACCCAATGTAAACTGTAAACCAAGTGCGAGCAGGGAATACAATAGACCCAATGTAAACTGTAATCCGAGTGCGAGCCGGGGATGCTATAGACACAGTGTAAACTGTAATCTGAGTGCGAACGGAGGATACTGTAGACGCAATGTAAACTGCAATTCAAGTGCGATCAGGGGATACTATAGACCCAGCCTGAACTGTAATCCGAGTGTGAGCAGGGGATACTATAGACCCAGTGTAAACTGTAATCCAAGTGCGAGCCGGGGATACTATAGACCCAGCCTGAACTGTAATCCGAGTCCGAGCAGGCGATACGATAGACGCAGTGTAAACTGTAATCCGAGTGCGAGCAGGGGATGCTATAGACACAGTGTAAATTGTAATCCGAGTGCGAACGGTGGATACTATAGACACAATGTAGACTGCAATCCAAGTGTGAGCAGAGGATACTATCGACCCAGTGTAAACTGTAATCCTAGTGTGAGCATGGGATACTGTAGACCCAGTGTAAACTGTAATCCTAGTGCGAGCAGGGGATACTATAGACCCAGTGTGAACTGTAATCCTGGTGTGAACAAGGGATACTGTACACCGAGTGTAAACTGTAATCCGAGCGCGAGCAAGGGATACTGTCGACCCAGTGTAAACTGTAATCCGAGTATGAGCAAGAGATACTATAGACCCAGTGTGAACTGTAATCCGAGTGCAAGCAGGGGATACTATAGACCCAGTGTAAACTGTAATCCGAGTATGAGCAAGAGATACTATAGACCCAGTGTGAACTGTAATCCGAGTGCAAGCAGGGGATACTATAGACCCAGTGGAAACTGTAATCCTAGTGTGAGCAGGGGATACTGTAGACCCAGTGTAAACTGTAATCCGAGTGCGAGCAGGGGATACTATAGACCCAGCCTGAACTGTAATCCGAGTGCGAGCTGGGGATACTATAGACCCAGCTTGAACTGTAATCCAAGTGCGAGCCGGGGATGCTATAGACCCAGCTTGAACTGTAATCCGAGTGTGAGCAGGGAATACTATAGACCCAGCCTGAACTGTAATCCGAGTGCGAGCAGGGGATACTATAGACCCAGCCTGAACTGTAATCCGAGTCCGAGCAGGCGATACGATAGACCCAGTGTAAACTGTAATCCTAGTGCAAGCAGGTGATGCTACAGACCCAGCCTGAACTGTAATCCGAGTGCAAGCAGGGAATACTATAGACCCAATGTAGTCTGTAATCCGAGTGCGAGCAGGGGATGCTATAGACACAGTGTAAATTGTAATCCGAGTGCGAATGGTGGATACTATAGACACAATGTAGACTGCAATCCAAGTGCGAGCGGGGGATACTGTAGACCCAGTGGAAACTGTAATCCGAGAGTGAGCAGGGGATACTATAGACCCAGCCTGAACTGTAATCCGAGTGCGAGCAGGCGATACGAAAGACCCAGTATAAAGTGTAATCCTAGTGCGAGCCGGGGATGCTATAGACCCAGCCTGAACTGTAATCCGAGTGCGAGCAGGGGATACTATTAACCCACTGTAAACTCTAATCCGAGTGTTAGCAGGGGATACTATAGACCCACTGTAAACTGTAATCCTAGTGCGAGCACGGGATACTATAGACCCAGTGTAAACTGTAATCCGAGTGCGAGCAGGGGCTACTATAGACCCAGTGTAAACTGTAATCCGAGTGTGAGCAGAGGATACTCTCGGCCCAGTTTAAACTCTAATCTGAGTGCATGCAGGGGATACTATAGACCCAGCCTGAAATGTAAACAGAATATGAGCAGGGGGTACCATAGGCCCTGTGTAAACCGTAATCCGAGTGCGAGCAGGGGATACTATAGACACAGTGTAAACTGTAATCCGAGTGCGAGCAGGGGATACTATAGACCCAGCGTAAACTGTAATGCGAGTGCAATCGGGCTTACTATAGACCCAGTGTGAAGTGTAATCCGAGTGTGAGCAGGGGCTACAATTGACCCGGTGTAAACTGTAATCCGAGGGCGAACAGGGAATACTATAGCCCCTGCCTGAACTGTAATCCGAGAGTGAGCAGCGGATAATATAGTCCGAGTGTAAACTGTAATCCGAGTGCGAGCAGGGGATACTATAGACCCAGTGTAAACTGAAATCCGTGTGCGAGCAGGATATACTCTAGACCCAGTGTAAACTGTAATCCTAGTGTGAGCAGGGGATACTATAGACCCAGCCTGAACTTTAATCTGAGTGCGAACAGGGGATACTATAGACCCAGTATAAACTGTACTCCGAGTGCGAGTAGGGGATACCATAGACCCAGTGTAAACTGTAATCCCAGTGCGAGTAGGGAATACTATAGACCCAGTGTAAACTGGAACCCTAGTGCGAGCAGGCGATACTATAGACGCAGTGTAAACTGTAATCCGACGCGAGCAGGGGATGCAATAGACCCAGTATAAACTGTAATCCGAGTGTGAGCAGGGGATACTATAGTCCCAGTGTAAACTGTAATCTGAGTGCGATCGGGGGATACTATAGACCCACTGTAAACTGTAATCCAAGCGCGAGCAGGGAATACCATAGACCCAATGTAAACTGTAATCCGAGCGTGTGCAGGGGATACCATAGACCCAGTGTAAACCATAATCCGTGTGCGAACAGGGGATACCATAGACCCAGTGTGAACTGTAATCCGAGCGTGTGCAGGGGATACCATAGACCCAGTGTAAACCATAATCCGTGTGCGAACAGGGGATACCATAGACCCAGTGTGAACTGTAATCCGAGTGTGAGCAGGGGATACTATAGACCCAGTGTAAACTGTAATCCGAGTGCGAACAGGGGATGCAATAGACCCAGTATAAACTGTAATCCGAGTACGAGCAGGTGATGCTACAGACCCAGCCTGAACTGTAATCAGAGTGTGAGCAGGGGATATTATAGACCCAGTCTAAACAGTCATCCGAGTGTGAGCAGGTGATACTATAGACCCCTTGTAACCTGTAATCCGAGTGTGAGCAGGCGATACTATAAGACCCTGTGTGAACAGTAATCGGAATGTGAGCAGGGGATACTATAGAGCTGGTGTGAACAGTAATCGGAGTGTGAGCAGGGGATACTATAGACTCGGTGTAATCTGAAATCCGAATGTGAGCAGGGGATACTATAGACCCTATGTAAACTGTAACCCGATTGCGAGCAGGGGATACTATAGACCCAGCCTGAACTGTAATCCTAGTGCGAGCAGGGGATACTATAGACCCAGCGTAAACTGTAATGCGAGTGCAATCGGGCTTACTATAGACCCACTGTGAAGTGTAATCCGAGTGTGAGCAGGGGCTACAATTGACCCGGTGTAAACTGTAATCCGAGGACGAACAGGGAATACTATAGCCCCTGCCTGAACTGTAATCCGAGAGTGCGCAGCGGATAATATAGACCGAGTGTAAACTGTAATCCGAGTGCGAGCAGGGGATACTATAGACCCAGTGTAAACTGTAATCCGAGTGCGAGCAGGATATACTATAGACCCAGTGTAAACTGTAATCCGAGTGCGAGCAGGGGAATACTATAGACCGGGTGTAAACTGTAATCCGAGCAGGGGATGCAATAGACCCAGTATAAACTGTAATCCGAGTACGAGCAGGTGATGCTACAGACCCAGCCTGAACTGTAATCAGAGTGTGAGCAGGGGATATTATAGACCCAGTCTAAACTGTGATCCGCGTGTGAGCAGGTGGTACTATAGACCCCTTGTAACCTGTAATCCGAGTGCGAGCAGGGGATACTATAGACACAGTGTAAATTGTAATCCGAGTGCGAACGGAGGATACTATAGACACAATGTAGACTGCAATCCAAGTGCAAGCAGGGGATACTGTAGACCCAACCCGAAGTGTAATCTGAGTGCGAGCAGGGGATACTATAGACACTGTGGAAACTGTAATCCGAGTGCTAGCAGAGGATACTATAGACCCAGTGTAAACGGTAATCCGAGTGCGAGCAGGGGATACTATAGACCCAGTGGAAACTGTAATCCTAGTGCGAGCAGGGGATACTGTAGACCCAGTGGAAACTGTAATCCGAGAGTGAGCAGGGGATACTATAGACACTGTGGAAACTGTAATCCGAGTGCTAGCAGAGGATACTATAGACCCAGTGTAAACGGTAATCCGAGTGCGAGCAGGGGATACTATAGACCCAGTGGAAACTGTAATCCTAGTGCGAGCAGGGGATACTATAGACCCAGTGGAAACTGTAATCCGAGAGTGAGCAGGGGATACTATAGACCCAGTGTGAACTGTAATCCGAGTCCGAGCAGGCGATACAATAGACCCAGTGTAAACTGTAATCCGAGTACGAGCAGGTGATGCTACAGACCCAGCCTGAACTGTAATCAGAGTGTGAGCAGGGGATATTATAGACCCAGTCTAAACTGTCATCCGAGTGTGAGCAGGTGGTACTATAGACCCCTTGTAACCTGTAATCCGAGTGTGAGCAGGCGATACTATAAGACCCTGTGTGAACAGTAATCGGAGTGTGAGCAGGGGATACTATAGAGCTGGTGTGAACAGTAATCGGAGTGTGAGCAGGGGATACTATAGACTCGGTGTAATCTGAAATCCGAATGTGAGCAGGGGATACTATAGACCCTATGTAAACTGTAACCCGATTGCGAGCAGGGGATACTATAGACCCAGTGTAAACTGTAATCCTAGTGCGAGCACGGGATACTAAAGACCCAGTGTAAACTGTAATCCGAGTGCGAGCAGGGGATATTATAGACCCAGTGTAAACTGTAATCCAAGTAGGGGATACTATAGACCAAGCCTGAAGTGTAATCCGAGAGTGAGCAGGGGATACTATAGACCTGGAGAAAGTGAGGTCTGCAGATGCTGGAGATCAAAGTTGAAACGTTATTGCTGGAACAGCACATCAGGTCAGGCAGCATCCAGGGAACAGGAGATTCGACGTTTTGGGCACAGGCCGAACAAGGGCCTGTGCCCGAAACGTCGAATCTCCTGTTCCCTGGATGCTGCCTGACCTGCTGTGCTGTTCCAGCAATAAAATTTCAACATACTATAGACCTGGTATAACTTGTAATCGGAGTGAGAGCAGGCGATACTATAGACCCAGTGTAAACTGTAAGCCGAGTGCGATCGCGGGATACTATAGACCCAGTGTAAACTGTAATCCGAATGTGACCAGGGGAAACTATAGACCCAGTGTAAACTGTAATCCGAGTGCGAGCAGGGAATACTGTAGACCCGGTGTAAACTGTAATCTGAGTCGAGCAGGGGATACCATAGACCCAGTGTAAACTATGATCCAAGTGCGAGCAGGGGATACCATAGACCCAGTGTAAACCGTAATCCGTGTGCGAACAGGGGATACCATAGACGCAGTGTAAACCATAATCTGTGTGCGAACAGGGGATACTATACACCCAGTGTAAACTGTAATCCGAGTGCGAGTAGGGGATACTATAGACCCAGTGTAAACTGTAATCCGAGTGTGAACAAGGGAGACTGTACACCGAGTGTAAACTGTAATCCGAGCGCGAGCAAGGGATACTGTACACCGAGTGTAAACTGTAATCCGAGTGCAAGCAGGGGGTACGATAGACCTAGTGTAAACTGTAATCCTAGTGCGAGCAGGGGATACTATAGACCCAGTGTGAACTGTAATCCTAGTGTGAACAGGGGATACTGTACACCGAGTGTAAACTGTAATCCTAGTGCGAGCAGAGAATACTGTACACAGAGTGTAAACTGTAATCCGAGTGCAAGCAGGGGGTACGATAGACCTAGTGTAAACTGTAATCCAAGCGCGAGCAAGGGATACTGTAGACCCAGTGTGAACTGTAATTCGAGTGCAAGCAGGGGATACTATAGACCCAGTGTAAACTGTAATCCTAGTGTGAGCAGGGGATACTATAGACCCAGTGTAAACTAATCCGAGTGCGAGCAGAGGATACTATAGACCCAGTGTAAACTGTAATCCTAGTGTGAGCAGGGGATACTGTAGACCCAGTGTAAACTGTAAACCGAGTGCGAGCAGGGGATACCATAGACCCAGTGTGAACTGTAATCCGAGTGCGAGCAGGGGATACTATAGACCCGGTGTGAACTGTAATCCGAGTGCGAGCAGGGGAATACTATAGACCCAGTGGAAACTGTAATCCTAGTGCGAGCAGGGGATACGGTAGACCCAGTGTAAACTGTAATCCGAGAGTGAGCAGGGGATACTATAGACCCAGTGTAAACTGTAATCCTAGTGCGAGCAGGGGATGCTATACACCCAGCCTGAACTGTATTCCGAGTGCGAGCAGGGAATACTATAGACCCAGTGTAAACTGTAATCCGAGTGCGAGCAGGGGATACTATAGACATAGTGTAAATTGTAATCCGAGTGCGAACGGAGGATACTATAGACACAATGTAGACTGCAATCCAAGTGCAAGCAGGGGATACTATAGACCCAACCCGAAGTGTAATCCGAGTACGAGCAGGGGATACGATAGACCCAGTGGAAACCGTAATCCGAGTGCTAGCAGAGGATACTATAGACGGGTGTAAACGGTAATCCGAGTGCGAGCAGGGGATACGATAGACCCAGTGGAAACTGTAATCAGAGTGCTAGCAGAGGATACTATAGACCCAGTGTAAACGGTAATCCGAGTGCGAGCAGGGGATACTATAGACCCAGCCTGAACTGTAATCCGAGTGCGAGCAGGGAATATTATAGACCCAATGTAAACTGTAATCCGAGTGCGAGCAGGGGATGCTATAGACACAGTGTAAATTGTAATTTGAGTGCGAACGGTGGATACTATAGACACAATGTAGACTGCAATCCAAGTGCGAGCAGGGGATACTATAGACCCAACCTGAAGTGTAATCCGAGTGTGAGCAGGGGATACTATAGACCCAGTGTAAACTGTAATACGAGTGCGAGCAGGGGATAATATAGAACCAGCCTGAACTGTAATGGGAGTGTGAGCAGGGGCTACAATAGACCCAGTGTAAACTGTAATCCGAGTGCGAACAGGTGATACTATAGACCCAGTGTAAACTGTAATCCGAATGCGAGCAGGGGATACTGTGGACCCAGCATGAACTGTAATCCAAGTGCGAGCAGGGGATACTATAGACCCAGCCAGAACTGTAATCTGAGTGTGAGTACGGGATACTATAGACTCAGTGTAAACTATAATCCAAGTGCGAGCAGGGGATACTATAGACCCAGTGTGAACTGTAATCCTAGTGTGAACAAGGGATACTGTACACCGAGTGTAAACTGTAATCCGAGCGCGAGCAAGGGATACTGTAGACCCAGCCTGAACTGTAATCCGAGTGCGAGCAGGGGATACGATAGACCCAGCCTGAACTGTAATCTGAGTGTGAGTAGGGGATACTGTAGACCCAGTGTGAACTGTAATCCGAGCGTGTGCAGGGGATACCATAGACCCAGTGTAAACCATAATCCGTGTGCGAACAGGGGATACCATAGACCCAGTGTGAACTGTAATCCGTGTGTGAGCAGGGGATACTATAGACCCAGTGTAAACTGTAATCCGAGTGCGAGCAGGGGATGCAATAGACCCAGTATAAACTGTAATCCGAGTACGAGCAGGTGATGCTACAGACCCAGTCTGAACTGTAATCCGAGTGTGAGTAGGGGATACTGTAGACCCAGCCTGAACTGTAATCCGAGTGCGAGCAGGGGATACTATAGACCCAGTGTAAACTGTAATCCGAGTGCGAGCAGGGGATACTATAGACACAGTGGAAATTGTAATCCGAGTGTGAACAAGGGATACTGTACACCGAGTGTAAACTGTAATCCGAGCGCGAGCAAGGGATACTGTAGACCCAGTGTGAACTGTAATCCGAGTGCAAGCAGGGGGTACTATAGACCCAATGTAAACTGTAATCTTAGTGCGAGCAGGGGATGCTATAGACCCAGTGTAAACTGAAATCTTAGTGCGAGCAGGGGATGCTATAGACACAGTGTAAATTGTAATCCGAGTGCGAACGGTGGATACTATAGACACAATGTAGACTGCAATCCAAGTGTGAGCAGAGGATACTATCGACCCAGTGTAAACTGTAATCCTAGTGTGAGCATGGGATACTGTAGACCCAGTGTAAACTGTAATCCTAGTGCGAGCAGGGGATACTATAGACCCAGTGTGAACTGTAATCCTGGTGTGAACAAGGGATACTGTACACCGAGTGTAAACTGTAATCCGAGCGTGAGCAAGGGATACTGTAGACCCAGTGTAAACTGTAATCCGAGTATGAGCAAGAGATACTATAGACCCAGTGTGAACTGTAATCCGAGTGCAAGCAGGGGATACTATAGACCCAGTGTAAACTGTAATCCGAGTATGAGCAAGAGATACTATAGACCCAGTGTGAACTGTAATCCGAGTGCAAGCAGGGGATACTATAGACCCAGTGGAAACTGTAATCCTAGTGTGAGCAGGGGATACTGTAGACCCAGTGTAAACTGTAATCCGAGTGCGAGCAGGGGATACTATAGACCCAGCCTGAACTGTAATCCGAGTGCGAGCTGGGGATACTATAGACCCAGCTTGAACTGTAATCCAAGTGCGAGCCGGGGATGCTATAGACCCAGCTTGAACTGTAATCCGAGTGTGAGCAGGGAATACTATAGACCCAGCCTGAACTGTAATCCGAGTGCGAGCAGGGGATACTATAGACCCAGCCTGAACTGTAATCCGAGTCCGAGCAGGCGATACGATAGACCCAGTGTAAACTGTAATCCTAGTGCAAGCAGGTGATGCTACAGACCCAGCCTGAACTGTAATCCGAGTGCAAGCAGGGAATACTATAGACCCAATGTAGTCTGTAATCCGAGTGCGAGCAGGGGATGCTATAGACACAGTGTAAATTGTAATCCGAGTGCGAATGGTGGATACTATAGACACAATGTAGACTGCAATCCAAGTGCGAGCGGGGGATACTGTAGACCCAGTGGAAACTGTAATCCGAGAGTGAGCAGGGGATACTATAGACCCAGCCTGAACTGTAATCCGAGTGCGAGCAGGCGATACGAAAGACCCAGTATAAAGTGTAATCCTAGTGCGAGCCGGGGATGCTATAGACCCAGCCTGAACTGTAATCCGAGTGCGAGCAGGGGATACTATTAACCCACTGTAAACTCTAATCCGAGTGTTAGCAGGGGATACTATAGACCCACTGTAAACTGTAATCCTAGTGCGAGCACGGGATACTATAGACCCAGTGTAAACTGTAATCCCAGTGCGAGTAGGGAATACTATAGACCCAGTGTAAACTGTAATCCGAGTGCGAGCAGGGGCTACTATAGACCCAGTGTAAACTGTAATCCGAGTGTGAGCAGAGGATACTCTCGGCCCAGTTTAAACTCTAATCTGAGTGCATGCAGGGGATACTATAGACCCAGCCTGAAATGTAAACAGAATATGAGCAGGGGATACCATAGGCCCTGTGTAAACCGTAATCCGAGTGCGAGCAGGGGATACTATAGACACAGTGTAAACTGTAATCCGAGTGCGAGCAGGGGATACTATAGACCCAGCGTAAACTGTAATGCGAGTGCAATCGGGCTTACTATAGACCCAGTGTGAAGTGTAATCCGAGTGTGAGCAGGGGCTACAATTGACCCGGTGTAAACTGTAATCCGAGGGCGAACAGGGAATACTATAGCCCCTGCCTGAACTGTAATCCGAGAGTGAGCAGCGGATAATATAGTCCGAGTGTAAACTGTAATCCGAGTGCGAGCAGGGGATACTATAGACCCAGTGTAAACTGAAATCCGTGTGCGAGCAGGATATACTCTAGACCCAGTGTAAACTGTAATCCTAGTGTGAGCAGGGGATACTATAGACCCAGCCTGAACTGTAATCTGAGTGCGAACAGGGGATACTATAGACCCAGTATAAACTGTACTCCGAGTGCGAGTAGGGGATACCATAGACCCAGTGTAAACTGTAATCCCAGTGCGAGTAGGGAATACTATAGACCCAGTGTAAACTGGAACCCTAGTGCGAGCAGGCGATACTATAGACGCAGTGTAAACTGTAATCCGACGCGAGCAGGGGATGCAATAGACCCAGTATAAACTGTAATCCGAGTGCGAGCAGGGGATACTATAGTCCCAGTGTAAACTGTAATCTGAGTGCGATCGGGGGATACTATAGACCCACTGTAAACTGTAATCCAAGCGCGAGCAGGGAATACCATAGACCCAGTGTAAACTGTAATCCGAGCGTGTGCAGGGGATACCATAGACCCAGTGTAAACCATAATCCGTGTGCGAACAGGGGATACCATAGACCCAGTGTGAACTGTAATCCGAGCGTGTGCAGGGGATACCATAGACCCAGTGTAAACCATAATCCGTGTGCGAACAGGGGATACCATAGACCCAGTGTGAACTGTAATCCGAGTGTGAGCAGGGGATACTATAGACCCAGTGTAAACTGTAATCCGAGTGCGAACAGGGGATGCAATAGACCCAGTATAAACTGTAATCCGAGTACGAGCAGGTGATGCTACAGACCCAGCCTGAACTGTAATCAGAGTGTGAGCAGGGGATATTATAGACCCAGTCTAAACAGTCATCCGAGTGTGAGCAGGTGATACTATAGACCCCTTGTAACCTGTAATCCGAGTGTGAGCAGGCGATACTATAAGACCCTGTGTGAACAGTAATCGGAATGTGAGCAGGGGATACTATAGAGCTGGTGTGAACAGTAATCGGAGTGTGAGCAGGGGATACTATAGACTCGGTGTAATCTGAAATCCGAATGTGAGCAGGGGATACTATAGACCCTATGTAAACTGTAACCCGATTGTGAGCAGGGGATACTATAGACCAAGCCTGAACTGTAATCCTAGTGCGAGCAGGGGATACTATAGACCCAGCGTAAACTGTAATGCGAGTGCAATCGGGCTTACTATAGACCCACTGTGAAGTGTAATACGAGTGTGAGCAGGGGCTACAATTGACCCGGTGTAAACTGTAATCCGAGGGCGAACAGGGAATACTATAGCCCCTGCCTGAACTGTAATCCGAGAGTGCGCAGCGGATAATATAGACCGAGTGTAAACTGTAATCCGAGTGCGAGCAGGGGATACTATAGACCCAGTGTAAACTGTAATCCGAGTGCGAGCAGGATATACTATAGACCCAGTGTAAACTGTAATCCCAGTGCGAGTAGGGAATACTATAGACCCAGTGTAAACTGGAACCCTAGTGCGAGCAGGCGATACTATAGACGCAGTGTAAACTGTAATCCGACGCGAGCAGGGGATGCAATAGACCCAGTATAATTTGTAATCCGAGTGCGAGCAGGGGATACTATAGTCCCAGTGTAAACTGTAATCTGAGTGCGATCGGGGGATACTATAGACCCACTGTAAACTGTAATCCAAGCGCGAGCAGGGAATACCATAGACCCAGTGTGAACTGTTCTCCGAGCGTGTGCAGGGGATACCATAGACCCAGTGTAAACTGTAATCCGAGTGCGAGCAGGGGAATACTATAGACCGGGTGTAAACTGTAATCCGAGCAGGGGATGCAATAGACCCAGTATAAACTGTAATCCGAGTACGAGCAGGTGATGCTACAGACCCAGCCTGAACTGTAATCAGAGTGTGAGCAGGGGATATTATAGACCCAGTCTAAACTGTGATCCGCGTGTGAGCAGGTGGTACTATAGACCCCTTGTAACCTGTAATCCGAGTGCGAGCAGGGGATACTATAGACACAGTGTAAATTGTAATCCGAGTGCGAACGGAGGATACTATAGACACAATGTAGACTGCAATCCAAGTGCAAGCAGGGGATACTGTAGACCCAACCCGAAGTGTAATCTGAGTGCGAGCAGGGGATACTATAGACACTGTGGAAACTGTAATCCGAGTGCTAGCAGAGGATACTATAGACCCAGTGTAAACGGTAATCCGAGTGCGAGCAGGGGATACTATAGACCCAGTGGAAACTGTAATCCTAGTGCGAGCAGGGGATACTGTAGACCCAGTGGAAACTGTAATCCGAGAGTGAGCAGGGGATACTATAGACACTGTGGAAACTGTAATCCGAGTGCTAGCAGAGGATACTATAGACCCAGTGTAAACGGTAATCCGAGTGCGAGCAGGGGATACTATAGACCCAGTGGAAACTGTAATCCTAGTGCGAGCAGGGGATACTATAGACCCAGTGGAAACTGTAATCCGAGAGTGAGCAGGGGATACTATAGACCCAGTGTGAACTGTAATCCGAGTCCGAGCAGGCGATACAATAGACCCAGTGTAAACTGTAATCCGAGTACGAGCAGGTGATGCTACAGACCCAGCCTGAACTGTAATCAGAGTGTGAGCAGGGGATATTATAGACCCAGTCTAAACTGTCATCCGAGTGTGAGCAGGTGGTACTATAGACCCCTTGTAACCTGTAATCCGAGTGTGAGCAGGCGATACTATAAGACCCTGTGTGAACAGTAATCGGAGTGTGAGCAGGGGATACTATAGAGCTGGTGTGAACAGTAATCGGAGTGTGAGCAGGGGATACTATAGACTCGGTGTAATCTGAAATCCGAATGTGAGCAGGGGATACTATAGACCCTATGTAAACTGTAACCCGATTGCGAGCAGGGGATACTATAGACCCAGTGTAAACTGTAATCCTAGTGCGAGCACGGGATACTAAAGACCCAGTGTAAACTGTAATCCGAGTGCGAGCAGGGGATATTATAGACCCAGTGTAAACTGTAATCCAAGTAGGGGATACTATAGACCAAGCCTGAAGTGTAATCCGAGAGTGAGCAGGGGATACTATAGACCTGGAGAAAGTGAGGTCTGCAGATGCTGGAGATCAAAGTTGAAACGTTATTGCTGGAACAGCACATCAGGTCAGGCAGCATCCAGGGAACAGGAGATTCGACGTTTTGGGCACAGGCCGAACAAGGGCCTGTGCCCGAAACGTCGAATCTCCTGTTCCCTGGATGCTGCCTGACCTGCTGTGCTGTTCCAGCAATAAAGTTTCAACATACTATAGACCTGGTATAACTTGTAATCGGAGTGAGAGCAGGCGATACTATAGACCCAGTGTAAACTGTAAGCCGAGTGCGATCGCGGGATACTATAGACCCAGTGTAAACTGTAATCCGAATGTGACCAGGGGAAACTATAGACCCAGTGTAAACTGTAATCCGAGTGCGAGCAGGGAATACTGTAGACCCGGTGTAAACTGTAATCTGAGTCGAGCAGGGATACCATAGACCCAGTGTAAACTATGATCCAAGTGCGAGCAGGGGATACCATAGACCCAGTGTAAACCGTAATCCGTGTGCGAACGGGGGATACCATAGACGCAGTGTAAACCATAATCTGTGTGCGAACAGGGGATACTATACACCCAGTGTAAACTGTAATCCGAGTGCGAGTAGGGGATACTATAGACCCAGTGTAAACTGTAATCCGAGTGCGAGCAGGGGTTACTATAGACACAGTGTAGACTGTAATCCGAGTGCGAGCAGGGGAATACTATAGACCGGGTGTAATCTGTAATCCGAGTGTGAGCAGGGGATGCAATAGACCCAGTATAAACTGTAATCCGAGTACGAGCAGGTGATGCTACAGACCCAGCCTGAACTGTAATCAGAGTGTGAGCAGGGGATATTATAGACCCAGTCTAAACTGTGATCCGCGTGTGAGCAAGTGGTACTATAGACCCCTTGTAACCTGTAATCCGAGTGCGAGTAGGGGATACTATAGACACAGTGTAAATTGTAATCCGAGTGCGAACGGAGGATACTATAGACACAATGTAGACTGCAATCCAAGTGCAAGCAGGGGATACTGTAGACCCAACCCGAAGTGTAATCTGAGTGCGAGCAGGGGATACTATAGACCCTGTGGAAACTGTAATCCGAGTGCTAGCAGAGGATACTATAGACCCAGTGTAAACGGTAATCCGAGTGCGAGCAGGGGATACTATAGACACAGTGGAAACTGTAATCCGAATGCGAGCAGTGGATACTGTAGACCCAGTGGAAACTGTAATCCGAGAGTGAGCAGGGGATACTATAGACCCAGTGTAAACGGTAATCCGAGTGCGAGCAGGGGATACTATAGACCCAGTGGAAACTGTAATCCTAGTGCGAGCAGGGGATACTGTAGACCCAGTGGAAACTATAATCCGAGAGTGAGCAGGGGATACTATAGACCCAGTGTGAACTGTAATCCGAGTCCGTGCAGGCGATACAATAGACCCAGTGTAAACTGTAATCCGAGTGCGAGCAGGGGATGCTATAGACCCAGCCTGAACTGTAATCCGAGTGCGAGCAGGAAATACTATAGACCCAATGTAAACTGTAATCCGAGTGTGAGTAGGGGATACTGTAGACCCAGTCTGAACTGTAATCCGAGTGTGAGTAGGGGATACTGTAGACCTGGCCGAAACTGTAATCCTAGTGCGAGCAGGGGATGCTATAGACCCAGCCTGAACTGTAATCTGAGTGCGAGCAGGAAATACTATAGACCCAATGTAAACTGTAAACCAAGTGCGAGCAGGGAATACAATAGACCCAATGTAAACTGTAATCCGAGTGCGAGCCGGGGATGCTATAGACACAGTGTAAACTGTAATCTGAGTGCGAACGGAGGATACTGTAGACGCAATGTAAACTGCAATTCAAGTGCGATCAGGGGATACTATAGACCCAGCCTGAACTGTAATCCGAGTGTGAGCAGGGGATACTATAGACCCAGTGTAAACTGTAATCCAAGTGCGAGCCGGGGATACTATAGACCCAGCCTGAACTGTAATCCGAGTCCGAGCAGGCGATACGATAGACGCAGTGTAAACTGTAATCCGAGTGCGAGCAGGGGATGCTATAGACACAGTGTAAATTGTAATCCGAGTGCGAACGGTGGATACTATAGACACAATGTAGACTGCAATCCAAGTGCGAGCAGGGGATACTATAGACCCAACCCGAAGTGTAATCTGAGTGCGAGCAGGGGATACTATAGACCCAGTGTGAACTGTAATCCGAGTGCGAGCAGGGGATACTATAGACCCAGTATAAACTATAATCCAAGTGCGAGCAGGGGATACTATAGACCCAGTGTGAACTGTAATCCGAGTGCGAGCAGGCGATACGAAAGACCCAGTATAAAGTGTAATCCTAGTGCGAGCCGGGGATGCTCTAGACCCAGCCTGAACTGTAATCCGAGTGCGAGCAGGGGATACTATTAACCCAGTGTAAACTCTAATCCGAGTGTTAGCAGGGGATACTATAGACCCACTGTAAACTGTAATCCTAGTGCGAGCACGGGATACTATAGACCCAGTGTAAACTGTAATCCGAGTGCCAGCAGGGGATGGAATAGACCCAGTATAAACTGTAATCCGAGTACGAGCAGGTGATGCTACAGACCCAGCCTGAACTGTAATCAGAGTGTGAGCAGGGGATATTATAGACCCAGTCTAAACTGTCATCTGCGTGTGAGCACGTGGTACTATAGACCCCTTGTAACCTGTAATCCGAGTGCGAGCAGGGGATACTATAGACACAGTGTAAATTGTAATCCGAGTGCGAACGGAGAATACTATAGACACAATGTAGACTGCAATCCAAGTGCAAGCAGGGGATACTGTAGACCCAACCCGAAGTGTAATCTGAGTGCGAGCAGGGGATACTATAGACACTGTGGAAACTGTAATCCGAGTGCTAGCAGAGGATACTATAGACGCAGTGTAAACTGTAATCCGACGCGAGCAGGGGATGCAATAGACCCAGTATAATTTGTAATCCGAGTGCTAGCAGAGGATACTATAGACGCAGTGTAAACTGTAATCCGACGCGAGCAGGGGATGCAATAGACCCAGTATAATTTGTAATCCGAGTGCGAGCAGGGGATACTATAGTCCCAGTGTAAACTGTAATCTGAGTGCGATCGGGGGATACTATAGACCCACTGTAAACTGTAATCCAAGCGCGAGCAGGGAATACCATAGACCCAGTGTGAACTGTAATCCGAGCGTGTGCAGGGGATACCATAGACCCAGTGTAAACTGTAATCCGAGTGCGAGCAGGGGAATACTATAGACCGGGTGTAAACTGTAATCCGAGCAGGGGATGCAATAGACCCAGTATAAACTGTAATCCGAGTACGAGCAGGTGATGCTACAGACCAAGCCTGAACTGTAATCAGAGTGTGAGCAGGGGATATTATAGACCCAGTCTAAACTGTGATCCGCGTGTGAGCAAGTGGTACTATAGACCCCTTGTAACCTGTAATCCGAGTGCGAGTAGGGGATACTATAGACACAGTGTAAATTGTAATCCGAGTGCGAACGGAGGATACTATAGACACAATGTAGACTGCAATCCAAGTGCAAGCAGGGGATACTGTAGACCCAACCCGAAGTGTAATCTGAGTGCGAGCAGGGTATACTATAGACCCTGTGGAAACTGTAATCCGAGTGCTAGCAGAGGATACTATAGACCCAGTGTAAACGGTAATCCGAGTGCGAGCAGGGGTACTATAGACACAGTGGAAACTGTAATCCTAGTGCGAGCAGGGGATACTGTAGACCCAGTGGAAACTGTAATCCGAGAGTGAGCAGGGGATACTATAGACACTGTGGAAACTGTAATCCAAGTGCTAGCAGAGGATACTATAGACCCAGTGTAAACGGTAATCCGAGTGCGAGCAGGGGATACTATAGACCCAGTGGAAACTGTAATCCTAGTGCGAGCAGGGGATACTGTAGACCCAGTGGAAACTATAATCCGAGAGTGAGCAGGGGATACTATAGACCCAGTGTGAACTGTAATCCGAGTGCGAGCAGGCGATACAATAGACCCAGTGTAAACTGTAATCCGAGTGTGAGTAGGGGATACTGTAGACCCAGTCTGAACTGTAATCCGAGTGTGAGTAGGGGATACTGTAGACCTGGCCGAAACTGTAATCCTAGTGCGAGCAGGGGATGCTATAGACCCAGCCTGAACTGTAATCTGAGTGCGAGCAGGAAATACTATAGACCCAATGTAAACTGTAAACCAAGTGCGAGCAGGGAATACAATAGACCCAATGTAAACTGTAATCCGAGTGCGAGCCGGGGATGCTATAGACACAGTGTAAACTGTAATCTGAGTGCGAACGGAGGATACTGTAGACGCAATGTAAACTGCAATTCAAGTGCGATCAGGGGATACTATAGACCCAGCCTGAACTGTAATCCGAGTGTGAGCAGGCGATACAATAGACCCAGTGTAAACTGTAATCCGAGTACGAGCAGGTGATGCTACAGACCCAGCCTGAACTGTAATCAGAGTGTGAGCAGGGGATATTATAGACCCAGTCTAAACTGTCATCCGAGTGTGAGCAGGTGGTACTATAGACCCCTTGTAACCTGTAATCCGAGTGTGAGCAGGCGATACTATAAGACCCTGTGTGAACAGTAATCGGAGTGTGAGCAGGGGATACTATAGAGCTGGTGTGAACAGTAATCGGAGTGTGAGCAGGGGATACTATAGACTCGGTGTAATCTGAAATCCGAATGTGAGCAGGGGATACTATAGACCCAGTATAAACTGTAATCCGAGTACGAGCAGGGGAATACTATAGACCGGGTGTAATCTGTAATCCGAGTGTGAGCAGGGGATATTATAGACCCAGTCTAAACTGTGATCCACGTGTGAGCAAGTGGTACTATAGACCCCTTGTAACCTGTAATCCGAGTGCGAGCAGGGGATACTATAGACACAGTGTAAATTGTAATCCGAGTGCGAACGGTGGATACTATAGACACAATGTAGACTGCAATCCAAGTGCGAGCAGGGGATACTATAGACCCAGTATAAACTATAATCCGAGTGCGAGCAGGGGATACTATAGACCCAGTCTAAACTGTAATCCGAGTGCGAGCAGGGGATGCAATAGACCCAGTATAAACTGTAATCCGAGTACGAGCAGGTGATGCTACAGACCCAGTCTGAACTGTAATCAGAGTGTGAGCAGGGGATATTATAGACCCAGTCTAAACTGTGATCCGCGTGTGAGCAGGTGGTACTATAGACCCCTTGTAACCTGTAATCCGAGTGCGAGCAGGGGATACTATAGACACAGTGTAAATTGTAATCCGAGTGCGAACGGAGGATACTATAGACACAATGTAGACTGCAATCCAAGTGCAAGCAGGGGATACTGTAGACCCAACCCGAAGTGTAATCTGAGTGCGAGCAGGGGATACTATAGACCCTGTGGAAATTGTAATCCGAGTGCTAGCAGAGGATACTATACACCCAGTGTAAACGGTAATCCGAGTGCGAGCAGGGGATACTATAGACCCAGTGGAAACTGTAATCCTAGTGCGAGCAGGGGATACTGTAGACCCAGTGGAAACTGTAATCCGAGAGTGAGCAGGGGATACTATAGACCCAGTGTGAACTGTAATCCGAGTCCGAGCAGGCGATACAATAGACCCAGTGTAAATTGTAATCCTAGTGCGAGCAGGGGATACTATAGACCCAGCCTGAACTGTAATCCGAGTGCGAGCAGGAAATACTATAGACCCAATGTAAACTGTAATCCGAGTGCGAGCAGGGGATACTATAGACCCTGTGGAAATTGTAATCCGAGTGCTAGCAGAGGATACTATACACCCAGTGTAAACGGTAATCCGAGTGCGAGCAGGGGATACTATAGACCCAGTGGAAACTGTAATCCTAGTGCGAGCAGGGGATACTGTAGACCCAGTGGAAACTGTAATCCTAGTGCGAGCAGGGGATACTGTAGACCCAGTGGAAACTGTAATCCGAGAGTGAGCACGGGATACTATAGACCCAACCCAAACTGTAATCCGAGTGCTAGCAGAGGATTCTATTCACCCAGTGTAAACTGTAATCCGAGTGTGAGTAGGGGATACTATAGACCCAGTGGAAACTGTAATCCGAGTGCTAGCAGAGGATACTATAGACCAAGTGTAAACTGTAATCTGAGTGTGAGTAGGGGATACTGTAGACCCAGCCTGAACTGCAATCCGAGTGCGAGCTGGGGATACTATAGACCCAGTATAAACTGTAATCCAAGTGCGAGCAGGGGATACTATAGACCCAGCGTTAACTGTAATTCGAGTGCAAGCAGGGGATACTATAGACCCAATGTAAACTGTAATCCGAGTGCGAGCTGGGGATACTATAGACCCAGTATAAACTGTAATCCAAGTGCGAGCCGGGGATGCTATAGACCCAGCTTGAACTGTAATCCGAGTGTGAGCAGGGAATGCTATAGACCCAGCCTGAACTGTAATCCGAATGCGAGCAGGGGATACTATAGACCCAGCCTGAACTGTAATCCAAGTCCGAGCAGGCGATACGATAGACCCAGTGTAAAGTGTAATCCTAGTGCAAGCAGGTGATGCTACAGACCCAGCCTGAACTGTAATCCGAGTGCAAGCAGGGAATACTATAGACCCAATGTAATCTGTAATCCGAGTGCGAGCAGGAGATGCTATAGACACAGTGTAAATTGTAATCCGAGTGCGAACGGTGGATACTATAGACACAATGTAGACTGCATTCCAGGTGCGAGCGGGGGATACTGTAGACCCAGTGGAAACTGTAATCCGAGAGTGAGCAGGGGATACTATAGACCCAGTGTGAACTGTAATACGAGTGCGAGCAGAGGATACTATAGACCCAGCCTGAACTGTAATGGGAGTGTGAGCAGGGGCTACAATAGACCCAGTGTAAACTGTAATCCGAGTGCGAACAGGTGATACTATAGACCCAGTGTAAACTGTAATCCGAGTGTGAGTAGGGGATACTGTAGACCCAGCCTGAATTGTAATCCGAGTGCGAGCAGGGGATACTACAGACCCAGTGTAAACTCTAATCCAAGTGCGAGCAGGGGATACTATAGACCCAGTGTAAACTGTAATCGGAGTGCAAGCAGGGCAGAGTATAGACCCAGCCTGAACTGTAATCTGAGTCCAAGCTGGGGATATTACAAACCCAGTGTAAACTGTAATCCGAGTGTGAGCAGGGGATACTATAGACCCAATGTAAACTGTAACCCGATTGCGAGCAGGGGATACTATCGACCCAGTGTAAACTATAATCCGAGTGGGAGCAGGTACTACAATAGACCCAATGTAAACTGTAATTCTAGTGCGAGCACGGGATACTATAGACCCAGTGTAAACTGTAATCCGAGTGCGAGCAGGGGATATTATAGACCCAGTGTAAACTGTAATCCTAGTAGGGGATACTATAGACCAAGCCTGAGGTGTAATCTGAGTGTGAGCAGGGGATACTATAGACCCAGTGTAAACTGTAATCTGAGTGCAAGTAGGGGATACTATAGTCCCAGCCTGAACTGTAATCCGAGTGCGAGCAGGGGATGCTATAGACCCAGTGTGAAGTGGAATCCGAGTGTGAGCAGAGGCTACAATTGACCCATTGTAAACTGTAATCCGAGTGCGAACAAGGGATACTATAGCCCCAGCCTGAACTGTAATCCAAGTGTGAGCAGCGGATACTATAGACCCAGTGTAAACTGTAGTCCGAGTGTGAGCAGCGGATACTATATGGGTAAAGACAATGACTGCAGATGCTGGAAACCAGATTCTGGATTAGTGATGCTGGAAGAGCACAGCAGTTCAGGCAGCATCCAAGGAGCTTCGAAATCGACGTTTCGGGCAAAAGCCCTTCATCAGGAATAACTTCACCAACACATTCCACCCTGACCTTAAATTTACCTGGACCATCTCTTTCACCTCCCTCCCCTTTCTGGACCTCACCATCTCCACTAATGACGACTGACTTGACACTGACATTTTTTACAAACCCACCGACTCCTGCAGCTACCTGGATTACACCTCTTCCCACCCTACCTCTTGCAAAAATGCCATCCCGTATTCCCAATTCCTTCGCCTCCGCCGGATCTGCTCCCAGGAGGACCTTTTCCACCACAGAACACACCAGATGGCCTCCTTCTTTAGAGACCGCAATTTCCCTTCCCACGTGGTTAAAGATGCCCTCCAACGCATCTCGTCTACATCCCGCACCTCCGCCTCAGACCCCACCCCTCCAACCGTAACAAGGACAGAACGCCCCTGGTGCTCACCTTCCACCCTACCAACCTTCGAATAAACCAAATCATCCGCCGACATTTCTGCCACTTCCAAACAGACCCCACCACCAGGAATATATTTCCCTCCCCACCCCTTTCCGCCTTTCGCAAAGACCGTTCCCTCCATGACTACCTGGTCAGGTCCACGCCCCCTACAACCCACCCTCCCAATCTGGCACTTTCCCCTGCCACCGCAGGAATTGTAAAACCTGCGCCCACACCTCCTCCCTCACCTCTATCCAAGGTCCTAAAGGAGCCTTCCACATCCATCCAAGTTTTACTGGCACATCCACTAATATCATTTATTGTATCTGTTGCTCCCGATGCGGTCTCCTCTACATTGGGGAGACTGGGCACCTCCTAGCAGAGCGCTTTAAGGAACATCTCCGGGACACCAGCACCAATCAACCACACCACCCCGTGGCCCAACATTTCAACTTCCCCTCCCACTCTGCCGAGGACATGGAGGTCCTGGGCCTCCTTCACCGCCGCTCCCTTACCACCAGACGCCTGGAGGAAGAACGCCTCATCTTCCGCCTCGGAACACTTCAACCCCAGGGCATCAATGTGGACTTCAACAGTTTCCTCATTTCCCCTTCCCCCACCTTACCCTAGTTCCAAACTTCCAGCTCAGTACTGTCCCCATGACTTGTCCAGATTTGTCCTACCTGCCTATCTCCTTTTCCACCTATCCACTCCACCCTCTCCTCCTTGACCTATCACCATCATCCCCTCCCCCATTCACCCATTGTACTCTATGCTACTTTCTCCCCATCCCCACCCTCCTCTAGCTTATCTCTCCAAGCTTCAGGCTCACTGCCTTTATTCCTGATGAAGGGCTTTTGCCCAAAATGTCGATTTCGAAGCTCCTTGGATGCTGCCTGAACTGCTGTGCTCTTCCAGCACCACTAATCGAGAAGCGGATACTATAGACCCAGTGTAAACTGTAATCCGAGTGCGAGCAGGGGATACTATATACCCAGTGTAAACTGTAATCCGAGTGCGAGCAGGATATACTATAGACCCAGGGTAAACTGTAATCCGAGAGCGAACAGGGGATACTATTGACCTGGTGTAAACTTTAATCCAAGTGCGAGCAGGGGATACTATAGACCCAGCTTGAACTGTAATCGGAGTGCGAGCAGGGGATACTATAGATCCAGTGTAAACTGTAATCCGAGTGTGAGCAGGGGATACTATAGACCCACTATAAACTGTAATCCGAGTGTGAGCAGGGGCTACAATAGACCCAGTGTAAACTGTAATCTGAGTGCGAGCAGGGGATACTATAGACGCAGTGTAAACTGTAATCCGAGTGCTAGCAGGGGATACTATAGACCCAATGTAAAACGTAATCAAAGATGGAGCAGGGGATACTATAGACCCAGTGTAAACTGTAATCCCAGTGTGAATAGAGGATACTGTAGGCCCAGTGTAAACTGTAATCCAAGTGTGAGCAGGGGATTCTATAGACCCAGTGTAAACTGTTATCCGAGTGCTAGCAGGGGATACTATTGACCCAATGTAAAACGTAATCAAAGATGGAGCAGGGGATACTATAGACCCAGTGTAAACTGTAATCCCAGTGTGAGTAGAGGATACTGTAGGCCCAGTGTAAACAGTAATCCCAGTGTGAGCAGGGGATAATATAGACCCAAGATTAGAGTGTTGCTGGAAAAGCACAGCAGGTCTAGCAGCATCCAAGGAGCTGGAAAATCACTTCATCAGGAATGAGGTAGTGAGCCTCCAGGGTGGGAGGGGGTTGGGGCTGGGAAGAAGGTAGCTAAGAGTCCAATAGGTGGACAGAGGTGGGGAAGAAGGTGATAGGTCAGAGAGGAGGGTGGAGCGGATAGGCGGGAAGGGAGATTGGCAGGTAGGACAGGTCATGAGGATGGTGCTGAGCTGGCGGGTTGGAACTGGGGTAAGGTGGGGGGAGGTGAAATGAGAAACTGGTGAAATCCACATTGATGCCCTGGGGTTGAAGTGTTCCGAGGTGAAAGATAAGACGTTCTTCCTCCAGGCCTCGGTTGGTGAGGGAGTGGCGATGGAAGAGGCCCAGGACCTGCATGTCCTTGGCAGAGTGGGAGGGGGAGTTGAAATGTTCGGTCATGGGGCAGTAGGGTTGATTAGTGCGGGTGTCCCGGAGATGTTCCCTAAAGTGCTTTGCAAGAAGGCGCCCAATCTCCCCAGTGTAAAGGAGACCGCATTGGGAGCAACGGATTCAATAAATGACATTTTTAGATGTGCAGGTGAAACTTTGATGGATGCGGAAGGCTCCTTTGAGGCCTTAGATGGAGTTGAGGGGGGAGGTGTGGGCACAGGTTTTGCAATTCCTGCGGTGGCAGGGGAAGGTGCCAGGAAGGGAGTGTGGGTTGTTGGGAGGGGTTGTGGACCTGACCAGGTAGTCACGCAGGGAACGGTCTTTGTGGACAGCAGATAGGGGTTGGGAGGGAAATATATTCAAAGTTTGTGAGAAGATTTGTAGCTCAGGTGCTCGTTGTGGTTCTGTTCGCCGAGCTGGGAATTTGTGTTGCAGACGTTTCGTCCCCTGTCTTGGTGACATCCTCAGTGCTTGGGAGCCTCCTTTGAAGCGCTTCTGTGATCTTTCCTCCGGCATTTGTAGCGCCACATACGAACAGATTCAAACCACTACAAATGCCGGAGGAAAGATCACAGAAGCGCTTCAAAGGAGGCTCCCAAACACTGAGGATGTCACCTAGGCAGGGGACGAAACGTCTGCAACACAAATTCCCAGCTCGGCGAACAGAACCACAACAGGGAAATATATCCCTGGTGATGGGGTCTGTTTTAGGTGGCAGAAATTTCGGAGGAAGATGTGGATACTATAGACGCAGTGTAAACCATATTCCGAGTGTGAGCAGAAGGTACCTTGGATTCAGTGTAAACTGTAATCCGAGTGTGAGTAGAGGCTACTGTAGACCCAGTGTAAACTATAATCGGATTGTGAACAGGGGATACTATAGACCCAGTGTAAATTGTAATCCGAGTGTGAGCAGGGGATACTATAGACTCAGTGTAAACTGTAATCCGAGTGTGAGCAGAGGATACTATAGACCAAGTGTAAACTGTAATCAGAGTGCGAGCAGGGGATATTAGAGACCCAGTGTAAACTGTAATCCGAGTGTGAGCAGCGGATACTGTCGATGCAGTGTAAACTGTAATCCGAGTGTGAGCAGGCAAACCGTTTGCAGATCATCCGGAACCAATACCCGGCCTCGAGTTCCAATGTTGGTGTAAACTCCTGGAATTTCCCAAAATGGAGCACTTCCCACAGTGGAAAATCGCTCACACTCGGTCAGAACATGGCCCACACTCTGTGCTAGCCGGGCACACTGTTTTCAGATCCCCCATTACCAATCTGGTGACGGTACCCGGCCTCAAATTCCTAAAGTTGGTATCACCTCCCGGATTTGCTCCCTTCCCAAAATTGAACAGTTCCCATGATGGAAAGTCGCTCAAACTCAGTCAGAAGACAGCCAGCTCTTGCCCCAGAAGGGCACACCGTTTCCAGATCGTCCGGACCGAATCCGATGACACTATCTGTCCGTGAATTCTCAAAGTCGGTATGAATTGACGGATTGGCTCTTGTCCCAAAATGGAGCCTTCCCACCAAGGAAAATTGCTAAAAGGACACAGTCCGCACTCCATCGAAAAAGGGCCCACTACTTGCAGAATCCCTGGACCCAATCTGGGAGAGTTACCCGGCCTCGAAACCTCAAGTTAATATAAATTCCTGGATTTGCTCCCTTCCCAAAATGGAGCACTTCCCACTATGGAAAATAGCTCTGACACAGCCGGAAGCCCTCTCCAGAAGGGGGCACCATCTGCCAATATTCCGGACCAAATGCAGGGATGCTAAGCCTCCTGGAAATTTCTCAGTCAGTGTAAGATCCTGGATCCCTTGCTAAAGTAGAAAACTTCCCACTGTGGGAAACTGCTGAAACCCAGACAGAACACAGCTCACACTCTGGACTAGCGGGGCCCACTCTGCAGATATCCCGGACCAAATCCGGTGACGCTACTTGGCCTTGAAATCTCTAAGTTAGTATGAACTCCCAGATTCACTCCCTAGCGAAAAATGACGAATTCCCCCAGTGGAAAATCACTGAAACCCGGTCACAACAAGGCCCACCCTCAGTGCTAGCCGGGCATATCATTTGCAGATCACCTGGACCCAAATAGGCGGCACTACGCAGCCTCGAATTCCCATTATTGGTATCAACTCCCAGATTCGCTCTCTTCCCAAAATGGTGCACTTCCCACAGTGAAAAATTGCTCAGACTCGGTCAGAACATGGCCTGCATTCATTCTGAGCAGGGCACACCCTTTTCAGAACCTCCAGACCCAATCCGACGATACTACTCTGCCTTGAAGTCCAATGTCAATATGAACTCCTGGATTTGCACCCTTACCAAAATGGTGCACTTCCCAATGTGGAAAACAGCTGAAACTCAGTCAGAACACAGCCCGCACTCCGCCCGAGGAGGACACACTGTTTGCAGAACCCTGGGACCCATTCCGGTGGCGCAACTTGGTATCGAAATCCCAGAGTACGTATGAACTCCCAGACTTGCTGCCTTGTGATGACTATGATTTCCCATGGTGGAAAATCACTGAAACTCGGTCAGAACACAGTCCTGTACCCGGTGCTAGCCAGGCTTGTCGTTTGCAGATTATTTGCATTGTCAGTGCATTAGTATTCTGACAAGGGTATCTTTCAGGACTGTTCTCCAGCTGGAAGATCTGAGAAATTTGAGAGTTTGGAAGATCTGGCCCAATATTTTAATTCCAAAATTGTTGAAAAGAAATCTGATTTCTCCATTCCCTCCATTTCAAGTAAACTAGGCAAAAGCGAGGACTGCAGATGCTGGAAATCAGAGTCTAGATTAGAGTGGCATTGGAAAAGCACAACAGTTCAGGCAGCATCTGAGGAGCAGGGCTGATGAAGGGCTTTTGCCCGAAACATCGATTTTTCCTGCTGCTTGGATACTGCCTGACCTGTGCTTTTCCAGCACCACTCTAATCTAGACTCCCATTTCAAGTAAAGTCAATAATATATTTGTTGACCGATGGTGGTCAGTTCCCAGTCTGCCTTCTAGTTTACAAATTGCAGCAATTAGAAAAACTTTGTGGAGGTGAACACAGATGTAATTTTATTGTGATCAATGTAAGTTCAGCGATTACATTGGTCCTCTTTTCAATTTTCCTAACTACAATACTGTCCCTCAATACTAGTTACCCACAGAGTTGAGATAACCTATTGAACAGACAGGCAATGGTTCAACCTAAGCCATTTTGAATTCAAAACCAAAATCACTGCAACCTCAGTCATAGAGTTCAGTCTGAAGATGGTGTTCGTGTGCATGCTTACTCAGAAACTCTGCTCTGGAGTATTGTTCATTTCTTCTCTGAAGCACATGAGAAAATGGAAATTTTGCTAAACCCTCAGAAAACTAAGGTCCTCTTTCATCCAGGTCCCACAGAAACCAGGCATCACCCACATCCATTAAGATCAATGATGATTCCTGGAAAGTGGTGACAGTTTCCCTAGTCTTGGGAACCTGCTGTCAAATAGGGCAAACATAGACAGTAAAATTCACTATCACCTCAAAACAGCCAGCTTAGCCTTTATTCTACTGAGAAAAAAGCATTTGAGGAGCAGAATCTCAAATCTAAGAATAAGGGCATCATTTACTTGACAGCAGTGATCCCCATTCTTTGCTTCATGTTTTACAGATTGGAAAACCTTCTGCAGGATCAGGAAATATTACCAGTGATGCCTTTGCAAGGTCCTCAATTCTGGTGCCAAGAACAATGATCCAGCAACAGCATCCTTTCTCAAGTCAACATGCCCAACATTAGGGCACTAAACACTTAATACCGGCTGTACTATGCGAAACATGTTGTTCATATGCCTGACACTAGATACATGAAGCCTCTGCTTTACTTGAATTCAGTCATGGAGGAGACTCCCAGAAAAATAGCTTTAGGGATGTCCTGTGGAAGCCAAATTTTCCCTCTTACTGGCGGCACAGTGGCATAGCGGTTGGTACTACTATCTCACAGCATTAAGGACCTAGATTTAATTTCTAGTCTGAAGCAACTATCTGAAGTTTGCATGTTCTCCCTGTTTCAGCATGGGATTCTACCAGGCACTCTGGTTTCCTCCAGATCAAAGATATGCAAGTTAGATGTATTGGCCATTCTAAATTGTTCTGTAGTGTCTAGGGATGTGCAGGCAAAGTAATTTAGCCACAGTCAATGTTGGGTTACGTGGATAAGGTATGGGAATGGCTTTGCCGGGGATGATCTTTGCAGGGTTGGTGCAGACTCAATAGGCCAAATGGCCTCTATCAGCATTGTAGGGATTCTCTGATTGATGCGAGACCCTAACTTGTGATTACACGGGAACTGAAATAACATTGAGTCATAGAGATGTACAGCATGGAAACAGACCCTTCGGTTCAACCCGTCCATGCCGACCAGACATCCCAACCCAATCTAATCCCACCTGCCAGCACCCGGCCCATATCCATCCAAACCCTTCCTTTTCATATACCCATCCAAATGCCTCTTAAATGTTGCAATTACACCAGCAACATCCACTGGCAGCTCATTCCATACACATACCACCCTCTGCATGAAAACGTTGCCCCTTAGCTCTCTTTTATATCTTTCCCCTCTCACCCTAAACCTATGCCCTCTAGTTCTGGACTCCCAACCCCAGGGAAAAGACTTTGCCTATTTATCCTATCCATGCCCATCATAATTTTGTAAGCCTCTATAAGGTCACCCCTCAGCCTCCAACGCTCCAGGGAAAACAGCCCCAGCCTGTTCAGCCTCTCCCTGTAGCTCAGATCCTCCAACCCTGGCAACATCTTTGGAAATCTTTTCTGAACCCTTTCAAGTTTCACAACATCTTTCCGATAGGAAGGAGACCAGAACTGCACGCAATATTCCAACAGTGGCCTAACCAATGTCCTGTACAGCCACAACATGACCTCCCAACTCCTGTACTCAGTACTCTGACCAATAAAGGAAAGCATACCAAACGCCTTCTTCACTATCCTATCTACCTGCGATTCCACTTTCAAGGAGCTATGAACCTGCACCTCAAGGTCTCTCTGTTCAGCAACACTCCCTAGGACCTTACCAGTAAGTGTATAAGTCCTGCTAAGATTTGCTTTCCCAAAATGCAGCACCTCGCATTTATCTGAATTAAACTCCATCTGCCACTTCTCAGCCCATTGGCCCATCTGGTCCAGATCCTATTGTAATCTGAGGTAACCCTCTTCGCTGTTCACTACGCCTCCAATTTTGGTGTCATCTGCAAACTTACTAACTGTACCTCTTATGCTCGCATCCAAATCATTTATGCAAATGACAAAAAATAGAGGGCCCAGCACCGATCCTTGTGGCATTCCACTGGTCACAGGCCTCCAGTCTGAAAAACAACCCTCCACCACCACCCTCTGTCTTCTACCTTTGAGCCAGTTCTGTATCCAAATGGCTAGTTCTCCCTGTATTCCATGAGATCTAACCTTGCTAATCAGTCTCCCATGGTGAACCTTGTCGAACGCCTTACTGAAGTCCATATAGATCATATCTACCACTCTTCCCCCATCAATCTTCTTTGTTACTTCTTCAAAAAACTCAATCAAGTTTGTGAGACATGATCCATGCACAAAGCCATGTTGACTATCCCGAATCAGTCCTTGCCTTTCCAAATACATGTACATCCTGTCCCTCAGGATTCCCTCCAACAACTTGCCCACCACCAAGGTCAGGCTCACCGGTCCATAGTTTCCTGGCTTGCCTTTACCGCCCTTCTTAAACAGTGGCACCATGTTAGCCAACCTCCAGTCTTCCGGCACCTCACCTGTGACTATCGATGATACAAATATCTCAGCAAGAGGCCCAGCAATCACTTCTCTAACTTCCCGCAGAGTTTTCGGGTACACCTGATCAGGTCCTGGGGATTTCTCCACCTTTAACCGTTTCGAGACATCCAGCACTTCCTCCTCTGTAATCTGGACATTTTGCAAGATGTCACCATCTATTTCCCTACAGTCTATATCTTCCATATCCTTTTCCACAGTAAATACTGATGCAAAATATTTATTTAGTATCTCCCCCATTTTCTGTGGCTCCACACAAAGGCCACCTTGCTCATCTTTGAGGGGCCCTATTCTCTCCCTAGTTATCCTTTTGTCCTTAATATATTTGTGAAAACTCTTTCGATTCTCCTTAATTCTATTTGCCAAAGCTATCTCATGTCCCCGTTTTGCCCTCCTGATTTCCCTCTTAAGTATACTCCTACTTCCTTTATACCCTTCTAAGGAATCACTCCATCTATCCTGGCTATACCTGACATATGCTTCCTTCTTTTTCTTAACCAAGCCCTCAATTTCTTTAGTCATCCAGCATTCCCTATACCTACCAGCCTTCTCTTTCACCCTGACAAGAATATACTTTCTCTGGATTCTTGTTATCTCATTTCTGAAGGCTTCCCATTTTCCAGCCGTCCCTTTACCTACGAACATCTGCCTTCAATCAGCTTTCGAAAGTTCTTGCCTAATACCGTCAAAATTAGCCTTTCTCCAATTTAGGACTTCAACATTTAGATTTGGTCTATCCTTTTCCATCACTATTTTAAAACAAATAGAATTATGATCGCTGGCCCCAAAGTGCTCCCCCACTGACACCTCAGTCACCTACCCTGCCTTATTTCCCAAGAGTAGGTCAAGTTTTGCACCTTCTCTAGTAGGTACATCCACATACTGAATCAGAAAATTGTCTTGTACGCACTTAAGAAATTCCTCTCCATCTAAACCTTTAACACTATGGCAGTCCCAGTCAGGTTTGGAAAGTTAAAATCCATAACTACCCTACTATTCTTACAGATAGCTGAGATCTCCTTACAAGTTTGTTTCTCAATTTCCCTCTGACTATTAGGGGGTCTATAATACAATCCCAATAAGGTGATCATCCCTTTCTTATTTCTCAGTTCCACCCAAATAACTTCCCTGGATGTATTTCCAGGAATATCCTCCCTCAGCACAGCTGTAATGCTATCCCTTATCAAAAATGCCACTCCCCCTCCTCTCTTGCCTCCCTTTCTATCCTTCCTGTAGCATTTGTATCCTGGAACATTAAGCTGCCAATCCTGCCCATCCCTGAGCCATGTTTCCGTAATTGCTACAATATCCCAGTCTCATGTTCCTAACCATTTGCCTTCCCTGTTAGGCCCCTTGCATTGAAATAAATGCAGTTTAATTTATTAGTCCTACCTTGTCCCGGCCTGCCCTGACTGTTTGATTCACTTCTGTTCTCAGCTGTACCCACCTCAGATCGATCTCTTTCCTCACTGTCTCCCTGGGTCCCCCCCCCCGGCCCCCACCTTACTAGTTTAAATCCTCCCAAGCAGTTCTAGCAAATTTCCCTGCCAGTATATTAGTCCGTCCTTCTTGTACAGGTCACTTCTACCCCAAAAGAGATTCCAATGATCCAAAAATGTGAATCCTTCTCCCATACACCAGCGCATTCATGTTGACAGACTTTGTAGGGATCATGCAAAGACAAAGGTGAAACATTGAAACACACAACTTTTCAAGCACAGTCTCTATATATCAAATATACCAATCATAGATTGATCTCTGCCATCTCCATGGAAGTAAGTCTTCTTCAACTGTGAAGGGTATTTCAATCAAATACTCAGTTAAAAGCTTGTGAAATGATACTGGAAATTTGAGCATACTATTTTCAGAACAGTATTTTACCATCAAGCATTGTCTTTCTGTTTATTCCCCTACTCTTTTGCAGAAGAATGATTGTGCCTAAATTTGGAAGGTGGTGATTTCCACCTATTGTAGACACAAGATAACCACACAGTTTTTTAACTGCTTGACAATTATAGCAAATGCTTAGCTTATAGCCTGCAGCAAGCTATCGCCACATGATGTAAATAAGAATCAATACCAAGTTATTAGAGATGTGAATTTGCTGTTGCAATGACTATTTTAGAATGAGTTCAAATTGCCTGAATTGACATTCATTTTTTCCCTTGACTTGGCTGTTATCCCTTCCCAAAAGGATTATCAAAATTGTCTGAAAAAAAGCTTTAAATATATAGCAGTAATACGAAACAAAAGCAAAGTCTAAATGTATCTCTTTTGTTCATTTAGCACTTAGCATACTGTATCTGTTATATATTAAATATGCTGATTCATTCAACATTCATTCCAAAATGTATTGGAAACACTTATGTCAGGCTCCATTTATTGACTAAATATATTCTAAAATGTCAGACTTTGGAAGAAACACTAGTTACATCTGTAGATAGCATGTTATTGGTATTTGCAATGTTAAAATATTTACCATGTTGCATAACACATCAGTAGTAGTTTATGTTGCCTGAAAGTCAGCATGTAATTGCACTAAAAAGACACTGAGTGGCAATGCACGAATCATGAATCCTGTAATAAATTCATAAATTTATGTCAGTGCAGCAGTGTTTGGATGGAAGTTACAAATTGGATCCACTGAAAGAAAGTACGAAGATATCTGTGTAAATTGGTCTTTACTGCTGCTTGAAAGTGAAATGAAGTACAGTTTAACTTGTCTACTGTCCTACTGTCCATTTGTTTTCTGCTTAAATGTCAGCTTCCTCTAACTATGATGGTAAATTTACTTGAGCTCCAAATTGCATCCTAATATGAAACATTTGGAACTTTCTCTTCTCATTTGGTTTTCCCTCATAAGACTTCAATTTAAAAGAAAGTCTTTTCCATTCTCCAATGTATTTTTAAACTTTGTCAATTTTTAATACGGGTACTGAAATTTCACTGAAATGGGCTGTCATTTGCTCGTCAACTCTGACTCCTGTATCAGGCCTTTTCTGATTTCAGATGTCTAGATCCTTTCCAATGAAAGGACACAACCTGAAATATTAACTGTTTCTCTATTCGCAAATCACTGCTAGTTTCATGGTTATTTTTACGTGAATTCTGATAGAGATACTAAAACCGGAATTTCTAGAAGCTGCAAAATTACCAAAATTATTCATTTTTAATCAAGTGATATAATCATTGATTCAGCACTTTGATCTCAACAAATGCAGTGAAAAAATGTTCATAGTCTAAATTATGTACAGAGATGATTAGATTTCTGGAACATGCTGTTTTATCTGCTGCAGTCTGACAATGAATTGACTGGGTTTAGCAAGTTATACATTAAAATTAACCAAACGTGGCCCAATTTCTGTCAATAGTTTAACCAGGAATTCTGTGCAATAAATGCATGAATGGATAAAGTCTGGAACAGAATTACTGTATACTTAAATCTGTAAATAAGGATGCATAATTCTTTACCTCCCATTGAAGAGAAACAAAAATAAGTTGCACATAGGCTTTTAGAAGATTAATAGTTTATTGTTATTTTACATTGTTAGTCCATTTTTCTCATTATAGAGCATCAGAGTATTGTTTTGTATTATCTAGAATTCTGCTGTGCTTAAAAGGTACTGCTACTAAAATTGGTTATGATTTTGAGTCTTCTTTGCTATCAAACAAAAGAAGATAACTGTGGGAACATAGGACAATGGAACATAGAAACAGGAATAGGCCATTCGGCCACTTGAGCCTGTTCCACCAATGAGATCATAGCTGATCTGTGGCCTCACTCAATATTGGCTTATTTGGCTTATATGCCTTAATACCTTTGCTGAACAAAAAAATTATGTATCTTTGATTTAAAATCAGCAACTGATCCAGCATTGACTGCCATTTGTGAAAGAGAATTCCAAACATATACCACCCTTTGTATGTAGAAGTGCTTCCTGATTTATCTCCGAGACAGTCTAGTCCTATTCCTCAGACTATACCCCCTAGTTCTAGAATTCTGAACTAATGGAAATAGTTTACCTTTATCTGCCCTGTCTTTTCCTGTTAATATCTTGAAGACTTATTGAGTCATAGAGATGTACAGCATGGAAACAGACTCTTCAGTCCAACCTGTCCATGCCGACCAGATATCCCAACCCAATCTAGTCCCACCTGCCAGCACCCGGCTCATATCCTTCCAAACCCTTCCTATTCATATACCCATCCAACTTTGACCAGATCACTTCTTAACTTCCCAAATTCTCAAGAAAACAGGCCTAATTTGTTGAATCTCTTCATAACTTAACACCTGAAGTACAGGTATCATTCTTGTAAATCTACGTTGTCGTCCTTCCAAGGCCAGTATATCCTTCCTAAGGTGTGGTGCCCAGATCTACTCTCAGTAGTCCAAGTGGAGTCTAACCAGGATTTTGTATAACTAAAGCATAACTTCTGCATCCTTGTGCTCCAGTTCTCTAGGTATAAAGGTCAGCATTCCATTAGCTTTCTTGAGTATTTTCTCTATCTGTTTGTAACATTTTAAAGATCTATGCACCTGAATCCTCCCAAGTCTCTTTGGACATGCACTATATTAAACTTAATACCATCTAGAAAATACCCTCTTCTGTCTTCTTTAGGCACAAAATGGATAAGCTCACATTTGCTTACACTGAAGTCCATCTGCCATAGTTTTGCACATTCATAGTCTATCAATATCCATTGTAATTGTATGCTATCATCTACAATGCCGGAAAACTTTGTGCTATCAGCAAATTTGGATATATGATTTTCTGTGATGTTATCCAAGTTGTTAATAAATAATGTGAATAATTGAGGGTGAAGTGCAGATCCTTATAGAACACCACTACTCTCACACTGGCAATTTAAATACTTAGCCATTATCCCTATTTTCTGTCAACTTCCATTCAGCCAATTTCCCAGCCATGTTAGTAATCTTTCATCAATTCTGTGGACGTTTGCCTTAGTCAACAGTCTTTCATGTGGGACTTTATTAAGTGTCTCCTGAAAGTCCATATAAACAATATCCATAGATATTCCCCTGTCCACTACCTGAGTTAAGTCTTGAAAAAGTTAAGCAGGGTTCGTTAATCAACAGACGTTAGACTAATTGGACTGTAATTCCTTGGAGTTCCTCTTTTGCCCTTTTTAAAAACCGAGTGTCATGGGCAATTTTCCAAGAACTCTGAAAGATTATAATTAGGGTGGTCATAATGTAGATAACTGAGAGGTCTTGCATTTTGTAGAGTCAAATCATGGTGAATGGTCGGGCCTTAAGAAGTGTAGTGAAGCAGAGGGATCTTGGAGTTCAGGTGCATGGTTTTCTGAAAGTGGAATCACAGGTAGAAGGGACAATGAAGAAGGCTTTTGGCATACTGGCCATTATTAGTCAGGGCATTAAGTATAGAATTGGGAAGTTATATTGCATTTGTACAGGATATTGGTGAGGCCATACTTGGAATATTGTGTTTTTTGGTCACCTTGCTGTAGGAAGAATCTTATTAAAAAGTGAAAGAGTGCAGTAGAAATTTACAAGGATGTTGCCAGGACTCCAGACCTATTGGGAGAGGTTGGACAAACTAGGACTTTTTTCTTTAGAGCATAGGAGACTGAGAGGGGATCTTACTGAAGATTATGAGAGACATGAATAGGGTGAATGCACTCAGTCTTTTTCCCAGGCTTGGGGAATCAAGGCATAGAGGGCAGCAGTTTGAGGTTAGAGGGGAAAGAATAAAAGGGAACTTGAGGGGCAAGTTTTTACACAGAGGGTGGTATGCATATGGAATGAGTTGCCAGCAGAAGTGATTGAGGCGGGTACAGTAGCAATATTTAAAAGGCATTTGGACAAATATATGGATGGGAAAGATTTAAAAAGATATGGGCCAAGTACAGGGAAATGGGGTTAGCGTGGATGGACATTTTGGCCGCATTAACATTTGGGCCGAAGGGCCTGTCTCCATGCTATAGGACTTTGTGACTAATGTGCTCCCCTACTGTCTTTAACACCCTCAGATGAAAATTGTCAGGTCCTGAGTTTTGTCAGTCTTTGGTTCCATTAATTTCCTCATTACCGATGTTTTACTTACATTAACTTTATTCAGCCCCTGTTCCCAACCTACTATTAATTTCCTCAGGACTTCAACAATCTAACCTCTTGCTATAAATACTGTGGCAAAGTAATTCTGCAACATTTCCCCAAAGTCTTTAAAAATATCCCCACTCTCAGTTTTAGTGGGCCATTATTTCTCCTGATCCATTTTCCCTTTAGATTAGATTAGATTAGATTAGATTAAATTCTCTACAGTGTGGAAACAGGCCCTTCGGCCCAACAAATCCACACCGCCCCTCCAAAGAGAAGCCCACCCAGACCCATTTCCCTACCCTATATTTACCCCTGACTAATGCACCTAACCTGCACATCTTTGGATTGTGGGAGGAAACCGGAGCACCCGAAAGAAATCCACTCAGACACAGGGAAAATGTGCAAACTCCACACAGACAGGTGGGAATATAACTATAATATTTCTTCTTATTGATTTTGATATCCCTGGCAAATTTCCTTTGATATTCCCTTTCAGTGGTTCTTATAAGCTGCTTTGTGACCCTTTGCTTGTGTTTATATCAACTACACGGTATCAATATCGACTTCACTAGTTTCCAAATTTCCCCTCCCCCCACCCCATCCCAGATTCAACCCTCCAACTTGGCACTGCCTTGTTGATCTGTCCTACCTGTCCATCTTCCTTCCCACCTATCTGCTTCACCCTTCCCACCAATCTCACAATTACCTATCACCCGCATTCACCTATCGTCTTCCCGCCTATCTTACCCCAGCCCCACCCCTCTATTTATCTCTCATCCCCTTTCCCCTTCCACATTCCTGAATTATGCCTAAAACGTTGACTCTCCTGCTCCTCAGATGCTGCCTGACCTGCTGTGCTTTTCCAGCGCCACTGTTTTCAACTCTTGTCTCTCCAGCATCTGGAGTATTCACTTTTTCATTTGTATCTTTCCTATTCAGCAGCATCTTTCCTATTCAGCTGTTTGCATTTTTGTAAACTCTTTCTTTTCATTTTATGCTGTCTCTTATCTTTTTAGTTGTCCATGGTTGTTTTTTCTGTAAAGTGGAGCCTTTCTACCCGGGGTATAAACTGATTTTGTGTTGTGTTAAATGATTGTTTAACCAAACTGTATTGTTCTTGAGTTGTTTTATCCATTAACCTATTTTCCCACTCAAATCTAAAACTCTGGTGGCTGATTCATGCTTTTCACTTTCAAATGCTACCTTAAACTTGATCATGTTATAACCACTTTTGAAATATGTTCACACAAATTAGGTTACTAATTAAATCCGGCTCATTACTCATTACAAAATCCAATATTGCTTGTCTCTGTGTTGCATTCAGGGAATATTTATGTAGGAAACTATCCTGGACACATTCCAGAAATTCACTACCTTTCTGACAGGTGCTTATCTGCTCTCCCAGTATATGTTAAAGTTAAAATCCAGCACTAATACTCCACAGGATTTGCTATACACTTGCCTAATTTCTGCATTTGCACAACCCAACACTTCAGAGCTGCTACCAGGGTATCTGTACACACCTTTAGATCCTTTACTGTTCCTCAGTTCCTCTCATTAGGAGACAGTAAGGACTGCAGATGTAAGAAGTTGAAGGTTCATGGAGCATCTGCGCTTTGCATGCATTAACCAATCCAACCTTCCAGCTGCCATCCACTTTAATTCACCCTCCCACTCCCTTGGTTACATGTCTATCTTTGGCTTCCTCCAATGTCACAGTGAGGCTAAATGGGAAACTGGAGGAACAGCACCTTATACTTTGCCTGGGAAGCTCACAGTCCAATGGCCTCAACAACAACTTCACCGGCTTCAAAATCTGTCCTCCCCCAGCCTTATCTGATGTCTAGCACCATCCTTCCTCCTTGCCTCCCTGACCTGTCCTAATGTGTCCATCTTTCTACTCCCTATCCACCATCCTTCCCACTGACCCCCTACCTGCATGCACCTATTACCATCCCACCCACCCTTCTCCGAGCCCCACGCCCCTCCCTCTATGGACCTCTGGCTCCCTCCCCTTCCCCAGTCCTGATGAAAGGTTTTGGCTCCTCAGATGCTGTCTGACTTCCTGTGGTCTTCCAGCTCCATTCATACATCCTCCACTGAATACCTTCCAGTTATTATATCCTCCCTCACTATTGAACTGATTTTGTTTCTAATCAGTAAGGCTACTCCACCTCGTCTGCTATTTTCCCTCTCAGTCCTGTAAATCTTACGATCTTATAATGATTGGAGGTAATAGTTATTGAACGCCAGTGTGAAATTTATGTTTTTTAAAAATATTTTACACTGATAATACCCACCATACATATTACGTGTGGCAAATACAGAATCAACAAAATACGTTTCTGCATAAATGTAGGAAAAGCACATGAAAGCATCGGAAATACACAGCAACTGCAGGCTGATAGTTGCTCTTTCACTGACTTACTTAAAACACACCCTGCTGTATAAACCTTCCATTGCACCTGTGGTAAATGGTAGAGACCACCAATCTATTCTAGTTTCCTGCAAAAAGAAAATGCATTTTACAACTGCTGTATTTTAAAGTGAGATTAGAATTGATCATTTTTGGGTTTTGAGATGACTTTTTTTGACAATGTAATATATGTGTGTGAGAGAGAAATGACACATTACCCAATACAGCTGATGTTCACTATTAGTATTGACAGTGCAAACATTTTTCATAATAAAGATCTTAATGTCTCACGGTGGAACAATTATGTGCTGATCTGTTCAACAAGATGTTATGTTGCACAGCTAAAGGTTTTGGTAACATCCTCAATCAGAATGCGACATGAACTGTAGGGAAAGCAACTGTTTTAAGGTTATGGAGGTTCAAGACTAGATCTAGTTTAACTGCAGTTGGAGTAGGAAAGTCAAAGTGAGGATCTTTACAGTTTCATTGGCCTATCATTTACAGGTTTTAAACCACTAAAAAGTGCATGACCTGACCACATTCTGAGCACCTGACAACTTTTCTTCTGTAAGTATTTAGAGTTAGTAGAAAGAACATTGAAACACTGAATGGAAAAATGGTAAGAAACTTAAAACTTGTTAAAACTTAATTTTGATTTCTTGGTAAATTCTTTTTAAATTTGCTTTGAAAATTATTGTCAGCTTCATTCCTGTTACTATGACGAAAGTTTTCTGTTAGCTAACTTTAAAATAATGTTGTAAACATATTCTGTGGTTGTCAGTGCAAGTTTAAGGATGCACATGTTAAACAAAAGAAATAAACTAAAAGCATTGCTATACGTTTTCTGTGATAAAATACATACCAATAGCTCAATGCTATATTGAGGGAAATATTTTGATTCTTCAGGCTTCTGTGAACTAAAATGTAATGTCAAGCTGTTTTTATAAATAAATATGTAGAAAAATTAATTAAAATAGTGAAATCGTTTTCTTTTAATACAAGTTGTTTGTGTACTGCAAAAGTATAACATTAATAATTTATAGCATCTAAATTATGTGTTGTGTTGGAATCCTGTAAATATAATTAGGTATTCTAATTGGAAAAACACGATAGATGCAAGTTAGAATTTTAAAACATATCAATATATCCAAGGGGAGTTTTGTGAATGTTCGAGGTTTGGTTTGGCTGTATTTTTGAATGGAGTAACTGAAATAAAGATGCAAGGTTATTTGTTTAGTGTAGGCCAGGTAGGCCTATTCCCCTTAGTGGCGCAATACCATGCGTAGAAATATATATAGGAATAGAAATCAGATCAATATTTTATCCGTAAATGAAACATTAATAATTTATAGCATATAAATTATGTGCTTCGAGTGGCTCAATACCGTGCATAGAAATATATAAGAATATAAAGCAAATCCTGTCTTCATCATACAATCATAAAAGGATGAATAATATGTGAACATACAGAACAAAATTAAACTTTTGTTCCTCAAATCTATTGTGCCTTTCAATTCAATCCTTATCAATCTGCGCAAAATCTACACTTAACTAGCATTGCTACATATCTGTGGAATAGCAGCGTGTAAGAAGAATTGATTTCACCTTACGACAAGTTGACTATTGCAAGTGCACCCTGCCAGTTTTGCATTGCTAAGGTAGTACTAATGTCAGCAAGCTTAGTATGTTGTGCACTGGAAAGTAAGCATGCCCTGGCTGTAAACAAAAAAAAACAGATTTAACCATTTAATAAGATAAAATCTCAAGGGATTTTAGCATTTCATAAGGTTTTAAATAGTTTCTGCATTAAGCCAAAAGAACTATTATATTCATCTTTTGAATCTGTCAAAGAAAACAACTCAACATCTTATTATTATGATATTAATTGTGCTAGTCCAGGACAATGGTGGAGTTCAGCATTAGCATTAAACAGTCTGAAATGTCTTTTTTTTTGAAAATTGGAGAGACTTAATAACTAAGAAATATTTAAAAGAGGTGATGGCATACCTCATGAAACAGAACTGTGAACTGTGAGAAGGAAAATGGCAGATGTCAAGAGAATATAGATAAATTGGTGGAATGAGTGGGTAAAGTTTGTAGATGTAACTTAATGCAGAAATTGGAAAGTGATACATTTTGACAGGAAGAAGGAAAAGCAATGACATGATCTGAAGGGAGAGCTGGAACAGAGAAACTTGAGGGTGTACGTGCACAAATCATTGAAGCTGGCAATGCAAGTTGAGAAAGAATTTAAATAGGCAGATGAGATTATGGAATTTATAAAGGAACAGAATACAAAAGTAAGAAAGTTATGTTAAAGTACTGGCTTGGTCCCAACTAGAGTATTGTGTTCAATTCGGGGCACTGCTGTTTCGGAAAGATTGCTTTAAAAAGACTGCAGAAAATATTTATGAGAATAATTATAGGGATGAGGACAGATTTTACGTGGACAGATTGGACAAGCAGGAATTGTTTTATCAGTAAAGAGAAGGTTGAGAGGAGATTTGATAGTGGTATTCAAAACCATGAAGGATAGAGAAAAATTGTTCCCATTGGCAGAAGGGTTGAAAACACACCAATGTAAGTCACACTTTTCCAGATTAATTTCCATTTACCATTGCTCTACTTGTCTGATCAGCCTATCTATATTGTCCTGTAATTAAAAGTCATCCTCCTCACAATTTACCACACCGCCAATTTTCATGTAACCTGTGAACTGACTGATAAAATCTTCTATAATCATGTCTGGGTCATTAATGTATACAACAAACAGCAAGAAATCTAGCAACGGACTCAATGGTATGCCACTGGACACAGGCTACAATCACAAAAACTGCATCACTCTCTTCCTCCTGCCACAACGCTAATTTTGATAACAATTTGCAAAATTACCATTTATTTCATGGGTTCTTACCTTCTTTACTAATCTTCCATGTGAGGCTTTGTCAAAAACCCTTGCTAAAGTCCATGTAGATTACATTCACTGGATTGTCCTCATTCATGCATATAGTCACCTCCTTAAAGATATCAATGAAACATGATCTCCTGACAAAACCATCCAGACTATTCTTGATTAATACTTGCCTCTCCAAATGAAGATTAATTCTATCCTCAGGGTTTTATCTAATAGTTTCCCTACCATACATGCTAAACTCTCTGGCCTATAGTACCCTGTCTTATCCTGACCACCTGTCTTGAATAATGGTACCACATTAGCTGACCTCCAATTCTCTGGCACCTCTCCCGTGTCCAGAGAGGATGTGAAAATTAATGTCAGGGTCGCTGTAATTTCCTCTCTTGCCTCCCATAGTAGCTTGGGATACATCTTATCTGGGCAAGGGCACTTATCCAAGTTTAAGCCTACTAAAGCTTTTAATATGTCCCCTCTCTCAATTGTAATTTTTGAAGGTGTATCATCGTGTTATTCCCTTTTTTCTGTACTTACATCATTCTTCTCTGTTGTAAATACTGATGTAAAGTACACAGTAAGCAGTGTGTACTATCTATAAGATGCACTGCCCAAAGTTCACCAAAGACCCTTAGACAGACTCTTACAAACCCACAACCATTATCACGTCTTGAAGGACAAGGGTAAGGGGTACATGGGAACACCACCACCACCTGAACATTTCCCTCCAAGCCATTCACCATCTGACTTGAAAACATATTGCTCTTTCAGGGTTGTTTGGTCAAAATCCTGGAATTCCCTCCCTAACAGCATTGTGGGTCTAACTGTGCATGGATTGCAAAGATTCAGAAACCAGCTCACCACCACCTTTTAAGGGGGAAACAGGGACGGACAATAAATGCAGACTAAGCCAGCAATGCCCATGTTCCATGAGTGAATAAAAAAATGATCCATTTGTTAAAGGGGAGATGATGGCCTAGTGGTATTATCCAGCGACCCAGATAACTAACCCAGATTTAAATTTCACCTTAGCAGATGGTGGAATTTGAATGTGATTAAAAATCTGGAATTAAGAGTCTAATGATGACCGTGAGTCCATTGCCAATTGTTGGGAAAACCCATCTAGTTCACTAATGTTCTTTAAGGAAGGAAACTGCCATCCTTACCTGGTCTGGCCTACATGTGACCCCAAACCCACAGCAATATGATTGACTCTAACTGACCCCTGAGCAATTAGGGATGAGCAATAAGTGCTGGCCTAGTTGGCGATGTCTTCATCCCATGAATTAATATTTTTTTTTATAAAAGCTCTTGGCTCTTGTGTTCAAAGACTCAACTAATAAAATCAAATATCCATATGCCTCCTTAGCCACTTGTCCTGTTGCTTTCAAGGATCTATGGACATGTAAATCATGGTCCCTCTGATTCTCTGCACTTTCTATCGTTTATTGTGTATCTCCATGCCTGCCAAAATGCATCACCTCACACATTTCCAGATTAAATTCAATTTGCCATTGTGCTATCCATCTGACCAGCTTATCTATATTGTCTTGTAATCTAAGGTTTTCTTCTTCACTATTTACCGCTTCACCAATTTTCGTGTCATCTGTGAACTTACTGATCATACCTCCTACACGCTTGTCTAGATATAATTAATGTAAATAACAAACAGCAAGGGACTCAGCATTGAATCTGATTGCATTGGACAAATGCTTCCAATCACGAAAATACCTTTCAGCCATCACCCTCTGCCTCCTGCTACTAAACTAATTCTGGACCCAATTTATAAAATTGCCATGGATCCCATTCTTCACTGGTCTTTTATGCAAGACTACATCAAAAAACGTTACTAAAGTCCATGGAGATTACATTCACAGACCTTCCCTCATCAGTACATCCAGTCTCCTCCTCAAAAATCTCAATGAGACATGATGTCCCCTGACAAACCCATGCTGACTATCCTTGATTACTACATGCCTCCCAAAGGGAGATTAATTCTATCTCTTAGAGGTTTTTACAGCAGTTTCCCATCCACTGATTTTAAACTCCTTTGTCTATGGTACCCTGATTTATTTCAACCACCCTTCTTGAATACTAGTATGACATTAAAGATCCTCCATTCTGCTGACACCAGTCCCATTTCCAGAGAGGATTTGAAAATTTATGTCAAAGTCCCTGCAATCTCCTCCTTTGCTTCCCACAGTGGCCTCTGTTTCATCTCAACTGTGCAAAGGGACTTATCCAATTTTAAGTCAAGGTTAGAGTGATGCTGGAAAAGCACAGCAGGTCAGGCAGCATTCGAGCAGCAGGAAAATCAACATTTTGGGCAAAAGTCTTTCAGCAGGAGTGAGTTTATGTCCTCTTCCTCTGTCAAATTAATTTAAACTTTTTGTCAGTCTTTGCAGATTCTAACAGGGTTCCTTTTGTGTTTAGCTACTGCTCCAGCTGAGCTTAATCTCAGCCTCATCCCTCAGGTTCCACTGTTGCTGTTATCCCCAGGATTACTCTACTTTGCCATCTCTGATAAGCTTCCCTTTGAGTCAGTGTAGACTACAGTCTAGAAAAAATTTTTTTTTTGCAAAATTGTACTTTATACATGAATTATCCATAAGTGCATTACAATAAATTCAAGTTGGATTACAGAAAATACAATAAAAAAGCACTTTTCTCAATTGAACACTTTACACAACCCAAATGGAAAATTGAAACACTTACTAAGTATGACCAGAAACTATATGCATTCCAATACAAGCTATGAGGGGTTATATAAGTTAACAGCTCCTTGGCACAATATGGCAGAAAGACCTTAGACAGTGATCTTTCCTCTCTATGACCTTGGCAGTGGCTGTCCCATTCTTTTCTGTGTCCTTCAGCACATAGTCTTGGACCTTGGAATGTGTAAGTCTGCAACACTTGATTGAGGATAACTCTGCATTGAAAAAACAACAAATTTCAGGGAGTCCATAGGGTGCTTTTCACTGATTTGATGATCCTCTGGACACATTTTGGTGTGCTTTCCAGGGAAAAGCAAAAATGGTACAGAGTACTGTGTCACAGAGCACTTCAGGAAGAATTTTGACAAGAACTACTGCATCTCTCTCCAGAATTTCTTTACAAAGGTACATTCAGATGGATATGTATAATGGTCTCTTAGTTATGGCTCAGGTCCCCCTCAGGTCGGCTCTCTTAATCTGCCTCACAGTGATGCTTGCAGAAAACCACCTCCAATTTCAAACATTGCAGCTTTGTTTAAGTTACTTTTTTGAAAACAAATTAGTAATTTCTTGTATACACACATGGTGATCAGTGTGCAGATGCCATTCACAGTATTGACTTCCAGTTTAGGAAGTTACTGTTATGCACAGACCTTGGAAGTCTATGCAGAAGAAAAGATAATTATGGGAACAGGTCTAGGCAAAACCTACTGAACCTGACATAGTCTGAGACCTTCAAATAATTCTTTTAATTAGATTGGTGATAGAGTCATAGAGTCATTGAGATGTATAGCACGGAAACAGACCCTTTGGTCCAACTCATCTATGTCGACCAGATATCCCAACCCAATCTAATCCCACCAGCCAGCACCCACCCTATATCCCTCCAAACCCTTCCTATTCATATACCCATCCAGATACCTTTTAAATGTTGCAATTGTACTAGCCTCCACTACTTTCTCTGGCAGCTCATTCCATACACGTAACACGTTCTGTGTGAAAAAGTTGCCCTTTAGGTATCTTTTATATCTTTCCCCTCTCACCCTAAACCTATGCCCTCTAGTTCTGAACTCCCCCATCCCAGGGAAGAAACTTTGTCTATTTATTGTATCCATGCTCTTCGTAATTTTATAAATCTCTGTAAGGTCACCCGTCAGCCTCCAACGCTCCAGGGAAAACAGCCCCAGCCTATTCAACTTCTCCCTATAGCTCAATTCCTCCAACCCTGGCAACATCCTTATAAAGTTATTCTGAACCGTTGCAAGTTTCACAACATCCTCTCTATAGGAAGGAAACTAGAATTGCATTCAATATTTCAAAAATGGCCTAACCAATGTCCTGGACAGCTGCAACATGACCTCCCAACTCCTGTACTCAAAACTCCGATCAATAAAGGAAAGCATGTCAAACGCCTTCTTCACTATCTACCTGCGACTCCACTTTCAAGAAGCTATGAAACTGCACTCCAAGGATTTTTTGTTCAGCAAACTCCCTAGGTCCTTACCATTAAATGTATAAATCCTACTAAGATTTGCTTTCCCAAAATGCGGCATCTCACATTTATCTAAGTTAAACTCCATCTGCCACACCTTAGCCCATTGGCCCATCTGATCAAGATCCCATTGTACATTGAGGTAACCTTCTTCACTGTCCACTACACCTCTAATTTTGGTGTCATCTGCAAACTTACTAACTATACCTTTTCTGCTCATATCTAACTCATTTATATAAATGACGAAAAGTAATGGAACCAGCACCAATCCTTGTGGCACTCCAGTGGTCACAGGCCTCCAGTCTGAAAAGCAATCCTCCACAACCACCCTCTGTCTTCTACCTTTGAGCCAGTTCTTTACCCAAATGGCTAGTTCTCCCTGTATTCCATGAGATCTAATCTTGCTAACCAGTCTCCCATGGGGAACCTTGTCAAACGCCTTTCTGAAGTCCATATAGATCACATACACAGCTCTGCCCTCATCAATCCTCTTTGTTACGTCTTCAAAAAATTCAATTAAATTTGTGAGACATGACTTCCCACACTCAAAGCCATGCTGATTATCCCTAATCAATCCTTGTCTTTCCAAATACATATGCATCCTGTCCCTAAGGATTCCCTTCAACATCTTGCCCACCACCAACGTCAGGCTCACTGGTCTATAGTTCCCTGGCTTGTCCTCACCACCCTTCTTAAACAGTGGCACCATATTAGCCAACCTCCAGTCTTCCGGCACCTCACCTGTGACTATTGATGATGCAACTATCTCAGCAATATGCTACCGTTCCTCTAAATTCTCCAGTCATTGTGTGGACCTTTGAAGTCCAAGAGCTGGAGAAACTGTAAGTGAACACATCAACACTTCAATTGGCCTGCATGGACCCTCAGAGCAGCAACACAGTCAAGTAGCTTAGAGGGAACCTTGATGATATTGTCGATTAAAGAAGGTCTCAGACTTCGAAGGTCCATGCAATGACTGGAGAATTTAGAGGGAATGTAGCATATCATCAATCTAATCAAATGTAATATTTCTTAAGACCAGTAGAGCAGTGGGACTAACAATGAAAACAGTATGGCCCTCCAACCTCAGTCATAACAATTCATTATATTGCGCAGTAAAATAAGCTTTTAATTTTAGAACTTAGCACATCAAGAGGCTGATTTGTCTAATACATCATGAGATTTCCCCTGTACTGGTAGGTCAAAAAAGATCTCAATATTGTTCATTAAATTAAGCACATTGATTCTAGGAGTTTATTTTGATCTCAGTCCACTAAAGACATTTACATATAAACAAAATCATACTTACATATCTGTTTTGTACAGAATAATACATTTCATAGAATTATACAGTACAGAAGGGGCCCTTTGACCTATCAACTCTATACCAGCAAAAACTCACAACTGTCTACACTAGTCCCACTTTCCCTGAACGAGGCCATTAACTTTGAATATTATGTCACTTCAACTGCTCTTCCAGGTTCATTTTAAAGGTTGTGAGATTTCCTGTCTCAACTACCTTCCCATACAGTAAAATTTGAGTCTATTGTGATCTTCTTATGTAGCGGGCACTTTGGATTTGTGACACGTTACATTTAACTAACTTATGTTCAATTTGAAATGTACATTTTTTGTATTTCTATTGGCATTGTTCATTTCAGATTATAGGATACAATGTCAGTTTCTGATATATTTCACTGAAACCTGATATAACCAAACAGAATAAAAGTTTGCCTTTCTGTGGCACTTTTCACAACCACCACATTTTACAGCCAATTAAGCAGCTGAAGTGTGGTCACTGTTGTAATATATTAAGTATAGTAGCCAATCTGCAAATAGTAAAATCCCATAAAGAGTAATACGATAATGATCAGATATTCAGGTCTGGATGTTGCTTGAGGTATAACTGTTAGCCAAGCTATCAGGATACTTTCCCCTAGTCTTCTTGCTATAGAATAGTGCTGTGAGATTTTATGTACTCATCCAAATATGAAGATAAGGTCTTTGTTCAAGGTTCCATCCAAATAGCAGCATTTTCTCCTAATGAGTACTGCTGAAGAGTTCCCTTAGTACTGCATTAATCAAGTCAGCCTTAATCTTTGTGCTGAAGACATTGAGCATAGCAACTCAAAATGTACAGTATGATCAGCCACAGCTGACATGAAACTCAGAAATAGTGACATATATGTCTATAATTTTGTTTTCAATCCTGGGCAGCTTGTGCAGTCCAAACTGTGATGCTTTTGCACTATGAACATATTTGAAGTATAATGCATGCTCTGAACAAGATTTTAATATATTCAATGTATAGATAATTACCACAAAAATGAGCTTGTATTGGAGAGTAGCATTCCTTCTTTATACTGTATAGAAACTAGACATAAATTCTAACAATTCTCATCTGCTCATGTAACTTGGTAATTTTAAGTAGTTTTCAGTAATTTTAAGTTTCTTTACCAAATAAATGCCAAGATTATTAAAGTATCAAGCACACTGGCAGCTATTGGCACTAAAATAGAATGAATTGTCCACAATAAAACATCAGGATGGCAGCAATCTATTTTTAGTATTAGAATTATAAATCATCTGAGCCTTGTACTCCAAGTCAGTGTTCCCCCCCGTATTAACTTCTCACTTTCAAAGATATACCATTTTTTGGAATGTACTAAGTAGAGAGTACTGTGTACTCTGAAACACTTCAGTACGTAACACTAGTACCAAATTTCTTTAAGGTATCTGCACTCTAATTCAGCAATCTTGTGCATTCTTAATTATAATTGCCCCATCATTGATGGTTGTGCCTTCAGTTACCAGTTCCTGAACTCTCACTTTCCTTCTCTCACATTTCATAAGTCTACCTCTTTGATCTAAGTTTTGGTAATCTGACTTTTTATCTCTTTACTGAAAACAACGAATGTTGGAGATCATAGCAGGTCAGACAGCATCCACGGACAGTGAGCAAGCTAACGTTTCGAGTTCAGATGACTTCATCAGAGCTAAAGTGAAGTGTGGAGGGGTCAGCATTTATGCTATACTTGTGTGTGTGGGGGGGGGGGTAGTGTGGAGAGGGGTTTGTGGTGGAGGTGTAGAATGCTGGTAGAAAAACGATGTTCATTGTGTAGGTTAAGTGATTGTAATGTGACAATGGCAGAACTATGGTGTGTCTAACTGCCAGACGTGAAAGAAAAGACAGCCCCACTGGGATGGGGGGAGGGTAGAGAGGACATGGTGACAAAGAATGTACAAGTAAAGAAGAAAGGGAAGAAATGGGAGAATATAACAAATAAAGATAAGAGAAAGGGAAGAAATGGGAGTTGGTTCGCAATTTACTGGCACACCACATCTCCACCACTGCCACAAACCATCACGTCCCCTCCCCCTAAACAGCACAAATGCCAACCTCTCCAAACTTCATTTGAGCCCTGATGAAGAGTCATCTAGACTCAAAACACTAGCTTTCTCTCTCTGTCCATGGATACTGTCTGACCTGCTGTGATCTCCAGCATTTGCTGTTGTCAGTGTAGATTCCAACACTCGCAATCATTTGCTTTTATTATCTCCTTATGTGGCTTGGTATATACTTTGCTTCTTACATGCAAACATGCAATATTGTCCCATTTCCTCATTAAAGTTATTGATTGCTATGGCAATGTTCAACTATAATAATAAGTGGTAAAGAATGGAATTCTGTATTTTGTACATTCATGAATACGGAGGCAAATGATAGAGGTCATACAGAGATGATAATTACAAATCTAATAAATGGCAAGTAACATTTGCACCACACAAGGGCCAAGCAACAACTGTCTTGAATGAGAGAAAACCTTACTATCTTTGCTTGATATTCAATTATATTAATGTTGTTGCATCCCCCATCATTAAGAACCTGGGGAGTTAATTGACCAGAAACTGAACTGGACTAGGCATAAGTACTGTGGCTACAAAAACAGGTCAGAGACAGGAATTCTGCAGTAGCTCACGTTCTGACACCCCAAAGCCTGTTCACTATCTACAAATCAGGAATGTGATGAAATACTGGCCTGGAGGAGGGTAACTCCAATGCGTGACAAAATTGATACCGTTCAGCACAAACAGGCCACTCACTAGCATCACAGTTACCACCATAAACATTCACACCTTCCACTGCCTCACAGTGACAGCAGTGTGTGCCATTTGCAAAATCGTTGAAAAAATGTATCTATTCTTCTTTAACAACACCTTCCAAAACTGCGGCCTCAACTATAGAGTCATAGAGATGTACAGCACGGAAACATCTAGAAGAACAAGGGCAGCAGAGTTATGGGAACTACCTGAAAGATCCCCACTAAGCCACACAGCATCCTGATTTAGAACTATATCAATCCTCCTTCACAGTTGCTGAATCAAAATTCTGTAACTGCCTAATAGCACCACAGGTTTATAAGATGGACTGCAATGGTTAAACCGTGGTGCTCGCCTTCTTTCGGGCAATTAAGGATGAATAACAAAGACTGGCTTTGCATCTCATGAAAAAATTTTAAGAAGTCCTTATTTAGGCTATACCTCCAGTATAGTGTGCATATGTATGCACTGTACTCAAGACATCTAAATTGTAATACACTGTAAAAAATGTAATCTAAGTTCACCACATGGACTGTCTGTGTGGAGTTTGCACATTCTCCTCATGTCTACATGGGTTTCCTCCGGGTGCTACGGTTTCCTCCCACAGTCCAAAGATTATGGTAAATTGATCATGCTAAATTGCCCACAGTGTTTGGGATGTGTAGGTTAGGTGCATAAGTCAGGTGAAATGCAAAATAATAGGGTAAGGGAATTGGTCCAGGTAGGATACTCTTTGGAGGGTTGGTGTTGATTTGTTGGGCCAAATGGCCTGTTTCCACATTGTAGGGATTCTATGATACCAGGAATAATAAGATATGGCTGCAATGTGCCAGAAAATAATGAATGTGAAGAGTAATGAGTAATTGAGAGAGTTTGCTGATGGATCTTGGGAGTGTTGAATATTTGAGGGTATGTCTGAACAATATGGAAGATGTATAGTGGAGAACTGGGGGGAGAGAATCTTTTTGCTCACGCACCATTTCAAAATAAAGCTGGCTTGCTTCATTAAAATGATATATTTTTTAACCATTAGCAAAGATTGTCATTCATGAAAGATGTTGCTTTATATTATAACCAAATGCTCAATATCCATTGATTATGGTTATAGATTTTTTTAAAATCTAGGGTTGTGCTTCCTAAATGGTTTTCCAATATGAATAAAAATTGCCATCACCCCCATTGTGGTGTCTTGATAGAGCTGTGGGGGAAGGAAATGTCTTTAATCTTCAGTGATTTATTTTGAAAGCCTACTGTAGTAATTTGAACCAGATGGATCTCCATTGACTATGAGATCCTTGATCAGGGTTGTTAACCTCAGCCAATCAGGTACCCCTGACTGACCGATATAAACAGGGGGTTCAGAATCTTTTCACTTCGGGGACTGACTCTGAGTTGGTTGACCACAGCCAACGTACTGTGCACATGTAAATAAAGGGTGACTTGGTGACAGGATAATGGCTTCTGTGCAGTTGTTCCACCTGCTTTTCTGGAGCAGGATTCAGGCTTCAAAAATTGGTTAGTTAGGCCACGTTCACCATTTTAGAAGTGCGAGCATTTAAAGGGGTGTCACAGTTGTTAGCATTCAGTCCAGGTTGTACGATTCCTGTTGCTACCTTGGAGCTCACAACCTCGGTACTTTGTCTCACTACTCCATGGGTATCACCACTCACAGTTTGGGAAGACCTGACCTAGATGCTGTATGGAATTTTGAAAGCATCTTTTAAATTTGTCTTCCAGTTTTATTCCCTCTTCATTGATGGATGGTAGGGAACATTTTAGTGGATATTGGTTGCTGGGATATATGTTTGCAGACACTAGTTGATCGGTATATTTTCACTGACATTGATTGGCTTCCAGCACATCACCCAAGTTGTCATTCTCCTGTGTGATCTTAAGCCATGATTTTCAGTATGGTATGTGATCTTCGGGTCATCAAAATCAATGTGTGCACCAAACATCCATGCCTGTGAACTTTTAGCAAAGGTCACTTGCCAGTAATCACGGGTAGAAACCTTGGCTTATTATTCCACTCTCCACTGCAAGTGTTTTTATGAGGTCAATTTGCAGCAGCCATACTGTTACCCTGACCAATATCAACTGACTCAGTGCAAATTGATCTGTATGGCACAGTTCCAAATGTTACGTTGAATTTGCTAATTGAGCACATTAGAGAGAATAGGGCACATTTTGAGTAGATCTGCAGATCTCTTTTGGCATATTTTGAACATGTAAATTAGAAATCTACATCTTAATTACTATATTTATGATGCACAAAATAAATAATATAATTTAAGAATGTCCCTGAATTACAAACACAATGTGTATACAAAAGACAAACACCAAAGACAGAAAAAGAGGTATATTAGAGCTGTCCATGGAAACAATATTTGCCCTATATATAAGCAAACCGGGGGCCAAATGCCTGTCTGAGGCCTCCCTTGCAAAATTAGCTGAATGCATTCATTGTGAAGTCAGCTGCTTAACAAGTGTGGTCAGTGTGTAGCTTAACCAATGAATCTTAAAGGGGACCACTGAAAGCCATCAACAAAAAAGTAACTTTAAATAATTACTTTTAAAAATGTGGAGCCAGGAGATGCAGGAACGCTTTTCTCTGCTCAACTGCAATCCCAAGAATGTGGCCTGCTGCTGTTGAACACACCACAAATTGGTTAAAGAAAACATAGAACTGTGAATGCAGAAGATCTGTAACAAAATCAGAAGTTGCAGGAGAAACCCAACAAGTCTGGCAGCATCTGTGGAGCGAAAGCCCAGTGACCCTTCTTCAGAATCATGCTGAAGAATTGCTCTGCTTTCTCTCTACAGATGCTGCCAGATCTGCTGAGTTTCTTCAGTATTTTCTGTTTTTGCTTCACTGCAAATCAGTGCCTCCCCCTTAATCGCTTGCCACCTCTCTCAATTTCCCCCTCTCTGACAATCACATGCCTTCCCCCTCACTCAAACAATTCCTTTCTTGTTTGGTCCCTTTCTCTTCCAGAATCTATCTAAGAACTGCCAGTGATGCAGAGGCACAAACTTGCCATTCATTTATCCTGATGAGCTGCCTAAAACTAGCTACAGTTTCTAATGCAACGGTCTCATATAAATTAGGCCAGGTGCCCTGTATACACTTTGCATGGGCCAAGCTGCATGTGTTACCAATTTACTTATGGAAGAAAAAGTAGTGGTAGCTATTAAAACATGCAGCCAGATCTATTTTAACAATATATCAACTAGAATGCAAAAGTTACTTGTAGCACAGCAGATAAGTAGCATGATTATGAAGAAGAGTGGCAGCTGAGAGAGAGAGAGAGAGAGAGAGAGAAACCATAGAAGAATCCGTACAGTGTGTAAACAGGCCTTCATCCCAACAGGTCCACACCGACCCTCTGAAGAGTAACCCACCCAGACCCATTCCCCTACCCTATTACTCTACATTTGACCCCGATTAATGCACCTAAACTACACATCCCTGAACACTATGGGGAATTTAGCACGGCCAGTTCACCTAATCTGCACTTAGAGTCATAGAGATGTACAGCATGGAAACAGACCCTTCGGTCCAAGCTGTTCATGCCAACCAGATGTCCCAACCCAATCTAGTCCCACCGGCCAACACCCAGCCCATATCCCTCCAAACCCTTCCTATTCATATACCCATCCAGATGCCTTTTAAATGGTGCAATTGCATCAGCCTCCACCATTTTCTCTGGCAGCCCATTCTACACACACACTACCTTTTCACTCTGTGTGAAAAGGTTGCCACTTAGGTCTTTTTATAACTTTCCCCTCTCGTCCTAAACCTATGCCCTCTAGTTCTGGACTCCCCCTTGTCGATTTACCCTATCCATTCCCCTCATGATTTTATAAACCTCTATAAGGTCAGCCCTCAGCCTCTGACACTCCAGGGAAAACAGCCCAGCCTATTCAGCCTCTCCCTATAGCTCAAATCCTCCAACTCTGGCAACATCATTGTAAACCTTTTCTGAATCCTTTCAAATTTCATAACATCATTCCGATAGAAAGGAGACCAGAATTGCACACAATATTTCAAAAGTGGCCAAACCAATGTCCTGGACAGCTGCAACATGACCTTCCAACTCTTGTACTCAATACTCTGACTAATAAAGGAAAGCATATCAAATGCCTTCTTCACTTTTCTATCTACCTGCCACTCCACTTTCAAGGAGCTATGGACCTGCACTCCAAGATCTCTTTGTTCAGCAACACTTCCTTGGACCTTACCACTAAGTGTATAAGTCCTGCTAAGAATTGCTTTCCCAAAATACAGCACCTCACATTTATCTAAATTAAACTCCATCTGCCACTTTTCAGGACTGTGGGAGGAAACTGAAGCACCTGGAGGAAACCCACGCAGACATGGGAAGAATGTGCAAGCTCCACACAGACAGTCGCCCAAGGCTAGAATTGAACCCGGGTTGCTGGTACTGTGAGGCAGTACTGCTAATCACTGAGCCACTGTACCACCCTAAAATGTAGGCACCTGGATTCGAACCTCCGCGGAGAAACCCCAATAAAGTACATACGTTCATCACCCTAACCAGTCAACCATGACTACAGGTCCCATATATGTCATTCATGAGTTCTTTGCAGTGTTGATTGCCATTTTCTTTTTGCACCAATAACTGAGCATGAAGCCAGTACATCTAAACTTTTCCTCGATAAGTACATAAAGGGGATTTGTCCACCCCATGAATATTGTTGTCTTGCTATTAGGAAAATAAAGTGCATTGTTTTTCCTATGCAATGTAAATGAGTTTCTGTCTTTATGAAAGTTAAACATTTAACCATTTTTATTGTTTGCAGAAGAGTAATATTCTACAGATACCACTTTTAACTTGACAGTCACATTTAGGTGAGCTAATAATTTAATATAAATTATGTCATCAGGATGATAAGGATGGTGCTCATTTAAATTGCATTTGTGGCATTTTAAACTGGAGCCAAGAAATTGAATGACATATTAATTCATTTATTGAGTGTGTGTTTTAGTATATTTCAAGTTAAAAATTACTGGGAGTTAGACTGAGCTTTGACGCACTTGTGTCTTTCAAGACCACCTAATCTGAAAAAATGGTGTGCATGCACAAATCTTAATGTCATGACAGTGTAATTATAATATTGAATATATTTTGTAAAGAAGGATAATCTGACTTTTAAACATTGAACACAAAATTGTACAACATGGCCCCCAGAAGTTGCATGACTACTCTTATTGATTCACAGTCAGCTACAACAAACAAATGTTGAGTTATCTCAGCATCAATGATAAAGAGGGACATTCATCCTTAGAGAACACGATGTGGAAGTGCTGGTGTTGGATTGGGACGGACAAAGTTAAAATTCACACAACACCAGGTTATAGTCCAACAGGTTTATTTGAAAGTACAAGCTTTCAGAGCACTGTTCCTTTGTCAGATAGCTAGTGGGGCAGGATCATAGGACACAGAATTTATAGTAAGAGATCAAAGTATCATACAATTGATGCGATATTGAACAAACCTAATTTGCTGCTAAGTCTGTAATCACTCAGAATGGGTATGCAGGTGTTGATTGATTAATATGTAAATATCAGAACTTCTTTCAAGCCACAGTCCCAAGATAACTTAAGGTTTTATCAGTATTTAAAAAAGGTAACATTTCAGCTCAAGCAATGCACTGAAGGTGTAAAGTTAGTGTCTGTCTGTATCCCAACTTTGAATTAATTACACAGTCTGTGGGCAGTCAGTCCATTTGACATTTTATAAATTCCTACTTTGGAAATTGAACCAGTCTCACTCAAGGTTGGGATACAGACTCTAATCTCACACTTTTAATGCATTATCCAAGCTAAGACGTCACCTTTTTTTTATACTGTTAAAACCTTAAGTTATCTTGGGACTGTGACTTAAAAGAAGTTCTGGGATTTACATATTAATCAATCGAAACTTGCATCCCTATTCTAAGTGATTAAAGACTTAACAACAATTTAGGTTTGTTCAATACATTGCATCTGGTGTGTGACATTTCGATCTTTTTCTATAAATTCTGTGTCCTATTATCCTGCCCAATGAGTTACCTGATGAAAGAGCAGTGCTCCAAAAGCTTGTACTTGCAAATAAACGCATCGGACTATAACATGGTGTTGTGAGACGTTTTACTTGGAGAACTCAATAGATCACTCTAAAGGTGTGAGAATTCAAGGCTTCTCAGAAAACAGAAGACTGGAATCACACCACAGAGAATTCCAATATAATTTACTTTGTTTTTTAGAAGTTAGGTTGCATTAAATCAAAGTTAGGTTGCATTTGCTGACAAAAGTGCATGCCATTTTAAATTGCACCTGCGCACATACAAATGCCTTCGGAGTTGGGGCAGAACATGCTCTGCATGCTTGTGGGAGACCAGGACTTGGGAAGGGGGGAAGGTGTTGGGACCCAGAAGAGAACCAGAGGAAAGGGAGTGGCTGGAATGGGTGAAGCAAGAGCCTTCCGGCTCTTGGTTCATCCTTATCTCATCATCACCAGGCCTGTCTGTTCTCTCTCTTCCTTCCCTCACATCCAAATCCCATTTCAATGTTGCACCTGTTCTGTGCATACACATTTTCAAGAGTGCAGGCTTGTGCAGTTGCCTCGCAATTCTGATGTCAGCAGCCATTGCCACCAACTTAACACAGCTGCCATTTTACTTCCACTGTGACAAGCAAGACTGTGTGACACCATTTTGTCAGAATACCATGATGGATTCTGAGAGATAGAATGAAAGAAGTTCTCAAAAGAAATTCAAGGAGAAAGTCTTTCACAAATAAACCACAGTGTTGTTGAAGAAATCCAGGCAATCTGCAAATATCATAACTGCGGAACAAGTGAGGAACAAGAAACTTTCTCTCTCTCAAAGGCCGTTCACCTACTGAGTCCAAGGGTACTAACAACCTCCAACTATTTAAGCACAGAAGACATCGCAGGTGCTGAATTCTGACATCAAGTTTCCAACACTTTCACTTTGGAAAGAGAATTTGCAAGTAACTAAAAGGCCTGCAATGACAACAGACTGATCGTACTTCAATCGTCTTAGGAATCTTTTGTTCATACCTACCTTTAAACTTTGTATCTGTTCTTTAGCCAATTACTATCACTTTTTTTTAACGAAGTAACTTTCAGCAATAGTTGTGTAATGAGCAAAACTTTATCTTGTTCAAGACACTTTCTTATTGGTTATTTTTAAATCATAACATTTGAAACACTAAAAGTAGGATTAAATGAGCTAAACAAAGCTCACAGATTTCTCTGCAGACATATCTGGAATGGTTATGGCAACAATGAAGAAAAATAAGAGGGATCATTGATAATTAAATATGTACATGCCCATCTAATGAATGCATGCAGAACTGTAATATTAGAATATCAATCAGAAACATAGGTCTGATAGTTGTAGTTTTAAAACTGTACATGGTAGTCAACACCTTGTCTTAACCTTGTATCTCTGAATACAATGTTAACTCGATTGAAAGTTTCCCACCACCTACTGACTACTTGGCTTATTCTGGCTGTTCAAGCAATAATAACTGTCGCTAGAGGTTTCTGTACTTAGCTTAAATTTGTCTAGTCTGCAGTGAGTGGTCTGGCAGCTGCCGCAGATCGTATTTATTCAGTTAAAATTCTTCGTTGAAATAAGTTGCATCCAGGCATGGGTGTCCTGCTCGGGCTTCATTTTAAAATTGAGTAGATTAAGTGAATATAGAGAGGTCTAATGGAGCAGGGGGAAAAGTAAGTGAACAAGCATTTGCTAGGGCAATTATCTTACTTAAATTTCCATGAGGACCAATCCATGAGATATCTTTGCTTCATAGAAGAGGTTGTGACTGAAATTTGTCAATTTCCTCATTCACAACTGCAACACCAAAGCAGGGTAAAGATAATATTGCCTGGACTTCTGAAGGTGGCTGTAGCTGTTCCATGCATTTGGCTTCTTCAAACTGCAGTTGCTGATATAGGCATAATTTCTAGTAAGCATTGCACAAGGTCAATCACCAATGCTATCTGTATAGAGAGAAATGGATTGTCACAAACATAAAGTTTGCAATGTTATGTTTTCAGTCTGCCTCATTAAGATAATATGGAATGGTGGTGGGGCCATATGACCTGCTCCAAATTCTGGCTGATGCAAGTCTGAGTAATATGAATGTCAAGAGGACAAAAAGAGCTCAGGGCTGACTTGTCGAAAGATGTCACAAGGTTTTCATACCTGTAGATAATGATAAGAGTTATGGTACTGATTGTGGGTTGACTGTTACTTTACATGTCCTCACAGGGAGGTGTGAGGAATGTTTGATTTGATTTATTGTAGTCACATGTACCTAAGTACAGTGAAAAGCTTTCTTTTGCAAGCAGCACAGGCAGATCATAGCAAGCAGGGACATACAGATCATAGGGTGCTTAGACAGAGCGAGGTATACAGGTTACACTGCACAGGAGGTGTACAAAGCCAGATCAACATTATTTGAAGTTAGAGAGGTCCATTTAGCAGTCTAATAACAGCAGGAAGAAACTGTTTGTGAACTTGTTGGTGAGTGTGTTCAAGCTTCTGTATCTTCAGCCTGATGGAAGAGGTTGGAAGAGAGTATTACTGGGGTGGGAGGAGTCTTTAATGACGTTGGCAGCCTTTCTGTGGCATTGAGAAGTGTACGTGTAGTCCATGGATGAGAGGTTGGCTTCCGTGATTGCTTAGGCTGTGCACACAACTTTCTGTATGTTCTTATGGTCCTGGGCAGAACAGTTGCTGTGCCAGGCTGTTTTTCACCTGGATAGTATGCTTTCTACAGTGTATCTGTAAAACTTGGTGAGAGTTCTTACAGACATGCCAAATTCCCTAAGCCATCTGAGGAAGAAGAGGCATTGTTGTGCTTCTTGACTATTGCACCTACATGGCAAGTCCAAGGCAGATTGTCAGTTATCATCACTCCTAGGATCTTGACACTCTTGACCCTCTCAACCTCAGCTCAATTGACGTAGATGGGGGTGCATCATCCTCTTTTCTTCCTAAAGTCACTGATCGGTTCTTTTGTTTTATTGACATTGAGAGAGAGATTGTTATCATTGCACCATGACACCAAGCACTCTATCGCCTTCCTGTATTCTGACTCATCATTGTTTGATACCCATCCTGTCACAATGGTGTTATCAGCAAATTTGTGGATGGTGTTCATTTGGAATTTGGCTACACAGTCATGTGTGTACAGGGAGTACAGTCGAGGGCTGAGAACATATCCTTGTGAGGCGCCAGCATTGAGGATTATTGTGGACGAGGTGCAGTTGTCTATCTTCATTGATTCCAGTCTGTGGGTCAGGAAGCTGAGGATCCAGTTGCAGAGGGCAGAGCCGAGACCTAGGGCTCAGAGTTTTGAAATTAGTCTGGAAGGGATTATGGTATTGAAGACGGAGCTGTAGTTGATGAGTAGGAGCCTGATGTAGTTGTCCTTGTTATCCAGATGTTTCAGGGATGAGTGTAGGTTTGGGAAAAGGCACCCACTATGGACCTATTACATTGGTAGGCAAATTGCAGGGTATCAAGGCAGGCTGGGAGGCTAGACTTGATGTAGGCCATGACTAACTTCTTGAAGCACTTCATGATTATGGAGATCAGAACCATTGGGTGGTAATCATTAAGGCACGTTGTATTTGTTTTCTTTGGTATTGGGATCATAGCGGTCTTCTTGAAGCAGATGGGGACCTCACCATGTCATGGGAAAGGTTGAAGATGTCAGTGTATACCTCCATCAGTGGTTCCACACAAGATCTAAGTGCATAGCAAGGGACTCTGTCTGGGCCCATCACTTTCCAACTTAACAAACAGTTACATTTTAAACTGTCTGTTTAATTCCAAGATAAAATTGAGTTGGAGGTCTGGAAGGTAGCTAATAATTATTTCTACTTTGATACAGAGCCCATGTGATTCACTTTGCCATGAAGTTAGTTTTTAAGTGGAGAAAGTGAATAGTAAGTCATTGTAGTACCAGGTGGCAAGGTTTCCTCAGATATCACTGAATCTCCTCAGTCTGCAGCTACCTGAAAGACAAAGTTCAAGAGATTGAAGTAGCTATTTGAAGCAAAGAAAATGCTGAGCATCTCGGCACAAAAGCAAAGTATACTCAGGTGAAGAGACAGGGTTTATGAGAATTTAAATGAGGCTGGAAGAGTTGTCTAGTTTGCCTCGAGGGAAGGAATCTCCACTGTAATCCTCGCAGTGGAAGTCAGTTCACAGATTGGAACAAACCTCACTGGGAAAGTGAAAATTCATCATGAACAAAGAATTATTTTGGACTGGAGGATGACGTCTCCACTTAATGGCTGACGTCAAATATAATTTTAGTGGGAAATTTTCAGTCATGTTAAATGGGAAATTTCTTTCCAGCTGTTTTGAATGTAAGTTGCCTAATATTTAATCAAATGTTGCTTTGAGTTTGTTTCTTATAGTGAAAGTCCTGAAATCTAGAATGTGATCCTTTCAATTAATCACTTGAAATTCAGATATCTTCATATCAGTTTTCAATTTGTTTGGAGATCATAATAAGCTTTACCTCATTCTTTGTTGCCTCAGGAAAGTGTGGATATTGCCAGTAGAATGGCAGCGGTGGGATTATGATTTTTTCCATTCTGAAGAAGCAGTGGATTCAAGCACCAAGAAATCACAACCACTTTCCCATTGTGGTATAATCCTAGTCCTCTGTTAGAGAACAGGTTAATAGTCTGCTATGAAGTTCTGGAAATCCCTGTGAACAGTGTTATCCATAAACAAATTGTAAGGGAGCAATCTGAGCTCTCTGAAGCTGTTTCTGCTGCTATGGAAACTGATGGATACAGTTATACGTACTGACCATCACATGCAGCATCGTGATGTGTCCCACAATTGAGCTATTATCACTTGATCCACCTCAGAACAGATGGACTTCAAGTTCTGTACATATCCCTGTGCTAAATTGGTTCTAGACTGCTATATATACCTTCACAAAGAGCTGGATTTTAAGGATTCCTGCCGAGAGTCTGTTTGGTGGGAGTCTGAATGTCAATTATAATGGATGGCTAGTGCATCACTTACTCTTGATCTGGTATTAATCTGCCTGCTGTTAGGCTTATTGAGGTCCATTGCTACTCAATTAAGAGGCAAATAAGTGTCTTGATCAGTATTCCAGTTTAGAAACTGGCAAATGTGATGTTTCTTCATGGGAATACAGGGAAAGCCAAGGCCATTGCACCACAGGCACTCAGCAATATGCTGAGCAAGAAGAAAAGTGGAACAGCAATACCACTGGGAGATTCTGCAGTCAAGAGCTTAGAGAAGTATGTGATATCTATGGTATTAAACATTACCCTAGGGAGACGTGTTGCTTCCCTGGTGTCAGGGTCAAGAATGTCACAGAACGACTGAAGGGCATCCGGCTAGGGGAGGGGGAATCAACCTGTTGTGGTTCACATTGGTACCAACCACATCGATAGCAAGAGGATGAGTCCTGAAGGCAGATTTCACAGAATTAGGAAGGATATTAAAATGTAGGATCTTGAAAGCAGTAATCTAAGGATTACTCTTAGATCCAAGTGCTACAGAGCATGAAGACATGCGGATTGATCAATTCAATACATGGCTGGAGAACTGCTGTAGCAGGGAGGGTATTGTATTTCTCTGAAGCTGTTTCTGCTGCTATGGAAACTGATAGATACAGTTACATGTACTGACCATCACATGCAGGGAGAGTAGTGTAAGTGGAACATGTACAAGCTGAATGTGTTACGCTTTAATAAGACTGGGACTGATATCCTCACAGGGAGATTTGTGAGTGTAGTTTAAACAACCCTTTCAGGTGAATGCGAATCTGAGGGGTAATGCAATTTGAAGGAGATAAACTTGGTAAGAGGAAGTTAAAAAGATGCTGGAGATATAAACATGAGAAATAAAGTCCAGCATTGAATATGCTTCAGAAATGGTATAATATCAAAAGGACAAAGTTAAGGGCATTCTACCTGAGTGCAATCAGAATTCAGAGCAAGGTAGATGATCTAAAGGCACACATAGAGATGCATGGGCATGATTTAATTGCCACTTACAGCAACGTAGCCACATGGTGACCAAGACGGGGAACTGAATATTCAAGGTTACTTGAAAATCAGGAAGGACAGACAAGAAGGAAAAGGTGGTGGAATTGCACTGATGATAAGAGATGGGATCAGTACTTTAGTACAGGAGAATCTCACATCAGACACAAGGGACAACAGATATTGGTTAGAGTTATTTATAGGCCATAAAATAGTAGTACAATGTGGGTAGTCATAGAGTCATAGAGATGTACACCACGGAAACAGACCCTTTGGTCCAACCCGTCCGTGCCAACCAGATATCCCAATCTAATCTAGTTCTATTTGCCACCACTTTGCTAATATCCCTCTAAACCTTTCCTATTCATATACCCATCCAGGTGCCTTTTAAATGCTGCAATTGTACTAGCCTCCACTACTTCCTCTGGCAGCTCATTCCATACACGCACAACTCTCTGTTTGAAAAGGTTGCCCTTTAGATCCCTTATATCTTTCCCCTGTCACCCTAACCCTTTAGCTCAGGACTCCCACAGCCCAGAGAAAAGACTTTGTCAATTTATCCTATCCATGCTCCTCATGATTTTATAAACCTCTATAAGGTCATGCCTCAGCCTCTGATGCTCCAGGGAAAACAGCCCCAACCTATTCAGCCTCTCCTTCCAGCTCAAAACCTCCAACCCCTGGCAACATCCTTGTAAATCTTTTCTGAACCCTTTCAAGTTTCACAACATCCTTTCTATAGGAAAGAATCGAAAATTGCATGCAATATTCCAGAAGTACACTAACCAATGTCCTGTACAGCCGCACCATGACCTCCCAACTCCTATACTAAATATTCTGATCAATAAGGGAAAGCATACCAAACACCTTCTTCACTATCATAGCTACCTGTGACTCTACTTTCAAGGAACTATGAATCTGCACTCCAAAGATTTTTGTCCAGCAACACTCTCTAGGACCTAGAGTCTTACATGGATTCATGCAGTCTTTGAGCAAAGTACAATGTAACTTGTACAAATTCACCCCACAAATGTATATGTATATGTGTGCATGTGGGTTTTTGTGTGTGTGTGTGAGTGACTATGTCTGTCTGGGTTGGGGGGTTGTGAGTGTGAGAGAGAGTGTGCATGTGTGTGTATGTGAGTGTAGAGTGTCTTAAGTCTGTAAGAGGGTGCATGTGTGAGTGTGGGAGTGTGTGTGTCTGTAGGAGTGTGTGTGCGTGTCTGTGTATACGTGTGAATGTGTGTGTGTATGTGTGTATAGTGCAATGGTGGTCACCCGTAGTGTGACATGAACCCAAGGTCCCGGTGTCATCTGCAAACTTACTAACTATACCTCTGATGTTCACATTCCAAATCATTTATATAAATGACGAAAAATAATGGACCCAGCACCAATCCTTGTGTGTTCCTCTCATTTTTTTACTTCTGCACAAAGCTCCGAGGTCTGTGCGTGGAAGCAATTTTGAATGTTGAAGTGGCAGCATGCATGCACAGCTTAGAGAGAACTTTGGCGTGGGGCATGATATACATTAGGTGATGAAGAATGCAGGCAGTATGGGCAAAACAGTTTTCATGGGTGACTTCAATCTGTATATAGACTGGGTAAATCAATTTAAACTAAAACTGTGGAGGACAGGTATCTGGCGTGTGTTAGGGATGGTTTTCTAGAGCAGTATGTTGAGGAACCAATGTGCTATTTTAGATCTAGTGTTATGGAATAATAAAGGGCTAGTTAATAATCTGTAAAAGATTATTTTGGGATGAGTGACCACAATATGATAGAATTTTATGTTATGTTGGGGAGAACAAATGTGTTAAATTTGAATGAGGGAAATTATGAGGGCCTGAGGCACAAATTGGCTGAAGTGGACTGGGAAAATATATTGGAAAGCATGGCTATAAATACGCAATGGATCGTCTTTACAGAACTGTTACGTGACATATAGCAAATACACATTGCTTCAAGATTCTTTCAAAATTCAGAAAAGTTCAGTAAACCATAGCAAACAAAAATGAAGTCCAGGATTGTATAGTGTTAAAGAAAAGGCCTACAAGGTTGCCAGAAATGGCAGTCAATCTGAGGATTGGGAAGTCTTTAGAATACAGCAAAGGAGGACAAAGACACTGATAATTGAAAAGGAGAATAGAATATGAATGTAATCAAGCAAAACATGATAAAAACGGACTGTAAAAGCTGCTCTCAGTACAATAGTATATGGAAATGCAGCTTCAGGATGATCTGGACAAGCATAATGACTAGATATGAGCATGGCAGCGACAATACACAGTGGACAAATGTGAGGTTCTCCACTTTGGGAGGAGAAGCATACGTGCAGTGTATTTAGAGTCATACAGATGTACAGCATGGAAACCGACCCTTCGGTCCAACCCGTCCATGTCGACCAGATATCCCAACCCAGTCTAGTCCCACCTGCCATCACCTGGCCCATATCCCTCCAAACCCTTCCTATTCATATACCCATCCAAAAGCCTTTTAAATGTTGCAATTATACTAGCCTCCACCACTTCCTCTGGCAGCTCATTCCATATATGTACCATCCTCTGTGTGAAAACGTTGTTCCTTAGGTCTCTTTTAGATCTTTTCCCTCTCACCCTAAACCTATGCCCTCTAGTTCTGGACTCCCCGACCCCAGGGAAAAGACTTTGTCTATTTATCCCATCCGTATCCCTCATGATTTTGTAAACCTCTATAAGGTCACCCCTCAGCCTCCAACGCTCCAGGGAAAACAGCCCCAGCCTGTTCAGCCTCTCCCTTCAGCTCAAGTCCTCCAACCCTGGCAACATCCTTGGAAATCTTTTCTGAACCCTTTCAAGCTTCACAACATCTTTCCGATAGGAAGGAGACCAGAATAGCACACAATATTCCAACAGTGGCCTAACCAATGTCCTGTACAGCCGCAACATGACCTCCCAACTCCTGTACTCAATACTCTGACCAATAAAAGAAAGCATACCCAACGCCTTCTTCATTATCCTATCTACCTGCGACTCCACTTTCAAGGAGCTATGAACCTGCATTCCAAGGTCTCTTTGTTCAGCAACTCTCCCTAGGACCTTATCATTAAGTGTATAAGTCCTGCTAAGATTTGCTTTCCCAAAATGCAGCACTTCGCATTTATCTGAATTAAACTCCATCTGCCACTTCTAAGCCCATTGGCCCATCTGGTCAAGATCCCATTGTGATCTGAGGTAACCTTCTTTGCTGACCACTATGCCTCCAATTTTGGTGTCATCTGCAAACTTACTAACTGTACATCTTATACTCACATCCAAATCATTTTTATAAGTGACAAAAAGTAATAGACCCAGCACCGATCCTTGTGGCACTCCACTGGTCACAGGGCTCCAGTCTGTAAAACAACCCTCCATCACCACCCTCTGTCTTCTACCTGTGAGCCAGGTCTGTATCCAAATGGCTAGTTCTCCCTTTATTCCGTGAGATCTAACCTTGCTAACCAGTCTCCAATGACGAGTCTTGTTGAACAACTTACTGAAGTCCACATAGATCACATCTATCGCTCTGCCCTCATCAATCTTCTTTGTTACTTCTTCAAAAAACTCAATCAAGTTTGTGAGACATGATTTCCCATGCACAAAGCAATGTTGACTATTCCTAATCAGTCCTTGCCTTTCCAAATACATGTACATCCTATCCCTCAGGATTCCCTTCAAAAACTCGCCCACCACTGACGTCAGGCTCACTGGTCTATAGTTCCCTGGCTTGTCCTTATCACCCTTCTTGAACAGTGGCACCACGTTATCCAACCTCCAGTCTTCAGGCACCTCACCTGTGACTATCGATGATACAAATATCTCAGCAAGAGGCCCAGCAATCACTTCCCTAGCTTCCCACAGAGTTCTCGGGTACACCTGACCAGGTCCTGGGGATTTATCCACCTTTATGCATTTCAAGACATCCAGCACTTACTCCTCTGTAATATGGACATTTTGCAAGATGTCACCATCTATTTCCCTACAGTCTATATCTTCCATATCCTTTTCCACAGTAAATACTGATGCAAAATTCTCGTTTAGGATCTCCCCCATTTTCTATGGCTCCACACAAAGGCCACCTTGCTCATCTTTGAGGGGCCCTATTCTCTCCCTAGTTACCCTTTTGTCCTTAATGTATTTGTAAAAACCCTTTGGATTCTCCTTAATTCTATTTGCCAAAGCTGTCTCATGTCCCCTTTTTGCTCTCCTGATTTCCCTCTTAAGTATACTCCTACTGCCTTTATACCCTTCTAAGGATTCACTCGATCTACCCTGTCGATACCTGACATATGCTTGCTTCTTTTTCTGAACCAAACCCTCAATTTCTTTCATCATCCAGCATTCCCTATACCTACCACCCTTTACTTTCATCCTGACAAGAATATATTTCCTCTGGATTCTCGTTATCTCATTCCTGAAGGCATCCCATTTTCCAGCCGTCCCTTTTTCTGTGAACATCTGCCCCCCAGTCAGCTTTTGAAAGTTCTTGCCTATTACCGTCAAAATTAGCCTTTCTCCAATTTAGAACTTCACCTTTTACATCTGGTCAATCTTTTTTCATCACTATTTTAAATCTAATAGAATTATGGTCGCTGGCCCAAAAGTGCTCCCCCACTGACACCTCAGTCACCTACCCTGCCTTATTTCCAAGAGTAGGTCAAGTTTTGCACCTTCTCTAGTAGGTACATACACATTCTGAATCAGAAACTTTTTTTGTACACACTTAACAAATTGCTCTCCATCTAAACCCTTAACACTATGGCAGTCCCAGTCTATGTTTGGAAAGTTAAAATCTCCTACCATAACTATCCTATTATTCTTACAAATAGCTGAGATCTCCTTACAAATTTGTTACTCAATTTCCCTCTGACTATTAGGGGGTCTATAATACAATCCTAATAAGGTGATCATCCCTTTCTTATTTCTCAGTTCCACCCAAATAACTTCCCTGGATGTATTTCCAGGAATATCCTCCCTCAATACAGCTGTAATGCTATCCCTTATCAAAAATGCCATTCCCTCTCCTCTCTTGCCCCCCCCTTTCTATCCTTCCTGTAGCATTTCTGTCGTGGAACATTAAGCTGTCAGTCCTGCCCATCCCTGAGCCATGTTTCTGTAATTGCTATGATATCCCAGTCCCATGTTCCTAACCATGCCCTGAATTCCTCTGCCTTACCCGTTAGGCCCCTTGCATTGAAATAACTGCAGTTTAATTTATTAGTCCTACCTTGTCCCTGCCTGCCCTGACTGTTTGACTCTCTTCTGGTCTCAACTGTACCAGTGTCAGATTGATCTCTTTCCTCACTATCTCCCTTCCTCACCCCCTCCACCCCCCCCCTCCCCCACTTACTAGTTTAAATCCTTCCAAGCAGCTTTAGCAAATCTCCCTGCCAGTATATTAGTCCCCTACTCCAAAAGAGATTCCAATGATCCAAAAATTGTGAATCCTTCTCCCATACACCAGTTCCTCAGCCATGCATCCATTTGCTCTATCCTCCTATTCCTGCCCTTGCTAGCTCATCGCACCAGGAGTAATCCAGATATTACTACTTTCGAGGGCCTCCTTTTTAAATTCCTGCCTAACTCTTTGTAATCACCCTTCAGAATCTCAACTTTTTCCCTTCCTTTGTTGTTGGTTCCAATGTAGACATGACCTCTTGCTGGTCCCTCTCCCCTTTGAGAACATTCTGCACCCTCTCTGAGACATCCTTGATACCAATACCAGCGAAGCAACACACCATTCTGATTTTTCGCTGCTGGCCACAGATACGTCTGTCTGTACCTCGGACAAGAGAATCCCCTAACACAATTGATCTCTTGGAAGCTGACGTACCCCTCATTGCATTAGAGCCAGTCTCAATACCAGAAACATGGCTGTTCATGCTACGTTCCCCTGAGAATCCATCACCCCCTACATTTTCCAAAACAGCATACCTGTTTGAAATGGGTATATCCACAAAAGACTCCTGCACTAGCTGCCTACCTCTCTTACCTTTCCTGTTTGTTAATTTTCCCAGACGCACTCCAATGTCGAGCAATACATGAATTCAAACAGTAAAGGCAGTACCCTGGTCAGTTTCTTTCTCTCTCTCTCCTGCATTTTCTTTAATTATAAGAGATTGGATTGTGTAGATGTGCACAAAGACGTGGGTAACTTCAACAGTAAGTCACTGATGATGCAGCAAAAATAGGAAGTCAAAAAGTGTGGCACTGGAAAAGCACAGCCAGCCAGGTAGCATCCGAGGAACAGGAGAGTCGACAGTTTGAGCATCAGCTCTTCATCAGGAATGACTGATGAAGAGCTTATGCTCGAAACGTCGATTTTCCTGCTGCTCAGATACTGCCAGACTGGCTGTGCTTTTCCAGTGCCACATGTTCTGACTCTGATCTCTAGTATCTGCAGTCCTTACTTTCTCCGAGCAAAAATAGGAAAGCGAGTTATAGGCGGATTTGGGTACAGGAATGGTGAAGGTGTTGGTTCAATTGCGCAGGAGTTTGGTTAGATCGTACCTGGGGTACTGTGTGCAGTTTTAGTCTCCTTTTCTCAGGAAAGATGTTATTCTCAGAGAAGAACTGCGACAAAAGTTCACCAGACTTGTTCCTGGGATGGAAAGACTGTCCTATGAAGAGACATTAGACAAACTGTGTTCTCTCTAATCTCAAAGATTGTGGGTGATTAAAACTTGTAAAATACTTAAAGTGATAGGCGGGGTAATTGCAGGTAAGCTATTTTTCATTGTTGGGAATCTAGAACCAACCATTTTTTATGAAAAGGTCTAAGATGAGAATTTGTTTTACTCAGAGGATTGTGCATTTTTGGAATTCTCCACCGTGGAGGGCTGTGGAAGTTTAGTCTTTGAGTATGTTCGCGGTAGAGATTGATTGATTTCTGATCATCAATGGCATTCAGACTTATGGAAATAAGGTAGATAAGAGGCGTTGAAATTGTTGATCAGCCATGATCATATTAAATTAGAGACAATAAACTGCAGATGCTAGAATCCAAAGTAGACAATCAGGAGGCTGGGAGAACACAGCAAGCCAGGCAGCAGCAGGAGGTGCAGAAGGACCTGAAGAAGGATTACACCCGAAACATCAACTTCTGCACCTCCTGATGCTTCCTGGCTTGCTGTGTTCTCCCAGCCTCCTGCATGGTCATATTAAATGGCAAGGAAGGCACAATGGGCTGAATGGTCTAGTCCAGTTCCTACATTCCTATAATCAGATCCCTCATCTACCTGGCCTCTAAATGCCCTTAATCACATTCCCAAGTGAAATTCTCTTTCTTCACCTATTCTTAGAGACAATTATTGCTTTCTTACCATAATCACACCAGAAAATTTACAACAGTAAAATGAGAGAGCAGGTCATTCATGATGCTTGGTTGTATCCCATCTACATTATTTCAGAAAGTCACATGATGTTTTTACAGAATGACCCTAGGATGTTGCTGAAATGAAAGGGAAGTTTTATGATATATATAACTAGTTCACATTCATGACAGTGAAAGGATACATCAAAAAATAATGGCTGTTAAAATACAGATTTCAAATGTTTTTTTTATTTTTGCAGGGACAGCTGTTCTAATCAGGTCAGAAAATGCAAATACGCAATGCACTCAGGGTAGACAGAAACTGTCAGAAATTCGCAAATGCAAATCCAAGTGACTTCTCCCTTCTGTCAGCACATAAACAAAGAAGGAGGTAGCAAAACATAGAAATATTTCACAGATATTTTAAAAATTATGATAATGTTATCAAAGATTGTAACAAAATCCTTGGCATTTTATTTTGGAATCTTATCACACTGAAGGAGGACACTTGACCCTTGCAATCTGTTTTGGCAATTTAAAAGAGCTGTCTGATTATGAAAATCCCACTTTCCTGCTCTTTCCCCATCGCCCTGCAATTTTCATCATTCAAATATTTATCCAGCTCCCTTTGGAACTTAATGTTGAACCTGCTTCCATCAATTTTCAGTCAATGCATTCCTGATCACAATGACTTGCTGTGTAGGGAAATTTCTCCTGAACTCAATTATGTCAATTTGTCAATTATTATAGTTCCATGCTGTTGTTATTAACTCTTCTTTCACTGGGAACAGTTTCCCTTTCATTAGTCTGTCAAAATCCTTTATAATTTGTTAAAGTATTAACTAATTATAAAAGGGAGGTATCTGATTGAAGGCATTCATGTATGTCACTTAAAGGCCAGGCTAGAGAAGAGCAGAAGATTTCCTTTCCAGTCAATTTATCTGGTAGAATTCATAATCTTTCTTTCACATTTGGCCCCAACAATTAGCAGATTTATTGAACAAATGTTACCATGGAGAAATTCGATAGCACAACCTCTGGGTTTTTAGTTGATGCAAAAAGGCTAGGAGGAACTTCATTTCCACACTCTCCCACATTCCTGCTATTTGTGCATTAATGATGGACAGAACCTCATCAGTGACAATACAAAAATAGATTTTAAAAATTCCTCAAGTTTCAGAAAGGTGAAACCAGACTTTTCATTTATAGTAATCACGATTTGGAGATGTCGGTGTTGGACTGGGGTGTACAAAATTAAAAATCACACAGCACCAGGTTATAGTCCAACAGATTTATTTGGAAGCACACTAGCTTCCAGAGCGCTGTTCTTTCATCAGGTGGTTGATGAAGGAGCAGCGCTCCGAAAGCTAGTGCTTCCAAATAAACCTGTTGGACTATAACCTGGTGCTGTGTGATTTTTAACTTTTATTTATGCCTTTGACTCTTTTAGCAAGAAACAATGGAGCTAACTGGAAATGTGAGGAATGTTGGTTTGCTGTGTTGCTGATTACAGCTGTCGGGCTCCTACACTGCCTGGCAAATTGGTGGAATGCTGGACTGGGAAGGTATGAATCAGGACTTGACTTGCACAATCTCAGGTACATTAATGCTGTCTCATTTACCTTATATTGCTGCTACCAACCACCATGTCACAAGTTAAAGTGAAATTATGGTTAAAATTAGAGAATAAATTAGAGAAAATATATGGTTGGTGGCCTATGGAAAGTTCAACATTACAGATAACTGATACTAAGTGAGAGTTCCTGGATCCAAAGGAAAATATACAATTAGCCATTCCCTACAGCTCATTATAAAAGGAGAGTATAGTGCCAGCAACAAAGTGGGTGAAAAAATCAATAATATGGAACACCAGTTGGGTTAGAGTGGCAGAGTGCTTGGTTTGCTTTGAGGTGAAATAGTCACGATGTTCTCAGACTGTTAACTAATGGAACTCATCATCATAATTAGTAGGTTTAATATCCATTCTCAGTAGCACTTATCCTAATATCCATGGTGATACAAAATGAATCCTTCCATCACAGTGCTGCTCAAATGCATGATCTCATTTTTATTTAAATAGTAACATTTGTCAGGTCTTTTCAAAAATGAGGGAAAACAAGTCAATACAATGGCAGCGTTTTAAATAATAAAGCCATTTTAAACATTAAAGAAAAATCTGGATCAAAGTTGAAACTTGCAGTACAGGTCTTTAAGTTTACTGCCTATCTGATTAAATTTCTAATGATCAAAGTTAAAAAAATCAACAAAATTGACCCCATTTATGTCCTGTGCTATTGTACTGGTGGGGGTTTTGTGGCAGTATCCCTATCTCTGGGCTAGAAGGCGCAGGTTCATGTCCCACCTGCTTCAAGCATATGTTGTAACATGTCTCAACAGGCTGTTTATAAACTAATTGTGTTGTGCTGCTCCATAGCACCTAATAGACCAAGAAGAAACACTTGTGCATCTCACCTCTACCCCATCCCTCCCCACCCCACCACCACCTGAATATCTAACTCCATACACCTCCTCCTTTTTCAATGCTTCTAATGCTGTGCCTGTATACTCTAAACCAAAATGGAATGGAAATTCTGACCTCCAGCTCAGAAAGGCATCAATTAGGCCCAGTAGCAGTTGAGTTGCTCAAATGCAGGACTGCTTCACCCAAGATCAGCTGACAGCAAGTTGTTGTTAAGGAGAATATCGATGGAGAGGAGCAGCTGGCAGTGAAATAGAAGCAGAATACATTGCACTAAAAAAGGTAAATGCATTCTAGTGAGGGAGATAGAGAAACAAGATGGAAGGAGGAAATCATTGATCAGATCCAACATGATTTCAAGTTTTAGTGAAGGTACTAGTTAGAGGAAGCTGGTAATGGGGCACTCTGTGACAAAGGAAAACAAGTATGGATCTGGAAAATGACGTCGGCGTAAAAAGATAATTGTTTCAACTGTGGGAATATCATGTTTCAGTATGTCTACAATCAGGGACTGGTGATGAGGTTGAATTCCTGCTTTGATTAAAGAATAATTGTTATTGGCTCTTGAAGGAGTAGAAGATCACATCAGCAGTTGTATAGGCAGCTTGAAGGTCCTTTTCCTTGAATTACAAATAAACTCCGTCAGAATAAAAAAAGTAGGGACGCGTGGAGTGGGTTTGTGTGCACTTTACAGTATTGCATATAATCCTTGAATTGATACAAGTATTTTAATTGCTGTTTGCTAGCTCCACTGGGGAGAATTGAGCAAAACAGGAGCATTCATGTCACCCTGCTCCTTCTGCTGGTCTTCTTGCAATTGGTGTTATTTAGAACCATTTATTCATTTAATGATAATCTTGCACACTTCAGCAGCACCATAGCATTTACTTCCTCTTCAATACCAGATTTGCATTGAAGTAGAGTGGTAATACATCAAATGGCATCCTTGCTTTATCTACAGGAGCACCAAGTACAAAAGCAAGGAAGTTATGTGAGACTTGTCTAAAACAGTCATTCTTAAGGAAGAGGAGCAGTAGTGGACCATTAAGCCCCTTGAGCCACTCTGCCATTCAGCTAGAGTATGGCCAATCTTCCACCTCAATGCTATTTTCCTGCAGTATCCCTTGATAATTTTAATATCTAAAAACCTAAGAGGTAGTGAGGACTGCAGATGCCGGAGAGTCAGAGTTGATAAAATGTGGCGTTGGAAAAAACACAGCAGGTCAAGCAGCATCCAAGAAGCAGGAGAATCAAGGTTTCAGGCAGAACCGTTCATCAGGACTGGGGAGGGGGAAGAGGGCTGAGAAATAGTTGGTGGGGTGGAGATGGGGGAAAGGGAGGTGGGATGGCGATAGGTGGATGCCGGTAGGAGGTTGTGATAGGTCGGTGGGAATTGTGGAGCAGATAGATGGGAAGAAACATGGACACATAGGTCAGGTCAAAAGGGTGGAGCTGAGTCAGAGGATTGGATCTGGGATGGGGTCAGGGTGGGGGGCGGGGGGGGGCAGGAGATTTGGAAGCTGGTGAATTCAATGTTGAGGCCATCTGGTTGTAGGCTCCTGAGGCAGAAGATGAGTTGTTCCTCCTCCAGTTTGAGGGTGGCCTTGTTTAGGTGGTGGAGGAGGCCCAGAACACACATGTTATTGGGGGACTTGAAATGGTTGGCCACCAGAAGGTGGGGTTGATTGGTGTTTATGGTCTAGAGATGTTCCTTGAACCATTCTGCGATTTTGCCCTCCGTCTCCCCGATGTAAAGGAGACCACATTGAGAATAACAGATGCAATAAATGAAGTTTGAAGATATGCAAGTAAATCTGTGCTGGATTTGGAATTCCTACCCTTTGGACCAACTTTTAATCTGATTGGCTGCCAACTGGGAGAAAAAGATTCAATGAAATCCTGCCATTAAATTCAGCGATATCTCTGTTGTACCTTGATTTCCAGCACAATTCCACAATAAGGGCGCCAAAGAGCCTGATAACATAATTAGTGAAGTAAAGAATAGAGGATTGTGTGAGAAGAGCTGTGTCAGGCTATGATGGACTGTGTACCATGAATCTTATTTCACAATACCCTTCAACTAAAAATAGGAAAATTCAACCCTTAGGCATTATGAACCTGTGCCTCCAATCCCTGGGTCTTAGATTAGTCAGAAGTCTTCCAAATAGGTAAAAAGGTTTAACAGACTACATCCAAACAGAAACTCTGCTGATAAGGATTTACCAGCAATTTGGTCTGGCAATTTATTCTCAAGGAAGTACATTCCTCTGCCTTACTACTGTATCTCTTAACTCCTTCACTGCTACTAAATTAACAGGTGACTTGTAAGGCATCCAGGTCTGAATGAGAAGAAATTTCTTCAAATTAAATATCGGGAAGAACAAAGTTATTGTTTTCTATCCCCACTCCAATTCCATTCCCTAACTACCGACTCCATCCCTCTGACTGGCAACAATTGTAGATAAAACCACACTGTTCCCAACCTCAGTGACACATTTAAATCTGAGATGAACTTCTAAGACATATTCATGCCATTTCTAATACCACTTATTTCCATCTCCACAACACCTTTTGACCACGTCCTTGTTTTAATTCATTTGTTCATTGTCTTTGTCACTTCTATACTTGATAACTCTAACGTACCCTTGATTGGTGTCCCGTATAAATCTGAGTCATCCAAATCTCTGCTGCCCATGTCTTAACATGCAACAAGTATCATTCTCTTATCACTTATTTACTCATTGACATATATTGGCTCCAGCTCAACAATGTCTTAATTTAAAAATCCTTAATTGCATTTTCAGATCACTCCATGTCTTTGTCACTCCTTGTCTTTGCAATACCTATGATCCTCTAACATCAGCATTTTTGTGCATTCCCAATTATAATTGCTTCAGTTACCAAGAACACAAAATTTGGAGTTCTGTCCTTACATCTCTCCAACTCACCACCTCACTTTTCTCTTTTAAGGCAGTTCTTAAAATTTAGCTCTTTTACCAAACGTTTGGCCACCTAGTCTAATACCACCTCTGTGGCATGGTGTTTTACTTTATATTATGAATGCATTGGAAGGTTTCATTTCGTTGAAGGCACTATAACAATATATATTGTATATATAATATATATTATAATTTATCAGAACTTTTTGCATTTAGCAGTATATTCACATGCATTTATTTATAAGTATTGCTTATATGCTGTTGCACCTTTCAATTAAATTGTTCTTGTCGAGGCATGCTTTAATTTCTCTAAAATGTTTGCACCATTATCCTGACACCAAGACCTTGCTTGATCTCTGGCTCAGTTAGGCCTCATTATTAAGTGTGGAGAACCTGAATACTAGTAATTATGTTTTTGAGGTCATTTCCAAAACTACTTACCTTAACAATTTAACACTGCACACTCCCAAACAAAAAAAAATGTTTTCTAATTTACAATAGATTTAGAAGTGAGTAAATTTATGCTAAAATTCTTAGGTGCAGCAGAATCTTAAGGCACTATTGTTTCATACTGATTTATTATTTTGCTTATCAAAAGTAATCACTTTATTGAGACATGTATTGCATTTCCAAATCTTTAATTTAAGAAGAAATCATTAAAAACAGGAAAGCTTTACAGTATATCTTATAAATATACATGTAATGTGCATAAATGATGAATGATGGTTTTAAACTTTAATTTCATAACTCCAGTTATATAAAGACAGACTAAAAGAAACCAAATGGTATGCATTGTGCAGTTTGCACTCTGGAGATTATCTGTGGAATGGTTTCTGTTGTAATATGCAGATGAGGACATTGGATGAGGGCTGAATTGTGATTGGTTGTGATATCCTCCCAGGTTAAAGCATATGCCAACACTCATACTCCAAGCCCACACAGAAAGAATTTTTAATTGAGACAGTTACAGGAGGCGCACTCAAATTCTATGTAAACGGTCATTCTACAGAAATCCTCAAAAATTCGCAAGTGAAGTGTTTTTATGTTGTTGCTGTCTCTAGAGCAGAATAAAATTAACTTTGAAAGACAAAGTTAGTACAATTTTCTCTTAGTGGGCTGTTTGTCTAATTCCACTTTCTGATGATTTTCTGTTTGATTTGACCTTCTACCCTGTTCATGACCCAATCAGTTTTCAAGTAACTCATGGGATTTATGTGCAAAATGTGGCTTTGTCCTGAGAATGTTGATCGTATCAAGATCACAAAGATATCCATGAAGCAAACCTTCTGCATAGACCTTCCCATTAAATTCATAACTTTCCCTCATTTTGATCACTAATATAAGAGGAAGTGGGGGACATAGTGGTAATGTCACTAGACTGGTAGATCCAGGCTAATGTTCTGGGGACATGTGTTGAAATCCCATCATGACAGTTTCTTGTAGAAAAAGTTGGTCTAATGGTAATCACAAAATCACTGTTGTTTTTAATTTAAAAACCTATCTGGCTGACCTTTGTGCCTTAGGCAAGGAATTCTGCATTCTTCACCTGGTCTTCCCTACATGATTGTAAATACTGACCCAGCCAGCAATTCCCACATGAAAGAATTCTTTGAAAAATCTTTCAGGAAAGAAAATCTGCTGTGATTACTGAGTCTAGTCTAATTGTGACTCCAGATTCACAGCAATATAGTTGACTCCTGAAAGGCTATCTGAAAACATCTGGTAAGTTTATCATACTGCTAGAACAAAGAATAAAACCAGATGAACCACACAGGCAGCAGATTTGGATCTGATGAAAATATACCCAGCTCAATCGACCCCAGAAAGTCCTTCTCATGAACATCATGGAACCTGTGCAAAAATGTCCCAACTGTCCCAAAGCTGTCTGTCACACCAGTAAAAGAGTACAATAGCAGGCTTCTCTCAGTGTCATGCTGCAAGAGGACTCAGTGGAGTCTGAGAACTTTATACCATTCGGTCATACACCATGTTACAATGATGACACCTTCAGCATACCTCGTATAAAGATTCCGTACTCAGAAACAGATTTGACAGAGGAGCCTTGAACTTTCCTGCTAGCCGTTTGTACAGTGGGACTGGAAGAAGCTTGCGGCAATGCACCTGCCTAATATTTCAAGAGAACAACTGTAATTACATATGGATGCGCAAACATCCCCCTGAAGTAACTCTAGATCCAAACAGGATTAAGAATTCTATCTGATATTTTGTTTACTCTAATATCGTGTCCCACTATTATCCAGCACATAACAGCTGATCAGCAGCAGGTCTCCCTTCTCCATACCACTTATGTTGTCCAAGGGAAGGGCAGGGCCTATACAGCTTGGCACTAGTGTCATCGCAGGAGTTGCCAGAATGAGGTTAAAGACAACATCGGACTGCCTTAGGGACTCCAGCTCCAGATTTGTCCTCAGGGTTTACTCGCGAAGCCTTTCCCATGAGTGGGTATGAGCAGCGGAGGTTTGAAATCAGAGTCTTCTCTGTCTTAGATGGACTGCCTTCCCAGGTTGATGAGTTCCATCTACCCAATTATAAGCCTGCACTCAATTGGCATAGAGCAAGGCGCCAGGGGTTGCTTTCCACGGAGGGAGAGGCCATCGCGCCTCACTGGATAGCTACCACTTGCCTCAAGCTGGGCAGCCCCAGCCAACTAGTGCTGTCCCACCACAGTCTGCCCGCTCCACTGGGTGTGTTGGGCTTCGGCATACAAGTGGCCCGAGCTGCTGACTATAAGTACTGCACCAAGTACAACAAGAAGACAAAGAAAGAAGCCAGCACTCAGACTAGGATGCTGGAATATACAGACCATGACCACTGGTTTATCGGATGATCTTTGGGAGATCAGCGACACACACAAGACAGCAGAGATTAACAATAAATTGCTGAGACTCCAAGTGGACATTGCAACGCTCCAAGAGACACACCTCACAGAATCGGGAATCCTGTGTGAGAGAGAGTATACCTTTTTCTCGCAGGGGAAGGGCTCAAACAAGACCGGAGAGCATGGTGTTGACTTTGCCGTGAAGAACTCGCTGCTGAAGATGGTAGAGTCTCATGAGAAAGGCATGGAACATGTTTTCTCACTTTGACTCCACACATCCAATGGGCCTGTCAACCTTGTCAGTGCCTATGCCCCAAACCCCTACTCTACACAAGATGCAAAGGAGGAGTTCTACGACCAGCCCTCAATGATAATACAGGGGATCCCAAGTCAGGCATAGTTGCTACTACTTGGCAACTTCAACGCCAGAATCGGCGCTGACCATGACTCCTGGCTAAACTACCTGGGGCGGTATGGGTTAGCCAGTATGAATAACAATGGGCAACAACTGCTCAAGCTTTGCACGCTCCACGAATTGTGTGTTACCAACACTTACTTCCAGATCAAAGCTCAGCACAAAGTGTCTTGCTGCATGGGCAACTGCCAGTCTTGCATACAACTTTGCCCAGGCCTGCACCCTCGAGAGGACACTCCGGTGTCACATCACCGCGATGGCTCAACACAGAAAGTAGCCCCTGCTTACTTTCAGACATTCCCATCCAGTTGAATAAACGTGTGTTTGTGTGTATGTGGTTGTTAGGTTGAAATCTCAGTGTGTCATAACAGCAAGAATTCTGCCCCCTCCACCCACCACCCCATTGACAAGCACGACAAATGGTCTGTCGGTGTTTCTGCACTTCAGAGCACATCAATACAGTAGTACTAATAGCCTTCACACTTTGGCTGAATAGTGAACATGCTAACTGGTGTGGTACAGCTTGGCAAGGCATGAACTCAGTGGATATGAAGTAGGCTCTAAGTTAACAATGGCAAAAAGAGCAAGCAAGCAGTCCTGTGATGCAGTCTGTCCAACCTGTGAGCTGGGTGCCTGTTCCTGTGCACAAACTGTCCTTTCAGTGGCCTTTCAATGCTAGTTGCTGGTGCGCCCTTTAGTGCACTGTCTTTCCTAAGTGAGCAACAAATGGATTGGAGAGCTGCCATGAGGATCCTGACAGGTGGGGAATTCTCATGAATGTCGGATGCATGTGGTATGTGCTCATTAATCATGTGCTGAGATGGTAGTAAACAACACAGAGGCTCCTTCCAGCAAACGGCAAGCTGAAGTTACCAGGTATCCATTCTGACCTCCATGTCAAGACTTTTTGGAGTCTACTTTGCCCACGGTGGGTGGTAGGATGGGAAGTTAAATATTACTGAGATAAGCTATGAGTTTCTTCTGTGTAACGATGGAAAAATTAGGCAGAGTTTTCATTCCTGACCCCTATCCAGTTACTGTCATTCAACTCTATTTTGTACATTCTATTCAGCTGAACAATGCTGCATGTAAGGTTAGCAGACATTCATCTGAAATTAGTATTTACTGTTATAACTGCTGTTGTCAAACAACATCACAGCATCTAATTAAGTTAGATACATAAACTGCTGTGAATCACTCTTGAATAAAGATGTTTTAGCTTCTGTGCTTTTGTGTAAAGAAGCACTGAAAAACAAAAAAATGTTGATTGAGTACACTATGAATTATAGATATCATTAAAATAATTTCTAATGGATGTATAGCTCACTAGTATTTATCATCTAACTTACAAATGACATATATAACCATTTCAACAAGATAGCAAAGTTTAACCTGTGTCTATTCAAAAAAATGCATTTATATAGCACTTTGACAATCTCAGGCCAGCTCAAATTACTTTGTAACCAATGAAATACTTTCAAATGTGGTCACTGTTGTTATGTTAGCAGCGCAGAACAGTAAGACTCCACAAACAGCAATGTAATAATAACCAAATAATATAGTGATAATGATTAGTTGAGATATCATGAGAATCTCCCCTGATCTAATACCTGGAATCTTTTACTTGTATCTTAAAGGGAAGACAAGACCTCAGTTCAGTGTCTCAACTAAATGACTGCATCTCTTCAATATTGCATTGGAGTGGCAGCTTGGTTTTGTGTTTGAAAACCGTGATTTGAAACCAGATCCTTCAGACTCAGAGGAAAGACTGTTGTCACTGAATCACAACTAACCTATGGAAAATAATCCAATGTGAGTCACCACCTTTCCTGTGAGGGAAAACTAAGGCAAGAAAAACTTATTCTCATTTTGCTTTTATTATCTTATTATTATCTTATCTTCTGTTGTTATTATCTCAGCTTTATCAAATTTGAATACGTTCTATCAGATTTCCGTTGTGTAGCTAAAGGTAAGGCAATATCAGTGGTAATTTCATTATTCTAAAGGAATTGATCTTTGGTAGTATTTCATATTCTCAGAGGTTAAGCTGTTGTGGGAGCAAAAAAAAATGAAATAGTTGATACTGAAAGGTGTCAACATTAGGTCTCCATTAACACACTTAGAAAGCAGCACAGTAAGAAGTACTAGTACATTATAGTCTATTTTGGTACATTTATGGTCATTTTTCATATTATTATGCATTAATTTGCAATGTGCAATTCAAATAAAGCTGCACAAGAGTCATTTTTCACATAATTTAAAATCAAATTTTGTACATTCAAGTGAAGAAATTAGATCACAAAATATTCTATTTCAGTGTGTATAATAATATAGTCTATGTCAGATCCAAGAAGAAAACTTGTTCCAGTCTCTGCATGAGTACGTTGTTAATGTGTTCCCAGAGATATCTTCTGTTTGACACTTCTAGAGAAACTGAAAACACTTTTAAAAAGATTTTGAAATGTTACTACCCTATAGTTTGACACATGGAGTGTAAAAGCCATAAAGTAATGTAATCCACTTCAACAGCACAGAAACCATTACAGAATATTGAAGTGGGAAAAGAGCTTGTCTGGAAAAGAGCAAGTCAGGGTTATATAGAATTTATAGAACAAAAACAGGCCATTCAATATTCTGCACCACAATCCTCCAGTTCTATTTACATCAGCTGTCGCTCCTGCCAGGTCCTTCTGTTCCTTAAAGACCATAAAATCATAAGATGGAGAAGCCGAAGTAGACCAGTCAGCCTATTGAGTTTGCTCCACTATTCAATACAGTCATGATTAATCTTCAACTTGACTTTTCTGCCTATTTCTCATAGCTCTTGAAACCCTGTCTGATTTTAAAAAAGCCTCAACAGCCCTCTTAGTAAAGAATTCCACAGATTCACTTCGCTTTGAAACAAGAAATTCTTCCTCACCACTGTCTTGAAGCAATGACCTCTTATTCTGAAATTATGCCTCTGATCCTAGACTCCCTTACAAGGGGAAACAACCTTTTTTCATCTATCCTGTCAAGCCCCCTAAGGATCATGTATGTCTCAATAAGATCACCCCTCATTCTTCGAAATTCCAATGAGTACAGGCTTAAATTACTCTCCTCATGAGACAATCCCTCCATACCTGGGATCAGCCTAGTGAATCTTCTCTGGACTGCTGCCACTGCCATTTTATCTTTGCTTAGCTAAAGGGCCCAGAGATGTTCACAATATTCAGCTGCGGTCTGGTTAGTTGCCTTCATGTATGTTTTAAGTTACCTTAAATGCATCATTGTTGAAGTCAGTATTCTCTAAACCCTAGTTGCTGTGGTGAAAGCATCATAACTTAAACATCAAGCCGCCAGAGATGACTAATAAAAATGGAAGAAAAGATTCATAGTCTGTGGTTAAGATTAGTTAACCTTGTGGACCTGCCATTATTCCTGCAAAACTTTCCTTAAGTAGATTTAATAACAGCAGAAATGACCCATGGTTACATAGGGTTGTACATGATGTCTGGAGAAAGTAGGTTCTATCTTCTGTATTTAATGCTTTGTTACGTTTTTATGTTTCTTTGCATTGCAGTGCTGTTATACATTTGATATCTTGCAAGCCTGCGCTATTAACCAAGTTAACATTTTCAAGTCCAATTTGATCTTCTTCAGAATGAAAGCAGCGTCATTTGGATTTGAAACATTAACGTTATTTGTCTCTTCACTGTTGTTGCCAGCCTTTTCAGTTTGTTCAACACCTTCTCCTTCTTATTCAGGTATCCACCTTCCACGGTCTCTACTTTAGTTTCACTATTTATAGGTTATCTTAAGCTTTATCTTGCGATGACAGTCAGTACATAACTGAGAACCAACATGCAGTAGCTCAAAGCTCTGCATTAGCACAATATGTAAACAGTGCTCATGTACTTGATCATTCGCTCTCTTGATTTAAAAGAAGTTTGCTGGAAAATATTTGTTCAGTTACAGGCTTAGACACAATTCTATGGATGCATCAGTGAAGGTTCTGCGAAAGCACTACTGTGAAGTAATTGCTGCTCCTTTTTAATCTCTGTTGGATCACCTTGACAATTTTCATCTTGTCAGAATCTTTGTAAAAATATCAGCTGAATAGACTCACGCAGGTAGTCACCGTGCCCTTTCAAATTATTTGGTGAGGGAACTCAAAATTCAAACACCAATGCAATGGCTGGGTTTAAAAACCACTGACAAACAAGCTGCTGGTGTTTGCGGATTTCTCGCCTACTACTGGACACCTCCCCACTGCTAGCGTGTCAAACAGTTAAAATCAAGCCCACAAGGATTTTCCTCTCAATAGAGTCAACTGCACAAATCCCCAGCTCACTGCTCCTATAACTGTGTTCTGTTCTGCACAAAATTACCCACAACGTTAACCTTAATTTTGGATTAGGAGATGCCAGTGTTGGACTGGGGTGTACAAAGTTAAAAATCACACAACACCAGGTTATAGTCCAACAGGTTTATTTGGAAGCACTAGTTTTCGGAGCACTGCTCCTTCATAAGGTGGTTGTCAGAACGACAGCCACCTGATGAAGGAGCAGCGCTCCAAAAGCTAGTGCTTCCAAATAAACCTGTTGGACTATAACCTGGTGTTGTGTGATTTTTAACTAAATTTTGATCTTCACTAAAAGGCAAACAGTAAAATAAATAAACAAATGAAAAGAAGCAAAAATAATCGCATTTTTATCTAGCATATTTCATTTCTGGATGAAATTACAGCCAGTTAAGTACTTAAAGTCTAGTCACTATAGGAAAAATGGTGGTCAATTTGTAGACAGTAAACTTTCACAGACAGCAATGAGATTTTGATCAGATAATCCATTTTTGCATTTTATTATCTGTTTATGAAATATGATTGTTGGTGGTTGGCCATGGTGGTTGATTTAATGATATTAATTGAATAAAATTGGTCAGGATACATGGATAACTTCCTTATTCTTCTTTGAAATACAGCCATGATAACTTTTGTTGCCATTTGAGTAGGTATGTAGGGCCCCTGTTTAGTATCTCATCTCAAAGACAGAACTTTAGGCAAACCATTGTTCCTTCAGTACTGCACTGGAACAAAAACTGAAATTGCTGGTGAAACTCAGCACGCCTGGCAGCATATGTGGAGAGCAAGCAGAGTTAGTGTTTCGAGTCAGACCGCATGAAAAGTCAGCAATGAAGAATCAAAAGCATCAGTCATATATTTATGAATTCTGGTTAAAAAAAATGTGACTTTATCATCATAAACCAAAGGTCTTGAGAATATATTGTATGGTGCGAGTGCTCTGCCCAAAGGCGAAAGCCTAGGCTCATTGATGGGCCTGAACCATGATTTAGGCAGTTTTTTGTCAGAAGAAATTTTCTGTAGCCTTCCATTCTTGGGTGCAGCTCAACACTACAGGTCCCAATGTCTCCCTAAGTTAGATCAGGAGCTGAAGCCATGCTGCTGGTATTACAGTCGGTTCTGCTATAACGCATAGAGTCATAGAGATGTACTGTTTCTTCAACGCGAATTGGCTTTAACAAGGTTGAAAAATTTAGACCGTAATGTATAGAATGTGAACCTTCCTGACTTGTATTGGCCATAACACGATTCTGACACCATTAGTTCAAATGGAGTGGTTATTGCGTGATTTTTTTATAACGTGAGATTGCACTAGAATGGAACTGCCATGTTACATCAGAACCAACTGTATTTTTTAGCAACGGTAGCCATCTGACCAACTGAACTAACTGGTCCCATATTGTACATTACATGGCAAAATACATTATTTGACTGACCATGGTTAACACCATTCCTAATTCATTGTATTATGCACTTTAGATTTTTGGTAATGCTCTGCAGCAAATCAATTATTAACTTGCAATAATTAGTGCCTAGTCATCATTCTCAGGATGTCATTGTGCCTCACCTTCCTGAAGGAATCAGTGTGTAACAAGGCACCACCATCAAACATGTAAATGGGTGCAGTTTGAGACTTCCAGGTAATATGATACAACTAGCAGTAGTAAACAGTTTACAACTTATGTTCTCAACTTTATTTAGAATAACCCATTCTCTCTCTAGCTACAATTAAATATCATTTGATAGTATCTGCATTCCATACTCTGGAAATTTTCATTCATTTGCCCTATTGTCTTCACTTTTCTATTGAATCTCAATTCACTATTTGTTCTAATTTAGATTAAAGCAAACTATTTTGTCATCTGCTTAATAATAAAGATATCGATAGACACCAAAAAGTTCTGTCAGCACCTAACCAGTGTCATGCATTGAAGTGCGTCCTATTATATCCATATATTTTTAACTTATTAGAATTATTTATTGTGGGCAAGACAAAGCTGTTCAAAGTAATACAGGATACACCCACAAATTGAGAAACTGAAGGTAAAACACTGACAACAATAAAATGGAAAGTTTGTATCATTGTGTGAATTAGGTTACTGAAGGCTAAATTATATTGTTTACCCTAAAACACAAAGTAGGCAGAGAATGTCAATCTGTTTTGCATAAATGTCCAATCAATTTTGAAGTCTTTTTTGACGTTCCTGTGGGTTATTTAAGGATGAGTGAGAATTCGAAAAGGTCAATGAGTAGTCAGTATTAAAATATGAGTATCAGTGATGGGTGTGAACCCTAACAACGTTGAATGTTCTTCTGAATTATTATTAGTTGTTAGCTCCACTTCTTTCTTTAAAAAATAGCTTTTAGACTAGATAACAATTATATGAAGTGAAAGTTGTTGGTTGCAGATATATGTCGGGAACTTTGAGGAAAAGAAGTCTTGACATTTTATTAGTTTATTTACCACAAGATTTCAGAAGAGGAACACAAAATGAAGTGAAGAAGGCGTTTGGTATGCTTTCCTTTATTGGTCAGAGTATTGAGTACAGGAGTTGGGAGGTCATGTTGCGGCTATATAGGACATTGGTTAGGCCGCTGTTGGAACATTGTGTGCAATGCTGGTCTCCTTCCTATCGGAAAGATGTTGTGAAACTTGAATGGGTTCAGAAAAGATTTACAGGGATGTTGCCAGGGTTGGAGGATTTGAGCTATAGGGAGAGGCTGAGCAGGCTGGGGCTGTTTTCCCTGGAGTGTCGGAGGCTGAGGGGTAACCTTATCGAGGTTTACAAAATTATGAATGGCATGGATAGGGTAAACAGGCAAAGTCTTTTCCCTGGGATTGGGGAGTCCTGAACTAGAGAGCATAGGTTTAGGGTGAGAGGAGAAAGAGACCCTAAAAGAGACCTAAGGGCAACTTTTTCACACAGAGGTTGGTACATGTATGAATGAGCTGCTAGAGGAAGTGGTGGTAGCTGGTACAATTGCAACATTTAAGAGGCATTTGGATGGATATATGAATAGAAAGGGTTTGGAGGGATATGGGCCGGTTGCGGCAGGTGGATCTAGATTGGGTTGGGATAGCTGGTCGGCATGGACGGGTTGGACCGAAGGGTCTGTCTCCATGCTGTACAACTCTGTGACTCTATGTATCTTTGGCATTTGTAAATTTTTTTCACAATCCCTTAGTGAACTCATCAAGATCACAAAGCATTTCACACATGGAGTGATTATCCATAACACAAAAATAGCAGCTATGTATACACAGATGTAGTCCCTGATATCAGTTAGCAGCAACAGGCCACAGTAATCATTTGTGCATGAATTGCTGATGGCACCAGGTTGGAGGTGGGGTTGGGAGGGTGGGGGATTGGTGGGAGGAGGGGAGCTGAGGTAGAGGCAGGCACTGATGATGTACAGCTTCCTCTTCCTGGGGCGTCTGGGGAGTAGGTCTCCTCAGCCCGCCCTTCTCTGTTCTCGCCCTGACACTTGGCCCTCTCAAGCCCTGTGCTGTCTGAAGAGGGATCCTGCCCCTAGCTGGAAGGCCATGCCTGGGGAGGGGATAGGGCTGCTGCTGCACTTGATGCACTCACAACCTATAGCTTTCCTTACTTTCACTGTCAAAGAAGGAATGATCCACCTTCTGTTCCTGGTTTGTGTTGCTATCCTAGGAATGCCACTCTAACAGTGACAATATCAGGCTTCAGTGTTGGACCTGCCTTTTGAAGGCCTCACAATTTGACACTCATCACTGATAATCAATGCAGGAAATGATTCAGGCTGCTAAGTCTTAAATTCTTCTTTTGATTGTACACACTTCAGGCAGCTGTTTGAGAGTGGCTGTTGCTTTCCACTGCTCCTGAGTTTAGACCATTAAATATTGCTCATAGTACTGCAGATGTAATCTCACCAGCACCTTGTATGGTTGCAGTAAGATTTCTCTACTCTTATACTCCAACTATCTTAAAATAAGGGCCAACATTAGCCTTCCTGAATACTTTCTCCTTTCCAAAATGAGTAACTTCAGATGTTTGTATCACTCTTACAAGCTGCCTTTCCACCTTTGTGGTGTCTGCAAATTTACTTACAGTACATTCGCTTCCTTCCTCCAACTCATTAATCGATATGGTTAACAGTTGCAATCCCATCCCTGTGGAACCCCATTGGTCACAGATCACCAGTATGAAAAGGAACATTTATCCACATTACTTGTTTCCTGCCATTAGCCCATTCTCTATCTATGTAAATATACTACCTCTAATACACTACCTCTTCACACATATGTGTTCAATGCATCACCAAGAGGTTGCATTTTCAGCAATTATAGCCTTTTGAATATTCTTTTTCCAAATGGCATGATGCTCACCAACCACAACTTACGCATGTATTCCAGCCATCAGTCTTGCTAGCCACAATGTGAACGTTTCATACCAGTTTCATTCATGATATTAAGCCAGAGTTTTGTTGACAAGATAATGGCTGATGGTGCTCAGTGCCATTTATGCTTCATTTGTACAGAAATTTAACTAAGAAGATGAGTGGTCAAATGCAAATATCCTACAGTTGCATTGTTCTATCAATACCTTTTTTATGAATGACAGTGTGTTCTCTATTTCACCGCTGAAATACTTTTGAATGTGAAATTTGCACCACAGAAGCAAATAAATCCATCACAGGTATTTAGGGCTTGTAATTAGCAGTGCAACTATGCATTGATGTAGTTAATTATGATCACTTTGTTCATCATCAACTACTTCAAGTATGTAGGCTTGTTCATTCAGATTTTGGAGTTTTTGAGGGAAATTCTAAAAATGTCAAATTTAAACTTTTTTTTAGAGCTATTCCTCTTGTTTCATTTTATTCTCAATTCAATCTTCTTTCTCCCTAAATATTTCTCTTTTTCTACCTGATTTAATTTTAAATACGACCTTTTAATTTACCCTCCTGCTTAGTTATTCTGCTTTATTGATTAAACCTCATTGATTTTGTAGAGACCTTTATAGATCTCAGATCCCAGTTGTTCTGTTACCTTCACTGCACTATTGCAGGTTCACACATTAAATAACTTTGTGGATTAAATTCTCTGAGCTAGAAGTTAAAGGGAAATGTCTACCCAATAGAACACGCTGTTTGATGTATATTACAGTGATATTTAGTCCATTATCTGCTCAGAAACACTGACTATTTCCACAGGGAAATGGAAAATCTTCTTCAAGCACATTGAAAGTAACACATGGGGATTTCCACAAAAAAATTAAATGTGACTGAGTTGTGCTGTTTTCGTAACCTTTTCTTTCAACAAAATGTTATTCAGAAGGCTATTATTTTGCATCTTGTGAAGTCCTCTCATGTTTAAAATTTAGTAAGTGCATAACTAAGGGCAAACTCAAGTAGTTGATTTATGTCAATTTTTTTTTACCTTGTAATCAAAAAAAGTAAAAAAAAAAAAATTGTCACAGGCAAATATTGCATAAAGTAGTGGTTCTTGATGGGTTGATGTTCAAGTTGCATTGACTCCACACATTTTATTGAAGTCTCTTTTTGAATGTGAAATTTGCACCACAGAAGCAAATAAATCCATCACAGGTATTTAGGGCTTGTAATTAGTAGTGAAACTATGCATTGACAGTAGTAAATAAGGAGTTCTGCTTGAGATTTTGCAGGGAGAAGATGTATCTATACCAATTCCCTAAAGTCCTCGTAATCGTGTCCAACTAAATATAGTTGTACTTATTGCAATCATGCAACAAATCTTCTTAGTAACTAAGGATAGTGTAGCACTGCATGGTGACATATATCCCACTGCTAATCATAAAATGAGCACAATTTAAAACAAGGACAAACAGTGAGCTACACCTGTATCCACCATCACTAAAGAGGTGTCAAGTGGTACCAGGTACCAGGAGTGATTATCTTGAAAATGTGACATCTTTGCAGTGATGTGAATCTGACCCCCATTAGAAGGAGAAGAACTCCAGAAGATGCAGAAAGGAAAGAAAATCAGCATGTACATTTAACACTTTAAGAGTGTTATTGCTTTAAGAAGAGTTAGATGGTCAGTCAGCAGCTGAAATATGATTACTGACAGAGACAGACTGCAGCAGCCATGAAAGTCGTAAAACAGCAAGTTCAGCACTCCAAATACAAAGTTTCACCAATAATTTTGCAAAGGGGACAGACTAAAAGACAGTGTATTTGGGAAAGACAGAAAAGCCAGCCCCCCCATAGGAAAAATCAGAGGCTGATTTTTATTCATTTGCGGGATGTGGACATTTATGACTAGGTCAGCGTTTATTGCGCTTACCTAATTGCTGTTGAGAAGGTGGTGGTAAGCTGCCTTCTTAAATCACTGCAGCACATTTGCTGTAAGTACACCCACAATGCAATAAAGGAGAGAGTTTTAAGATTTTTGACCTAATAACAATTAAAGAACCCCGATATAGTTCCAAGACGATGATGTGGAGATGTATCATTGTAGAAAAGACTGTTGTTACTCTATTGCTGCTTTACTTAAGTGGTGCACAAGGACATTGTGGATTGATTAGCTTTGCACTTTTACTGCTTCATTGTATCTCAGTTAAATATCTGTTTTTAAAGCCCAATAATTCATCATGTGTGAAAGCTGTTACAACTAGTCCATGGGCAAGGATCCTCAATTCATTATGGTTTTAGATGACACACCCCAGAAATGATTATGCTCCCAGGTTAAGCAGGAGGTACTAGATCTCCTTCTTTATCCAGATACATCCCACTCATTTCAGTTAGTCATAACCAAGCTAACTTAACACATAAATCCCTTCCCACATGGATAAATTTCCAAATTTCATTGTATTTATACTTTGAAAGGAACCAATTTAACCAAGCTCCTGAGGTTTAAAGATGGATAGTTTATTAGGTACTAAAATGTACCGATGAATAATAAAAAAACAACAAACTTGCATATGGATTAGAAATGAGAAGTGAGACAACACATAGCAGTTAAGATAAAAAGATATACAAATCAGTCTTTGGGTTCTGTGTGAGGAATAGAGGGCGGATCATAGTTGAGTTAAGTTGGGTGATTTTGGTAGCTCTGATTTCAACAATTGAGCTGTTTGTCTGGATCTTACTGGTTCTGCAAGTTAGCAAAAGGGAGTTGTCCTGTTTCCTTTTCAACAGTGCTTTGTTGGTTTATGACTTGCTTCTTGCAAGCAGCAAGAGAAACTTTCTTCTTCTACCTTTGCCAGAGCAGAGGTGCATATTAAATGATCTTAGCAGCTGTAACCTTTGAAGCTTACACTAGCCCATAGAGCACCGTACTATCACATCAACGCCAAGACTGCAGTTGTATATTTTAACCTCTTCTCATGTGTATTCCTGGAAATGGAAAATGCAAACATATCTTTCACAGAAATTGTTTCTTTCACCTCATATCATGTCCACTGTCTGGGACATAATTCTCAGGAGATAGTATTTGCTGAGGTGATAATCGACCTCCATTATTTCTGCAACAGTAGGACATGATACTTCCGTTTTTGAATTGTGACTCTTCCTTTGAGGTGTTTCTGCCTGAAGTTCATTGACACTTTCTAGGTGCGACATTCGATACATTCTCTCAGGACTGAATATAATCCTGCTGGAATTTTCCCGATAGTCACAGAATTATAGAATTATATTCTCAGAATTTACATTCCATGCCACTTTGGCTTGTAGTCCTTTACATTATGCTCTTTCACAGAAAGATCATCTTACTTACAAGTTCAGCATGTCTGTCAGTAATTCCAGGCCTGCTGTTGTGACAAACAAAATAGATGTGTGAGCTAATCTTCTACAATAATGGAGCTGCAAAATACACAATGCATTATGCTACCAGTTTTTATTTTGATATATTTAATATAGAATCCCGACAGTATAGAAACAGACAATTCAGCTCATTGACTCCACACCTACCATTCAAAGAGCATTACACCCAGACCCAACCCATCCCTGTATTTCCCATGGCTAAAAACCTAACGTGTACATCTTTGGACTCCAGGAGGAATCTGGAGCACCCAGAGGAAACAAACACAGACTCTGGAGAATGTGCAAAGTCACCCAAGGGTGGAATCGAGCGCAGGTCCCTGGCACTGACAATGCTAACCACTGAGCCACCATGGCACCCAATATGTGGAAGTAATGCTTGTCCAAGAGCTTAATGCACCTACGTAATAGCAAAATGAATACTGTAATTAATACAAAGAAATGAGGAAAACATTCTCCACAAATAAGATGCCATAAGTAACAGCCTCAGGAATTGTTGTTAAATTTGGTATTCTCTGGAGGTAAACTTTGAGGAAGTGATGTTGTCTGTGATACTAGGTAAACTACATTAATACTCTCTGGCATGTCAACCTTGATTATGAACTTAAGCATTTTATGGAGCTTAGACACACACATAAAAATGCTCCAACCCATGTTGACTTGACATACAAGAAAATTGTGTGGCATGGCAGACACAATATAAATGACAAAGAAATGGGCATATCTGGTTAAATTTAGCTTTCCCCTGATGGCTAACCAAATGAACAGCCTAGCTCATGGGTGAAATGAAGACACTAGTGGATAAAGGCCCTAACAAGAACCCTTGTGAATGACAGATCACAAATTGGGAAGAAAAGGGATCAACAATTGGGATTCAGTAAGGAAGCAATTGGTTGGGGTGGTTGTGGTGAAATTTGCAAAAAAGAAGAGGATGAACAGTCAACAATTAGGATGGAAAGGAAGAATTAAACTCATTAGGAATTGGAAGAGCTGGATGGAGGAGAAGATTAGCAGTCAGCAAAGTAATTATTCAAGACATTTGCAATCAGGTGGTCTCAGAGTAGATTAGAGATCAGAACTGGGGGAAGTCAAAAGCTTTCTTGGGGGCTGTGGAGGGGGAGAAGTCCTGTTCCACCGGGCCCACACAGAGTGGTGAAAAAGATACTTACATTTTGAAGCCAAAATTTCCCACTTGACTTCACTGTTCACAGCCAACTTCAAATTAGAACTCTAGCTGCACTGGATGAGGCTAATTTAAAAAATGAGTGTCTCGCCTCTAAGGAACACTTAGATGCTCTGACAAACAGAGGAGGAGGTGCCGGATGTCTTGAAATGTATAAAAGTGGATAAGTCCCCAGTACCTGATCAGGTGTAGCTAAAGAAAAGATTGTTGGACCCCTTGCTGAGATATTTGTATCTTCGATAGTCATAGGTGAGGTGCCGAAAGACTGGAGGTTGGCTAACGTGGTACTACTACTTAAGAAAGGTGGTAAGGAAAAGCCAGGGAGCTATAGACTGGTGAGCCTGACGTTGGTGGGGGAAAGTTGTTGGAGGGAATCCTGAGGGACAGGATTCACATGTATCTGGAAAAGCAAGGACTGATTAGGGATAGTCAGCATGGCTTTGTGTGTGGAAAATCATGTCTCATGAACTTGATTGAGTTTTTTGAAAAAGTAGCAAAGAGGATTGATGAGGGCAGAGTGGTGGACATGACTTCAGTAAGGCATTCGCCAAGGTTCCCCATGGGAGACTGATTAGCAAGGTTAGATCTCATGGAATACAGAGAGAACTAGCCATTTGGACTAGAGGGTGGTGGTGGAGGGTTGCTTTTCACATTGGAGGCCTGTGACCAGTAGAGTGCCACAAAGATCAGTGTTAGGTCCACATCTTTTTGTTATTTATATAAATGATTTGGATGTGAACATAGGAGGTACAGTTAGTAAGTTTGCAGATGACACCAAAGTAGGAGGTGTAGTAGACAGCGAAGAATGTTACCTCAATGTACAATGGGATCTTGATCAGATGGGCCAATGGGCTGAGGAGTGGCAGATGGAGTTTAATTTTGATAAATGTGAGCTGCTGCATTTTGGAAAAGCAAATCATAGCAGGACTTATACACTTAATGGTAATGTTGCTGAACAAAGAGACTTTGGAGTGCAGGTTCAGAGTTCCTTGAAAGTAGAGTCGCAGGTTGATAGATAGTGAAGAAGGCATTTGGTGTGCTGTCCTTTATTGGTCAGAGTATTGAGTTCAGGAGTTGGGAGGTAATGTTGAGGCTGTACAGGACATTGGTTAGACCACTTCTGGAATATTGTGTGCAATTCTGATCTCCTTCCTATTGCAAGGATGTTGTGAAGCTTGAAAGGGTTCAGAAAGGATTTACAAGGATGTTGGTTGAAACTTTATTGCTGGAACAGCACAGCAGGTCAGGCAGCATCCAGGGAACAGGAGATTCGACGTTTCGGGCACAGGCCCTTCTTCAGGACCTGTGCCCGAAACGTCGAATCTCCTGTTCCCTGGATGCTGCCTGACCTGCTGTGCTGTTCCAGCAATAAAGTTTCAACTTTGATCTCCAGCATCTGCAGACCTCACTTTCTCCTTTACAAGGATGTTGCCAGGGTTGGAGGATTTGGGCTATAGGGAGAGGCTGAATAGGCTGGGACTGTTTACCCTGGCATGTCGGAGGTTGAGGGTTGACCTTATAGAGGTTTATAAAATCATGACAGGCATGGATAGGATCGATAGACAAAGTCTTTTCCCTGGTGTGGGGGAGTCCAGAACTAGAGGGCATAGGTTTAGGGTGAGAGGGGAAAGATATAAAAGAGACCTAAGGGGCAACTTTTTCACACAGAGGGTGGTGCGTGTATGGAATGAGCTGCCAGAGGAAGTGGTGGAGGCTGGTACCATTGCAAAATTTAAAGGGCATCTGCATGAGTATATGAATAGGAAGGGCTTGGAGGGATATGGGCCAGGTGCTGGCAAATGGGTCTAGATTGGGTTAGTATATCTGGTCAGCATGGACAAGTTGGACTGAAGGGTCTGTTTCCATGCTGTACTTCTCTATGACTCTATTCACCTCAGTAACCATGACTGGTGAGGTAGAGTATTGGAGTCATGTTTCAAGCTGTTCAATTTAGAATGCCTCACTGATTCTTTCTCTCACCTACCTTGAGAAATAACCAAGTGACCCTTATCTCTCATGGGTATTCTCCAACGCTGTCCATTCCATTCTTTATTTTAAGCTTTTGAAGTTCAGTTGTGGCTTCTTCTCATTGCTACTTTCTGATTTTCATCCTTTTTCACTTAGGTAACTTTGCCGATTGCTTTATGAAACTTGACACTTCACCTTGATTATCATAATGTAAGGAAAGGAAGAAACTATCCTCAAGTTATCAATGCTGCAATAATAGGTGAATTGCTTTTAAACGTAGAAAGTATTTGAACAGGAAGGGATCCATGTTAATCTGAAGAAGTGACCAGGTTATAAGCAACAGTTGGTTTGTTAAATGAGAATTCTCTGAGGAAGTAATCAGCTAGATAAAGTGAATAATCTAATGGGTGGAATTTACATCAACCTTTGGAAGACAATTGCTAGAGCTCCACCATTTAGAGTTTTTGGGCTATTTAGGCTCCTGGAATTGATGGCAAGGCTTACAATGCATTCGGATAGTGCACTGGAAACAAAGTCCTGGTCTTCTTGGAGTAATCACAAAAGTCCAATCTATCTGATTTCTGTACTGCAAATTACTATTTATCACAAGGAATTAGAATTTGGCTACAGGTAAAATGTTATATACTGTCAGCATATAACACTTAATTAAAGCTCTACTACATTTATAGATGCCCCTTACATACAGACAAACAAACAGATAGGTTATGGTTAAAGGGGAAAGACTGGAAAGATAGTTCAGTGGTGTTTGTTCCCAAGTTCTATTGTTAAGGTGATCCATATGACACTTCCATTGGCTAGCGCATTGCCTCATCGTCTTTCTCCAGATGTTTCCACTGGTTGATAAGAGACACAAGGTGGCCAATTCACTTGTGAAAAGTCTCTGACTCATTAGGTTTACAATGAGCTTTTATAGCTGAGAACAAGGAAATCGCTCCCAGTCTGGACAAAGTCAGAAGTCATACAACACCAGGTTATAGTCCAACAGATGTAGTGTGATTGGTGTTGTGTGACTTCTGAGTTTGTCCACCCTAGTCCAGTAGTGGCATCTCCACGATCTAGGGAAGAGTTGAACACTTCTCTCTTTCTCTCCCTCTCTCTCGCTCTCTCTCTCTCGCTCTGTCATTCCCAGCTCCAATCAATTCAATGGTGTGAGAACCAATCACACAGTGTTTGGCAGGCAAAACATCTCTGTCATTGACAACTGGTCACTAGTCCATACATCAGTCAATTGCTATTCCAGCAAAGGCTGCATCTGAACATCCGCTCAGCTTGAAATCATCTGCACCTCAAAATCCAATTACTGCTATTCAAATAGTTGTTGGAATGATGCCTGTCATTAGTGTTAAATTATTTGCTTTCAAAACTGCAGTCAATCATTCTAAAAATGCTTTTTTAAATATTTTTTTCATTTCAATCCACACTCTTAAAAACACAAAAGGAATAGACATAGTCCATACACAAGTTAGTTAGGTCAATTGTAACTAGTTTAATAGAAGTGGTAGGAAAATCTATCATTGAAGAAGCAGTAACTAAAATATTCTTTACTAATTATTAGAAGTCTTTCAGAACTGACTAAATAAGGATAATGCATTAGGTGTAAAGGTCCTGCATTCTTTAGAACTTCCTTGATTTCATTCTATTGAATTCAACAGAATTAAAATAAGGTGAGAAGGATAAAGGATATGTGATCAAGTCACATTACCATCCAAACTGTGTAAATGGAAATCTTCCGAGAGGCTTAATTGAATTCAAACAAATGTTTCACAGATTTCCTCATTTCAAGCAGACTAGCAAGGGAGCATAAAATTCAGAGCGGATAATTTGGCTGAATAGATTGAGGTCTAGCATGACACTAGATGACAGGGTGCGAGCCCTGGGAAACATCACTATAAACCACCCTCGGGCTACCAACAGCAACCATTAACTACTCCTGTCTATTTCCTGTCACTCAGCCAGTTTTGTATCCATTTTGTTACTGTCCCATTTATTCTATGAATTCTAACTTTTCTCACAAATCTGTGGTGTGGTCTGGTATCAAATGCCTTGTAGGATTCCATGCATACCCCATCAACAGCCTCATATCAACCCACTGTTACCTTGTCAAAATACTCAAGTAAGTTACTTAAACATCATTTCCCCTTATCAAATCCATGAAATTTCCTGAATGAATCTAAATTTGTCCACATGACTATTAATATTGTCCTAAATTATTGTTTCTAGAAGTCGTTGTATCACCTGATCCTGGGCCCTTGTTATATTAACTTAACCCACGCAGTAGGATTTTATAATCTGCCAGTTTTACGTCCCAGCTGACTGAATTCTGCATTGTAGATTATGTTATAACTACACCCAATGGTAGCTTGTTTAATTCCCATTCTTAAATGTCGGTAAGTAATAAAAGAACACAGTTTATCTTTCAAGACACTTGAATCATTCAGATGGGAAGAAATTTGTGGCTGCATTAATGCAGTGATATGTTTTTGGGCAAGGACAAGGTTAGCTGTCAAGTTTAAATGATAAGGCATCACGACTGGATAAGATGTATCCCAAGTATAATGAGAATGGTAGATGGGAAATTACAGAGACACATTTTCCTTAGATTTAATTGTGTCGGAGGTAAACTGCAAACATTACAAAGTTAATAAGCACCTCTTCCACAGGACATTTAGCAAGTGGAATAAACTCCCAACAGAAAAAGAAATTGGAATGACATGCATTGAGAATCAGTATAGATGGTCATGGAGATATTTAACAACATTACTTTTCTTATTTTTCTCACTGGAAGTTGGGAAACGTAAATTAAAGATCTCTCAAGCAAAGGATCAAGAGATGGTGGAAAGGAAGTCCATGATCGAGCAACTGTAGAAGAATTCTTATCGAACACACTTGCATCAGGTTTTGCATGGCTTTGTATATTTTTGATACTTTTGTACATTGTTTGACTGATGTCTTGAGAAAGTAGAGGTTCCCACCCATATTTCCCTATCAAAGATTATCTGGGAAATGGAGCTTTGTCTTTGCTTCCAAATCCATACAACTCTGTGGCTGATCTTTAGAATTATCTGGAAGAATATACAGTTGGCAGTTTACAAGCCATATATCGGATTTCACCAATATTAGCCTGAGATCAGAAACAACAAGATAACTGAAATACTAGATCTTGAGAACTGAGGTTCAAAGTGACACAGCCTCTTTCAAAATAAAGATTACAGGAAACATTTTCCACTTTTATTAATTATTAAATCTCAAGAGGAATATTTGTATCTTCTAATAATTAACTCCTTCATGAAGGAAGGGCATAAATTTTAGGTTGGGAATGGAATCAATCTAAGCAAAAAACTTTCTGGAATGTGGTCATTCTTGTCATGCTATGATGAAGGAAGATGGTCTAAAGAGAATAGTTTGTTAAAATCAATGGTGAACATATAGAGATTAAAAGGATTTTTGGCTTTTTAAAAATGTTTTTGGAGATTGGGGAATGTTTACAAGAAGTTGTCCCTTGAGAAATTAAATTGACAAGATAGACTGCATATGGTCAATGGAAAGAGTTATTTTGATGGGTCTATTGCTTTTGCCATTATGCTTTTTTCTTAACTCTTCAAAGGTGTTAGCCTAGAAATGCTATAGTGCTATACCCTATTTTCAGATGTTCCATGTGTACCTATGTCTTCAATAAAGTGGGCAGCAAATGTTATTATAAAATTGGAACCATGAAATCTGTCATATTAATATAGGCAACCACCACAAATCTGAAACAGATATTATTCCCTTTGTATATTAGAATAAGAATAAGGGGCCTAATACCTGCTTAAGTTTTCACCCATACTCTCTCACACCTCACATATCAGCACTGGAGAAAACTAGCTCTGTGGGCAATCTCTGGGAATAGATAACCAGTTGCAAGTTTGTTTGTCTTTGAACCACAGTGACTCTACAATCATGTTTACATCTAGTCTTGCATCTCTTTGGAGATAGCAATGAGTTTTACCTAATGCCAAAGTAAGGACTTAAACTAATGTAACACATTAGTGCCAGCTATTTATATCCCTCCACTTATATGCCTTCACTATCATGACTGTCACACTCTCCCAATAACCACCACAAATATCCTTGATAATTCTCTACACTACTCATCCTCCTGGTCACTCAATTCCTCTTTTTGAGGACTTAATTGAGGGTTGAGACCAGTGATGCAAAAAATCAAATATTTGAGGCCTTTCCTTTGACAAGCTTCCTTGAAGTCTGTCCTATTAATGTCTGCGATTTGCTAGATCAAAATGATAATGAGGGCTGCCGCCCAACATAAGGGTGTGCCTTGGACTTAGCTTTTTAGACTGGTCTCCCTGCTATAGGAAGGATGTTCTGAAACTTGAAAGGGTTCAGAAAGGATTTACAAGGATGTTGCCAGGATTGAAGGGTTTGAGTTATAGGGAGAGACTGAAAAGACTGGGGCTATTTTCCCTGGAGTGTCGGACACTGAGGGGTGGCCTTACCGAGGTTTATAAAGGGTAAATAAACAAGGCCTTTTCCAAGGGGTGAGGAAGTCCAAAACTGGATGGCATAGGTTTAAGGTGAGAGGGGAAAGATTTCAAAGGGATTTAAGCGACAACTTATTCACACAGAAGGTGGTGCAAGTATGGAATGAGCTGCCTGCGTAAGTGTGGAGGCTGATACCATTACAACATATAAAAGGCATCTGGATAGGTATATGAAGAGAAAGGGTTTAGGGGCCAAATGCTGGCAAATTGGACTAGATTTATTAGGATATTTGGTTGGCATGAACAAGTTGGACTGAAGGGTCTGTTTTCATGTTGTACTTCTCTATGAATCTATGACTCTACACACCTCCATATATGCTTATTTTGCACTTGTGCTATCTGTTACTTCTCTGTATACTTTCTTCATCCTAATACTCCTAGTAATTTCACAGCTATACAAATGATCAATCTGAGTCAGTTTAGATTAGAATAAGTTTTAAACAACGGAAAAATTGCTGTGGAAAACAAATGGATTTGTTTAATGTAAAACTTCAAATTCATTTCAATGCCAATAATGTATAATTTTGATTACAGGCATTAATTCAAAAGTCTGGATATTATACATAATCAAGAAACCTAAATATTATTTTGATTAAGCTACAGCTACTGCAAACTACATAAATTTTCACCTCCTATTCTGCCATTTACTAAATACCATTTGTAATTTTACCATTGGTGGCAAATTTTAAATTTATATATTCTGAGTCTATGAAAAATGACAACTAAAAGAACACTTACAAATTGGTAATTTTTTTGCAGACTACCTGAGGTTAATGTCCCTTGTAATTATCATTCCATTTCCATGCGTAATGTCAGCAAACATTATTCCCTTTGCTTGTTACAGCATGTTAAAGGTATGGCAGTGTTTTATTTGCATACAAGATTAGAAATAGGCAGACTTTACAAAGACTAGCAAACACTTCTGCCCCTTCAGACCAGCAGCTACTTCCTGGCTGCGGGGATGATAAAATCTCAGAACACCGGTCGGAAAGTTGCATCACTCTTAAATTTCCTTTGAAGACACATTAGCAACAGCATTGGCAGAGGATTCAGTTGTTGCACAAGCAGCATGAGATGAACTTCATTTTATTGTTTGCACTATTGCATGAGCGATGAGATACCAACAAAATGCAACATTTCAGCCCACGGATAATATGGGAACATTAGAGGGATTCAAAAAAACTCGGTGAGTTAAAATTAGCTTGTACTTCCTTATCTTGCAATCGTATTTGTAGCTATTTTAATCCCACAGCTCAAGAAAAAGTTAAAAATCACACAACACCAGGTTATAGTCCAATAGGTTTATTTGGAAGCACTAGCTTTCAGAGTGCTGCTCCTTCATCGGGTGGTTCTGGAGAATAAGATCATAAGACACTGAATTTAAAGCAAACGTTACAGCGTAATGCAACTAAAATTACATATTGAAAAAGATCTGGATTGTTTGTCAAGTCTTTCATCTTTTAGAATGAACATGTTGGTTTCAGTTCTTTCATATGTAAATCCCAGAACTTTTTTTAAAGTTACATTCTCAAGTGAAATTTAACAATAGATGCCATGTGGTCTCAGATAATGCACTGATGATGTGAGGTGCCCTGCGTGAGGTTTAATGTGCCTCAATGTTCAGACTGACTCTATTTCTAAAAAAGGGATTTACAGAATCTTACATGGATTCATGCAGTTTTGAGCAAAATAAAATATTATTCTGCAAGTACAAATTCACCCCACAAACTTATATGTGTGTGTTGCATGTTGATGTGTGTGTGGGGGGCAGTTTAAGTGTCTATGAGAGAGTGTGTATATGTGTATATGTGTATGTATGTGAGTGTAAAGGGGTAAAAGTCTGTGAGGTGAGTATGTGTGTGTGAGAGAGAGTGAGGGAGACAGTGTGTAGTGCAGTGGGGTAACCTTGACATGAACCCAAGGTCCCATGGGTACCAAACTCGGCTATCAGCCTCTGCTCGGCCACTTTGCATTTCTGGAAAAGGGTTATCTTTGTTATGGCTAGTTTTACTCTTTGATGATGATAACATTCTTGAACTGCTTCAAATTGCATTTCATCTTTTCATTTTGTCACATAAGTAGAATTTTTATTCTACAACAATATTCCTGTTGTAGACTTTTCATTTAATTTCATTAATTGCAGTCAAAAACAGTTTTCATCTAATGTAGAAACAGGAATAGGCCATTTTGCCCATCAAGCCTATTTATTAAACCATGGTTTCACTGTATCATGATAAAAACTACATCTCCTTGGTTCCATAACTCTTAACACCCTTGCCCAACAAAAATGGATCAATTTCAATTTTGAATTTTGCAATTGTGCTAGTGTCAGCAGCTTTTTTAGGACGGGCATTCTGTGTATCTTGATAATTTAATGGTTCAGAAAATGCAAATGCTGCAAAGAATTTTATGTTGTTTACTATTTTAATCCACTGCATACCTGAAAGGCTGACATAGAGAGTTATGCTGAGAGGCTAAACTCAAATCAGACAATTTGCCATATTCAGAATTATTAGAATAGTTTTTTAGGGATGTGGAATTTACATTGATTTTAAAGGAGCCTGAACTGCAAATGACTTGTCCCCAATCCCCTTACCTCAAAAGAGAGACTCGTGGGAGTTTTCCCATTTTGAGATAGAACAATTGTGGATTTGGAGGTACAGTGATTTGCAGACTACACAACTGGACTTATTTTTAAATACTGTTTCAGCCTTATAACCTCAGTTGCTTGAGATTAAAACATTTTTAAAGTAACTCTACCTTTAATAGTATAAAGTATTCCTGCAAGTGGCGGCTCCGTAACTGAGTTTTCACAACCTGCTGATATTTGAAAACTTTATATTTTCACCAATTTAAACTTCTGAACCTTAAAATCAATGTTTATTCTTGGGGTCACTCAACATTAGGAAGTACTGTTTGATATGAATTATGTTCTTAAACTTATATAGAGGCATGTTTCATATCAATGAACATTCTAATGATTGGCCACTGACCTGAAACATTAACTCATTTATTCTCTCCGCAAATGCTACCAGACCTGTTGATTATGTCCAGCATTTTCTGTCTTTAGTTTAAAACAAATTCATTTCTGAGTGTTAATAAGATCAATGCTTTTCTCATTGTTAGTATGTGGTTGACTTTGCTAATTTACATACTATTTCAGTGTTGTAATCAGAGTTCAGCCTTCATTATAAAACATCTTGCTAAACTTGTTTGGTAGTTTCATTTTCTCTGGAATTGACGTAAATGATGTCCACAGTGTATTCTTCAAATCTATACCTTAACTAACAGGTGGTGTTTTGCGAGGGCACCAGTTTTTCCACAAGTCTATCATAAATAATTCTTTCACATGTTACTGCAAACAATGTGAACTGTATCTTCAATCAATACATTTAAAATTAGGCCAAGGGTTTTTCCCATCTCCTTTCCAACCCCATCTGTATTCTTTCCTGATGTTTAATGCCTATAAGTGAAATGGAGCTCATCAGTGCAGGTGCCGACAGAACTTTAATTTCATTTTTTAATTTTTGAATCCAAACTGAAACTGACAAAAAGCAAAGGTTACAAACTGATAGTAGGAGTTATTTTGGAGATTGTGATGTGTTCCTTGCTTTACTGTTCATATATTTTCCGAGGATCTGGGGGAGGTTGCTTCTTAAATTGCTAATGTAACTATGTACATATTTGGGGATCTGGACCAATTAATTAAATGAGCTAACAAATTGTGTCGATTTGACAGGTTAGGAGATATGTGAAGAGTGAAGCCATTGGATTTATGGAAGTCATTTTATTTTAACTACGTAACACTTTTGCAAAGTCAACCACATTCTAACAATGAGAAAAGCATTTATGTTATTAACACTCAGAAATGAATCTTTTCTAAACTAACGACAGAAAATGCAGGACATAATCAACAGGTCTGGTAGCATTTACAGAGAGAATGAACAGTTTAATGTTTCAGGTCAGTGGCCAGTCATCAGAATGTTCATTGATATGAAACATGCCTCTATGTAGGTGCAGACCTGCCGAGTATTTTCATCATTTTCTATTTGCATTTGTGATTTACAGCATCTACAGTACTTTTCTGTTGTATTAATGAAGCTGTCTCCACTGGGCCTTAAATATGGAAGCATTAACAATGTAGACAAACACAAGTGTTTACCTTGGGTTGCTAGCACAGAATAACATTATAAAATTAGCAATTGCTTTGCAAGTAACAAATCTGTGGATAGACTCGAGGTAAATGTAATTACTGTTGCATCACATAGCTCTTTTTTAATGATTAATGAACTAGGCATCTGGTATGATTGTGACTGAACAAAATAAAGATAGATAAAAATAGATATCCTCTAATCCTTTAGAAGAACACAGCAGTTGGTAACTTTACGCTGTAATAGTAGATGAGGAAGACCATTTGGTTCAGCACAATGAATCCATCCAAAGAACTTCTAATTTTTGGCACATTTCTAAAACAAAATTCCAATGTTTTTACTTTCTCTGCTTTAGCTACAAGTTTCTTCATGTAGATCACTCATCATGTGAAGAAATACCTGATAACTATTTTAAAAGTGTCCTTCTCCGTTTAAACTTGTGCTTATTAAATCTAACGTTGCATCGTTTAGCCCACATACATAACCTATCCAGTTCAGTCTGCATTTTATAAGTTGCTTCTTCTAATTGGATGGCATCTACAATTTTGAAGATCTAGAGCAAATATGATTATTTTTCATAACATTTATGAATCCAGTTCATTTATGTAAATTAGAAATAGTACTGGTCACAGCAGCCAGGCCTAATACATGATTCCCCAACTATAGCAAAACTCACTAATGAATATTTCTTTCCTATTCTTTAAGTAGCTTCTAATTTGTTATCAGGGTTTTCCACAAGCCAGTGATACACAAGAAGCCATAACTGGGTGAGTGCAGATATCTTCAGGGTTGAAAGGTTGAAAGAGTTTGTAAGAGAAAAGCAAAGGATGAGGCCAAGGAAAAATTTGAAAGCAAATATGAGAAGTTTTAAATCTCCTATATAATTAATTTGATTTAGTTTTCACTCATTTCTTGAAATTTAACTCTGTTGTTATACACAAAGCTCCTGATCTCCACATCATGCTGACATTTATAAGTCTGTGATTGTGCAACAGTGGTACATTTTCCATTTCCTGGGTTACTTACAAATACTAAATCAAAGCTAACATTGTCTGTTATGGCTTTTTCTTCACACACTGGGTTATGAAGTAAGGGGGATCTTTTAAATTCTTTTATTATTGAAACCTAGTTGTTATAAACTGATGGTACATGTTAAACAAATACTTTGAAAGTTTATTGCTCATCTTTGGAGAACAAGAACAAACTTGCAGAACCTCATGCAATTAAGTAAGTTGGGGCATGGTCCAGGCTTATGAAAGCATACATAGTCTGGAAACAAAGTACACCTGAAAGTGTTTTCAACCTTCCTTATTCCATGTATTCATATTTCTTTACCATCTGTTCCTCACACTGAGGAATACGTGTTCATAGATGTAAATGTTACTGGCAGTTAATACAAGCTTTTGTCTAAGGACAGTACTGCCCCTGGTGTTTGACTAACAGAATAGAAAATAAGAACGTTTCAGCATGCCTAAAACATTGAAATAAAATAAGAAATTCAGTTGTTAAACATCTGAAACAAAAACAGATGAAACATTTTCTCCCCACAGATGCTGTCAGATCTGCTGTGTTCCTCCAGCAATTTCTGTTTTTGCCTAAAAGGTCAATTGTTTTGGAAGTGGAAACCCAAAGCTATACCATTGACAGAATGTGACATTTCTCTATTGAAATGTTTTGGATGACAGGTCGGGCTTCAATCTTCTACACTTGCAGTGTACTACAGTGCTACCACTGGTCTTTGTTCCACTTTCAGTTAGAGGCGTCAAAGCTCCAGGTTAAATCCAGGGCACTGCTTTCAGAAATCCTGGAGAAATATGTTTGCCATTTCAATATAAGAAGGTTATTTCAATTTTATTTGTAAGCTTTCACTTTTTCAGATGTAAACATTTTGAATATGGTTACATAGGATGTTTGTCTGACCAAAAATACATTCTATCTGGTAACAGCTTCTTCACTTTCTAATTGGTGAGATAGACAATGTGTCATTCGGATAGATCTTGTTGGCAACCAGCTGTTGGAGTTGTAGGACAGACAGTCATGTGATGATATCTGCAGCAGTAGGTCCAGTCCAAATTGGGAACCCTAGTTTCAGCAATAATGGATGAACTACTGCCTTTGAGGACAATGTCCTTTACCCCCTATCCCATCTACCCATGCACCCAATCCCCATCATCCCATGATTACAAAAGGCCAACTTAGAAATGCAAACCATTAGTCTTTCTGCTGCAAGTAGGCTGGGCTCATCCACCATCATTGGCTTGCATGTGGCCTTGCCCAGCCAGACTGAAGTCAGTTTTGAGAAATGAAGGCTGTTGTTGAAAATCATGCACACAAATTAACCCACGACATTCCCATCTCTGAAATCTCCTCTCATCCACAAGATTCCAAGTGCCTGCATATCTATTTCTGGCTTCATCAGCCTCTCTGATGCTAACCGCTCAACCATTACATAACTGCAAACCTCATGGAGATGGTTAATAACGATGTTTGACAAAAAATGTTCTACCTGGTAACAGCATCTTTACTTTCTAATGGGAGAGAAAGACAGTGTGCCATTAGGGTAGGTGTTGCTGGCAACCAGCTGTTGGAGTAGCTGTGAAGTTCTTGTGCATAGGGAGCATCCCTGCCTCTGCATTGGAAGCCTGTGACTTAAATTCCAGTTCCAAGATTGGTTCACCACAGAAAGACCATTCCTGACACAGTTCAAACAGGTTGATAATCAGCCAGTTAACCCTTATTACACTTGCCCACTATTTCCCAAAGCGAAAAAAGTTCACATGAAGATACAGTACAAATTGGTCACTGTTGCCTCTGACCTAAGCTCTGGAATTCCCTCTGCAAACCTCTCCAACTCTCAGTCTCTTTTCTTTCTTGAACCTCCTTTAAAACTCCCTGACCAAACTTTTGGTAATTTACTTTGATTTCTCTTTATGCGTTTTGATGTTAAATTTTATTTGATAATGCTCCTATAAAGTATTTTGCAACATTTTGCTACAGGTGTTACATAAATACAATTTTTTTTTGTTATTGAAATGTTGAAACTGTAATATTAGTTACTTTTAAACAAAAGCAACATGTTGCAGAAGTCTGAAATAAAAACATGGCATATTGGAAGTTTTAGCAGGGCAGGCAACATTCATGACGAATGATGACTGTCAGAATTGATTATGCTTCTCTGCCTTTAGAGGCTGCCTGTCCTGCTAAGAGCTTTCATCAATTTTATGTTTTTAATTTTTTTTAAATCTCTTTTCGCATTTCTTTAAGGATAGTACAGATATGAGACTGTAGAGCAGTGTTTCCCAAATATTTTCCCACTGTGAGCTATTTTAATGCCTCAGACTTTATATGGCCCCACAGTAATAATTTGTAGGGTATGCGAATAATAAAGCAGGAGATGACGAGGATGGTAGATAATAAAAACGATCTTTTGTGGGCTTTTTATGCAGCAGCTATTGGGCCTATGAGCAGTGTACTAGTTTACACCCTTCAACAAGAAAGCAAGGATTTAAACGCGATTTGCAGTTGTCAGAAACCAGTTCAAGCTCTAAGGCAATCGTTGTTACCTCTGAAGTCACAACCCCAATATCTTGTCTTGCCATTTCACTAGAGGTTGTGACCCACAGTTCAGGGAGCTCTGTTGTTCAAAATCTTATTATTCTAAATATTAATTCCAATGCTGAGCACAAATAAAGGTAAAAGGGCTAATAAAATGACATTTCTTGATTTTGGTACACTTTATCATTAGTTTTAAAGCTATAGCTATATGCACTAAGTATTAGCTGCCCATTTTTAAAACAGGTAACTAATCAAGAGATGCAAATATGTCTGTTCTTTGATGTGCCTCTATATAGGTTCATAGAGATGTACAGCACGCAAACAGACCCTTTGGTCCAATTCATCCATGCTGACTAGATATCCTAAATTAATCTAGTCTCATTTGCCAGCACTTGGCCCATATACCTGTAAACCCTTCCCATTCACACCCATCCAGATGCCTTTTAAATGTTGTAATTGTACCAGCCTCCACCACTTCCTCTGGCAGCTCATTCCATACATGCACCAGACTTTGCGTGAGTAAGTTGTCCCTTAGGTCTCTTTTATATCTGGCCCCTCTCACCCTAAACCTGTGCCCTCTAGTTCTGGACTCCCCCACCTCAGGGAAAAGACCTTGTCTATTTACCCTATCCATACCCCTCAAGATTTTATAAACCTCTATAAGGTCACCCCTCAGCCTCCAACATTCCAGGGAAAATGCTTCAGTTGTTAGAGGGTGCATCTGACTATAAATTTGGTATTTAGCAAATTTAAAGGGGTTGAAATTTGACTTCGGTAGGAATGCAACATGAGGGATATTGCGTCTGCCATTCATTATATGCCCTGCACAATATTTAATTCTATTGATGTCAATGATTTCTCATGGAGCCATGACTACTTGTAGAAATGTTGACTTTCCCAAGTAACATACAGCTCCCAAAGTACCTGAAAACTTTTGAGGGAGAAATTTGTCTGCATGGCATTGCTAGACTACCTTGATTCTGCCATGGTTCACAAAGATAGGTCTATGGTACCGCTAACTTCATGGAATTGAGATAAGTCTGCATAGCATCACTAGAAGCACGAATACATGGGCAAATGTCTACTGCTTGACATGGAAAATTTAGTTCAGTACTCATTACTTATTCATGTCATAAATATATGAACATTTGAACTGAAGAAATAGGAGCATGGGTTGGCCTTTCAGCTCTTTGAGCCTGTTCCACCATTCAATGAGATCCTGGCTGATCTTCGAATGCAACATTATTTTCCTGCGCTATACCCGTATCCCTTCATGGCTTTAGTATGTAGAAAGCTGATTAGAGTTCTTAGTCCTGAATATAGTCAATGATTGAGCCTCTGCAGCCTGATGGAGCAGAAAATTCAAACAATTTATCACCCTATAAGTAAAGAATTTCCTCTTTATCTCAATCTTAAATGCACTGCTCTTTATTCTAAATCTGTGACCCATCATTCTCTATCCCCAGCCAGGGGAAATATCCTTTTTATATCTATCTTGCTGATCCTTGTTAGAATTTTGTATGTTTGAATGAGTACACCTCTCAATCTATTAAACCCCAGAGAAAAGAGGCTCAGTCTGTTAAATTGTTTCTCATAGCACAATTCCTTTATCCCAGGAATTACTTGTTAAACCTTTGTTGTACTCCCTCTATGCAAAGTATATCTTTCGTTAAGTAAGACAATCAAAACTGCACACAGCACTCCGGGTGTGATCTCACCAAGACTCTCTATAATTATATATGGTACACAGCTTTATATATACTCAAATTCTCCTGTATTACAATGATGAAAGATTGTGTTGGTTATGAAAGAATTCTCAGCTAATATTGTCAATGTCCACATTTAAATCTAGGATTTACAAACATGTACTACCTAACATATCAAAGGTATTATGTAAATTTTGCATCTTAAACACTGGTCAAAATATCGGAATATCAATTTAGAACCTTTAACGTGAATTTGAACACTTAATAAATAAAGATTTCCAAAAAACGTTGTTGTAAACTATATATTGTGAATTCCTTTAAATCAGCAATTCCAGTTCTGCATCTTAAAATGTACAATGCATATAAAATCATTTATACAAATTACATATGTATTTAAAAAAAATTTAAATTAACATCTGTTAATTTTTAAAAGTGGCATTGGACACTGTCTCTCTTGTACATTCTGTAGGAATATTAAATTCCAGCTAACAAAGAAAACTTTATAATTTAGCTGAATTGTAAAAATCAGTTCCATGCCATGAATCATTTACATCAAAAATATATGTTTTTTAGATAGTAAATTCTGCAAGTAATTAATGTAATTATACAGTAAATAAGGGTCTCTTCTATATAATCATGTGCATTGTGGGTGTGAGACATATCATTCTATCTTTTCCATGGCCATTTGGTTTGAAACAACATGCCTGTGTTCACAGGCTACAGTGAACTTTTTTTCCAAAGAGGTTGTATTTGCATATGAAATGCTGCCTCCACAATGTGTGTTATTTGCTTCAGTTGCCAATGGATGATGGCTCCTACCAGTCCACCTCGAGGGGGTTTTGCTTTAATACTCTGTGCTGTGCCCTGATGGTATACTCATGTGAGATTCAGCTGAGCAATCTGACACTTCTCCAACTGCTGTTTCATCTTCCAGGAAATCCCAACAAGAATGCACAAACCTTGAAGTTGCCACTGTTCCTAGGCAGAGAAACTACAGCATATCTGGCCTAAACCTTGCTCAGGTCACTCGGGTGAGCGTAATGATGTCCCTGGGACATCTAGCTAAAGGGGCTAGCCTGGACGACCTAATTGAGACCTGCATTCAGTCCTTTGGTAAGATTTTCTTTCCTTACTGTAGAGTACATTGTTGTAGATTGGAACCTCACGGTAGGTCTTTTCCCTCAATAACAGCTATAGCAGCTATTTTTCATTTAACAATTGTTTCATCATTTTGCTGAGTTACACATTTAAATAAGCATGTTTTTACTTTGTGATTTTGACAGGTTTCGTCTCAGTTTTCTGAATATGCTACCCATCACAAAATGTTTAACAATTTTGACAGAACAGCTGCATAGTGATTATAAAATGCCATAATGTAATTTTAAGACACAATTTTAATTGTAGAAGACCTGGAATTATCACATCTAGTTAACACAGAATGACTGCATAATATGGGGAGTTTTAAAAAATACGTTAGTGGGCAAAATACTTAACTGCATGGATGCATGGTGAAAATGTTTTTTTAATTCTAAACAATAGGAACAACTAGAATGCTTAAAAATACATCTTTAAAACCAGAACATAATTATTTCACCTTATTCAAAGATTGCAGTAAAAAAGGTTTATTATCAATATTCCTTCTGTGCTATCACGTTTTAATAAATTATTTTCGATATGCAGGGTTGTAATTGACAGCTCATGAGACTCAAACAATTTATGTTGCTTGAGACCTGTGAATGCATTGTGCAGTGACAAAATTCATCTTTATTTCTGAGGAAAGTAATACGAACTGGTACTGCTCAGAAAATAAATCCACATGTATCTTCCTTCACCTTTGTAAATACCTGGATGAGAGAATAAGGTTGACCAGACTGAAGCTGGTGTGTGCCACGAGTCTGAGGAAATACAGTATTCTCTTTGACTAACTTGCAGAGTTCATCTTTCACATTCATTTTGCAGAGGTCTGTCAACTCAATCAGCTTCCTGTCACTGTTAATAATGGGCTAGCCTTAAATAGATTAGCCGCGGAAAAATACACGCATAAGTAATTATCAAACATCTTGTCCATAGATTTTCTGCAGGGCATTGTAAAGCAGTTTATTTCCACTAGCCTCAATGATGGCCATTAAGCCTCAAATCTTTTATAAGAACACTACACAGGATAGTATTAATTGTTCCAGACTTTGTTGACGAGTTTAATTGTACCTGAAAATCACATGATGAGTTGTATGTATTCTATCTTATTTAAATATTCTTTTATATGAAAACCTTGTCTCGTTGTCTCTGAATAATACCTCCAGTCTCAATGGTTAGATGAAGCAGAAGGTGTCAACTTCTAGTGCGGAGTTTGGATTACACAACCAGGGTTTGGAAACAATCCAATACCGATTTTGTGTCTGTAAACCGTTAACATTTGCGCTACTGCTCTGCCAAGAAAAAGATTACAAGATCTTGCTGTTACTGAATTATCTTATTTCAAGCCTCTCATCTATATCAATCTTGGTACATATATTTTGCTGTGCAAATAAAGTTAAAGAATATTGATCCTTTATTCAATCTTTATTATAAACCTCTCAGTTTAATGGAAAGTTTTAAAAAAACACTGAAAATACCTTGCATTTTAAATTATTTCATGGTTTGATAGATTCATGTACATGTATGCAAGATGTTACCAGTATCTTAACTATATAACATAAGTTATTTCCTTGTACTGCTTGAATGTTAATACAAGTTATATTCATCATCTTTCTAATGTGTCGAGACTATTTCATAGACCGTCAGCATATGTGAAACAAAATCAAATTTCTGAAATAGCCATCATGTTCAAGTTGCTGGTTAGTATCAGGTTGTAATACCCTTCATACAATAACAATATCAGTTGTGAATTACTTTTTCGAAGCCAACACATTTCAATGCCTTTTTTCAAGCATCCTCAGGATGTAACATTGATGTATAGTAGGTTTATAGTTGTGCTTTGTCAATTACATACATACTGCTTCACATCAGATTGTCAGGAACCACTGTCACCTAGATTGCTTTCTCTACACTAAAATTATTTCTGTTTATGATGTTTACAATTTTTGGAGAAGCCATCCTTCTCCAATATCCCTCTCTGTTTATGTAATCGGCAGGTTACTGCCAAACTATTTTGGCCAACTATGGCTATTGCCTCTCCTTCAACTACAATAGGCTGGTTACACCATCATATGTTACAAGTTCTCAAAAATCCTTTGATTTCCCTTGGTATGGACTTGTTCAAAGAGGAAAATTTGGCTTTGGCGAAAGAGACTGCAAAGCACAGGGAATATCAAATGCTATGTTATGTAGCTATTATCACTTTCAATAGGATGGCACTCTTCAATTGCCCACTTGCCCTCCTCTTCCTCCTTCCACCATTGTGGCATCCAAACTCACCTTGGAAGACAGGATTAAATTCCATCCAAAAATTCAACCCAACTAGTGTTCATGCTTCACATGGACCTCATCCCATTTAGTTATCCGTCCTCACTTTAACTTCATATTACACTATTCTCTTCTTCCCTCCTTTGCATCAATTCTTGCTTTAAATATACCAATTGTGACTGCATGCAACTTTCTAAATGGCAACTAGCTCCACATTCTGTGGTTCTCTATGTAAATGCTATTGTTTATTCAATCCATTAGTCAATATTTTAAATTTATAATCCCTTCTTTGGGTTAACTCACAAATTGTATCAATTTCTATGGATATACCGAACTGAGTTCCTTCATTAGTTTTAACACTTCGTCCAGATATCATCTTCTATGATCTGTGATAGAATCTGTGCTTTCAAATTTTGTAAGTCTTGAGACAGACCTGAAATGAAAACAGAAATTGAAAAGACAAACAGAGAAGGGAACATAACCTCCCATGCATCTAAGAAAAAAAACTGAAATTTAGATTTGGAAACCAAAACTTCCAGACAGATTGAAACTGGTTGAGAATATGTAAGCCATCCAAGCTTGGTCATAGCAAGTGATGAGTCCTCTGGTGCAGTCCAAGTAAGCTGAAGAAGACAGAGTCAACAGTAAGAAACTGAGACTAAGTTGGTGTAGCTGATTCTGTTACTTGAAAATAACATTGATGGATGTACACCATCCAAGATGTGTTGAGGTTCTAGAGATGTCTGCCATTTGTGGTAGAGATCATTCCCATGGAAGCTAAGTTGGTTGTGTGCTGTTGTTGTCTTGAAACCAGGCTCCACTGTGGAAAAATAACTTAATTCACAGAAACATAGAATCCGTACAGTGTGGAAGCAGGCCATTTGGCCCATTGAATCAACACAAGCCATCCGAGGAGCATCCCACCAAGACTCAACCCATCCACACAACCTCACATTTATCATGGCTAATGCACATAGCCTGCACATCAATGGGCACTGTGGCCAATCTACCTAACCTGAGCACCTTTGGACTATGGGAGGAAACACACATAGACACAGGGAGAACATGAAAACTCCACACAGACAATCGCCCAAGGGCGTAATTGAATCCAGATCACTGGTGCTGTGAGGCAGCAGTGCTAATCACTGAGCCACCATGCCACTGTGATTCCTCACAAGGAAGACAGAGTTTGAAGAAATTGTGACTGAACAAATTATATATTTGCTTTGTGGACCTCTGATCATTTGTAAGATCTGACATAGTTACATTTCCCATTTAGTGTGTAATTTATAGTTTATAATTGACCATAATTCACCGTTAATTCATGTTTAACTTCTGTTTATTCCAGGTTTTAGAGCATAGGTTTTATTTCATCTTCATTCATGGCATGTGTGTGACACTGGCTAGGCCAAAATTACTACCTATTCTGAGAGGCCCTTGAGAAGGTGGTGGTATGCTGTTTTATTGAACCACTACAATCCATTTGCTGTAGGTAAAGCCACAGAGGGAGTTCCAGGATTTTGAACAAATGACACTGAAGCAAGTTTGTAGATATGACATCAGTGAAGTGAATTGCTTTGTCCTGGATCATGTCAAGCTCCTTGAGTGTTGTTGGAGTTGCACTCATCCTGGCACCTCCTGATTTGTGCCTTGTACATTATTGGGAGTCAAGGGGGAGTTACTAGGTGCAGGATTCACAGCTCTGACCTGCTCTTGCAGCAACAGCACTTAGAAAGCAGATTCGCTTCAGTTTCTGATCAATGATAACCCTACGATTTGATCGTAGAGGATTCAATGCCACTGAATGTTAAGCAGTGATAGTTAAATTATCCCTTATTAGGAATGGTCGTTGCTTGGCATTTTTATGATGTGAATGTCACTTGCCACTTGACAGTCTAAGCATACACATTGTCCACATGTTGTGCATTTGGACATGGACTGCTTCAGTGTCAGAGGTGTCACAAATTGTATTAAACATTGCACAGTCATCAGCAAAAATCCTCACTTCTGACCTTATGATGGAGGGAAAGTTATTGATGAAGCAGCTGAAGATGTTGGGCCTAGGACACTACCCTGAAGAACTCTTGCAGAAATGTCCTTGAGGTGAGATGACTGGCTTCCAACAACCACAGTTATCTTCCAATGTGCCAGCTACGACCCCAATCAGTGGGGAGTTTTCCCATTGAATCCAGTTTTGCTAGGGTTCCTTGGTGCGACATTTGATCAAATACAGCCTTAATGTCAAGGGCAGTTGCTCTCACCTTACCTCTGGAAGTCAGCTGTTTTGTCCATGTTTGAACCAAGGCTGTCATGAGGCCAGGAGCTGAGTGACCCTCGCAGAACTCAAACTGAGCATTAAAAGAGCAGGCTGCTGCTAAACAAGTTCTGCTTCATAGCACTGTTTGATATACCTTCCATCACTTTACTGATGAGTGAAGGTAGACTAATTGATCAGAGAGCGTGGTGCTGGAAAAGCACAGCAGGTCAGGCAGCATCCGAGGAGCAGGAGAGTCAACATTTCGGGCAAATGCCCTTCATCAAAAGCCTTTCCTGATGAAGGACTTTTGCCCGAATCATAGACTCTCCTACTCCTCGGATGCTGCCCGACCTGCTGTGCTTTTCCAGCACCATGCTGTCAACTCTAGTCTCCAGCATCTGCAGTCCTCACTTTCTCCTGGCAATTAATCAGGTCATATTTGTTCTGCTTTTTGTGTACAGGAAATATCTAGGAAATGTTCCAAACTGTTGAGTGGATACTAGTGTTGTTGCTGTACTGGAACAGTTTGGAGCACATGCCTTCAATCCTATTGCCAGAATGTTGTTGGGGTCCATTGCGTTTACAATATCTGATACTTTAGCCAATTCTTGTTGTCACATGGAGTGAATAGACGATTGTAAGATTGGCATCACTATTGCCTCTGTAGGATAGTATTTAGAGTTTGTATTGTTTGTCTTTTGTGTAGTATCATAAAAATTCTTCTGTTTTAAGCCATGATATCTTGTGATTTCATTCTTTTAGTAAATAAAACTGGGATTCTGGATTTCATTTTTCTAAAAGTTGCTTCTGCTGTAATCATAGCAATTCAGAGAATGATGCAGCATAGGAGACCACTCACATTGGTGCTGATTCCTCATAATCCTGAAAATGTTTACCCTTCAATTTTTTGTCAAGTTCTTATTATTATTATTGCATCTAATTCCATCACTCTTGCAAGACATTCTAGATTAAGACAACTCTTTTTTTAAGCAAGCAATCTTCTCATCTTGCATCTGGATGTATTATCAATCCTTAAATTAGTTTGTCTTCTTTTCCATAGACAAATCCCAGTTGGTTTACTGCTCAAAGCTTACTGATAGCTGCATTCTTTCAGATCTCATAGCATCTTTGTAAATCCTTTTCGTAAATCCTTTCCAGTGCTTCAATATCTTGCGTTTTTAATTACCAGTTAGTTCTTTCTAATGAAAATAATTCTTAGTCAGCTCTTTTAAAATCAAGTCGGAATATTAAAAAAACTAAATTATATTATATATAAAAGCATGCAGCTCTGTTCAGCTTAAAACAACAATGCAACCATTGCCGGTATGAATTGAGAATTCTGGAGATTCATCAAAGTACTGTATATCTGAAAGTCTTTTCTTTTCGAAAAGAACCATAACCATATTAATTACATTATTTACATTGTTAAACTGATAAAAACATAATTCATAATTACACCACAACAAGAAATGCTCCAGCAGGAATCTGCTATAAATGTCAATAGAAGTTTTGCATGACCTTGAATCATATTGTTTAAATTATCAAAGATAAGCTAACAATCCTACTTTCTTGTTCAAAAATAAGAAAGCTTGTGCTTTATGCTTAGTTTTGTTTGAAGTTGCAATTTCTTCAAGCTTAAATAATAACATTTCTAAAGTCGTGATTCTACCGTTAGCAACCATTAAACTATGGGTGTGATTTGTTGATTATTTCTCCCCTTCCCACCTGAAAATAACAGGACTTTACAGTAAAATTGTAATAAGTCAAATTCAGATCACCCAAAACTCTGGTTATGATGAAGTTGTCAGCATTCCTCCAGTACGATATGAAATCCAATGGAAAATTCCCAAGATCAGCTGTCATTCTGGACAAGGAACCTATAGATTAGCTGCACTCACTCGTGCCTAACATATGACCACACTACTCAACTGGAATGAGTTAGGTCACATGAAAGTACAAAATCAGCAAGTATCGATTAACATGTGAGAAAGGTAAAAATGTGTTGATCAGAGACAAAGTTGGGTTAATACATAGTTCAATGCAAAGTTTAATTGCTATGCTCCAACCTATAGCTTGTCTTAACTCTGCACAGCTGAGCATTATTTTAAACTGCACCACCAGTAATAATTGAAAAGGTGTATGAATTACTTCCTGGTTACTGACTGGATTATTTCTTCCAGATACTGGTGTAATGTTAGCCATTTCTAAAGCTTCAGTTATATAGGTAAAGAACAAATGTTGAAGTTGCATTAAGCTCTGCCCATTCTTGATATATCTTTAAATCAAGAATCAGGTCTAGTTTGAAGGTCCTAATGGTGAATGATACGTCATTTCTCGCTCATAATAGCCTTAAGAGATCATGCCTAACTAACTAGTAAGTTCTATCTGCTGCTGTCATGCAATAAACTGTCTCTTGTTATGTGAGGCAAATGGCTCTTCTTGTTAGGACTCACCAATAGTCCATCCTCTGTCATTGATAATTAGATAGGCTCTTAGACTCAGCATAGAAAATTGCTGGGGTGCTGAGTGCTCACAGAGGGAAGATGAGGTTAAGATGGCTATTTTGTCAGAGCAATCTTCTTAGTTCATCTTCTGTGAGAGTTAAAATATGAGAAATCTTTGCTTTATTGTCGTGACTGAAATCTGTCAGCTGCTGTAACATCAAAACATGGTAAGGTTTGTAATTTCCAAAGCTGTCAAGATGACTGTGGCTCTTAACCTTTTGTGTTTTTGACTTCTAGACTGCTGCTAGAGATGTAAGCAGTATATTGTAGTTGCAGTACATTGATGCATAAAGGGGGTCACTGAGGTTCTATTTACAAACAGAAATAGCTTCATATGATTCCTTTTTGACGGAGATACAAAGAGAGTGAACATAAGGATTTTGAATAAATTCAAGGCTTCTCCGTTGTGCAATTATCTGTGTGTACATTGTCCTCCAGATGCCTCATGTCAATTCTGCCATTTCCTGAACTGAGACGAACTACATTCCTTCATTGTGTAACTGCTGGGTGAATACAGCAAATAATCATGTGGGTGAATATCTGTTGTATCCTGGCAGTAGTCACGATTTCTTCATATCATGGCTGCCCTCTACATCAATGGTATTTAACCATTACAGCATGATAAAAGGTGGCTAACTGGGTCAAGAGATGCCATGGAACATGATTCTGGCCTGGAACTCATGTAGTTTTGTACAATGCACCTACAATGGAAACCATGCCGTAACAAGTGGGATTATAAAGGATCACTCAATGCTTCTACTGTTTGGATCATTCTGATTCTTGCAGCACTCAGGAGAGATAAAATCATGGTTTGCATTATTACATTGCACAACCTGCCCATTCAGTGGAATAACCCTTGATGAGTGTATGAAAACACTGACCTTCTTATTACAGTGTTAGGCATTCCTCCAAGCGGCTGGGACTGCACATATCCAGGTGGCAAACCTGGGCCAGGCTAGCATGGTCTGCTGTTGTGGCCTCCAGTGCTGCTACTGAGATCTAAGGGGCAACTTTTTCATACACAGGGTGGTACAGGTATGGAATGAGCTGCCAGAGGAAGTGGTGGAGGCTAGTACAATTGCAATATTTAAGAGGCATTTGGATGGGTATATGAATAGGAAGGATTTTGAGGGATATGGGCCAGGTGCTAGCAGATGGGACTAGATTGGGTTGGGATATCTGGTCGGCATGGACAGGTTGGGCCAAAGGATCTGTTTCCATGCTGTACCTCTCTATGATTCTATGACTCTATTTAGCCCAGTATATGTCAATGTGTCTTTCACGATATTCATATTCATTCAAACTCATGATATCTTTGTACCTGACATCCAGGCATAAAGGTGTCAGATACCTTTTTACTTAGGATCATTTGAAGTATGACGTGCTAGAAGCATGCCCTTCTGCTATAGCCACATAATCAATTGCCAGTCGAGACGCTGATGTGCCTGTTAATATTGTGTCTGTGTACAGTAGCTATCTGTAATGAACATCTGTTGAACCTTTCAACACCATGTTGTTTACATCTAGTTTCCTACGTTACATAAACATTGTCACATCGGATAAAGACACATTGTGGGAAGCAAAACCAACATGAACTTAACAATGAAAGATAGCAAAAATATCAATTTGGAGGAAATGGTGTCCCAGCATCCTATCTGGTAGTATGACCCTCTCCCAAAACCTCATACTCAACTGAGGCGGAGTGTCCAGAATATATTCACACTTCTAAAATATCCCATCATACTCACATTCAAAAGAGGAAACTTATCAATGATCATACAGCCACCATGGGTGGCACGGTGGCACAGTGGTTAGCACTGCTGCCTCACAGCGCCTGAGACCCGGGTTCAATTCCCACCTCAGGCAACTCTCTGTGTGGAGTTTGCATATTCTCCACGTGTCTGCGTGGGTTTCCTCCGGGTGCTCCGGTTTCCTTCCACAGTCCAAAAATACCTAGTTTAGGTGAATTGGCCATGCCAAATTGCCCGTAGTGTTAGGTGAAGGGGTAAATGTAGGAGAATGGGTCTGGGTGGGTTACGCTTCGGCGAGTTGGTGTGGACTTGTTGGGCCGAAGGACCTGTTTCCACACTGTAAGTAATCTAATCAAATGGCTTCAAGAAAGGTCTTTTACCCAAGGTAGGGAAGTCCAGAATTAGTGGGCATAGATTTAAGGTGACAGGAGAAAGATTTAAAAGGGCCGAGGATGGTGTATGTATGGAATGAGCTGCCAGAGGAGATAGTGGAGGCTGTTTCAGTTACAATATTTAAAAGGTATATGAATTGGAAAGGTTTAAGAGAGATATAAGCCAAGTGCTGGCAAATGGGACTGGATCAATTTAGGATATCTGGTCAGCATGGACAATTGGAATGAAGGGTCTTTTTCCATGCTGTACATCTCTGTAACTCTAAGTCATTAAATTTAATGCATATATGAAATATTGCCGAGCAAATAGCGCGTATATGAATAAATCAAATGGCAGACTATTTAGTAGAAACATAAAAGCTTACAAAACTTGTAGAAAAGGGAAAGACCATTCTGCCACTGTGTCTGTGCTAGCTAACCTCAGCTATCCATTCTAATTCCATTTTCTAGTCGCTTTATAGGATAAAATAATTCAAACGTATATCATATTTTAAATACAATGCTTGTTTCTCCCTCTACCACCTTTTCAGACAGTCCAATCTCTGAAATCTAAACATGCACCTCTTTCTGTAGCATGGCAGAATAATATTGGCAATAGCTTAGCCTCAGGTCCAAAAATTAATTGGAAAATTTTAAAAAGAGAAGAAACTGCCTAGTGTTGCTACCTCCTCATATTACAATTAAGTCAGCAATTTGAAGCTGTAGAATTAGCACAGCGTCTGTCAATAAATATGTCCAATAGTTCACACCTTCGAGAAAAGGACATAATCCTTAATTGTTGACACAGTGAGTTGTAGTACTTAATTGAGGAGCTGAGTGAGGTCAGGTCGATTCTCTCCTTAAATTGGGGGAGAGGCCTTTGCCATAACTGGCCTTAAATCTGGTTTAAGATTGAAATGTAACATCAAATTAAGATGTAATAAAATTGTTCTTTTATATCCAGAATATCGAAGTGTGCTGTGTCATTGCATTAACTAATACTGTGTTACTACATTCTTGATTTTGATTACTGTTAATATCACGCAATATATGTTTATTTAAGCTTGCAAGTTGAAAGTTGAATATCAAAGATTGGTTTTAATGAGGTCAGGAGCTGAACTGAGCACTGTTGAACAGGTTGTTGATGTAAAAGTGCTGCTATATTGACAGCTCTATCAATGGTATCTTCCGTCCATTTGCTAATGATTGAGAATATAATTTGCCACATTGCTTTTGTCTCACTTTTGGTGGATAGCATATACTTGCAAAATGTTCCACATTTTCAAGTAGATATGGCATAGCTAGGTCTGGAGCCCAGGTTTTAAAGACCTATAGCTTTTGCAGTATCCAATGCCTTCAAACATTTCAGATCATGTGGAGTGAATCAAAATGACTGTAGGATGGCATCTGTGATGATGGGCACCTCAAGAGGAGACCAAGATGGTTTATCCACTTGGTACTTTTTGCTGAAGGTGGTTGAAAGTTCCTCAGTCTTGTATTTTAAATTGATATGCTTGGCTTCACTGATCATTGACGTCGAGATATTTGTAGAATCAGTTGTTCACAATTAAATATGGTTTGATCTGCTTCATTAATTTTGGAGCTGCTTACCTTTGTCTATAGCATACTGCTTCCATTGTTTTGCACTGTATAAGCTATGTTGTACCAGCCACTCTATTTTAGGTGGGCCTCATGTTGTTCCTGACATGCTCTCCTGCATTCCTCATGGAATAAGAATTGAGTGCTGGCTTGAAGGTAACAGTGAAATGAAGGCTATGCCATGTGATTACCAATCATGGTTGAAAACATTTCTGTTCCTGATGATGGCCTCCAGCATCTCATTGATGCCCAGATAAGAACTATAAGAAAATGGGTACTGCAGATGCTGGAATTTAGAGTCAAGATTAGAGTGGTGCTGGAAAAGCACAACAGGTCAGGGAGCATCTGAGGAGCAGAAAAATTGACATTTCAGGCAAAAGCCCTTCCTGATGAAGGGCTTTTGCCCGAAACTTTGATTTTCCTGTTCATCAGATTCTGCCTGCCCTGCTGTGCTTTTCCAGCACCACTCTAATCTTGACTCATTTAAATTGGACTTAGTCTTCACAAGATTCTGCAGTATTCACCCCTACCGATACAGTCATAGCCATCATAGTTGTGTTTTTACTCATTCATGGAATATGGGCAATGTTGACTAGACCACCAGCTACTGTTGATTCCTAAATGTATCATGGTGAGCCATTTTCTTGAATTACACAGTCCTTGGATATAGATATACCACATTGCTGTTAGGAATGGATTCTAGGATTTTACTAAGCGACTATGCAGGAATGATGATATGGTCCCAAGTGAGGATGGTGTGTGGCTTTCAGGGGAACTTGTAGGTGGTAAGGTCTCCATAAACCTGCTGTCCTTGTCCTTCTTGGTTACATGTTTGGAAGGTGATATTAAAGGTCCCTTGCTGAGTTTCTGCAATACGTCTTGAAGGTGGAATACACTGCCAACAGTTCTGAAAGGAGCGAATTCTGACAGTGGTGAATAGGATGCCAATCGAGCGAGCTGCTTTGTCCCAGATGGTGTCAAGCTTCTTGAGTGTTGTTGGAGCCACATTCATCAAGGAAGTGGGGAATATTCCAACAGATTACTGACTTCTCCCTTGTAGATGGTGAACAGGCTCGGGAGTCAGGAGGTGAGTTACTTGCCTCAGGATTCTTACGGTCTGATCTTCTCTTACAACAAGACTTGGACAATATCAAGGCTTGGGCTGACAAGTGCCAAGTAACATTGGCACTACCCAAGTGCTGCCTGACCTGCTGTGCTTTTCCAGTACCACACTCTCGACTCTGATCTCCAGCATCTGCAGTCCTCATTCTCTCCTAAATGCCAGGCCATGACCATCATGAGTAGATCACAATCTAACCACCAGGCCTTGACATTCAATGGTGTTACCATCAATGAATCAACCACTATCAACTTCCTGGGGTGTACCAATGACCAGAAACTCACATAAACACAGTAGCTACAATAGCAGGTCAGAGGCTAGGAATACTGCGGTGAGTGACTCACCTCGTGACTCCCCAAAAGCCCATCCATCAAGGCACAAGTCAGGAGTGTGATAGAATACTCCCCACCTGCCCAGATGGGTACAATTCCAACAACACTCAAGAAACTTGACACTATTCGGACAAAGCAGCCCACTCCATTGGTACTACATGCACAAGCAGCCACTCCTTCCATCACCGATGCTCAGTAGCTGCAGTTTGTATTATCTATAAGATGCACTGCAGAATTCACCAAAGATTCTCAGACATCACCTTCCAAACCCACAGCCACTCCCATCGAGAAGGACAACAGCAGCAGACACATGGAAACATGGGAACATGACACCTTCAACATTCCCTCCAAGCCACTGATCATCCTAACTTGCAAATGTATCGCTATTCCTTCACTGTCGCTGGGTTAAAATCCTGGAATTCCTTCCTTAAAGGCATTATGGGTCAACTCACAGCAGGTGGACTGCAGCTGTTCAAGAAAGCAGTTTACCACCATCTTCTCAAGAGCAACTAGGGACAGGCAATAAATGCTAGCCAGCCAGCAATGCTCACATCTCATAAATGAATAATAATTTTAAAAAAGCCTCCATATTTCTTTCTTTCTGGTCAATGGTAACTCACAATATGTTAATAGTGGGGGAATTCAATGATGCCTTGAATGTTAAGGGGTGAAGCTTAGATTCTATTTTGTTGAACATGGTCATTGTCTGGCACCTTTGTGATGCAAGTACCACTTGCCACTTATCAAACCAAACCTGGGTGCTGTCCAGGTCTTACTGCATTTGGCCATAGACTGCTTCAGTATCTGAGGAATTACAAATGGTGCTGAACATTGTGCAATCATTACAAACATCCCCATTTCTGACCTGATGAGGAGGGAGGGTCATTGATGAAGCAGCTGAAAAAGATTGGGCTTAGGACGCTTTCCTGAGGAACTCCTGCAGAGGTATCCCGAAGCTAAGATGATTAACTTCCAATAACTCCAACTTCTTTTGTGCAAAGTATGACTTCAACCAGCAGGGAATTTCCTCCTGTTTCCTGGTAGCTCCAGTTTTTGAAGGGTCCTTGATAGCATACATGCAGCCTTGATATCAAGGGCAGCTATTCTGACACATCTGCTGTAGTTCAACTCTTTTCTCCAAGGCTGTAAAGAGGTCAGGAGCTGACTGGCACAGGCAGGACCCAAATTGAATATCAGTGGTCAGATCATTGCTCAGCAAGTGTCGCTTGATAACACTATCAATTACCCTTCCATCACCTTGCTGATGATTGAGAGTTGACTAAAGGGGTAGCAGTTGGACTGGTTGAATTTGACCTCCTTTCCATGTCTAGAACATGCCTGGAATATGTTTCATATTAGTCGGTAGATGCCAATGTTGTAGCAGTGCTGGAAGTGCTCGGCTAGGGGTGTAGCTAGTTCTGGAGCACAAGTGTTCAATGCAATTTATGTTGCAATGTTTTTGGAATGTAAAAGCTTTGTAATTCATGTCCTTTATCCATTTCTAGATGTCAATTAGAGTTAATTGAATTGGTTGAAAACTAATACCTCTGATGCTGGGGATCTTTGGAAGAGGTAGAAATGAATCATCTAATCAGCACTTCTGGCTGAAGGTGGATGCAAGTTCTTCAGCCTTGTCTCTTGCACTAATTTGCTGGGCTCACCCATCATTTAGAATGGAAGTATTTGTGTAATTTAATTCCTTCTGTTAGTTGTATAATTGTCTACAAACAGTGGGAACCTTAAATGGCAGGATTTCAAATCTTACATCTGATTTGTTTACCCTTGACTTTTACATATTTGTTCCATTGTTTCATATGTAAATAGACCTGTACTGTAACTTCACCAGGTTGGTACCCCTTTTATCAATGAGCAGGGCCCTAACCTAATAATGCCCTCTTGCACACTCCCCGAACTAGACTTGATCTTCTGGTGTCGTGGAAATGACAGAGAAGAGGATATGCCAGTTAAAAGCTTAGATATTGTGGTTGAATACAATGCTTGTTTAACGGATGGCCCACAGTGCCCCGTGGATGCCCAGTTTGGAATCACTAGATGTGTTTAAGATCTGTGCTATTTAGCACAGTAGTAGTGGCATCCTGATGGAGGATGTCCTCAATATGATGATAGAACATTTTCTGCAATAGGACTATGATCACTCCTGTCAATATGGACATGCAGATTTGTAAACATGAGATCAAGTAGATTTTTTTGCCTCTTATTTGTTCCCACACCACCTTCCACGGACCCAAGTCCAACAGCTATGTCCTTTAGGACTCCATTAGTCCAGTCACTTCTAGTCCTATCGAGATACTCATGGTTATGGATTTTAAAATCAATCACATAGATTACATTCTGTTTCTTTGCTAAGCTAAGTGCTTCATCCAGCTGCAGTTCAACATGAGGATCACTGATTCATTAGCTGAAGGGTGGGCCAGATGGGTAGTCTGTGGTACTCAACAAGAGGTTTCCTTGTTCATATTTGAGCTGATACAATTTTACAGGGTTCAGAGTGAATGTTGAGGACTCCCAGGACAATTCCTGCCTGATTGAATATCACTTGCTGTCACTTCTAATGCCCTGATGGTGGGACAGGACATCAAATGATGATGTGGGCGTCTAGGACAATATACATAAGATATGATTTCATGAGTATTACTGTATCAGGCTGTTGGTTGACTCATCTGTTCAATCATTCTCATGATTTTGGCACAGCCCCAGGTATAAGTTAGGAGTACTTTGCACGGTTGAATGCCTAAATTTGCCATTATTGTGTCTGGTGACTAGATTGATGCTCGATAACCTGTCAAATTTAATTCCTTCCTTTAGACTTTGTATCAGTTTGATACAACTGAGTGGATTGCTAGGCCACATCAGAAGTCATTTAAGAGTCAATCACATAGATGTGGGTCTAGAGGTAAGCTTAGCAGATTTCCTCCTCTAAGGGACAGATGAGCTTTTACAACAATTTACAAAGTCTAAATGGTCGTCATTAAGCTAATATTAATCTCGGATTTTTATTGAATCCCCGGACACTATGGACAATTTTAGCATGGTAATTTCCACCTAATCTGCATATCTTTGGATTGTGGGAGGAAACCCATGCATACACAGGGAGAACATGCAAACTGCACATGGACAGACACCCAAGGGCTAGAATCGAACCTGGCTCCTTGGTGCTGTGAGGCAGCAGTGCTAACCACCGAGCCATCATTTCAACCCACCCATGGGGTCAGTTAAGTTTTTCCCACCTGTTGGCTCTCTCACCACCTGCTATAGACCCAGTCTTTCAGATGCATCCTTTCGGACTCAGTCAGCTGAGTCAGCAATGCTACTAAGCTAGTGGTGATGGCCATTGAAGTTCCCCAACCAGAATACATTCTGTGCCCATATTATCTTCAGTGCTTCTTCTAAGTGGTGCTCAACATGGAAGAATTTTGATTCATCAGCTATGAGGTGGTGCAAAGTGGCATTCAGTGGGATCCATATTTGACTTTTGGAATGAGAATTCATGGGGACGAGAATCAATGTTGAAGATTCCCAGAGTAATTCCTTCCACTAAATACCAGTGTGCTACTATTTGTGCAGGTTATCCTGTCACTGAGACAGAATACTCCCAGGCATGACAATGATGATGTCTGAATGGTTTGGTATGAATGTAAGGAATGGTTTGGTTAGTGTGACTACGTCAGGCAGTTCGTTAACTAGTCTGCTGGACAGCTCTTCTCCAATTTTGGGACAAGCCTCCATAAGGTTAATAGGACTTTGTTGACAGGGTTGACAATGTTGACAGCATTGGTGTGTTGTTCTTGTTTCTGGTGCTTAAAGTTATAGAGTGACAGAAACAGACTCTTCAATCCAATTCATCCGTGTCGATCAGACATCCCAATCTGATGTAGTCCCATTTGCCAGCATTTGTCCAATATCCCTCTATATCTTTCCTATCCATGTACCCATCCAAATTTCTTTTAAATGTTGTAATTCTACACAGTTCAACCTCTGATAACTTGTTCCATACACGCACCACCCTCTGTGTGCAAAAGTTGTAAATTCCACCAGCCTTGGTGAACCTGTGTCTCCAGAGGATTAAACTGGGTCGTTGGATTATTACAACTAATGAGCTGGCTAGCTCATCTGGCCAGATGGCTAGTGTCTGCAGATATGATTTCAATTCCATCCAAGGTGGATGAGGGCTGTACCTTCTTGTCCTGTTTCTAGAAGTAGAAAGCACTGATGAACCACCATTGAAATGACCAACAAACTAAATCAGGATGATATGTCAATAAGTCAAGGGAATTACCCTTAGACAAAGTACACATAACATGAATATTATTGCTACACCGCCATCCCATCAAATATATCTGGCAAAGGCTTTAAATAACTCATCGCTAACATACAAAGGAATCATGGTGCTGGGCATTGGATGATATTAAGACCTGCGTGTTTGATCATAATTAGTTAATTCTGCCAACACATTGCCAAAATTCACAAGCCGCCTCATTGTGTGATGTAGATGAATTTTCCAATGAAATGCAAAAGCGTGTGATCTTAATGGTGTCATAAACTATTGGGAGTGAAAGATCTATTAAGAACACTCATGTATTTTCTTTTTATATTCAGTTTGTGTTACTAAAGTCAGATTGGCTCTTTGTGCACCACAGAACCCTGCTGCAGCATGCATTTTCTTGTCATTTCAGTTTCATAGTTTAAAATGTGTAATGTAGATAGAAAGATAAAAAGCTTCTATCACGAGCATTTTACAGACTTGCAAGATTGTTTATCTCACGAGCAGTTCATAACTGATCTGCAAATTGTTTTGCTGTGATTTTGCAGTCAGTTTTAACAGTAGTAAAAGCAGTTTATAACCAGCACTACCTCTTCAACATTTATCTCTTCCCGTATCTCTCTCTTACTGGTTATATGCTGTCAAACTGCTTGTCTAATGTTCAACTCGGGGATGAGTTGCAATTCTTTAGCAAACTTTTGGGAAGACTGAAATCATCTTTAGCTCTTACCACAAAAAATTGAAGCATTCTGGGATTACTTAGGACAATGTGGAATCTTAAATCCCAAAGTCACCCTTTTGTTTCAGGCACATCAATAAGAAGGAGCTGGGAAATGCTGACATTAGTCTCTATGATGACCTCCAGATGAATGCAAAATAAGTGTTTCATCTATTTTTGCACATCCACAGCAAACCCCAAATATATATGCAAATGGATCTTCCAGACGTGCTTTAGTATTCTGAGTAGCACCCATTAAAGGAGCAATACAATTGTAAGTTGCTGTTGCTCTTGGCCAAGTGTCAGTGGCACTTTTAATGAAATCAAGATAAATTGAATTTAAGTGAAACATAGAACTTAAATCTAGTCCATCACTTGAACTATCTGGGAACAATGCTTTGAAGAGCCTTAGTTGATAAGGGTAAAGAGTTAAGGAGAAACAAAATGACTGACTGATAAATACATAGATTTGAAGAGGAAAGCTTTCCTGCTGTGCTGCTACACATCAGAGCTACCCTTAGAAGTCCTGGGTTCAAGCCACCTTTGGAAATTGAGACGTACACAGGTTCCAGTCGCTACTTATTTGTGGGAATAATGCACTACTTGGCCTAACACACGCAGAGCCTAAATGTCACATCTCCAAATGAAGCTTCTGAGTAGTGTACCCTGCTTTGATGTATCCAGCTCTTTGAGAGGAGGGATCAATAATGTTTGACAGAAGAGACCTACATCACGCACACTCTGAACTTTAACAGCAAGTTGATGATTGCATACATTTTGGCCATTAGAATGCCAAGACTATCTTTGTTTAAAACGTAAGAGTAAACCATACAGTGTAATGAACAAGCCTTTAGATCTTTAACAGTAAACTTGAATTCTCGTTTTAGTGCATTCTGCTTTCTGCATGAGTAATTTTCATGGGTAAGCCAATCTAGCCACAGACAGCAGCTATTTATTCTATCTATATTTTAGTGGTTTATTTGACAGAACATGTGGCTTAGTTCCAATTACTAAGTGCAGGTATAAATTCATTAAGACACACAAAATTGTTCATATATGTACCGAAATTTAAACAAGTGTTGTCTCATCTAAAAATGCCATTGCATGTAACAAAACTATATTAAGCAACCAAAAAAAGAAATATATTCCTACGCCCAGTTCATGCTGTTTCTGTTTGTTCAGCCAAGCAAAAACGAAATTTTACATCTTCCTTTCCCCATGTTTAGCTGTTTCGGTGCAGTCCCCAGCATACCATATTTTGTGAACAACTAATGTTGCTGCTCCACTCAGCACACCCCAGAGCGTTTTGGTAATAATTTTGAGGGATTGGCTGACAATAACTTATATTGCAATCCCACAACGGACTAAATGATAATTATTGTTGACAATAATGCTCCTGTCATGTAATGTTGGGGAGAAAATAATATATTTCCCCTCAAAAGAAACATATCTCAAATTTTTCTTCATATATTTTGATTAGCATGGTGGAAGATTATAAAGAAACAGTATTGGGGTGTCTGTGCATGCCTGACTGTGCCTGCACGTGCACTTATGTGGAAAAACTGGGAATATTGTATCGGTAAAAAACAGCAAGTTACTGTGCAATGTGTATCATTCACAGACAGCAGTGTCCAAATTAGAATGGAGAGACCAGTGATTAAGACAGTTGCCGAACAACTCCCAGCATATCGGATTTTCTCCATTTTGAGCATTTACTATTTAGATGTAGCAGAGACTTCTGCCAAAGTGAGACAGGGAAAAGACCTGCATATTAGAGGCCTATGTTGAAATTAAGAGCATGATACAATTTAATTACAAGATATTTTAGTATCATTAATTGTCAGAGTGCTAACCTTCAATCATGTTTCTGGGCTAGAAAAATGCATTGAAAATGAAGTAATTTTTCCATTTTTGATATCGTTTACTAACAACAAGGAACAAAAATGTTTCCTTAGATTCCATGAGGAACCTTTGGACCAACATTATACAGGGTAGTATAATTCAATACAACAGAGGAACAGGCTCTTTGGCCCACCTACTCCTTATTTAGACCTGCTACTTATTGCCCATGCACAGTTTCTATTCCTCTTTTGCCTATTATTGATGTGACTATCAAGATACGCTTTAAACATTGCTAATGGGTTTTAAGCCTACTGCACCTGATATTCATAGGCTGTCTCCCATCCAAGTACTAACCAGGTGTAAGTCTGCTTAGCTTCTAAGGTGAGACAAGATCGAGAGTTCTTTTTCAGATTAATATGACTGTATGCATTGCCTTACATTTCCAACTCATCCTTCTGAAGAACATAACTGTCTGACAGGAGCAATTCGTTTTTGTCCTTGATGCTGACCTTGGGTCACCCAAAGCTAGCATCTGTCACCGAGCACCAGCTCAGACAGGATATGGGCCCATTCCAGGGCAAATCTGGCCAGAGCTGGTTTCCCTTGACCTTGGACATCACCCATCTGACTTCTGCCAGGTGTTAAAGTCAGGCCAGTTCAAAATAACCCCATAATTGCTCTATCCCCACCTATGAGATGTAACTGGAGTCAGGATAATTCACTGTTAGATATATGCTGCATTTGGTCAAGCTGTCCAAGCGAATACTATCATATTTGTAATTGCTGCAGACATGGCCTTGTTCATTCTACTGGAGGAGAAAGTGAGGTCTGCAGATGCTGGAGATCAGAGATGGAAATGTGTTGCTGGAAAAGCGCAGCAGGTCAGGCAGCATCTAGGGAACAGGAGAATCGACGTTTCGGGCATTAGCCCTTCTTCAGGAAGGGCTAATGCCCGAAACGTCGATTCTCCTGTTCCCTAGATGCTGCCTGACCTGCTGCGCTTTTCCAGCAACACATTTCCATCTCATTCTACTGGAGAGCAAGCCCTCAAGCATCTTATTACTATTCGGAAAAAGTGACACTGCATATCAAATGGGGTTAAGATTGTTTGTGGTATATGTCAGTTAGAACACAGGACTTATACAATTAATAGTAGGACCCTGGGGAGTGTTGCCGAACAAAGAGACCTAGATAATTCCCTGAAAGTGAAGTCACAGGTAGACAGGGTGGTGAAAAAAGCATTTGGCACACTTGCCTTTGTTGGTCAGAACATTGAATGTAGATGTTGGGATACCATGTTGTGGCTGAAAAGGACATTGGTGAGACGACTTTTAGAATACTGCGTACAATTCTGGTCACTCTTCTATAGGAATGATGTTGGTAAACTTGTTTGCAGAAAAGATTTACAATGATGTTACCAAGACTGGAGAGTTTGTGTTATATGAAGAGGCTGAATAGGCTGGGGCTTTTTTCTCTGGAGCATTGGAGTGAAGGATGAGTTTATAGAAGTTTATAAAATCATGGGGGGGCATAGAAAAGGTAAATAACCAAGGTCTTTTCCCCAGGTATAGGGGAAACCTAAAGAGCATAGATTTAAGTGAGAGGGGAAAGATTTAAAAGGGACCTGACAGGTAACTTCTTCATACAGAGGGCGGTCTGTGTGTAGAATGAGCTGCCAGAGGAAGTGATGGAAACAGGTATAATTACAATATTTAAAAGTCATCTGGATTGCTATACAAAGAGGAAGGGTTCAGAGGGAGATGGACCAAATGCTGGCAAATGGGTCTAGGTCAGATTGCAATGTCTCATTGGCGCGGATGAGCTGGACCAAAGGGTCTGTTTCCATGCTGTATGATTTTATGACTCCAAGACTGATAAGTTTGCCTGGAATTAATAAAGTATGATGCAAATTCAAATATTTTCCTCCACGTCACACAAATCAGACATCTCCCCATGACCAACAAATACATACTTGCAAGCTGTCACTGCATTGCCAGCTTTGTGTAGTCATTAGCCAATTGAAGCCTTTAAATACCATAAAGGACAACTATCCCATGCTGCAAGACGTTTTCCCTGTATAGGCAAATCCTTGCACATCCTTGACCTGACCAAATCAAGTATACTATCTTCCTTGATTTATGTGGTGTCTAATCTCAGCCTTTGTGTGCCAATAATCCAATGTGCAAAATTTACCCTCTGAAATTTCTTTGTAACATAGTTATACCATTTATTGGGTGTTTTGTAGACATGTCTGTTTCTCTGATTGAAAACAAAAGTTAACAACACGAACATTAACAAATATTTTCTCATAAAATGCTTACCTTTATGAAATCCTTTCCTTTGCAAACATTTTATTGAATAATGACTTTTTGGCAAATTGGCAATCAATTCCCAAGAAGGTCTGAAAAATGTTGTTGATTAGTCAAGCCTTGCTGTATCAAAGTTTCCAAAATTAACTTTGATCCTATTTCTAAATATTTTGAACATTATTTTGTTGGCATTTCTGGAAGAAAAGAAAACAACTGTTTCAATTGCTGATTAATGTTATTTCTTGTTTGTAAAACACTGAGAAAGTAACAAAAATAGTCAAGAGTTTCAAAAGGGATCCAGAATCTAAAGAATTTAAATTCTATTAAGTGGTGTTTTAAGTACATAGCTATATGCTCTATGTTTACACAGTTGTTTATTTTAAGTAGATTAATTTAAGTAAATTACCTCAGGGAGAACATTTATGCAAGTATGTTAATCAGTGCACTCAAAACCATATTCAGCAAAATGGCCAGCTTATAAGTATGCAAAGTCAACTTCCCTCCGAACACAGAATTGGGTGTGACTCTTAGTGGTTGAAATGGCAACTGGGGCTCAGTGAAGAGAATTGGATTAGGCACTGGGATAAGGTGCTATCACTATCCAGAAAGCATGACCCCATGATCACAACACCTTCGAAAGAAGAAGCAGTGAGGAAAGAAAATGAAAATTAGTGAAGAAACTTACAAATTTAAATCTGTAGATTTGAAAACAGCTTGAATACATTTGAATTTGATATAAAATGATATACTGAATAAAAAAATGGTGACAATCAGGCATTGTTCAAGCTGATGTTATATAACAAAGGCAGAAATTATTTGTAATATACTTGTACTTTAAAATGTTATATTATAATCACATGAGATTTCCCATTACAAAGTACACGATTTATGTCTTGGTACCTGAAAAACATTCACTGTCCAGTCATTATACCAATCGCACTGATGTGTTCCTAAATGGTGTTCAAAAACAATTTTATCTGCACATCGATTGTCAGTACACTGATGAGATAACTACCTTCACAATCTATGGTCTATAAATGTAAACTAGCATACACTTTCAGATTTAATTCTGAGCAAAATGCATCCTAAGTGGCACATTGACAATAGTTCTGGTTACCATAGCAGCTTGTTTTTTTTGTGTGACTACAATACTTGAGAATGCAAAGTGCTTTACACAATTGCAGTTCTTTCAAATTTTCAGCAACAGCCTCAGCTGAATTACACCAAAGTTCAGCTTCTATGAACCTGGAAAGACATGGGGAGAGTTTGCGTGCCTTTTGCGGAACTGCAAGTCCCACACCAATGTTCAGAACAGGAGCCAGCTAGAAGTTTCATCTGAATGATGAGAGGGGAACAAAATGGCAATTGGTAAATGTTACCATGGTAATAAAAAGCAGCCATTCAAGCAACACACTGTGGCCTATACCATTACAGAGAATGTTATTCAGAACAACAAAAAATGAAATTGAAATTTCAAGAGGGAAAAAACTAAATTTGCATATCCATCCCTTGCACCAAATTGTGAGCTTTGCTATTCAATAGAATTATAGAAGTGGTTTTGAATAGACACTGTTTTATTAAAAAGGGGACTATTTGGAGCATTTGCCACTAATGGAACATTCCCATCTTTTCGTAATAGCAGCTTTTTAAAAATCACTCACAGCAGTACAAGATAATAAAGAGCATATAGGTCATCACATGAACAGTTTAGCATTTTATTTTGCTTCCAAGCATAAAATCAATTATGTTTTTGTTTATTGTTTTATTTTGCTGCACTTGGCACTAGTTTTATATTTTATGTACTGGGACTTTATGAAAAATGGGTTCACAATTAGTGTTCTAAGTTTGTCCCTTGGTTACTTCTGTTCAAAAGAAACCAAGTATCAAATTATAGTGCTCAACTGTCTTTAGCAACCATTGGCAGACTTTGAGGAAGACTGGCCCCCTGTAGGCTCTGAGGAATAACGGAGCCATGTAGACCAACAAGTTTCAGAATTAGTTCCTTGGTCTGCACCAAAATAATTGATTGTAGTCAAGGAATAGTGATGGGAGAGTTTGCACGTGTGCGACAATACCCGAAAAAATGACTTGCTTGTACTCATCATCAAATGGTACAAATTAATTATAAAAACTTGCATCTCAGCAAGAGTCAGCATTTTAAGAAAGGAAGGCGAATCTAACCTGAAGCAGCAATTGCTATGCATAAGTTATTGCACTTAGTAATAATAACATCAGTGGTTATTCACAGCTCTTTCCCTCATTACTGTCATTCCTTTATTGAATACCGAGATGATATTAACTTGGTCTGGCACTGGGTAATAATGTTCACGTTAATGTTAATAGCATGGGTTCATTCCCATTCTGGCTAAGGTAGACTCAAGTCCTGCCTCCTTACCCTGCCCTGGGGAGTGGAAGGCACAGGCAAACCACTGCTGAAAAAACTTGCCAATTATTGGGGTCAGGACAAAGCAGGAGCCAGAAATGAACCAAAGACCGACCTTCAGGCAAAGCGTTCATGAAATGGAATTAACTTGCTCAGACTGGTGACAAAATTGTAAGAGACACCCTGATCAGCATAAAAATGACAATATATATTTGTTTTTATCACACATGAGGCCAGTTGGGATGACAGCTAGTTTCTTTTTTGCTGATATCAGACCTACTGGATTTCAGACATCAGCCAGAAAAGCTGTCGTTGGGAACATTATTCCAAATATGGATGATTACTCTTCACTGCAGAGATCAAAGAAAACATTCTCACAACCAGACACAATCACTAATCAGTTGGTGACTGTTTCAACAGTAATTCCTTTTCAAAATTGCTTTCCCTGATTACTACAGGGGTGAACATGGCCATTGATTTCAAAATGGTGGCTATGATGTGTCTGCATACTCCTGGTGCAAGTTGTGCCAGCCATCATTAGCACCCTCAGAGGGAATATGGCAGAAAAATGCAGAGAAGGGAGACCATTATGTCAATCAGTATTTACTGTACTGCCATTATGGAATTCAATATTCCAGCAAACACCCTGTATTTAATCACACAATGCTGAACATAGGTAGAACACCCAACTCCAGCTATTTAAAGGAAGCATCATTGTTTTTTTCCAGATTTGTCGCTGATTGATTTCTTCTGGCTGTTGCAACAATTGTGCAAATGTTTGATGCTTTTCAGTGTCATTTAAAGTTATTGAAAGTCTACTGGGAGTGAAGTGGCAGGTGCTGAAGAATCTGACCCTGATCTTAATGCTTCTGTAGAAACTAATTGTTCCAAAATACGGCTGTAGGAGTATGTATTGCTTTCGGAATACAGCATGACAGGGAAAATGAGCAGATGCTGGACAGAGTGGCAAAAACCACTGGAAGAGAAAGGAGGAGAACAGAGAAGGAGGAGAAGACGGGTTCTCACTAGGAGACACAGGGATTCTCCTACCTAAGCAATAACAAGAAATCATGTGAGATATGTGTATAGACATCCTCTGATCTATGGGTCACAATTACACTCTAGAGAAGGGGAAAAAAACTCAGTCAGTGAATAATTATGCAGTGTGTTCCTTCCAGCCTGGAAATATTTGTAGCATCTCCAAATTTTTTGTCCACCAGTGGATAAGGGAGGCCAACATTGATCTCTATTCAAAGAAAGCCAAGTTCATTTCGCTTTTCCTTGTCAGGGAACAGCTAGTAGGGTGATCAGACAGCTTCATGAAGACTTCCCCATTGATAAACTGCACATCACTTTGTGGGGGCAGAACTTAAATCTGAATGCCAAAGGGCCTTCACTCCCGGTTGGTGTCTGGCCATGCATAGTAAATCGGCTAGCTCAGTGCCTGTTACATGGCAGCAGTGTTGTCTGCGGTAGTCCACTGTGCCATCTATTTTCAAGGTACCATGGCAGACCAAAGGGTGGTCACTGGATAGCAAGGATATCAGTTCACCATGAAGATTGTTCATGTGCATTCCATGGAAAGCCAAGCTGTCACATGAAGTGTGCTAGAGTGAATCACTAGGAAGATAAAATACCATTTCTGCTGCCTGGGTTGTCTGGGAGGAGCAGTGCAGTGTCTGACAGCATAGGTGTTAAAATTTAATGGTCTGTTGTTTGCTGTACAACATCATCATCTGGACAATATAACCCCTGCCACCAGCTATATAGCAAGCAGCTTAAGAGCGGCAGAAATTCAGCACAGCTAGATTGTCCATGAACAACTCTACTGACTTTATGCCAGTGACATGCCCTCTAATTCCCTATTTGCCAACATGCACACACTTTATCTTCCCTAAATCACTGGTCATCATAGCATCAATGTAGTGACAATGCAAAAATAAAAGTCAACTTCAAATCAAATCTATAAATTGAATCACTTTGCATAAAGAGATGCACTTAATGACAGGTAATAGCATAAATAGTAGGAAAGCGTCATGAAAATAGCCACTATTTCCACTGCTGGAGAAGCTGGACCCCAAATTCAATGCAAAGCCCATTACCAAATTAGCGCCAATATTACTTGACATTGTAGGCTTCCTCGTAAGCCAACTTATACATAAAGCATGTTGTCGTGTGTGGCCACCATCCTTCTGAGTTCTGAAGAAAAGTTATGTTGGAGTCAAAATATTGACTTTGTTCCTGTTTCCACAAATGCTGTCAGACTTGCTGAATTTTTCCAAAACTTTATATTTTTATTTCAGATCTTGAGCATCCTCAGTGTTTTGCTTCTATTATCCTTCTTCTGTATTCTGCCCCAATGAGTGTCTATGTTCTCTGCAGCAGAACTTGTGTGCCACTCCTGACAAATTACTGGCCATATGGCCCTTTCTATCCTTTCCACATTCCCCAGCCAGCCTCCTAGGTGCCCTATGTCTCACTACATACAGATACCACCTCAAGGTTATCCTGTAAAGTATTTGCAGTGTCAATATCAGAGGAGATGGTCAGTGTGATGGTGAATGACTGACAGTATTTCTTCAACTTCCCTACCTTTCTGCTCTCCCACTACTGCAACAGATGCAGATTAATCCTGTAATCCAATTCGAGCACCTAGTTTCGACAGGTCCTAAATTTACCCACAGAAATCTTTAAAATTCTATAAAACTATTCCCCATGTATTTCAGCATTACATTTACAATGGGAGAGCAATCAATCATGGTTAGTTGGTTAACAGTAAATTACATGTAATAACATTACCAATTAGAAATTTAAAATATTGTATTAAACAAATGACAAGTTGCAATGACCTTTATAAAGCTGCGGTATTCTATCCTCTTCTCAGTTCTTACTTCAATTATGTTCCATTTCTTAAAGGCAGGCTATGGAGAATAACATCAGAAAATTCCTGGAACTTATCGAGCAAAACTATTTATGAAAGTATGCAAAATTGACATTTGGCCGATTCCCAGTAAAGTTCAGCCCAATGTATCCACTAATGAGGGATTTGGAATGTTCTTTAATTGTCTGACATTTGGAAATTTGAAGAAACAATCAGTGACTGGGATGATGTCATCTCCATTCCTGGTGATTTTGGATTGGGGAACTGAAAAGTTGCTCAGAAGGGAAGGGGGGATAGGAGTAGAGCATTCGTCATGGGAGACTCCATTGTTAGGGGGACAGATAGGAGATTCTGTGGGAATGTGAGAGGTTCACAGTTGGTATATTGCCTCCCAGGTGCCAGGGTCCGCAATGCCTCAGATCGTGTTTTCAGGGTCCTTAACGGGAAGGGGAGCAGCTCCAAGTGGTGGTCCACATAGGTACCAATGTCATAGGTAGGAAAAGGGATGGGGATGTAAGGCAGAAATTCAGGGAGCTTGGGTGGAAGCTTAGAGATAGAACAAACAGAGTTGTTATCTCTGGTTTGTTTCCCGTGCCTTGTGTGAGCCAGGCGAGGAATAGGGAGAGAGAGCAGTTGAATACATAGGATGGTGCAGGAGGGAGGGATTCAGATACCTGGATAATTGGGGCTCAATCTGGGGTAGTTTGGACCTCTACAAATGGGATGGTCTACACCTGAACCAGAGGGGTACCAATATCCTGGAGAGAAATTTGCTAATGCGCTTTGGGAGAGTTTAAACTAATTCAGCAGGTGTCTGGGAACCTGAAGTGTAGCTCCAGTGTACAGGAGGTTGAGAGTGGTGAGGTCATAAATATGGCTTCAAGATCGCAGGAGCGCACCAGCAGACAGGAAGGTGGTTTGAAGTGTTTCTACGTCAATGCCAGGAGCATCAGGAATAAGGTGGATGAATTTGCAGCATGGGTTGATACCTGGGACTTTGATGTTGTGGCCATTTCAAAGACATGGATAAAGAAGGGGCAGGAATGGTTGTTCTAGGTTCCGGGATTTAGATGTTTCAGTAAGAACAGAGAAGGTAGTAAAAGAGGACAGTATTACAGTGGCAGAAAGGGCGTTTGATGAGGACTTGTCCACTGAGGTAGTATGGGCTAAGGTTAGAAACAGGAAAGGAGAGGTCACCTTGTTGGGGGCTTTCCATAGGCCTCCAAATAGTTCCAGAGATGTGGAGGAAAGGATTGCAAAGATGTTTCAGGATAGGAGCAAGAGTAACAGGGTAGTTGTTATGGGGGACTTTAACCTTCCAAATATTGACTGGAGACGCTATGGTTTGAGTACTTTAGATGAGTAAGTTTTTGTCCAGTGTGTGCAGGAAGGTTTCCTGACACAGTATGTAGATAGGCCAACAAGAGGCAAGGCCACATTGGATTTAGTACTGGGTAATGAACCAGGCCAGGTTTTAGATTTGGAGCTAGGTGAGCACTTTGGTGATAGTGACACAATTCAGTTACGTTTACTTTAGTGATGGAAAGGGATAGGTATATACCACAGGACAAGAGTTATAGCTGGGGGAAAGACAATTATGATGCGATTAGGCAAGATTTAGGATGCATGGGATGGGGAAGGAAACTGCAGGGGATGGGCACGAGTGAAATGTGGAACTTGTTCAAGGAACAGCTACTGCATGCCCTTGATAAGTACGTACCTGTCAGGTCGAGAGGAAATGGTCGAGCAAGGGAACTGTGGTTTACTAAAGAAGTTGAATCTCTTTTCAAGGTGAAGAAAGAGGCTTCTGTAAAGAGAGATGTGAAGGCTCTGTTAGGGTATTTGAGAGTTACAAGTTAGCCAGAAGGACCTAAAGAGAGAGCTAAGAAGAGCCAGACAGGAACATGAGAAGTCTTTGACAGGTAGGATTAAGGAAAACCCTAAAGCTTTCCATAGGTATGTCAGGAATAAAAGAATAACTCGGGTAGGATTAGGGCCAGTCAAGGACAGTAGTGGGAAATTGTGCATGGAGACCAAGGAGATAGGAGAGATGCTAAATGAATATTTTTTGTCAGTATTCACAGAGGCAAAAAACAATGTTGTCAAGGAGAATACTGAGATACAGGCTATTAGACTGGACAGGATTAAGGTTCATAAGGAGGATTTGTTAGCAATTGTGGAAAGTATGAAAATAGATAAGTCCCCTGGGCTGGATTCTCTGGGAAGCTAGGGAGGAGATTGCAGAGCCTTGGCTTTCATCTTTATGTCGTCATTGTCTACAGGAATAGTGCCAGAAGACTGGAGGATATCAAATGTTGTCCCCGTGTTCAAGAAGGGGAGTTGAGATGATCCGAGTAATTATAGACCAGTGAGCCTTACATCAGTTGTGATTAAAGTTTTGGAAAGGATTGTAAGAGATAGGATTTATAATCATCTATAAAAGAATAATTTGATTAGGGATAGACAACATGGTTTTGAGAAGGGTAGGTCGTGATTCACAAACCTCACTGAGTTCTTTGAGAAGGTAACTAAACAGGTGGATGAGGGTAAAGCGGATGGTGTGATGTGTATGTATTTCAGTAAAGCGTTCGATACGGTTCCCCATGGTAGGCTATTGCAGAAAATACAGAGGCATGGGATTGAGGGTGATTTAGCAGTTTGGATCAGAAATTGGCTAGCTGTAAGAAGACAGAGGGGTGGTGGTTGATCGGAAATGTTCATCCTGGAGTTCAGTTACTAGTGGTGTACCGCAAAGATCTGTTTTGTTGCCACTGCTGTTTGTCATTTTTATAAATGACCTGGATGAGGACATAAAAGTCTGAGTTAGTAAATTTGCAGATGAAACAAAAGTCAGTGAGTTGTGAACAGTGAGGAAGGATTTTGCAGGTTACAGAGGGACATAGATAAACTACAGAGCTGGGCTGAGAGGTGGCAAATAGAGTTTAATGCAGAAAAGTGTAAGGTAATTCACTTTGGAAGGAGTAACAGGAATACAGAGTACTGGGCTAATGGTAAGATTCTTGGTAGTGTGGATGAACAGAGAGATCTCGGTGTCCATGTGCATAGATCCCTGAAAGTTGCTACCCTGGTTGATAGGGATGGTAAGAAGGCATATGATATGTTAACTTTTATTGATAGAGGGATTGAGTTTTGCAGCCACAATGTCATGCTGCAGCTGTACAAAACTCTGGTGCGGCCGCACTTGGAGTATTGCGTAAACAGGTAGTTCTGGTCACTACATTATCGGAAAGATGAGGAAGCATTGGAAAGGGTGCAGAGGAGATTTACCAGGATGTTGTCTGGTACGGAGGGAAGGTCTTATGAGGAAAGGCTGAGTGACTTAATGCTGTTTTCGTTAGAGAAAAGAAGGTCAAGAGGTGTCTTATTAGAGACATACAAGATGATCAGAGAGTTAGATAGGATGGGCAGTGAGAACCTTTTCCCTCGGATGATCATGGCTGGCACAAGGGGACATAGCTTTAAATTGAGGGGTCATAGATATAGGACAGATAACGGAGATAGTTTCTTTACTCAGAGAGTAGTAAGGGCATGGAGCGCCCTGCCTGCAACAGTAGACTCACTAATTTTAAAGGTAAATAAATGGTTATTGGATAAATATATGGATGATCATGAAATAGTGTAGGTTAGATTGGTTTCACAGGTCGGTGCAACATCAAGGGCTGAAGGACATGTACTGTGCTGTACTGTTTTATGTTCTATGAAAGATCACATGTAGAGCAGCAGCTCATCTGGGAGGCCTCACCTTCAGCGCAAGATGGGCCAGATGAATCAAAGTCAGATCAGTGCTTTTAGTTCAATTAATTCAGTCAAATAATTAATTTGCCTTGATTTAGGCAAAGTTGAAGACGTAAGATAAATGTCATACACATCTTCACTAACGTTTCAATACCACCATTAATCTTTGGCCAGTAGATCAAATCATGTGTGAATTGTTTCATTTGCTCTAAGTTCAAATTGTTGCAACTATACCAAGAATCCATGTCCTGGAAAACAGCTTCAGGAACAAATACTTCTGATAATATGAAGGTAATGTTTCTCAAGGTACTAAGCTCCTTTATTGGTCAGAGTATTGAGTACAGGAGTTGGGAGGTCATGTTGTGGCTATACAGAACATTGGTTAGGCCACTTTTGGAATATTGCATGCAATTCTGGTCTCCTTCCTGTGTTGTGAAACTTGAAAGGATGTTGTGAAACTTGAAAGGGTTCAGAAAAGATTTACAAGGATGTTGCCAAGGTTGGTGAATATGAGCTATAGGGAGAGTTTGAATAAGCTGGAGGCTGAGCATTGGAGCTGAGGGGTGACCTTATAGAGGTTTATAAAATCATGAGGGGCATGGATAGGATAAATAGACAAAGTCTTTTTTTTTGGTGGAGTCCAGGTCTAGAAGGCATAGGTTTAGGGTGAGAGGAGAAACATATAAAAGAGATCTAAGGAGCAACTTTCTCATGCAGAGGGTGGTATTTGTATGGAATGAGCTGCCAGTGGAAGTGGTGGAGTACAATTGCAGCATTTAAAAGGAATCTGGATGGGTATATGAATAGGAAGGGTTTGGAAGGATATGGGGTGGGTGCTGGCAGGTGGGACTAGATTGGGTTGGAATATCTGGTCGGCATGGACAAGTTGGACCTAAAGGTCTGTTTCTGTGCTGTACATCTCTATGACTCTCTGACTCTATTACTCTGCACAAGTCAGAACAGATTCTGAAAACTGAATATATAGCACTAGAAAAATGGCCTAACCATCATTCACCTGGCATTACTTGCTGTTGAAAATTAAACCTTTCAGATGAGATAGTCATTGGTGACTGAAGGTTCTGATTATGCTCTTCTTTGGTTCTGTCTGTTGCCACTACAGTAATTCCAGTGGCAATATGTGTGCACTGAGGCACACTTCCGGTCATTTTTCCGTAAGCTGTTCGAAAAAAGGTTAATTGAATGATAGCTTCTGAAAACAGTTATTTAATAGCATTCTGAAGGGGTAAATTCCAGGATACCCTGGCTAGTGCATATTCATGTTTGGTGTTCATCTTAGAGAAGAAATGTGAACTCAGGATCCAATTGCTCCCGTGTTCGAATCTTATGTGGGCAATTATTTAGAGAGAGAGGTTTAGACATCTCAGATTTAGACATCGCCTAATTGTATCATCTTGTTTAGTATGCATGTATACCCGTTTGTTTGGACGATGCCATTGTGTTCCATGCCATCCACCTAGCATTTAAGCTTTTCTTGTATGTGGTCGCAACACTTTCTGTTTTTTAAAGGAATATTATTGTGGAAGAATCACTAAATACTCTATTAAAAATTTACCAGGAGACGCCGAAAATCCTTCATGAAATTAAACTTTAATCTTGCAAAATCAAAGCTGCGGGAGCCAGCAAAATGTCTGCCTGACTGCCCACAATCTCTTTGTTCTTCTGCAATTTATAGAGTTATTCTTCCTGCGCTTATCTGATGGCATTACCATACCCAATCATGCTGGCTCGCTTTGCCTTTCTAAACTAGTCTGTCACACTAGTTTCCTCGATCATATTTAACCTATCACATTACAACACCATCATCTTCAGCATTAGCTCATCTCCCAGTGGTTTAACTAACCCATCACAGTGCACTACCATTATCTGTTACTGGATCCCTGTAACATGATCCCGGGCATGCATTGCAACACTAAGTTAACCACATAACTGCCAGGATAACTTCCATAATATCATCTCTATGAGGGCAATGTGGCATTGCCTTTAAAACTTCCTATGGCATTTAACCTATCTCACTACTATTGTTACAAAGTCTGACTGACTCAATGTCCATATTTTTGGATTCTTCTGATGTATTGAGTACTTTGGTGATCTCACAGATCATCAAAATATTGATATCCATGCATGCTGGAGGACCTGACTCTGCTGGTCTGCTTTGTGTCAATTATATGTTTCTGGTTTCCATGCTGAATTGCTACAGCTGAACTGCAGTGTTAGTCTACCAAAGCAATGGCGGATGATACATAGCATGCAGTTAATTTAGCAGCTAACAGATGCATAATGATCCTGTTAGAAATCCTTCAAAATTTTCCATTCTGAAGAAGTCATACTAGATTCGAAACATTAACTCTATTTCTCTCCATAGATGCTGCCAGACCTGCTGAGTTTCTCCAGCATTCTACATGAGTAGTTGCTGCAAAATTATGCAGATATTTGCACTAGCTCCTTTGTCAATCTTGGCTTTGAGTCTACATTTGCCAATTTTCTTTAGGTGAATGATGTTGATTGTGGAAAAGTTTATTGTTGGTTGTCTTTCTCCAAATAATGTGATATTTTCACAATGTGGAAGGCCTGTTTGATCTCTAGTTGGAAGTTGCTACACACTAGGTTTTGACTCATCTGTTTTGCTGTGAACTTTGTATATTGCCTTATGTTTACACAATTGTCTGGTGCATTCCTTGCTGCAGTTCTGCTTTGCCTCTACCCTGTTGAGATCTGTTGTAGTCTCTGGTTATGTCTTTGCAGCCAGATTTCTTGCAACAGTAGATCTAATGACTTTTTGTATCCTCCTTGCAAAGATGTTGAAATGCATGAGAACTTTGTGGTCAATGCAACAGAGTTTGCTTGCTTTTTGTGGCCAGGCTAATGTGTCAATACTGTACCTGCACCTAATGCTTACAGATACTCTTGTCTGACTACAATGACTTTGTATTTTCTGTTATCTGCTAGTGGTAAATTAATGCAGGCCTTTTGTTTTCTTTCTCCACAAGGTCTTAGGGCAATGTTTCAAAATCAGCATTAAGACCATCACCAACTCCATTACCCACTACATATCGACACAGACATCAAGTTGCTGCAGATATGCAAGAAAGTAGATGTGTGATTCTTAACTTTGTCCACCCCAGTCCAACACCGGCTCCTCCACATACATCATCATTACCCACTCTGACAGTTCAGCATTTGAAAAATCACTTTCAATGCCCTAGTTACAGCACCTGCTCACAATTGATTTGTAGTCTTATGGGGTGCGGTTGAAAACATCAGTTTTTTTTGAACAGCACAAATAGATGCTATCAACAGTGAAGCAAAACAATACTGTATGTAAAGCACATATAACTTGCATTAACAAAACTGTTGATCTTTAAAAGCAGAAGCATGACAACTAGGATAATTATAATCATGCACTTACGAGGATATTTTTCTTATTGCTTTAGAACAGACCTGCAGTTTTGAGAGAAATCTGTATGACTTTTTAAGTTACTAATCTGTTCTTGAACACTAATTACAGAGTAAAGCCGAGTATTTAGAATTGGAAAAATGTACTGTCCTTTATTTTCAGGTACCTCAGATGTTAAAAACAAAAACAAAAAAGTGTGTTAATTTTAATAAAATCCTAGGCACTGCACTCTTCAGTTTGATTGCAAAAAGAGAAATACCATGTCCTACCACAAGTCACGTGGCATCACTTATGCAACAGTGACAACCAATTCACTCCCACACTGTGATACGCAGGTTTCCACTAACTCTCCATTAAGCTGTGCAAACAGTATCCTAGCCAACTTGACAAAAGCAGCAAGTTTTATTTATACTTTTATATAGATGAACCACCAGTAGTCAGCTTCAAGACTCTAAACACTTTAAATTTCAAATAATGTTCAACAATGACACAATTCTACATATAATGGCTTTTTTTGCTGCACTCCATAACTCTTTTATATCTTGTGTGTGGCAATATAAGATAGCCATTTTTTGCATTTATTGACAACTTCCAGTTACCCTGAGGGAATTAATATTCACATTGGAGAGATTGAAGTGTTATTACACCTGCGAATTGAACCTAGGCCTTCTGGCTCAGAGAAGGGATGTTACCATTGTGCCACAAGAGCCCGTTGCAACATCTTTGTATACTGAATAAGACTGTTAACTAATTATTGCAAATTGAGACCATGCCAATCAATTCATCACTGTTCTCATACTGATCCAATTAATTTACCTTGACATTTTAAACATATACTTTGTTGTTACAGTGCTGAAAGGACAATAATTTTATGAAATAATATTTGTTATGTATTTAGTTAAGAGTTTCACACAGAGTGGTGGTGCGTGAATGGAACGTGTTGCCAGAGGAAGTGGTGGAGGCTGGTATAAGTGTAACATTTAAAAGGCACATGGATAGATACATGAATTAGAACATGTTTAGAGGAACATGGACCAAATGCTAGCAAATGGGCATAGGTCAGTTTAAGATATCTGATCAGCACGAAGGAGTTGGACCGAAGGGTCTTTTTTCCATGCTGTGTAACTCTACGACTCTAAATATACAATCTGATGTTGGAAACCTAAAGAAAATCTTGTTACTGGTACTTACACGTGGCATGAACATGATGGAGATGCTTCACAACTTTTCTTGCTCCCCAAGTAAAAACGTCTCTCAAAGTTCCTCAAAACGGTTATAATTAGATTGCCTACTTGATAATTGCTGAGGTCAAGCATGCACGCCTAGATTGATATACCCCCCCGCAACACCCAATCAAAGAAATCACCATCAATCAATGTCCTTTGGTTCTTGATCTTTCTGCCAACCACTTTTTCCCCAAGGAGAACATTCCTGGATTCTACAATCTGTTTTTGCGAACCAAAGTTTCTCATCCCTTGAATCGTTCCTTAAATCCTTTCTGCATCCACTCCAAAAACCACACATTTTTCCTGTAGTGGCTAAGACTGGACACAGCATGCTAGGTTGTGGCTGAAACAGTGTTTGTAAAAGTTCATCATAACTTCCTTCCTTCCTTTTGTACTCTGTGCCTCTATTTAAAAGCCCCAAGTTCCTCTTCATCATTCTCTTCTGTTGCCCTGCTACCTTCAATAATTTGCACATATGTACCCTCAAGTTCCTCTTCTTCTGGAGCTCCTTTTGTATTTCCTGTACTTTATATTACATTTGTGTGGCGTGAATGATGAAAGGCACCAGTTCACATTTCTCTGCAGAACCTATAGTTACCATATATCCACTCATTACAATTCTGTTTTTGACTTTTTGAAATCTATCAATATGTTCATAGATGTTTACAGCATAGAAGGAGGCCAATCAACCCATCATGTCTACCTTAATCAATAAAAATCTGACTAAATTAATTCCATTTTTCAGTTTTTGGCACATTGCCCTGGAGGCTATGGCAATGCAAGTAAATATCTAAATATCGCTTAAATGTTATGAGAGTTTCTGACTCAACCATTCTTTCAGGCAATGAGTTCCAGACTCCACTATCTGAGTGAAAAAACTTTCTTTTCATCTCTCCTTTTGCCTCTTACCTTAAATCTATGCCGCCTAGTTATTGACCCCTCTACTAATGGGGAAAATGCCTTCCTATCCATACCATCAATATCTCTCATGATCTTATACAGTTCTATCAGATCCCTTCTCAGCCTTCACTGCTCCAAGGAAAGCAACTCCAATCTATCCAATCTTTCTTCATAGCAACATTCTGGTAAATCTTCTCTGCACCCTCTCTGGTGCAGTCACATTGTCTTATAATATGGCAACCAGAACTGCACACAGCACTTCACTTGTCGCCTAACCAGCATTTCATACAGTTCCGGCATAATCTATTCCTGTATTTTGCATTCTCATATTGGCTGATAAAGAAAGTATCCATGATCCCTTCTTAACCATCTTATCTACCTGTCCTGTTACCTTCAGGGATCTCTGGGTTGCACATCAATGTCCTTCTGATCTTCAATACTTTCGAGGGTCTTAACTTCAAAATATAATCCCTCATCATGTTAGGCCTTATCCAAATGCATTACTTCACAGTTTTCGACATTGAATTCAATTTGCTACTGCTCTGCCCAGCTAACCAATCCAGTAAAATGCTCCTACACTTTGAGCACATACGTTTTAAAGATCAAGTAAACGCTGATCAGCTCGGTAATGCTCTGAGGCTGTGTCTGTAAATTATCTGATCAACTTTATTTGGAGGGATTTAATTATTAGGCCAGGAAGTGTTTTTTCCTGAAAGTAGTGGCAGCAAATATGCTTAGGAAACTCAAATTACAGTGCAGACAATGGCTAATTCTTTCAGAATGGAATCATTAACTAAAAGAACATCAGGGAATATAATTACTGGATGAACCTATGAAGTTGAATTGGTGCATTGAGATAAATGCAGAAATGCTAAACTATTGCTACTTTAGAGTTTCTTGCAATGGGATTGAAAATGTTTGAACATTGACAAAAGGCATCACTTAAGCATTCCTTTGTACTTTTGGCATATTAAACTTCCTGAATACATGTTGATAATGAGGACAGGACTTGTACACTTAATGGTAAGGACTGGAGAGTGTTGCTGAACAAAGAGACCTTGAGTGCAGGTTCGTAGTTCTTTGAAAGTGGAGTTGCAGTTGGATAGGATAGTGAAGAAGGCATTTGGTATGCTTGCCATTATGTGCAATTCTGGTCTCCCTCCTCTTGGAAGTATGTTGTGAAACATGAAAGGGTTCAGAAAAAATTTACAAGGATGTCGCCAGGGTTGGAGGACTTGAACTATGCGAAGAGGCTGAATAGCTCGGGCTGTTTTTCCCTGGAGTGACAGAGACTTAGGGATGATCTTATAGAGGTTTATAAAATCATGAAGCGTATAGATAGGTTTACAGTGAGAGGGGAAAGATTCAAAAGGGACTTAAGCATCACACAGAGTGTGGTGTGTGTATGGAATGAACTGCCTGAGGAAGTGGTGGAGGCTGGTACAATTACAACATTTAAAAGGTATCTGGATGGGTATATGAATAAGCAGGCTTTAGAGGGATATGGGCCAAGTGCTGACAAATGGGACTAGATTAATTTAGGAGATCTGGTCAGCATGGATTAGTTGGACTGAAGAATCTGTCTATGTGCTATACATTTCTATGACTCTATAACTCTTCTTTTGGGCATTAGGCAATTGCCATAAAGTTTTTCCATTCATTCATGTATTTGGTGACCCAACAGAGAGCCCCTGGCATGGATTGAGGATTGGCTGTCTGACAGAAGGCAGAGAATTGGGATAAAAGATTCTTTTTCAGAATGGCAGCCGGTGACAAGCGGTGTCCCGTAGGGTCCAGTGTTGGGCTGCAGCTGTTCACTTTATGTATTAATAATCTGGATGAAGAGATTGGGGGGATTCTGGTGAAGTTTGCCGATGATACGAAGTTAGGTGGACAGGCAGGTAGTACTGAGGAGGTGGGGAGGCTGCAGAAAGATTTAGACAATTTAGGAGAGTGGTCCAGGAAACGGCTGATGAAATTCAATGTGAGCAAGAGCGAGTTCTTGCACTTTGGAAAAAGGAATACAGGCATGGACTATTTTCTAAACGGTGAGAAAATTCATAAAGCCAAAGTACAAAGGGACCTGGGAGTGCCAGTCCAGGATTCTCTAAAGGTTAACTTGTAGGCTGAGTCCATGATTAAGAAAGCGAATGTAATGTTGTCAGTTATCTCAAGAGGGTTGGAATATAAAAGCAGCAATGTGCTTCTGACACTTTATAAGGCTCTAATTAGGCCCCATTTAGAATACTATGTCCAGTTTTGGGCCCCACACCTCAGGAAGGACATACTGGCACTGGAGCATGTCCAGCGGAGATTCACATAGATGATCCCTGGAATAGTAGGCCTAACATACGATGAATGGTTCAGGATCCTTGGATTGTATTCATTAGAGTTTAGAAAGTTGAGGGCAGATCTAATAGAAACTTACAAGATAATGCATGGCTTAGAAAGGGTGGGCGCTGGGAAATTGTTTCCGTGAGATTGGGCTATTAGCCTTAGAATTAGAGAGGGTCAATTTCAAATGGAAATGGGGATACATTTCTTCAGCCAGAGAGTGGTGGGCCTGTGGAATTCATTGCCACAGAGCGCAGTGGAGGCCAGGATGTTAAATGTCTTCAAGGCAGAGGTTGATAAATTCTTGAACTCGCAAGGAATTAAAGGCTGCAAGAGAGTGCGCGTAATTGTGGAGTTGAAATGCCCATCAGCAATGATTATATGGTGGAATGGACTTGATGGGCCAAATGGCCTTACTTCCACTCCTATGTCTTATGGTCTTATTAAAATACAGTTTTAATATATGATTTGTGAAATTATTTCTTAAGTATAATGCTTGTACAATACCTTACAAATCTGTATTATTAATTATCAATTCAAGACTGCATGTCTTTCCACAATCGCAGCAGCTACTAGGAGGCAAATACAGAAGGGAACTATGAGGGGTTCATTTGCTTGCTCATCCCTTTCCAGTTAACTGGGTTGGAAAAAGCACCACTTAATGATATGCCTGGTCACGGAGGACAGCCAGCACTGGCTATTTCATGTGACAAGTCAACCCATGGGACATAAGCACATGATGCTTATGTATATGTTGTGTAACAACAATTGTCTGAGTGACTAGTATAACATTCGAATTTCACAGCTGAACATTTGCTTCCCTAATACATATTCTATATAATCATGTGAAATTCATGGTTAACCCTTACTCTGCCAAATTACAAAGTGTCCCATGTTATTTAATGCACAGAAGCAAGCCATTTGGCCCACCTAGAAAAGCATAATAAGACTTGTGAATGGTGCATATTGGTCCAACTCATCTTGTATACCCCAAAATGGCACTCTGGTACAACCAGTATGTCATTTTCAAAGTATTGCTGCCTTTTATTTCCCTCTTGTTAAGTTGCTTATACTATACACAAGTTTCCTCCCATCCTTCTTTGTTTAATCCCATCAGTTGTTATAAATAAACTGGACCATTATAAATTCACCATAGAAATTACCTTTAAACTAAATTTGGAGTAATTAACCACCTTCTAAAATATTATTGAAGATACTGTAAAACTCACTTCACAAATTGCAACTTAACACATGTATTGAGTTTTTACATAACTGTGATATATTGGTCAACTGATCTGTTATCCAACCTCTTCTCATGTCTAGCCTTCCCTCTCCTCCCTGCCTCCTTGACTGGACCTAATCAGTCCATCTCCCTTCTCACCTATCTGCTCCACTGTTTCCACTGACTAACTGTAACAACCATCAAACCTCATTCACCTTTCATCATCTCACCTACCTTTCTCCCAGCCCCCATTTATCTCTCAGCTCCACTCCCCCTCCACAGTCCTGAAGAAAGGTCCCGACTGAAATGTCGACTTTCCTGCTCTTCCGATGCTGCATGAGCTGCTGTGCCTTTCCACTTTTTATCGACTTTTATCCAACCAGCTGGTCAGTCGTGTTCTACTGACTTTGTTAGAAGTTCTAACTTTTTTAACAATACAGGAAGATTTGTTTGGTCAGATAATTCATCACATAAACCAAGCGGTGCTTTTTAAAGAACATTTTGCTACTATTGATTTGATCTTATATTTTACATTGGACAAAGCTACACTCAGTTGGATTGGCCCTTGATATGGTACTTTTGTGCCAGCTCTAATAAATTGTTTAAATTCTGCAAGTTAAAACTATTCAAATGAGTCAATGTAGTCAACATTCAACTCCTGTGCCATCTCCAGATCTTGCATCTGTGCCAAAGCAGCAAAGCAGACTATTTGATGACATGGTGTTGTGCCAATATTTAAGAAAACATATATTTTTAAAAATTGATAGACAAGGGGATCAAAGGTTATGGTTGGAGGATGGGTGGTATGGACATAGACAGAAAAGTAGGAATTGAGTGTACAACCAAATCAGATGTGATCTTATTGAATGACTGAGCAGTTTTGAAGGGCTGACTGCCCTAATTCTGCTCACAGGTCCTATGTTCCTCTGTTTAATAGCGTTAAAATAGTGTAAAACAAGATGCCAATTCATTGCCTGACTGTTTTGTCCTACCGGCATTGATTGGTTCTCACCTCTGACTGCTGAGCTTGGCAAATAAAATGTTTCACTATTGAAAAGTGCAACATTCTCCAAACTGCTTCTACATGAAATCATTAGAATGTACTGAGTCTTGAAAAAAATCAGCCAAATGCACGCGGTTAAATTCCAAGACATTACTACTTCAGGTAAATAGAAGTATTTGCCAAAGTAAGTTTTTTTAAGTCAGAGGTTAACAATTGGTATCCAATTCCTGTAACTTTCTTCCTTCTGACAGATGCAGATGGGAACCTATGTCGAAGCAGCTACTTGTTGCAAGTTATACTGACTATGCATCGCTTCAATGTGTCGTCCACAGAGCTGCTGCAGAAACTCATCACACTATATCCTTTTGCTACAATATCACTTTATGTGTCACCACTGAAATGTAACAAAATGTCTGGATGGTAAGCCAGTCATGTCATACAGGAAACTGGGTAACAGAATAAGATAAAATAAAAAATCTGTTGGTAAATACACTTTTCAAAACAAAATAAAAACAAACTGTTACCTCGTTGCTTGATGATGTACAATACAAGAGCCACTTGATAGTGAAAGTTCAATTTCATTAGTTGGTTTGTGTTTTACTCGTATCACTTTTAAATGTTGTTCTAGTGCATCTGTATTGAAATAACGCTATTAATGTTTTATGTTAAGGCATTTTTTCAAAAATAATCATTAATTTTATCTTTGTGTTGATGAAAATTATATGAGTTTATGTTTAAGGATTTTATGTAAATGTTTTCTGTGTTTGGTAGAAAAGCAAATTTTCTTAGTAGATTAACAAAAGTTAAAATAAAAACAATAAAAAAAGAGTTATGCAGTCATGTTAAACCAATATGAAAAATTCTGTCCTAAAATAAAACAAAGAACTGCGAATGCTGGAAATCTGAGACAGAGCAGAAATTGCTGGAGAAACTCAGCAGGTCTGGCAGCATCTGTGGAAAGAAAGTAGAGTCAATGATTCAGGTTCAGAGACCATTCTTCAAATCCACAGATCAGTAGTTTTAAAGAAGGGTCACTGGATCTGAATCATTGACTCTGCTTTCTTGGTACAGATGCTGCCGGACCTGTTGAGTTTCTCCAGCAATTTCTGTTTTTGTCATAATACTTACATGTGATCTCGTCAATGGTCTATGCAAATTTAATAAAATATCTTGCATCTCAATTCTATCCTTGTGGAACTGGAGCTTGGGGCTGAATTTTGCCAGAAAATCAGCTGTCATTTTTGTCCCATTACACCGAGGGTTTCTCTCACTGTAACCTAGCAAGGTTTTCATGTTATCATCCCAAACTCACCTTATTAATAAAGTAACGCACTCCAATGGTGCTCTGCTTGTCTGATATTAACTTGATTCTCCCTGTCAGTGTAGACAGAATTACTTGACATTTCTGGGTGAAATAGCTGCACAGAGGCCAGTCTCCTGTCACCAGGTCACACTTTATTGACATATGGAAAGTCCTTGACACTGATCTAGTTCGCTCAGAGCTAACTCTCAGGGTAAACTGAATCTCTGACAATCCTGTTTATATCTGTCAGTCAGGGCTTCCTTATGTACCAGATTAAGAATGCCGATCAGTACACTGGGAACTCCCAGGACTCCAGTGCAAATGCCATATTTAAAAGGCCACTGTTCAAACCCAGTCAAGCACTGGCAGGCTCGTGCTGGCCTGCATGGTTTGTGACGTTTGCCCTGGACACAACAGATAATGCGAAAATGGCATCCTGTTTTGTGAGCACAGACTTTGGAAGTCCTGCTAGACTGGATGGTGCAGAGCAGGGCCATCCTATTCCCCCAAGACTGACTAAGGAGGTCACAACACCAGACCCTGCCAGGCTGTTCTGGGCTTTCCACCTGGGTCGGTGTGGTCTCAACCATTCACCAGGAATGTCCAGCAATGCTGCAAAAATATCAGTGACCTTCTGTAATCCATCAGGGTAAGTGGCAATCAATATCTTCTCTTTGTGACCTGACACTCTCACTACCTCTGTGACACTGCACTCAGCTCCTACTGAGGCTCATGCCCTACCACTCTCAACAAATACCAGCCCAGCAGTATTGCAGTGAGGAGTGCCTGTGCTTCAAAGTGCAGCACTGACATATGAACGTGTGCTGGAAGTGGTTCACAGATGTGCTATGATAAGGCAGTGAGGCATGTACCTGTCACATGGCAAAGTCTGTGGATGTGGCCTGCATGCAGCCACTGCTGACAAAGTGTGCCCTGAGATGTTGATGCCTTGTGTCCAAGATGAAGTTCCAGAGGAGCAGGTGGAGAGCTGGAATCCTGCCAGTTACTGCTGTAACTTTCATGTCACAAATTCTTGGCATCTAGTTTCTGTTCTTTGGTAGAATGAGAAACTGCGTATTAAAGTGACATATTCAGTTAATGAGTGATCATCTACAGTAATAGCACTCTCCCTGTTCACTATTGGGAATCTTATTTCAACATTCAACACTTGGTTGGAAAATGGGACTTTTTAATCTCCATACCTAGAAAGGCCTCGCTGGATATCTCATCCGATTTTCCCATGCTTCTCACGATAGCCCCTGTTGGTCAGGGACTGAGAAGATTCTGTCCTTCTCATTTGTTTCATTTGCTTTAACTTAACCAGAGGGGCAACCAGAGTGAACTGCATATCTGCACTCCAAAATCTCTTTTTATTCCTTTACCCTATTCTGGCACCCTATTCCACAGAGTATGTGGCCTCTTTATTCTACCTATCGAAGTATATAATCTTATATTTATCAAAGTGGAAATTAATTTGCGAACTGCAAGGATATTACTGGCTTCTTGTAATTTGTCATAGCCTTCTTCAGTTGTAATTAAACCTCCCAGTCTCCACAATTTGGTATAATCTACAAAATGTTAAGTTGTATTTCTAATTCCCAAGTCAAATAATTTGTGTGAATTTAAAACAGCAATGATCCCTGCACAAATCTACTTGTAACATCATTTCCATCATCTGCCAGACAAAATCTGAAAAGTTTTATTTTCTGTTTTTTACCCCTTTTACTTCCCAGAATTTTGCTTCTCCCTGATCATGTGCTTTGAGCTTCATCATGTTTGTCATATGTAATGTTTTGTCAAAGTCTTCTTATATTTTCATAGTTGCACATGAAGTCAGTTCATGATGACTGTCTTTCTGCTGGTTCCAGTATAGCTTTGATGTTGTCAGTTCCAGAAATTCCTCTATTCTTTAAGTTTGTATCATTCATTGTAACATAAATGTTATATGAAATACAGGAAAAAATAGATAATGCAGAGGTTTATAATTCAATCTGTTCACCTCTGAGATCGTGCTTTGAATGACCTAACCAATAGGATTAAAACCATCACTCGTCAAGCGTATTATTAAGGATGAGATTGTAGAGTACTTGGAAGTGCAGGGTAAAACAGGGCTGAGTCAGCACAGCTTCATCAAAGGGAGGTCGTGCCTGAAAATCTGTTTGAATTCTTTGAGGAGGTAATGAGCAAGTTGGACAAAGGACACCCTGTGGACGTAATCTATTTGGATTTCCAGAAGGCTTTTGACAAGGTGGCATAGAGGAAGTTGCTAAATAAGATGAGGCCATGGTGTTAGGGGCAAGATTCCAGGTTGGATGGAGAATTGCCTTGACTGGCAGAAGACAGAGAGTGAGGGATAAAGGGATCTTTGTTTCAGGATGGCCTAGTGGAGTTCCGCTGAGGTCAGTTTTGGGACCACTACTATTCACATTACATATTAATGATCTGGATGAAGGAACTGAGGCCATTGTTGCTAAGATTAAGCTAACACAATTGAGGAAGTGGACAGGTTGCAGAAGGACTTGAAGAGTGGGTAAAGAAGTGGTAGATAGAATACAATATGGGAAAGTGTGAAGTTATGCACTTTGATAGGAAGAATAGAGGCATAGACTATTTTCCAAATGGGGTAAAGCTTTGGAAATCTGAAGCCCAAAGTGACCTGGGAGTCCTAGTTCATGATCCTGTTAATATTAACATGCAGATTCAGTTGACAGTTAGGAAGATAAATACAATATTAGCATTCATTTCAAGAGGGCTAGAATACAAGAGCAGAGATGTACTGCTGAGGCTGTATAGGCTCTGATCAGATGTCATTTGGAATATTGTGAGCAGTTTTAGGCTCCGTATCTAAGGAAGGATGCGCTGACATTGGAGGAGGTTCAAAGGATCATTACCAGCATGAAGGGCTTGTCATATGCAGAACAGATGGTTACTCTCCATCTGGTTTTTAGAATGATGAGGGGAATCTTATTGAAACTTAAAGAATACTGGAAGGCCTAGATAGAATAGATGTGGAGAACACGTTTCCACTAATAAGAGAGACCAGGTCTCAAGGGCACAGCCCCAGAGTAAAAGGACGATCCTTGAGAACTGATATGAGAAGGAATTTCTTCAGTCAGACGGTAGTTAATCTGTTGAATATATTGCTGCAAAAGGCTGCGACCAAGTCATTGAGTGTATTTAAGACAGAAAGGTTCTTGATCAATAAGGGATCAAGGGTTACGGGGAGAAGGCAGGAGAATGGAGTTGAGAAGTATATCAGTCATGATCGACTGGCAGAGCAGACTTGTTGGGCTGAATGATCTAATTCTGTTACTAGATCTTATGGTTTTATAGCTCTGTGTGGACTGCAAAACGTTTCACATGAAAACAGTTCACTCGGTCTCCATCCAGTTCATTGTACATGTATTCGGACTGAAAGCACATATGCAACCATGTTCAAGTTAATATTAAACTTTCAATTGTGTCAGAGAAATAAGAGGGATATTAGTCTCAGCTCAAGATAATGAGAGCCTTATAGATCATTTGATCCATTCTATAGTGATAATGAGATCTGACATAATTAAATGGGGGAGAAAACACCTAATAATAAAAAACAACCGAATGTGTCTGGTTTCAATTTTAGAAACTTCTAAACACCTCACTCAAATATCGGCCTGCCTCTGCCAAATCTGTCTGGGTGACAATTCGACAGAAGCCTCACAATGGAGGCAGCAGTGTTAAAATCTTCATATTGTGAAAATTATATTGTGTCGTAATATTTCTGACTGTGAGTAATAGAGGATTTTTAACATGCACTTGCCAGAAGGATATCCATTATCACTAACTCCTGTTTCTGTAAACTCTTAAATGAGTACATACATATTCTGCAATGTTTCTCATTTCTGGCCAGTTGAAACCTTGTTCAAAAATAGACCATAATCAATGAAATAACCCAATGGTTAAAATAACCTAGGCAACAAAAGCCACTTCAGAAGACCATGAGCCATTATGATAATCAGTCTGCAATCCCTCAGAATGAATAGCAGGCTTGTAGTGAGATGAAAAGCTCCACAGATACTTGAAGAGGACACAGCCATGAACCAATTAATAATGAAGTGTTTAGTATGAGCAATAGCACAGGATATTAATTTAAATTACACACATCATGTTAAAAACAGATATTGATTTCCCTGTTGTTCTCTTTCTCAGTTACAAGGGGAAATAAACTCACAGTGCAGATATTTTCAACTGTCCTAGAAGACATACAAAATCTTAATCTATTTTTGTCCCTATAGGTAATGTGATTTAGTCAAATTATTGGATTGTTTTGTGATATTGTACTTTCATCATTGTAATATCTTAAACTTCTGAAGGCAAATCTTAGAACCCCCAGTTTTTGTCAACCCCATTTCCCCACACCTCAACTGCAGCATTTTAAGCTTTTGTGATTCTCCTATGACTAATATCTCCCTCCAATCACACACAAGTGATTCTTACTGTTTTTGAGTCTGCACAACACCATGAACATCAGCCAAGGTAGTACTATAGCACCTTTACCATATTCCTTTACGCCCAATGTCCAAAAATGGACACATGTCATTTGAGACTCCCATTGTGATCACACAGACAGTAACACAAACTCGACAAACTTAATCCTAACGCTAACCAAATTGATCATCAACTCCTTTTCAGCTTAGAGACACAAGGTTAGTTCCACCATTGCCCAGTTGAAACCCAGCTCACACCATAACTGGAGCCTTCCTGTTCTATTGAACTTAGCTTGGCAATGCTTTTGCCTATTAAATAGAGTCATACAGCATGGAAACAGACCCTTCAGTCCAACTTGTCTGCGCTGACCAGACATCCCAATCTGTCCTAATCACATTTGCCAGCATTTGGCGCATATTCCTCTAAAGCTTTCCCATTCATATACCCATCCAGTATGTCATCATTTTACCTGCCTCCACCACTTTATGACAATACTTTGACTTTAAGAGGTGTATTTTGTTTGTTTTTTTTCATAAAGAAAGGTTGAAACAGAGGTGTTAAGCAGTCTTCTCAAAGCAGTTTTTTTAGATTACTTACAGTGTGGAAACAGGCCCTTTGGCCCAACAAGTCGACATCAACCCACCGGAGCGCAACCCACCCAGACCCATTCCCCTACATTTACCCCTTCACCTAACACTATGGGCAATTTAGCATGGCCAATTCACCTAACCTGCACAATTTTGGACTGTGGGAGGAAACCAGAGCAAATCCACGCAGACACGGGGAGAATGTGCAAAGTCCACACAGACAGTCGCCTGAGGTGGGAATTGAACCCAGGTCTCTGGCACTATGAGGCAGCAGTGCTAACCACTGAGCCACCATGCCGCCCATTTTGTGAGGCTTTGGGTTTTTTTTTTTAAGTTGAAACAATAGAAGCAGCCTGATGGATGGGAACAAGTTCCCACAGAACCAGGATTTTTATTTTAGCTTTCTGCTGTTGCTGGAGTCTTTAAACTGGCCGCGGAAGCTCTTATTCCTCTCTCTAATACAGCTAAAAGCTGGGGTACCCTTCCTGCTGCTAGAATTGACTGTGAGACAATGTATTTGCCTTTGCCAAGGGTGTGTTTATGGGATGTTGCTATATTGGAACAGTTAATTAGTAGTAGTTTAAATATATATATGTATATATATAAATTTGTTAAGCATTTCGGTAAAGTTACAATTAAAACAATTCTTTTCTTTTACTTTTCTTTAATGTATTTTAATGAAGTGTAAAAATAAAGTGTGTTTTGCCTAAAGTTAAAAAGTTTGCCCAATCAAATTGCACCTGGAACACAATGCCTTGCACTTACTTTTAAATTAAGACAAAGTTAAGGTCTAGGCTATCTTCTTAATATATTTTTGAGGGGGTTTGATCTGGTGCGTAACAACTTCCTCTGGCAGCTCTTTCTATAGACACAGCACCCTCTGCATGGAAAATCTTATCTGTCAGGTCCGTTCTAAATCTCTATCTCTTACCTTAAACTACGCTGTCTAGTTTTGGACTCCCCAACCATAGGAAAAAGAACTTGTCTGCCCACCCTATCTGTGCCCCTCATGATTTTTAGAAACCTCCATAAGGCCAGCTGTCAGCTTCCAACAACCAGGGAAAACAGCCCCTGCCTATTTAGCGTCTTCCTATAACTCAAACCTTTCAACCCTGACAACGTCCTTGCAAATCTTTTCTGCACCCTATCAAGTTTAACAACATTCTTCCTATAGAGGGGCAACCAGGATTGTATGCAGTATTCCAAAAGTATTTACCAAAAAACTGAATAGGGCAGCTTAAAAATATAATCCATCATGAACAACAAAAATTAAAGGTAAGCTGCTTGCTTAGGCCATGAAAACTAGTTTGTAAATAGGAAAGTTTACCAATGCTAGTAATGAGCAAGCCTCATTCTGAGTGAATATTTAAATAGTGTTCAAAGCAAATTTTAGTAATTTGGGTGTATAATACAAGAGTTTGCGATATTTCTGGCATTGGCATTTGTTGTGCTTTTCTTGCTTGAAGATGTTTTGCACCCTAATGCTCCACTTAATTCTAGATGAGATGTTGCAATAATGACTTATTGCTCAACTTCCTGACCAACAAGGCAGGGGGAAAGCAGATCAAATGCACCACTGAATAAAAATAAAGTCTTAAAGACAAATTCAATCTGACCAACTATGCAAGTAAATAAATGCCGCACTCTCATTAGACTTCATGAATTTTTGATCAGCATGTATAACTGATAATGGTACATGATTTCTGCCAGATCTGCCATTGCTACCTGGTAAAATATTGTATTTTGTTTAATGACTGTTTTAAGTACATCTTAAAATTACAAATAATTGCTTCTACTACATTCACCATTGGAGACCTGAAACTGCACTATAGCTCATGGATGGTTATGATAATGTAATCTATAGTAAACAATAAATTGTTATATTATTCAGCAATGACCCTACAGAAGTCATTCATATTGGACTCAGCTGAATATAAATAACAATTGTTGGACACTCAGATGAAAACACTTTTCCTTAATGGTGACCTACATATCAGAATGCTTTAGAGCAAAACTGTGCTGCAGCTTGCCTGAAGGTCTGTTACTTTATAAGGTGAGGCTTTTCCTGGAAGTAGTAACCACATCTATGAAAAGACAAGAAGCAAAGTGACTACCTGCAGAAGCGGCACAGCTCATTTTCGACTCAGTTGGAAATAATGTGGTTTAGTTTTGCAAATGCTTTATTGAAAATAAGCGAAGCTGTTTTTCTGTATGTGCAGTCTAAACTTTCATGTTTTTTTTAATTTGAAGTTTACTTGAGAAATGTTATTTTAATGTAGGTGCAACGTAGCACTAATATCACATGACAGACCAGCAAGTAGTCTTAAAAGTGTAAGAGCTAAAAACCTAGTTGATCAGTTTCAAGTTGTCCTTATAGGTATATGTGTGAGGAAGGTTGCAAGTGTTAAACTGATGTTTGATCACGGAATCATATAATTTACAGTGCACTTAGAGGTCATTAGGCTCATCATTCTCTTTGAAGATGCAAATAATTGCTCTTTCTTTTTGCTTTAAGTATAAAGTATATGCTGGAAAGCTGCAAGGTATAATTTTCAAATTCACGTTTCCCAGTTAATAACACTACAACTCTGTTGAGGGTTGTTTTTGTGAATGCTCCAAGAGACTTCATTTAGAAGCTGCATTGCTTGGTGCTTTGTGCATTTGCTGGAAATTAAGTTATTTAAGATTGCAGCAGGCACTTAATATTAAGTGTATTACAGATAATGAAATATGTTGAATAACATCAATAAAGCACATTTTTCATGAGGAAATGAGCCCAATATAATCAACGGGCTATTGAAAAAAAGGAAAATGCAATCTTATCTCCAGTTAGCAATACTTTCATATAACGATTTTGTTGCCACAGAAAATGCGTGCAATAATAAGCAGGTACAAATTCCTTTCAGATTTTAAGTAGATCTAAATTAGGTCAGACAGCTGTATTCAGACTATGAACTGCAGTTCTGCTTGTTTCAAACACAGCCACAAATGCTATGCCATGTAATATCTGAGGCAGACTGCAGAATCAATGGCCTGATTAAGTAATTCAAATTAATGTCCCAAAGTGTGGAGGCTAGAGGCACATTCTTAATAGTGAAAGGATGACATAGTAATTTGTGTAAAAGATGGTTTATATATAAAAACATCAAAAATCAGCTTAGCGTCTGACTCCAAACCACACTCAAATGCAAAAACTGTCTGATACTACAACCACTGTGTTATTCACATCATGTCAGTCGTTGTGTAACACCTGTTTAATTTTATGTCAAGTTAAAGACGTTCAGTTAGGTGAGAGTAATGTGGTGCTGGCAATATTAACCTTTTCTTCAGTCCTGTATCACACAATGTAGGCAATATTCAGAAAAATAATGCTGGTGATGTTCTAGACTAGAATCTGAAATATACTTGGACTCATAAAGCCGATGTTGCAGAGTTATTTTCTGGTATAAATTAGATTAGATTAGATTAGATTAGATTAGATTAGATTACTTACAGTGTGGAAACAGGCCCTTCGGCCCAACAAGTCCACACCGACCCTCCGAAGAACAACCCATCCAGACCCATTCCCCTACATTTATCCCTTCACCTAACACTACGGGCAATTTAGCATGGCCAATTCACCTAGCCTGCACATCTTTAGATCGTGGGAGGAAACCGGAGCACCCGGAGGAATCCCACGCAGACACGGGGAGAATGTGCAAACTCCACACAGGCAGTTGCCCGAGGCAGGATTTGAACCAGGTCTCAGGCGCTATGAGGCAGCAGTGGTATTGTTTTTAGTGAGAGGTGTTTCAATAGGACACATCAAAGAAACACTCTACACATTGGTAAAAGAATCCATATATTTGATTATATGATGACTTAATGAGAAGAGTTTTCTGATAGTCAGGGCCTACTATTCCACAAGAGGACAAAATGTATAAATATATAAAATCTCAGAGATGACCAAAATGTTCAATGACCCTGACTGACTGCTGCTCAGGACAGAAGTAATCACACCATGTTACTTCAGTTATGAGAAATCAAATAAAAATCACAATTTATTGTAACACATGTAACATTAACAGAAACATAAAAGGGAAGGACTTCTAATTCATGCAACTTAAAATAAACTCCTTCAAAACCCCAAACACAAACACACTTACACATGCACACACATACTTTCTCACTCTCTTTCTCTTTCTCTTTTTCTCTCTCTCTCTCTCACACACACACACACTTTAATCACATTTAAAACAGACAATAGAAAACAGTTTAACACATATACTGTGGGTGGAAAGGAATATAGATATATACTATATGGAACAAAATTTGAAAAAAATTATAAGTCCAGACCACAAAGTGGAACATTTTTACTCACACTGCTCAAGATTTTTATAATGAAGAGATGGTATTATCTGGAAATAGATACTTGTCCTCCGATTTGATGATTGATCAGGTGGATATTTTTGTTTTCTTTGAAGCATTTTTCAGTTTTCTGTTTATTTTCCTAGCACAGTTGGGAGTGGGGTGGTTGGTGGAGGAGCGGGCTGTGATTGGCAAGAAGAGGAGAGAGAGAGAGAGAGAAAAGGATGCTTTCAGTCTGCAGGCACTGGACATTGTCCACTTTCTTCTGTTCTTGGCATGTACAGCTGTTTTTAACAAACTGAAATTCAACAGATCAGCGGGCTGTTTAACTCAAAGATTCTTCGTGCCATTCAGTCTCAAATGGTTCCTCTTTTTGCATTCAAAATGAAACATAGTATTGCACAGCTCAACAATATGAAACAATTGATTTTCAATTTGCAAAATGTACTTTTTTTTCAGTTATGGCAGTCCAGCTTCCATTTCAGCTTACAGTTCCAAAAAATGAAAATATGTGACCTCACAATACAGTAAACAAATTCTTATTTCCGTTATATTGAAAGTTGCATGGTTTATTTTGCAGATACTGGATAAAAGAGTTCTGGATAATGTTTAAAATGGACAAAGCTCTTTCAGAAACAATGGAAAGCTTTCAGGAACTGGTCAGAAGGAATGGCGAAGAGTCACATTCCCAGTTCATTGACACATCACAAATGTAAGAAAAGAAGTTTGCATTCAATTTCTCTAAGACATAAGTACATTAGAAGGACTGTTCTAATTAGCACTCGAAGAATTATGTTTGTTTTAAGAATATTTGTACATGAATGGAGGTGAGGCATGAGGGAACATTTGGGGAAAATTTCAATGCAATCTTTTTCAAACATAGGCTCAGGTTTATGCCAGAATTGAGTGCCTCTCTGTTGTGGTGAAAGTAACTGGACTTGGCTTGGAATTTGAGCATGTACAGTTTACAGAGGTAGCTCACACTACTCCTGGTCAGGCAGGTGTCTGAAGTGTGCAAATAATATCAGGTGAAAGCAGTGCTGAAAGCTTGTGCATTTTACTGGATTGCTAATATTTTGGACAGGTATAACATCTAGGGTGTAGGTTTGCTCGCTGAGCTGTAGGTTTGATATCCAGATTTTCCATTACCTAGCTAGGTAACATCATCAGTGGCGACCTCCAAGTGAGGCGAAGCTGTTGTCTCCTGCTTTCTATTTATATCTTTCTCCTGGATGGGGTTCCTGGGGTTTGTGGTGATGTCATTTCCTGTTCGTTTTTTGAGGGGTTGATAGATGGCATCTAGATCTATGTGTTTGTTTATGGCGTTGTGGTTGGAGTGCCAGGCCTCTAGGAATTCTCTGGCATGTCTTTGCTTAGCCTGTCCCAGGATAGATGTGTTGTCCCAGTCGAAATGGTGGTTTTTTTCATCCGTGTGTAGGGCTATGAGGGAGAGAGGGTCGTGTCTTTTTGTGGCTAGCTGGTGTTCATGTATCCTGGTGGCTAACTTTCTTCCTGTTTGTCCTACGTAGTGTTTGTGGCAGTCCTTGCATGGTATAACATCTCTTTAGATCTTGTCCTGGGACAACTTTGGGAGAGATAAGCTGTTATTCAGAGGAGATAAAGCATCCTTTAGAAGCGGTGAGGCACTTCTTTGAGAGATCACTATGCTTTGGTTTAATAACTCACCCAAAAAATTATACTTCAGAGAATGTCCATACCGTCAGTACTGCACTATCACATATTTAGGGATTTAGTCTATGTTCTCAATTTAGTTGTTTATTTGATGTAATAAAGATATGGAAATAGTGATGGATTATAATGTACAGATCTCTTAACAGTAATCATTTTCATTGTTAAAGAATTCATGAAGTCACCTATTAATGATGAGAAGTGACTTGAGCTAAGACTGATGATTCCATGTGCTATGCTGCTCTTATGGACTAAAGCCTGCATTATTCTGCCCTCATGGAGTCTATCTATCATAGATTGATACTCTTCTCTGTAGCCTTCAGACTTAGCCCCGAAGGCTAAGTTGCTTTCCCAGTTAAGGACATCTCTCTAGGGCTGGAGAGGAAATAGGAGAGGATGGGCAGGATTGTTGTTATACACATTGATACCAACTACATTGATATGATTAGAAAGGAAATTCTGTTGAAAAATTTGAACAGTTAGGATTTAAAAGGTTGAACAGTTAGGATTTAAAAGGTGGCCTTCCAATGTAATAATTTCTGGATCAGCACTTGAGCCATGGACAAGCTGGTATTGGGCAAGTAAAGACAAGGAGTTAAATGCATTGCTCAGACTGTTATAGGGAGGAATGGACTTGAGCACATGCAGCACTTGCACTCATACTGTGGTAGATGGGAGACGTTGACCAGATGTAATTTGAACTGTGATGGGATCAGTGTCCTGGTGAATTGGTTAAATAGAACTGCAGAGAAGGCTTTAAACTAATTGGAGGTAAGGGGAAAGAAGTCCTGAAGGTATTTAATTACTGATACTTAGAGTGGGACAAGAAGTGATAGAGTGTAGAAACATTTTAAAAAGCGGTCAAAGGAGAAAAAATGTTTTTTTTAAAAAAAGAGGCAAAATTAATGGCTCTCTATTGAAATGTTTTAGTATTTGGAGCAAAATAAATGAATTAATAGCACAAATAGAGGTTAATGAGTATGACTTTATAGCCATTATGGAGTTAAAGCTAGGAACTAAATAATCAGGGATATATCACTTTTCAAAAGGATAGACAGGAAGCGAAAGTTAATGGGCTTGCTTTGTTAGATGAAATAGATATAATAGCAAGATCTGATGCAATAGCAAGGTAAGGAAGATTAGAAACCATATGGGCAGAGATAAGAAATAACAAGGGGAAGAAGACACTGTTGGAAATGGTCCATATGCCTCTAAACAGTAGCTATGTTGTAGAGCTTTTCCTATGGCGGTTGTTCGGCGAAAAGGTTTAGCTTATACAGTAGTTCTCTCACTCTCTCATAAACAGTGGTGTTACAGTAGTCACTTCCCAATCTATAAAAACCATTCCAGAATCTGTGAAACTTTAAAGGACTCCTCATACACTACTACTGGTAGCAGTGATATGAAAAACACAACAAGGTGGTCAGAGATCTACAGATATCAATGTAGATATTTCAATGGAACAAAATACGATATTGATCTAAGAAATGGGGAGAAGAGACAAAGGTATTTCAGTAACGTAGTGCTGATAAGAGAACAGATTCTTGAAACCACATAACAGGTAATGGGACACTCCAATACGTGTCTCATCCTGTTTGACAAATATGTTTGAATGGACTGTCTGGACATCTTTACATTTATTTGGCAGCAATACACGTGATTGGTCACGGAAAATCACACAACGGATAAAACCAAACTGTAGCAAAAAGCGAAAAGTTTCTCTCCTGTTTGATCACTTGGAGCCAGGAGAGCTGGCTGAACACCTAACCTACCTCGAGTTCAAGTCCTTCCGGAGGATCTCTGTAAGTATGCCATTAACTGTATTGAGATATTGGAGGGAAAGTACTCAGATCAGAATACTGTCTTAAAATGATCTCTCTATTTTACATTACTGAGTGAGATAAAACACTTCTTCAATTTACTCATTTAAGACTCAAACACTTACAGATAAATTGCAAAGTAGAAAATTGTGATGGATACTGAAATGATTGATGATGTGTGGGAAATCATTAAATTCTGACAAAGCAGACAACACCAGCGCAGCAGTAAGAGAAATGATCCTGGACTTCCATTTATCATGCATTCAAATTCAATCAATCACACTAGGAAAGTACCTCTTCCTAACTTATATTTGAATTTCAAGGATTGATTCATAGTGGGGTTTCTAAATTCCAACCTGAATGTCCAGTGACCATTTCACCTTTATGAATTTGTGTTGATAATGTATTTGTCCAAAACAGTTTGAGTAATACTAAAATAGTTAAAAATTCATCCAGAAAATACAATGTTATCATGGCATTTTTGTTTTGCTTCCCCCAAACCCCGAATACGTTTCTCCTTATAGAATGCAATCAGCTACATTTGGGAGAATCTTCGGTCCATTGTGTTCATGTCGGGTCTCAGGAAAAACAATTCAGCTCATCCATGCCTCTTTCTTTTCCCTGATTCTTTTCTCTATTCATTTCAATATCCAGTTACCAGTGAAAAGTCAGAATGGAATTTGTCCTCACCCCATTGCCTTTATTCACTGAATGGCAGGTGGAACTCTGACATTGTATTCTGAGATGTATAGGTTAGATTTGACGCTACCATGTACTGGGCATTCCACACTTGAATCTGCAAATGAAATCAATCTGACATTGGCACTAATTACACAACGCCTTTCATGTTCTTGCCTTACTGTGACTCTAAAAGTAGCTTTGGGATATTGAAAGTTGCCATTGTCCTCGAGGACAATTGTCTGCTCTCTTATTAAAAAGAGACAACTGTGGTGTGTCTAAACTAAGGATCACCACACTTCAGACAAGGGGGTGAGACTGAGAAGATGGAACCCATGCTGTCTGTATCATTCAACCTTGCAAAACAACTAACTGATCCCTGACACTCATCCAAGAATGATTTTGCCTTTCATGTCCTCAGGTCAACCCAAAACAATGGCAGCCAATCAAGTAATTTCTCATTTAATTGTTCTAATGTAGGAGCCATGGTAGTTAACCTGTGCATGTTAAGATCTGCAAACAATAAAGGAATAAATGACCAACTCTTTCACGTATTGCTGAGAGAGAAATGTGAGGCAGGACTTTGGGAGAATTCCCCACCTGTTCTTTAAGCAAAGCCTTAGGAACTTTCATGTTCGCCTGAGAGTTAGCAGATGGTTTCACATCTCATTTGAAAAACAGTCCTCTAGTACTGCACTGAAACAGTCTATTACATTTTGTGTTTAGGGCTTACAAATCTCTTAAATGGAGCTTGTACCTGCAGCCTTTTGAGTCAATGCTCTATTGCTGCCACTGAACAACAGTGGACACTTAGCATATTACACTTGTCCCTCCATAACAACATAGAAATGCTATTACATGCAAGGCATCACTTATACCTTCAGTACTGCCTTTGGAGGTAGTTTATGGTGCATTATTGGTGACAGTCTCTCCCTAATAAAAAAGATAACAGAGGCAAAGGTGCTGGACATCTTTTTTTTCTCATTGCTGGTTGTAAGAGAGCTCAAGCATTTAATTATTGTATCTTTTAAATATTCTTGAGCTGTATAGATCTGTTTGTCACATACAGGACCATCCCTCTATCATAAGTCAGAAGTGCTGAAGATTGCACAATGTTCATGTCCAAGTACAACAAGACATGACAATATCCAGGCTTGCGCTGATAAGTGGCAAATAATGTTTGTGCTACACAAATGTCAGACATTGACCATCTCCAATGAAAGAGAATTTAGCCATCATCCCTTAGCATTCAATGGTACCACCATCACCAACAACACCCTAGGGGTTACCATTAATCAGAAACAAAACCGGTCTAGCCATATAAAATTAATGCCTTTAAGGGCAGTTTGGAGGCTAAGAATCTTGCATTTAGTAACTGATATTCTGACTCCCTCAAACCAATCCACAAGGCCAAAGGCAGGAGTGTGATCAAATCTTCACCAATTGCCTGAATAGGTACAACTTCAACAACACTCAAGAAGCTTGGCACAATCCTGGATAAAGTAGCATACTTGACCAGCACCACATCCTGCGACATCTACTCCCTCAACCACTGATGCTCAGTAGCGTCAGTGTGTACCATCTATGAGATGTACTGCAGAAGTGCACCATGGGTCCTTGGAGAGCACCTTCCAAATCCATGATTACTACCATTTCGATAGCAGATACATGGGAACTCCACCCACCTGAAATTTTCTGTCCAAGCCATTCACCCTTCAGATTTGTAAGTATATCACCATCTCTTCAGTACCATTGGTCAAAATCCTACAACTCATTCCTAATAGTTCTGTGGGTCTACATACACCAAATTAACTGCAGCAATTCGAAAAGGCAGCTCACCATCACCTTGCCAAAGGCAACTAGGGATGGGCAATAAATGCTGGCTCAGTCAGCAATGCCATACATTCTATAAATTAATTAAAGCATACAGAAAGATCTATTGTCAACCAAATTGATGTGAATTCAATAATTGTGCAATTCAATTAAAAGCTGTTCTGCAACATAAAGGCAGCTTAAGGTGAACCAGGAAATTAATGAATAGAAAATAGAGTATAACCAGGACTTATTTTATCCAGTTTTCAGATTATCAGAATTATGTGTTGACTGGCTGTGTAAAGGACAATCCCACGATGGAACGTTCTGTTGCTTTGTGTAATGGCATTTCACAGTGGGTCCAGCTTATGGTTCTCAGCAGACCAACACCACAGTTACGGGCTGAAGTCTTCACCAAGTTTATTTGTGTGGCTCAGGTACGGATGGCACTAGTTCCTCTTGACAAATAGGCAGCTTGTGTTGTTTGGTCATCTTTATTGTCATAGTAAATTTGAAGCAGAAGAATTAAAATTTGCTTTATCCGTATTTTGGCCATATATCACATAGTCTGACATAGTGTAATGTTTCAATTACAGCTGCAATGTTACTCAATGTCATTTGTTCTAATTTTTGGAATAAATTGGCGATTCACACTGAATCAGAAACCCGTGCAACTTTAAGAACCAAGTACAAAATGTAAAATTATAAAAAAATTCTGTCCAAACAAAGATTTCAACAAAAAGATAAAAGATTAAATTGTCACTGGGTCATAATTATAACTTAGCAAGGGAATTTTTCTTTAAGATTACACACTCAGGGAAATATGTACTCTTAAGTATTTCAATAGATTATATATTTTAGTGTTTTGAATCCAGGTGGAGGTGTTAATTATGGGTTGCAATGCAGTAGATTTGAATCTTATTGTTGTGCCATTATTCTTGTTTGATTTAGAAGGCATTGTCATCTTACCTTCTCTACAGAAACTCCAGCAGCTTCAGAACTTTAATACACTAATGGCAGTGGTTGGAGGTTTGTGTCATAGCTCAATTTCCAGACTCAAAGAAACAAGCACCTGTGTCCCTCATGATGTTCATAAGGTTAGTGTTTTCCTTCAGTGTTATAAACTGATCTTCTTGTGACATTGTAAGGCTTCATGCAACTGTTTTGCGGAACATTGCAAATCTGACTGCCACAACATAATTCCCCTAAATCTCTTTTGCTCAACTGTGACTCAAGCTGGGGTGTAGTTCCATAGGCAGCAGCGCTCTTCGGTATTTTGAGGTTGTGTTCATGTATGAGCCAAACAATGCATACAGTGGGGAACTGGACTGTGGGAGGCATTTCCAACAAGCTCAATGACATTGTCCCCAAATACCCATAGACATGGAGCTTCCAGATGCAGTCACTAAACAATGATCAGGAGTAGGGGGTACTGCCTAATTTTCACCTTCCGGCTCAGAGTTATGGAGGTCAATTTTTGTGGTCTCTACTGTCACCCAAGGTGACATTTCTTCAATATCATGGAAATGAAATTTCAGGAGGCCAACAACTTTTTTTCAAAGGAAAACAAGAACAGCAAATATTCTGGCCCTCTGTAGTTGTCAGGTTCCCATCTGTGGCAAGTGTAATATCGTTGGTCCATTTTGGCATAAAATAATATTCCACAGCCTGTATATGTCTTAGAAGCTGTCAGTCAGTTGGAAACAAATAAGCAAAGCAAGAACTAAGAAACAAAGATTGTATCTTGATTTGAATGCACAGTTTGGCTGTTCTAGGTAATATATAGAGTACAAACAGCATTATATATGGAATCAATGTGTAGGTGAAAAGATAGATTCAATGATCTTTCTGTGTTTTTCTGTGCAATTAAACTTTAGTATGTGTAAAAACAATCATCAAATCATATATCCTCTATGAAAACTGATATTTAAGATTTAGTGGTATTCATTTTCTATGATTTACAGTTTCAAGCCATCCCTTTTCAACAGGACATTACAATATAGATTGAAGAATAAAAAATGACACTCACAATGAAGGCAACTTGATTTTTATTTTATTCAAATGATTACTATGTATTCAGAAAAGGTTCCCTTACTAGCTACCTCCCCAAATGGTAGGCAGAATTTAATGTAATTGACATGATTTCAGCACATGGATTGGAGAGCCAGTGGGAAATCCTGCCTCACTTCTGAGGGGTAGGCCTGACCTCTCAGATATTTAACGGGATTCGGAATCCTATGGATGTAAATGCTGCTCACTAAAAGAGGCCAGAAACCAAACATAACGGACAGTGCCTTTGGCAGTAGTGTGTGCTCTTGGTTTTGAACTGAGGGAGACTGTCAGAATCAGCAAAAGACATAGTTCACAATTGAGTAAGGGTGGGAAGAGGTCATGAGAATAGGGTGCATGGAAATCAGAGATAAGGGCAAGGAGCAACCACTATCCCACCTTACGCTATCTTTCATGATTGAACACTAAGTGCTGAGGAACCCTTGTTATCTCCCTTTGCCTCCCCAAAACAGCGGATTCTTGCAGGATGAAAGCCAAAACCTGTTTGGCAGAGTTACATGGGCCCACAATCAACAGAAAAGGTATAAAATACCAACTTAACATGGTGCTGGCTAAATGCTGATGACTTATATGATAATGAATTTCCATGCCTTTATTTAATTCTATGTTTTCATTGGGCATGTATACTCTACAGCTGTCAAAAGGAAACTTAGTTGGAAGATAAATGATTCATTTTAAGCAAAAACATTCAGAAGCGCTTGTCTGTAACTTTGGGTTTTTCCAATGTAGGTGATGAATGAAATGACTGAGCTGCTCTCGTCCAGTGGAAACTACAACAACTACCGACGTGTGTACAGTGAATGCACAGACTTCAAGATCCCTATTCTGGGTGTCCACCTGAAAGATCTTATCTCACTACACGAAGCCTTGCCAGATTGTGTTGAAGACAACAAAATTAATGTACACAAATTGCAGACTCTCTACAATCACATCAACGAGCTTGTGCAGCTTCAGAACACTGCACCCCCATTAGATGCGAACAAGGACCTAGTGCACTTGCTCACAGTATGTCTGCCTGTACTCTGATAGTTGTTTGTCTCAGTTTTCGATTCCTAAGGGCAACCATTGGTAGAAGCGTGAAAGTGGCACCCCAAATGTTGGGGCATTTAGGTCTCAGAAATGGCAGGAAAACTGTAGCTAAAGCATACACAAGTGACATGAATTCAGCACCTTGACACAGTTTACAACAAAAAGCATCCTTTCATAAATGCAAGCTGCTTTTGAAAATGCTGAATAATACTATTTCTACAGACAGTATGAAAGAATGGTTCTAGAAAAAGTACAAATAATGCTGATTTATTAAGAGAAGCCCACAATTTGGATAAAATAGTTCCAATCCTCAAAAACAAAATATAAATCTACCATTTCCAGTATCTTATTCTGTACGAATCCTGAGATTGATGCCAATATATTGATGCTAGACCATACATTCATATTATAAAATATCAACATTGTGATTAGTCAGACTGATCACAAGCCCAGCAGAAATGAAACTCTTGATCAACCTACTGTTTTCATTATTAGAAAACTTCTGTCTGGATTTCTAAATTGCCCATCTCTTTGTATGATAGTCCCACATTAAGGTGTGCAAACTAAAATTTTAAGGAGGTGTCATCTTCAGACAATTCCTTTTATTTAACTATTTGAGAGGATAAAATTAAATTTTACAACTCAAATTAAAGCAAGTTAGCAAGTCACTTTCACAATCAACATGAGGAAATATTGATGAACTTGTTAAAATCAGAAAACCATTTCCTTCTGTGATCTGTGTAAAGTGCTTGACAAACAATAAATTGAATATTTTAAGAAAAACAACTCTATTATAATATAGAATAAATGCAATTTAACCTCACTACATTATTTCCCTTGTGCTTCTATACACTGTATTTAATTGAAGAGGAACTCTGGAAAGGTGCTCCCTGAAAGTTGGTGAAATTAAATTGATAAGCATTAATCTGAATACACTATTCCAGCAAACATTATTTTCAGTAGGTTCACTTAACCTGCAACCCCATCCTTTGTACTGGCGCCTCCATTCATTGGAGGTTTCATGATTGAATTTGAAGCAGAGATCTTGTGAAATCTGCCAGAAGCCTGTTATAAAGTCATTATTAGGTGAAATTATAAAAATTCAAATAGTGTTCTTCATCTGCAGAGTCTTATTAGAGATTATTACCCTCTGGGCAGCCTCATTAGGACATGCACAATAGAATGCATGTAGTGACAATAAATCAAAATATTCGCTAATGCCCAAACACTTCAGACTAGGACCAAGGTAAATTGTACTTTGAAAATTAATATTCAAAGCATAATTTATCAATGTTACCTGTCTATTAATTGACAAAAATCAATATTAAGTACATTATGATAGTCATGCTTATAAAGTCAATATTTTGTGGAATAACTTCTCCTGTCACAAAGTGTTGATCAAAGCTCGGGCACCACTTTCCAAGGTGAAGGTAAACATGAGAATATAAGCTGTCACCAGACATCTGTACATATCTTGGCTGTCTGCTCAATTGCAGCATTGCTGTGAAGTTGGGTGGTGTCACTACTTGCCTGTTTACATGGTGCACAGTTCTGGGATGGGGTGGGAGCAAGAGGAGAAAGAAATGGATGCTCATTCATGTCTGGATACTATGAGAAAATTGCTCATGGTGAATAATGTAACAAGTGACAGTTTAGCTTTCTCACAGGGATTAAGAATATAAGACATAGGAGCAGGAAAATGCTGCTTGGACCTTCAAATATGCCCCACTGATCATGGCTGGTATGCCCCAGGTCTCAACTCCTATTTCATGCCAACTCTTCATGGCCCTCAACTCCCTGATATATCAAAAATCTATCACCTCTTTAAATGTTTTGAGTGATCTAGCCTCCAAAACTCCTTGGGGAAAAGAATTCCATACATTTGCTAACTTCTAAGAGATCAAATTCCTTTGCATGTCAGTTTTAAGTGAATGTTCCCTAATTCCCCTACTAGTGGAAATATCTTCTCAACATCCACTCTGTGAAGCCACTTCAGAACCTGGTATATTTCAATAAGATTACCACTCATTCTGCTGAATGGTAATGAATAAAAGTCTAACCAGTGTGCTCCCTGATGTTTTTTGGCTGTGTGGACCTTGGAGGTCAATGCACAACAGTGACACCTGAATCAGGAATTCAAAGCCACATTTGCCATAACTGGACCCTTGGAGTGGCTGCAAGAATGCAGCTTAGATGGAATGCTGGTCCTAACCTGTTTAGCTACTCTTGATAACAGCCTCTCACAAATCAACATAGTGGATTGCGTTTGAACTGCCTCCAATGCCAAGTAAATCCTTTTTTAATTATGGGGCGCAAGACTGTACAGTACTTCAGATGCAGCCTCACCAACACCCTGGTAGCAAGACTTTACTATTTTTATCTCCAAACAATAAAGGCCAAAATTCCATTTGCTTCCTGAATTAGTTGACTTTTCATGCACAAGGACACTCAGACCCCTTTGTGCAGGAACTTTTTTGGAGTCTCTCACCATTTAAAGAAGAGCCTGCCCTTTTAGATTTTTCCAAGCAAAGTGCATGACTTCACACTTCTATGCATTAAACTCTATCTGCCAAATTCATGCCCCCTCACTCAACCTATCTATATCAGATTCCTCATGTCCTCATCACAATATGCCACTCCACACATTTTTGTATCATCAGCAAATTGGGATACATTGAAAGGATATTGGAGCGGGAGGGGGAGGATCCAGTTGTTGTGGTCCACGTTGGTACCAACAACATAGGCAAGACTAGGGTGGAGGACCTGTTTGGGCATTACGAAGCACTAGGCAGGAAATTGAAGCACAGGTCCTCAAGGGTCATAATCTCCGGATTACTGCCCGAGCCACGTGGCAACTGGCATAGGGACAAGAAAATTAGGCAAGTAAACACGTGGCTAAGGGATTGGTGTGGGAAAGAGGGATTCCACTTCATGGGGCATTGGCATCAGTTTTGGAACAGGGGGGATCTGTACCGTTGGGACGGTCTCCACCTGAACCGATCAGGTACCAATGTTCTAGCGAAGAGGATAAATAGGGTGGTCAGTAGGACCTTAAACTTCTGAGTTGGGGGGAAGGGAAAGTGAAAGCGACAGGGAGTATGGAGGTAAATGGCAAGATAAGCAGCAGGATAGCATGTTTCCAGGCGGATTTAAAATTGAGGCAGACTGAGAATGCAGTAAAAAGCAAGGATAACTTAGGACATATGACTTCCAACATCTCTAATGATAAGGAAGTTAGCATTAAGGCACTTTACCTGAATGCTCGTAGCATTCATAACAAAGCCGATGAACTAATGGCACAGATAATAGTGAATGATTATGATGTAGTAGGCATCACAGAGACTTGGTTACAGGGGGGGTCAGGACTGGCAGTTAAACCTCCATGGTTTTTCAACTTATCGAAAAGACAGAGAGGTGGGCAGAGGGGGGTTGCCTTGTTAGTTAAGAACAAAATTAAATCTATGGTATTGAATGACATAGCGTCGGATGATGTGGAGTCTGTGTGGGTGGAATTGAGGAACCACAAAGGCAAAAAAAACATAATTGGAGTTGTGTATAGACCTCCTAACAGTGGTCAGGACCAGGGACGCAACATGTACCGGGAAATAGAGAAGGCATGTCAGAAAGGCAAGGTTACATTGATCATGGGAGACTTCAATATGCAGGTGGACTGGGTAAATAATGTTGCTAGTGGATCTAAAGAAAGGGAATTCATGGAATGCTTACAGGATGGCTTTTTGGAACAGCTTGTCATGGAGCCCACAAGAGAGCAGGCTATTCTGGACCTAGTGCTTTGCAATGAACCAGACTCTATAAAAGATCTTAAAGTAAGGGAACCCTTAGGAAGTAGCGACCATAATATGATAGAGTTCAGTCTGGAGTTTGAAAGGGAGAAGGCAAAATCAGATGTAATGGTGTTACAGTTGAATAAAGGTAATTATGCGGGCATGAGAGAGGAACTGACTAAAATAGACTGGAAGCAGAGGCTAACCGGGAAGACAGTAGAGCAAAAATGGCAGGAGTTTGTAGGTATAATTGAGGACACTGTACAGAGGTTCATTCCCAAGAAAAGAAAGATTAACCGGGGAGGGATTAGACAACCTTGGCTGACAAAGGAAGTCAGGAAATGCATTAAAGGAAAAGAGAGATCCTATAAAGTGGCTAAGAACAGTGGGAAATCAGAAGATTGGGAAGGATACAAAAGCAAACAGAGGATAACAAAGAGTGTAATAAGAAATGAGAGGATCAAATATGAAGGTAGGCTAGCCAGTAATATTAGAAATAATAGTAAAAGTTTCTTTCAGTACATAAGAAACAAACGACAGGCAAAAGTAGACATTGGGCCACTTCAAACTGATGCAGGAAGCCTAGTGATGGGAGATAAGGAAATAGCAGGAGAACTTAACAAGTACTTTGCGTCAGTTTTCACAGTGGAAGACATGAGCAATATCCCAAAAATTAAAGGGTGTCACGGGGCTGAGTTGAGTATGGTTGCCATTACGAAAGAAATAGTGCTAGAAAAGTTAAAAAGTCTTAAAATTGATAAATCTCCTGGCCCCGATGGGATACACCCTAGAGTTCTGAGAGAGGTGGCTGAGGAAATAGCAGAGGCAATGGTTGAGATCTTTCAAGAGTCACTGGAGTCAGGAAAGGTCCCGGATGATTGGAAGATGGCTGTTGTAACCCCCTTGTTCAAGTAAGGATCAAGGCAAAAGATGGAAAATTATAGGCCAATCAGCTTAACCTCGGTTGTTGGTAAAATTCTAGAATCCATCATTAAGGATGAGGTTTCTAAATTCTTGGAAGAGCAGAGTCTGATTAGAACAAGTCAACATGGATTTAGTAAAGGGAGGTCATGCCTGACAAACCTGTTGGAATTTTTTGAAGAGGTAACAAGTAGGTTAGACCAGGGAAACCCAGTGGATGTGGTCTATCTAGACTTTCAAAAGGCCTTTGATAAGGTGCCACACGGGAGGCTGCTGAGCAAGGTGAGGGCCCATGGTGTTCGAGGTGAGCTGCTGGGATGGATTGAGGATTGGCTGTCTAACAGAAGGCAGAGAGTTGGGATAAAAGGTTCTTTTTCAGAATGGCAGCCGGTGACGAGCGGTGTCCCGCAGGGTTCGGTGCTGGGGCCACAGCTGTTCGCATTATATATTAATGATTTGGATGAGGGAACCGGGGGCATTCTAGCGAAGTTTGCCGATGATACGAAGTTAGGTGGACAGGCAGGTAGTACTGAGGAAGTGGGGAGGCTACAGAAGGATCTAGACAGGTTGGGAGAGTGGTCCAGGAAATGGCTGCTAGAATTTAACGTGAGCAAGTGCGAGGTCTTGCACTTTGGCAAAAAGAATAAAAGCATAGACTACTTTCTAAATGGTGAGAAAATTAATAAAGCCAAAGCACAAAGAGATCTGGGAGTGCTAGTCGAGGATTCTCTAAAGGTAAACATGCAGGTTGAGTCCGTGATTAAGAAAGCGAATGCAATGTTGTCTCTTATCTCAAGAGGGTTGGAATATAAAAGCAGAGATGTACTACTAAGACTTTATAAAGCTCTGGTTAGGCCCCATTTGGAGTACTGTGTCCAGTTTTGGTCCCCACACCTCAGGAAGGACACACTGGCACTGGAACGTGTCCAGCGGAGATTCACACGGATGATCCCTGGAATGACAGGTCTAACATATGAGGAACGGCTGAGGATACTGGGATTGTATTCATTGGAGTTTAGAAGATTAAGGGGAGACTTAATAGAGACGTACAAAATAATACATGGCTTGGAAAAGGTGGATGCTAGGAAATTGTTTCAGTTAAACGAGGAGACTAGGACCCGTGGACACAGCCTTAGAATTAGAGGGGGTCATTTCAGAACAGAAATGCGGAGACATTTCTTCAGCCAGAGAGTGGTGGGCCTGTGGAATTCATTGCCACGGAGTGCAGTGGAAGCCGGGACGCTAAATGTCTTCAAGGCCGAGATTGATAGATTCTTGTTGTCTAGAGGAATTAAGGGCTACGGGGAGAACGCTGGTAAGTGGAGCTGAAATGCGCATCAGCCATGATTGAATGGCGGAGTGGACTCGATGGGCCGAATGGCCTTACTTCCACTCCTATGTCTTATGGTCTTATGGTCTAACCCTCTCTATTGGAGAACAGTCACATACCTAACAGCTATTGTGCAATAAGCACTTGTTAACCAGTAAAGTTATTGCATACTCATACTGGACAATAATTTACTGTTTGCTTTGTCTGCTTATGATGTGTTTTACCAGTGATCCATCAGGAATATTTTCATGCTAAACACAATGTCTCTAGTCATTTAAAAGTCGTGAGGGACCATGCCAATGGCCAGAGTCTAATCTCCACTTCTGAACTCATTCCTTGCTAATTTCAAGTGGTATAGCAATAGAGTCAGTACAATTGGCTGCTCAACTTCTGAATTCGGAAACGGTATTCTATCAGTCATGGTCTTGAACCCCTGCATTTGTGAATAGTGCTGAAGAAAGGATAAGGCATTCCTGCAGTCAGCCCATTGACCCTCCATTGTCACTACTCATATGAATAATACTCACAAGGGTAAGTTTCTAATGACTTTGGACAAAATGTCTTTGAAGCCATACTCCAATGAGGTAGTAATAAGAGAAATGAGAAGATTGTAAGAGAATCAAAGGTTTCACCCTGATTGAGATCTATTTCTGAAAAATTCCGCATCTAGATTCTATAAAAAAGGAGCATTTGGTGCAGTCAATTGAAGCGTGACTCCAACAACGATCATTCTATCATAAGCCATCAGTAACCACGGTTACTGGTGTTTTCTGTCGTTATTCAGTATGATTGGAGTAATTGGTAATCATTAAGTCATTAATTAAAATGAACAAGTATAACATTTCTAAATTAGTAGATCTGTCAGTTTACAATAAAAGGTTCATGTCAAAAATGAGTCATTTATAGAGTGAAGTGAGTTAGGACTAAAACATGTGTTTGAAACTGCTTATGTAACAACATATGTAATTTACGTATTCTGCATTATTTCAGCTTTCTTTGGACCTCTACTATTCAGAAGATGAGATTTATGAGCTTTCGTATGCCCGTGAGCCAAGGAATAACAAAGTTCCTGTAAGGCAGTTTTTTCAAACTATTGCTATCGCATGACCCTGATTTTCCCACTAAATGCCATGTTATGTCATCCATTATTGCTGTCTGGAACTGTGATCACTTTGTCAGAATAATCAATTACATTTCATTAAAAAGTGCAGATGGAAAAATTTTAAAAGACGATGAAATTCGGTTACACTCAAATCAAATGGCCTCTGGTTCCGAAGAAGTTAGTAATTGATTTCTGTATGAATGCAATTTTTAAGTATCCAAGATCTTTAAATGTAAGAAAAGTCATACAGTTTGGAAGTTGAACTAAAACTTAGAACACAAACTCATCTCAGCATTTATAAATATTATTTTGTCAGAAATAATCCCAACTGATACGCTAACATGGTCTTAACTGAGCCATTTTAGATTTATCTGCAAAATATTTGAATTTAACAAAATATAGAGTGAATCATTTTAACTTTGAATAGTATTCAAAGTTATCAGTATTACAAGTGACTAATAGCATAAAACAGACAATATCCTATCAGTCAATGGTAAGGTTACTCACAGATAACTTAAACATCAGATGGTCTGACTGTACATAATGCCACAATACGATGGGCCTTCTGTGTGATGTGCAACATGTTTTCCTGTCCTTTATGGTTGCTCCACATTAAGCCTTTTTAGGACAATTCACCAACTCTCTGTTTTGAAATGTGTCGTCTACAAAGCAAAATGGAATGATCATGTGCGGAAATGGTTTTGCATAACTATCTGACAGTTTATCCTCTTCCTTAGAAATTTTCTCCTTGATGTAATTATTGGTATAACTGATGTGCAAAGGTAATACTAGATATGTTTTAGATATGTTTTGTATTAAAAGGATCAGCTATGGGTGTATGGGGAAACAGTTGCAAAAGTCCACTAACGATGCTGATCCTTTGAGTCTTTGTGTGGGGTATTTATATGCATAGCTTCCCCATCTGGTTGGGAGGTGAGCAATAAATCATATCACAAGGAACTAATGTTGAGTCCTGTATTCTGCTAGTTTTATTGCAAATTAATTTTGAGACCGTCTGTTGAATAATATATGTGCGTCTATTAGTGCAGTGGCCTCAGTTCCAGAACTTATGAAATGAAATCCCAGTATTTTGCCCTTACTTATTGGCCTTATTCAGCTGTGTTATTACTTTTAGTGATTTGTATATCCCTACCTTCGATCTCTCTGCTTCTCTACCCTACCTCAACACATTTTCAAAGGAGTTGTGACCGCCATTCTCTTCCAATCAAAATGTATCACTTCACGATCATCTGTTGAAAGCTTGTATCAATTCCATGTTCATTCTGCAAAGCTCTTTGTGTCTTCCTGCACTTTTCACTGTATTCCTCTGCATTTATTACACACTTCAATTTGGTATTGTCCATGAATTTTGAAGTTTTATTTGACACCCCAATTCCAAATCACCTAAATAAATATCTACTTTTTGCAAGCCTACTGCCAGTTTTCTGTTTAGTAGCTAGCTTGCTCTCTGAACTGCTTCTTGTCCCCAATTCCAAGGATCTGACCTTTGTCATCAGTTTACATTATGAAACCTTATTAAATTCCTTCTGAAAATTCAAATATTATGTCCACAGTATTAGACTTATATACCCTTTTGTTACTTATTCAAATAAATTAGATAATTCAATATTTGTTCAAGTTCAAACTTCCATTTAGAAGCTGTCTCCTTGTTCTTGTATTTTCACTTGGTGAATGTTTTCCTATTATAATGTAAAAAAAATTGAAAGAACTGAGGATGCTGGAAATCAGAAACAAAAACAAATTTCTGGAAAAATTCAGCAGGTCCAGCAGCATCTGTGAAGAGAAAGCAGAGTTAAGGTTTCAGGTCCAGTGACCTTTCTTAAAAACTGAGCCAATGTAAAAATTCAAGGCACATGTGTATCTTTAGCTGCAAAGAAAGACTTCTTTGAAAACATGCCATGAACCTTTGTAACATGTAATTTCAAGAATAGCCACAAATAACTGTCTATATCCACAGCAAAGCAACATATAATATGTCTATTTCCCTTGTAAATGTTGAGGCAAAGCAATTATTCAATACTTCCAGCATTTCAAAGCGATTACCTATGAATTGATCATTTATAGAGTCATAGAAAAGTGCAGAACAAAAACAGACCCTTCGGTCCAACTCGTCCATGCCAACCAGATATCCCAACTGAATCTATTCTCACTCGCCAGCACCCAGCCCATATCCAAACAAATCTTTCCTATTCATATACCCATCCAGATGCCTTTTAAATGTTTCAATTGTACCAGCCTCCACCACTTCCTCTGGCAGCTCATCCCGTACCATACCACCCTATGCGTGAAAAGGTTGCCTCTAAGGTCTCTTTTATATCTTTCCCCTCTCACCCTCAACCTATGCCCCCTAGTTCTGGACTCCCCTACCCCAGGGAAAAGACTGTGTCTATTTATTCTATCCACGCACCTCAACATTTTATAAAATTCTATGAGGTCACCCCTCAGCCTCTGACGCTCCAGGGAAAACAGCCCAGCCTGTTCAGCCTCTCCCTAAAGCTCAAATCCTCCAATCCAGGCAACATCCTTGTAAATCTTTTCTGAACCTTTTCAAGTTTCACAATAACTTTCCGATAGGAAGGAGACCAGAAGTGCATGCAATGTTCCAGAAGTGGCCTCGCCAATGTCCTGTACAGCCACAACATGACATCCCAACTCCTGTACTCAATACTGTGACCAATAAAGGAAAGCATACCAAACGCCTTCTTCACTATCCTATCTACCTGTGACTCCACTTTCAAGGAGCTATGAACCTGCACTCCAAGGTCTCTTTGTTCAGCAATACTCCCTAGGACCTTACCATTAAGTTATTAAGTCCTGCTTGTAACTAAAAGTAAACTTGTTCTTGTCCAGATTTTCTCTTGTTACTTATGTATAGAAGAATAATTTACCTTCTTTTCACATTCCTTGATAATAATTTCTTTATTAAATTAGAAACTATTGCAAGATAAATATAACTAAAATATGATGTGTATTGTATGAAGGAAAATCTGCTTTTTTTATTCAATGAATGTCTTAACCCAGTTAGAATAGGCAAGTCACAATAAGCTGTGCAGCTTGGCACAAGTGACTTAAATTAGGTTCTTATTCAGTTACTAATGCAGAAAACAAATTGTGTTCAAAATTCTATTGATTGTATAAATTGCTGACTGACTAAAGTATCCAACTGCAATATCAACATTTGAAAATAATGTGTTTTACTCATGGATGGAAGTAACCAATTGCTGTTTATGATTGTACCATTTAGCCAGCAACTCCTTGTAAGCCACCTGTAGTAGCAGACTGGGCCTCTGGAGTCTCAACAAAGCCTGATCCCAAGACGATCAGTAAGCATGTTCAACGCATGGTTGACGTAAGTTTTTTCCTGCTGTCAATACTGTGTCATATATTTAATTCTAGCTTTCTTTTCATTTTATTGCAACCAGCGAGAAAACCCTCCATTATATTTCTTCACAAGCATTTATCCTCCAAAAGTGTTAGATTTTTATTAACAGAGCATATTGAACAGAAAGAATGTTTAAGATTTATAGAGTCATAGAGTCATAGAGATGTACAGCACAGAAACAGACCCCTTGGTCCAACTCTTCCATGCTAACCAGATATCCCAACCCAATCTCGTCCCACCTGCCAGCACCCGGCCCATATCCCTCCAAACTCTTCCTATTCACATACCCATCCTTTTAAATGCCTTTTAAATGTTGCAATTGTACCAGCCTCCACCACTTTCTCTGGCAGCTCATTCCATACACGTACCACCCTCTGCGTGAAAATGTTGCCCCTTTGTTCTCTTTTATATCTTTCCCCTCTCACTCTAAACCTATGCCCTCTAGTTCTGGATTCCCCGACCCCAGGGAAAAGACTTTGCCTATTTACCCTATCCATGCCCTTCATAATTTTGTAAACCTCTATAAGGTCACCCCTCAGCCTCCGACGCTCCAGAGAAAACAGCCCCAGCCTGTTCAGCCTCTCCCCATAGCTCAAATCCTCCAACCCTGGCAACATCCTTGTAGATCTTTTCTGAACCCTTTCAAGTTTGACAACATCTTTCCGATAGGAAGGACACCAGAATTGCACACAATATTCCAACAGTGGCCTAACCAACGTCCTGTATAGCCGCAACATGACCTCTTGCAGTCTAAGGATGCACTGAGCATTACAGAAGAAGAAACAGACCATGAATTCTAAACATCTGAAGCTTGATTTTCCTGTAGACTTTTGAACTCAACTGGCAAACTCAAATGAGTAGATGCACTGTGTGAGAAATAATCACTCATTATGATTTACCCAATGCAGCCGATTAATGACCAGAGTGTGGGCATGCCATACAATTAAGAAATACAAGTGGACTTTAGAGGCTGACTAGACATTCCAACTTGAAAGAAGTGGTAGGTTTCCATGCTATATGAAGCTGGGCCACTGCTTCATGTAGTGGAGGGTGCCCTACAATAGATGTTACACACAGTTAGGCTTGTAAGCATACCTGAAGCTTCTGACCTCTGACCTGTTGCATGGAGGTCCAATCAGCTAAATTGCCCCCACTGTTGCAGAAGCTAGAGGCCCTTACTGAGCTGGATTGGTTATACCCAGTGTGTGTAAGGGGCAGCTATGCCTTCCTTCATCACCCTCCAGGAAAGCACATTTATATTTGATATTGTTATCACCTGCGTGTCTCTGCTTCTGCCCCCGTGGTTGTTGAAACTTTACATGAAACTCAAATTTTTATCACACTTTCATGCTTTGCTTGGAAAAGGGTAGGAATTTGTGGAAGGATTCAATGTAATGATACAAGCCTTCCTTTTATAGATACATATGCTGGAGAATTTTAATGTGTTGGTATGCATTTGTTGTAGAGAACAACCATATTCACTGAACACAAGGATTCTGCTGGATGCCAATCCAGAATTCATTTAATTGCTTCTGTATCTATTGATTGTGTTTTTTTTTAAAAATCAAGCTTTTCTACAAGAATAAAAAAAATGCACTTTTGATTTTGGTTTTGACAAAAGCAAATGGCTATTGGCTGAACACTTCACTCCACTGCCATTGCATAAAAATTGTACAATACAGTCCCTAGCAAGAATACTACTTATGTATCTATAGATATATATGTTATATGTTCACTACATATATAACAAATATATCTAGAAAGCTACAGTGAGAAGTGTTTTATCACCAAAATTCAGCGCCATTTTGAGTTTCAAAAAGAATAAAAAGTAATACATAAATAGAGTTAATCTTGTACCAATAACTAAACTTCAAAACAGCAAGGTACATAGTAATTATCTCTAACACAGTGGATTTGCAACAATGAGCAATTAAGGATAGGCTTTAGCCACTTTTTGATGTTTGAAAGCTGAATGTATGATAACATTTACTTCAACAAAAGCTCTGTATTTGTTCAAGTGATTGACTTCACTACATTCTAAACAAAAAGTTTAAACATTTTAATTTTGCAAGAAGTATGTGAGAAGGTGGTACATTAATGCTTCTTGATGTGATCTGTCATGAGTTTTCAGTGGAATCCCCACCCTCAATGAGTTACATCGGAGTTAGTAATTTGAAGTCAGGTGGAGTACAAATAGCAACAGAATATTATGGTTCAGAAGTACAGGGCCTTATGACACTCAATAGTTCAGAGATATCTTGATGAAATTAGATACCAATTTTCAAAGGGAAATTAGTGTAATAGGGACAGAATTAGATAAGGCGAAAGTGAGGACTGCAGATGCTGGAGATCAGAGTCAAGATTAGAGTAGTGCTGGAAAAGCCCAGCAGGTCAGGCAGCATCCGAGGAGCAGGAAAGTTGATGTTTCGGGCAAAAACCCTTCATCAGGAATGATGCAGGGAGCCTCCGGGGTGGAGAGATAGATGTGCATCCTTTCTAATTTACATGAACATAATTACTAGTACAACTCATGAACCCATTTCTGTTGTTTGACCATTTGTTATGTTATTCATTTGCTTATCCAATGCAGTCTGTCTTTAAAAATTACGACCATGATCAGGATGGCTATATTTCCCAAGAGGAGTTTGAAAAGATCGCTGCAAGTTTTCCATTTTCCTTCTGCGTTATGGACAAAGATTGGTGAGTACAGCAATGTCAGTCAGGGCAGTACAAAATATTTCAATGAAGCAACAGCAAGTAGCAGAACAGACTATAAGTAAATATGCATCTTGGATTGAAGGGCATTGAGAAAGACACTGCCACCTCGCTGGTTTAAATTTATTTGTTTCCTACACACAGTGAAATCATATGGAACAGAGAAGGCCATTTTGCCCAGTAAGCCTTTGCCATGAATTATTTATCTAATTAGACATATTCCCTCGCTCTTTTCCTAAGAGCTCTGCCGATTCCCTTTTGAAAATTGGACCTGAGTTTCTGGCTTAATCTTTTCTTTTCTTCCCTTTGTTTTGCCTTTCATGTCAAATGTAGCATAACGTTTTTATTTATTTTCTCTACCTAAGGTTTGCACCTATGATGATGCTATATTAGATTAGATTCCCTACAGTGTGGAAACAGGCCGGTTGACCCAACAAATCCACACCAGCCCTCCCACACAGACACGGGGAGAATGCGCAAACTGCACATAGACAGTCAGCCAAGGCTGGAATCAAACCCGTGTCCCTGGTGCTGTGAGGCAGCAGTGCTAACCACTGAACCACTGTGCCACCCAAGATGTTTGCAACATTGTACATTTTTCACTGTCCTCCTGTTCTTTTGCAACTTCAGGGCATGTGACAAAAAATTTAAATTCCACTTCTAATTTCAAGTTTGATTCTAATTTACTTTATCTCCCCCTCCATTGTAATTGTTAATTTTTAATCCTTAAATTTCACTGTTGAACAGGATAGAGTCCAGTATGCATCCCAATCCCAGTTGCCCCATTGTAAATTTACACATGTAGCAATTTGAAGTGTAAGCATAGCTTAAAACTGAATGAGGAAGGAAAAGCAACCAACTCACAGACCATGCCATGAAATCCTCCCTCTGCAAATTCTATCCCATTGAAACCAACTACATACATCCCAGATCATAGCTTGCTGAGTTAAATTCTCCTCTAATACCTGCCTGAAACATAACTCTGTTTCTCTTCTGCCCTGCTGAACATTTCCAGCATTTTGTATTTTTAATCTCCTCTTTCTCCCACGTGTGCTTTTGTCAATTGCAATACATGCATGCAGTTTTGGTCACCTTATCTGAGGAAGGATATTCTGGCTAGTGAAGGAGTGCAAGAAAGGTTTACCATACTGACTCCTGGGATTACAGGACTAACGTATGAAGAGAGACTGGATTGGTTGGGTCTGTATTCACTGGAGATTCAAAAATTTCATAGAAATGTATAAGGTTCTAAGGCCAAGACAGTGTAAACACAGGAAGAATGTTCCCAAAAGAGTCTAGAAACAAGGCTCACGAACAAAGGATATGGATAGGCCATTCTGGACTGAAATGAGGAAAGATTTCTTCAATCAGAGAGTGGTGAGCATGTGGAATTCTCTGCCACAGAAAGCGGTTCAGGCCAAAACTTTGAATGTTTTCAAGAAGAAGTTAAATGTAGCTCTTAGAGCTGAAGGATTAGAGGGCATGAGACAAAGATGGAAACAGGGTACTGAATTGGAAGATCAGCCATGATCACGTTAAAAGGTGCAGCAGGCTCCAAAGGCTGCTCCTATCCTCCAACTTTCTATAGAATCGTTCATCCTTAGTGTGGCAGCAGGTTATTCAGCCCATCGAGTCCACCCCGACCTTTTAAGAGCATCCCACCCAGACCCACCCCATACCCCATCCCTATTACCCTACATTTTCCATGGCTAATGCACCTAGTCTGCATGGCCCCAGACACTATGGACAATTTAGCATGGCCATTCCACCCTAACCTGCACAGCTTTGGACTGTGGAAGGAAACAAGGATCTGGAGGAAAAGCACACAGATACAGGGAGAATGCGCAAGCTCCACACAAACTGTCACCTGACAGAGAATCAAACCCGGGTCCCTGGTGCTGTGAGGCAGTAGTGCTGGCTACGGAGTCACCATGCCACCCTGTGTACCTTCTGGGTATTGACTTGCTTGCCAGTGGAAACTATTTTTCCCTAACTCCTGATCAACATTCTTCATAACTTTGAATACTTTTATGAATACTTACATAAAATCTCCCCTTTGCTCTGTTTCTTCTAAGGAAAACAATCACAGTTTATTTATGCTTTCCATCCTTGTAGTTAGTTCTAAGTTTGTTGTGCTCGAACATCTAAAATTGAGATGATTTATGCATCTGATCCTTCTGTCATTTTCTGCTCCACAAAATTACAAAGTATTAACTTCAAAAAAAACCACAGATATAGACATGACTCATCAATTCCACAAACTTTGCTGCAAATAATTCTTAGTCTACAAAAATGAACCAATTTATATGCATAGCAACAGAAAGACATACTAAATTAACAAAGGTCTAGTTGACTAGTTAACATCAACCAACTCATACATCGCAGAGGATAGAATATTTTGCAGGGGCACATTTCTTATTGGTTTGTAATTGTAATGCTTAACACTAGAGAAATATACTATAGTTAGCAGAATGTTCTGTGCTCATACATCGATTATTAGTCTAAGAACAAAGACATTCTCTTTTATTTGGCACCAGTGAAAGAAAAATATATCTGGCAGAAAATCTTTAAAACGTATTTCAAGTTGTAATCAGTCAACAAATCATCACTGCACAGACCAATGTAATCAAAAGTGCACTTAAAAGGATTTTCTAATATTCTCTTTATGTAGATGTACCTCTTGCGGCAGCTCCCTCAATGCGTTCCCTAGTGTCCGAGAACATAGCCCATTCACAATGTATGAGCAGCTGTTGAAAAGGCAGTACAGATTTGTGCTGCAGACATTGTCAGTTTTGGAGGAGGAACTGTGCGGGTTAACATTGCTCATAAAAGCCAGCAATGTTGTTATTGTAATCTGAAATCTAAGTCTACCCATGGCCAGGCACCATACCAATATGTTATATATGCACTTTTGTTTGCTACCAATGATGTTGCACCTCCATCACTGTTGGAGGATAACATAAAACTCCTGAGGTGGAACTCCAAGCTCCTTGGGCACAAGTATGATTTCATTCATTTTACACAGCACCCTTCAAAGTTAGGTGAAAGTGGGGACTGCCGATGCTGGAGGTCAGAGTCAAAAAGTGTGGTGCTGGAAAAGCACAACAGGTCAGGCAGCATCCAAGGAGCAGGAGAGTTGATGTTTTAAGCAAGACATTCCTGATGAAGAGCTTATACTGAAAACATCGATTCTCCTGCTCCTTGGATACTGCCTGGCTGGCTGTCCTTTTCCAGCACCACACTTTTCACCCATCAAAGTTAGTAATGACTGTACCAATGAAAGTTACAAATGTAACTGAAGTTTCTTTGCTATCATAAAAGAACATCTGAAATATAGAATATAGAACATTACAGCGCAGTACAGGCCCTTCAGCCCTCGATGTTGCACTGATCTGTGAAACCAATCTGAAGCTCATCTAACCTACGCTATTCCATTTTCATTCATATATATATCCAATGGCCATTTAAATGCCCTTAAAGTTGGCAAGTCTGTTACTGTTGCAGGCTATGCGTTCCACACTCATACTACTCTCTGAGTAAAGAAACTACCTCTGACATCTGTCCTATACCTATATAGTCGCCTCAAGTCCCTCAGCTTTTCCTCGTAAGACTTCCACTCCATACCAGGCAACATCCTGGTAAATCTCCTCTGAACCCTTTCCAAAGCGTCCCCATCCTTCCTATAATGTGGTGACCAGAACTGCACGCCAAGTGCAGCTGCACCAGAACTTTGTACAGCTGCAGCATGACCTCATGGTTCCGAAATTCAATCCCTCTATTAATAAAAGCTAACAAACTGCATACCTTCTTAAAATGCAATATTGAAGTGCATATCTTTGATATTTACTGAGATTGTCCTAAAATCACTAGTGTGCAGTGCTTGAATATCATAATAAACCGTCACTAAATTACAGATTTGCCCAAGGAAGAATTGTTTGATTGTATTCACTACTGATATGAATTTGTTAAAATGTTATGTAAAATAGTGTGTAGTGATCTCTGCAGAATAAATTATTTATGTTTCCATTAATGAATGATAAAGATAATAAAGATTTAAATGGTAACCTATTCTCTATCAGTTACCAATTTACCTGAATATGTTTTATAGAGTTCCTATTGTATTTATGTCATTCCAAGTTTGTATAAGATCTTTAGCAATGAAGGATTCTCATTTTACAGTGAAGGTCTAATAAGCAGAGAAGAAATTACAGCCTACTTCATGAGATCCAGCTCCATCTTCTCGAAATCAGTCCTCGGCTTTCTGCATAATTTCCAGGAGACAACATATCTGAAACCAACTTTCTGTGACAACTGTGCTGGATTTGTAAGTTGATTTAACCTATAGTCTCCCAGCTTGTAAGATGTCACTGAGCAACTGTTGATGACTGAAAAAAATGCTATAAATATTTTATCTGAATGTAGTCTGAAAAATAATAAGGAGTTATAGATGATAGCTTTACTATTCATTGGTGTAATGGCCATAATAGGTTATTGTCTGTGCTACTGTCCTAGTAATCCAGAGGTCAAATCACACCATGACATCGAGTCATCAAATCATACAGCATGGAAACAGACCCTTCGGTCCAGCCAGTCCATGCCAAATATAATCCCAAACTAAACAAGTCCCACCTGCCTGCTCCTGGCCCATACCCTTCCAAACCTTTCCTATTCATGTATCTATCCAAATGTCTTTATAACATTGTTATTGTACCCACATCCACTACTTTCTCGGGAAGTTCATCCACATGTGAACCACCCCCATGTAAAAAATTTGCCTCTTACGTCTTTTTAAAATCTCTCTCCTTTCACTTTAAAAATTTGCCTTCTACTCTTGATATTCCCCATCCTAGAGAAAAGACAACTACCATTAATACTGCATTATTTTATAAACTTTTATCAGATTGCCTGTCAACCTCCTACACTCTAGTGAAAAAAGTGCCAGCCTATCCAGTCTTTCTTTACAACTCAAACCTTCCATACCTGGCATCTCTTCTGAACCCTTCCCAGCTGGGTAATAGCCTTCCTATAACTGGGCAACCAGAATTGGTCACAGTATTCCAGAAGAGGTCTCATCAATGTTCTGTACAACCTCAACATGACTTCCAAACTCCTCTACTCAAAGCATTGAGCAATGAAGGCAAGCATGCCAAATACCTTTTTAACCACCTTGTCTATTTGTGATGCAAACTTCAAAGAATTATGTACCTGGATCCCTAGATCCGTCTGTTCTACAACATGATCCAAGGTCCTACCACTAATTGTATAAGCCCTAACCTTGTTTGCTGTACCAAAATGCAATACCTCACATTTATTCAGATTGAACGCCATCTGCCATTTTTCAGCCCATTGACCCATTTGATCAAGATCCGTTTGTAATCTTAGAAAACCTTCTTCACTGTCTACAATGCTACCAATTTTGGTGTCAGTCCGAAAATTTATGAACAATGCCTTCTATGTTCTCATCCAAACCATTCATATAAATGAGAAACAAAAGTGGATCCAGAACCGATCCCTGTGGAACACCACTGGTGACAAGTCTCCAGTCTAAAAAGCAACCCTCCACCACCACTTTCTGTCTCCTGCCATTTATGTATCCAGTTGGCAAGTTTACCCTGAATCCCATGTGACCTAACTTAACAATTAGCCAACCATGTGGAACCTTGTCAAAGGCTTTTCCAAAATCCAAATAAATAACGTCTATTGCTCTGCCATCATCAATCATTTTAGTAACTTTTTCAAAAAACTAACTCAAGTTTGTGAGACACGATTTTCCTCACGCAAAACCATGCTGACTATCTTTAATGAATTTTTGCCTCTCTAAGTGTCCATAAATCCCATCTTTTATTGTCGCCTCCACAATTTACCCACAACCGATGTCAGACTCACAGGTCTAAAGTTCCCCACTTTTTCCTTACAAACTTTCTTAAACAAAGGTACAACACTAGCCACCCTCCAGTCAGCAGGTACCTCACCCGTAGTTATAGATGATGCAAATATTTCTGCAAGAGGTCTTGTAATTTCCTCTCTTACTTCCCACAATGTTCTGAGGTACATTAGATCAGGTCCAAGAGATTTATCCACTTTTATATTCTCTAAATTCTCCGAACTTTCTCCTGTGTAATGTGAACTGTTTTTAAAACATCAAAGTTTATTTCTCTCCATTTCTTTCTGCACAGTAAAAATTAGTGCTAAATATTCATTTAGTATCTTTCCCATCTCCTGGGGTTCAACACAAAGATGACCTCCTTGATCTTTAAGAAGCCCTACCCTCTGTCTAGTTATCCTCTTGCTCTTAGTGTATTTGTAGAATCTCTTTGGATTATCCTTAACTTTATCTGCAGTGCTATCTCATTTCCCTTCTTTGCCTTCCTAATTTCTCTCTTAAGAATGCCCCTACATTCTTTATATTGATAAGAAATTCAATTGAACCAAGTTGTCTATTTCTAAAATAAGACTTTCTTTTCTTGACTAGAACCTCAATATTTTTATTCATCAATTTTGTTCCTTTATCTTACTAGCCATACCCTTCACTCTAACATGAACAAAATGCCTCTGAACTCTCATCATCACATTCTTGAATACCTCCCACTTGTCAGACATTTTTTTTAACCTGTGAACAGTCTACTCCAATCAACTTTTGAAAGTTCTTATCTCATACCATTAAAAGTTACCTTACTCCAATTAGGGAATTGAACTGAATAAATCTGGTAATTTGTGGATATCATTTGACAATGATCAGAAGAGCTGCCTGATTGTTGGATAAACCCAACTGGATGAACTTCAGGGTAGGAAATTGTCCATCTCTACCCTTTAGGTTCTTGCGCCAAAGCTATAATTTTGAGATTTAATGTCCTCAGAGTCAACAGGGATGGGCAAAGCATCACTTCAAGAACAACAAGCCTTTCAGTTTCTTTTTATTTTTCTGAAAAATGTTAAATGTGCTCAAGTCTGTCAAATTGTATACTTTCAAAATTAAAATAATGTCCTTTTTTTCAGATCTGGGGTGTTATAAAACAAGGGTACAGATGCAGAGGTAAATGGTGTTATAAAATAATTATATTTAATAACTGTATTAATTGTTATCATACGTTTGGTAAACTAATTTAGATAGATCAGTGAATTTGCTAGATTAATGGATTTACAATTGCAATTATACAAACTCATTTTTACTATTTCTGATAGCTTTATACAGTTAATAGTATGTGCTTTATCACCTAATCCAGATTGTATCTAAATGATGTTCATCCAGAAATCAACATTTTGCTTAAGAACTTATTGAAACCAAACAATGTGCAACTTCTAACCTTTTGCATACTTTTAAACAGGTGTAAATAATGAGAAGTGGTGATCATGATCTAACCATAATGCGTAGTCTGTTAACCAACAACTTAATATAAACACTCAACTACCAAACATTAAAATGTTTCCTTAATCAGATTTGTTTCATTTGTGAAATTATAAATAACTTAAGACTCTTAAAAAGGTATTTAAAAGCCATTTAAGACTTTCAATGAATTGAATAGTGAATTTTAAGTTAGAAAGCGTATGTCTTTTACACTCCTATTATTCTAGGCTGAATACATTCAGCTAATCGTTTGAAAATCCTTCCTTTGTTTATGTATGTGAAGAATATAACAATTTGGATGAGTGGCCAAACAAAGTACATTGACCTAAGAGAAATCATAGAGATGCTGTAAATGTTGGCATAAGAGCTTGTGGTGGTGGGCTGTAAAAATATTAAAATGTATGTTCACACTGATGTATTTTGAAAACATTGTTTACATTATAGCATTAGGAGTCAGCAACCCATAACAGACTGATGAGATGAAAGTATTTTTCTGTTATCTGAAAAGATCCCATGTAAAATAAGATTATGTGGTCTCAACCCAATTCCTAAAATGTGTGACTTTACTGTGTAGAACCATTTCCATTAATGCACTTAACAAGATGTTAACAACACTTAAGGCTGGGAAGTCAATGGAGAAGCCAGCTAGCAACTAATGTGTGAAAGACATCCTAATAATGCTCTGAAAATAATTTTGGAAGGAGCCTTCTTTACAAGGCTTCAACATTCAAGAGGGCATGAGAGATTAAAAAATTAGAGACATACTTTTGGGAGGGAGTTTGTATGTAAAAAGGATTACAAGCTTACAGATGTTGAGATTGTGAAATTATCTTTAAATTAGCATGTAAACCATCTGAAGTAGAACAATTAATTTACAAAAAATGCAATAATCTTTTCTAAAGTTGTATGCAATGTTATGGGACTAGAAGAACCATTTATATTGTTATATTTGCTCAGGTTAACACATCAAGCTTTACAAAGATCAAACTGCTCTTTTCTACCACCTGAGAATGAAAGATTGGAATTGCTGCATTAAATCTTCCAATTGCTGAATATTTTAATACACAAAATTTTAACCGTATTTCAACCTTATTGCACAGAGCATTTTGTGAGTTACCACTGATGTCAAATTTGATAGCCATTTCATTTTGATGCCCACAATATGATGCATTTCTGATTGCAGATTGTGGTATGAACTGTCACAAACAGTGTCGAGACTTGGTGGTGCTGGAATGCAAAAATAAAGCCAAGACCACAGATGCCAGTCAAACCTCAAGCTCCTCTGCTCCTGCACTTTGCTCTGCAGAAACCAAAGGCCTAAATATTGGTAATATTACTCTTTCCATTGAATTGTACTGTTAAACTTTTTGAAAATTGTAACCTTTTCTAAATATTAATATATTGAGGATAAAAAACATTAACATTGATTGAAATATTAGATGCATATCTTTGAGTACTGATTATTCCTGGTGCTTGACAGAATTTAAGTACTTTCGTTTGTTAAACACTTTCAAAAAATATTTGAGAAGGTTTAAATGATGGATATTATATAGAAGATAAAAAGCAATCATCTTTCTTATTATTTTCTTTCTTGTTATGTTTTATATTATCTTTGAAATTATTTGAGTAATCTAACATATAAGTTAATATATATCAATATATGTATAATTTATATAATCTTAATGGCTTTTCTGTCTATCTTGCCCTTCCAAAACACAAACTAGCACTAGCCAAGAAAATAAGTTTGTGGGTGTCTTACTCCTAGTTCTCTGTCCGTGTCATTAAGAACCCAGTTTCTATGAGATAGATAAAATTGATTATTTTCCTAGTCTAATTTTACTTCCTATTTTACTTACCTAAACATTTAAAAGATCACTGCAGCAATGCAACAGGCTTTGGGAATCTATCAGTATTGTAAAGGCAGCATGAGCCTCTTTTATTTATCTTGTCATCATGTACATCTGAGTACTCTGAGGGGTACGAGATAGAATCACCCTTCAACAATTGCCCATAGTTATGGTTCAGTGAACGGTAGAGATAATGGCTTGAGATAATGCTCACAAATTTGAGACTTCTTATCTCATAAATTGTCAACAAATGTGAGAGAACAGCATCTTTACCACCCTCTCAACCAGTTTGGGAAAACTCCTTCCTTATTACAGGAACAAAGAAATTGCTGAATCAGAAAAGACCAAAGCCAAACTAGTTGACCTTTTATTGTCCTGTTAGATGAATGATACAACAATAATGCAATTGCTGATTAACCAAATCTATACCACAAATGAAAACAGACCACAGATAACAAATTTCAACACATTGGAGTATTTTGTGGAAATGATTTTTGCACTATATCTGTACTTTTTCAGAACTAATCAGCCTAAGAGCGCTTTTTTTGTTCTTAATTTGAGTGTGGATAATCTTGGAATTGTCGAGCAATAGTAACATGAATCAGTGAAAGTTAAGCTTCAATAGTCAAAATGGAGTATGAAAGAACTGCACATATATGATGCCCTCTTTTATTTACTCTTAGGATGTGAATGTTGTTGGCTGTGCCAGTATTTATTCCACATCCCTAACAGATAATGTTGAGCTGCCTTCTTGAACTCTACATATTCATCCACTCCTGCTAGAGATGGAGTTGCAGGATTTTGATCCAGTGACAGTAAAGCAACAGTAATATAACTCCAAATCAGGATGGTATGTGAGTTGGAGAGGTCATGACGTTTCTATTATCTGCTATATTTGCCCTTCTAGATGGTAGTGTTCATGGGTTTAGAAGGTGCTGACAAAGGAGCCTTGGTAGCTTACTGCAGTAGGTGTTGTAGCTGGGATGTACTGCTGCAACTATGTATTGGTGATGCACAGAGTGAAGTTTGAGAGTGGTGAATAGGGAACTGATCAAGTGGGATGCTTTATCCTGGATTGTTGTTGGAGATGTGTTTATTCAGGTAAATGGAGAGTATTTAATTGTAGTCTTGACTTGTACGTTGTAGATGATGGACAGACATTGGAACATCAGGAGGTGGGTTACTTGCCATAGAATTCCCAATATTCTTGTATCCACAGGATTTATATGGCTGGTCCTGTTCAATGTCTGGTCAATGGTAAACCATAGAATGTTGACAATGGGAAATTTTTTGGTACTAGTGACGTTGAATTTCAGGGGAAGATGGTTAGATTTCCTTTTCTTGGAGGGGCCATTGCCTGGAATTAGTGTGGCACAAATTTACTTGCCTTGTACTATGCCCAACCCTAAATGCTGTCCAGATCTTTATGCATACAGACTCGATCTGCCTCAGCATCTAAGGTGTTGCAAAACATTTTTGAAAGGCTTTGAAATCATCCACAAACATGCACACTTTTGACATTATTTTTGAAGGAAAGTCATGCATACAAAATGCTAAAGGTGTTTTGCATAAGGCATTACCTGGACTGATATCCCAGGGATTGTGATAATTAACTTCCAACAACAATAACCATACTCCTTTGTGTTTGATATGACCTGTAGAATCCTGAAGAAGGGTCCTCCCCGAAACATCGACTCTCTTGTTCCTCGGATACTGCCTGACCTGCTGTGCCTTCTCCAGCACCATGCTTTATCAACTCTGATATGACCTCTGGAGAGTTTTCCCCCCCAATTCCCATTAACCTCAAATTTATTATGGTTTCTTGTTCCATATTTGATCAAATGCTAAATTGATGTCAAGGACAACATACTATTGTTACTAATGAAAGTTCATTCTTTTGATTTTTGGATCAAGATAATAATGAGGTCTGCCCAGCAGAACACAAACTGAGCATCAGTGAGCAGGGTTATTGCTGAATGATAGTGCTATTAATGATATGTTCCATCACTTCATTGTAGATTGTGAGTAGAGTTGGACTTGTTAAAAGGCATTTGTCTTAATCACAGTCAATTGATCTATACTATAAAATGGTTGACATGGGAAGGGGGGTAATGGTGGGCATTTCATTTTTATTTTAAATGTGTTTTTGCATGGGGGCACCCCTGAGAAGATAATATCCTTCATAATTTATTCACCCATACTACAAAAACCATCCTCTTTGTCTCCTTCCGGCTCCCCTTCCTGAGGTGCCAAAATATCTCAGCCCAAAACTACCCAATTTAGCTCACTATGAAATCTATCAGGCCTCCATTGTGGGCTTGCATGGACTGTATGAGCTGCCAACCAGAAGGCAGGACTTCCTCTAGAAGTAGAGTCTCTATGTTATGTCTGTGGTTTGGTTAATTTCTGGGCCTGTCAGCCAACTGTCAACTTTCTTCTAACAGTGGCTTGGCAGTGAGCTGTTTATATTTTTCCCCAGAACTCTATGCACCTTGCCTTTTGCACTAATATGCTGCATTCTTCCATCGTTGGAGATAAGCATGTTTTTGGAGCATCCTCCTCCAGTTACCTGTCCACAACCATTCACTACTAGATTTGACAGAATTGCAGAGTTCTGATGTGATTCTTTGTGTGAGAAATTATTTAACTGCCTAGAGCATGTTGCATCCACAGTTTAACTTATTTGTAGTCCTGTATGCATCTCATCTTCAGGTATGCCTGGTGCTGCTCCTGCCATGCTGTCCTACACTGTTCCTTGAATCAAGGCTGATCCTCTGGTTTGATGGTAATAGCACAGTGGCTGAAAACAAGCATACATACAGCATACAAATGAAACGCAGGAGTAGGTCATATGACTCCTCGTGCCTGGTCCACCATTCAATAAGGTCATGGCTGATCAGATTGTGGCCTCAATTCTACCTTTCTGCCTGCCCCTACTATTCTTAAACATCCTTGTTAGTTCGATCTCCATATTAGTTAGATCTATCTACCTCTGCCTTAAAAAATATTCAATGGCCTTCCATCTACCACACTGTGGGAAAAAAGTTCCAAAGACTCATGTATGACCTTGGGATAAAAATCTTGTTGTTGCATCTTAAATTAGGAATTCCTTATTTTAAAGAATGTCCCTTGTTCTAGTTTCTCCCACAAAGGGAAACATCTTTTCAGCATTTACTCTGTCATGCCCCTTCAGGATCTTATGTGTTTCACTAAGATCATCTCACATTCTTCTTATCCCTAGTGAATACACACAAACTTCCCTCATAAGATAGCTCCTCATCAGCAAAGTAAAACATCTTTGAACTATCTCTACAGCGATTATGACCTTTCTTAAATAAGTCCAAAACTGTGTAGAGTTATACAATTCTGCTGCTGATGGCCCATGGATGCAATTCATTGATTTTCAGGTTTTAAGTTACAATAGGGAGGTGCTGTCCTGTCTTTACAGTGAGGTCATGCTCTCTTGTATGTGGTACTACCACCATGCTAAATGTTATAGGCACAGAACAGATGATCTATCAACTTAAAACTGAATTAAAAATCACACACCACAAGATTATAGTCCAACAGGGTTATTTGGAAGTACAAGCTTTCGAAGCACTGTTCCTTCGTCAGGTAGCTAGTGACGAAGGAGCAGCACTCTGAAAGCTTGTACTTCCCAAATAAACCTGTTGGACTATAACCTGGTGTTGTGTGATTTTTAATTCAGTTTTAAGTTGATAGATCATCTGTTCTGTGCCTATAACATTTAGCATGGTGGTAGTACCACATACAAGAGAGCATGACCTCACTGTAAAGACAGGACATCATCTCCACAAGGATTACACAGTGTTTAGATCTGCCAATGCTATCATGGATAGATGGATCTGTGATAGGTACAGTGGAGAGGATAAGGTCAAATAAGTTTCTCCCATCACGTTGGTTCCTTAATGACCCGCCATTGACTTAGATTTCCTTTAAGACTTGACAAGTAGTGGTGCTATTGATCTACTTTTGGTGATATGCATTAAACCTGCACACCTCGAGTACGTTGTGCCTTTGACACTCTTAGCGCTTGTTCTAAGTGGTGTTCATCCTGGAGGAGCACAAATTCATCAACTGAGGAAGGCCGGTAGGTGATGATCAGCAAGAGGGGTTGAACCTGATTCCATGAGATATGATGAAGTTCAGAGCCAATGTTGAGGCCTGCCAGGGATACTCCCTCCTGACTGTATGTCACTGTGCTGCCACCTCTGGTGGAACAGGGACATATGCATATGATGGCAATGTCTGAACTTAATCATACTCATGGAATAATATCTAGTAGACAATATCAGGCTGTTAATTGATTAGCCCAAGGGACAGCTCTCCCAATTTTGGCACGAGCCCACGGATGTCAGGAAGATTTTTCAGAGTCAACTGGGGCAGATGCATCTTTAGTAAAGCAAAGAGCTATGGATCATGGAAATCTGAAACAAAAACAAGAAGTGCTGTAGAAAATCGGCATGTCTAGCCGCATCTGTGGAGAGAAAAGCAGAGTTAAGTCAACAGGCCCTTTGTCAGAATGGCTCTGAAGAAAGATCACCAGACTGAAAATGTTAATTCTGCTTTCTCTCCACGGATGCTGCCAAACCTACTAATTTTCTCTAGCACTTTCTGTTTTTGTTCCAGATGTGTTTTGTTGTTTCTGGCACCTAAGCTGATGTCAATATTATTTGATTTTTCTGAACTGTGTGATGCAACTGAGTGCCATACTGGGCCACTTCTGAGGGCAGTTGACTGTCAGTCACAGTGCTGTGGGTCTGGAGTCACATGTAAACTATGTCAGGTAGCGGTTGTAGATTTCTTCCCCCTGAAGGACATTAGTTTCTAACAATTGGATAATTTAATGATCATTATTATTGAAACTAGTATTTTATTCTAGATTCATCATTCAATTGAATTTAAATTCAATGACTGGTTGTAATGGCAGGATTTTAACTTCAACTTACAAGTGCGCTCCCTAGGATTAGCGCAAAACCAGACATCTAATTCCAAACCAACATTTAATTAAGGAGGGAAGATGGAGTAAATACATCACAGGGAAAATCAACAGAGCTTCTCTTGTTGGATTCATCCATTTGGAATTTGGCATACACTTTGCCTCCACTCACCCACCTTGAACTGCCCACCTGCATCCGTCTCTGGAGTCCATACTGAGAGTGTTATTTCATAAAATTATCCCATAGCGTGAAAGTGTTCAGCTCTGAGTCATAGGATTGTGGGTTCAAATATCACTCCAAGACATCACAGAATTGAATCTGTTACTCAGCGTGATACTGAGGGAGTGTTGCATTGATGGCATGTAGTGACGTCCATAAGAAAATAAGGAACAGGAGATGTCAGCTACACAGTTCCACAAGCCTGTTTTCTGCTGTTCAATAAAATCATGGTGCATCTTTTGCCAAAGTAAAGTACTATAAAGGCTGTGGGTAGATGAAATATAAACAGAAAACATTGTAAATAATAATGAATTCTGACAATATTCACGATGCTTCAGGTCAAAGAACTTTGATTGGAATTAGAAAATGTTAGATGTATAACAGGTTTTAAGCAGGTGAAGAGGAAGCTAAATAGTTGGGGTTAAGTAATCAAATAAATGATAACAGTCAAAGGCAGGAAAGATTAAACGATAAAAAGAAAAGCAAAACAAGGTCATAATAAGACAAGTAGAGTCATGGGTTTGAAAGCAACTTGCCAAGGAGCCTTGATTAATTTCTGCACTGCATCTTGTATATGATACACACTGCTGTCACTGTTGGTGATGAAGTAGGGGAGTATTGAAGGTGGTGGAAGGAGCTCCAGGGTTGTGGGCTGTGTTGTCCCAGATGGTATCAGCGTTCTTGAGCATTGCTGGAGCTTGATTCATTCGGGCAAGTGGGGTTTTTCCATCACATTCCTGACTTGTATGTTGTAAATACTCAACAGACAACAGGGAAGCAGGAGGTGAGTTACTCACTGCAAAGTTAAGACCATAAGACCATAGGTTATAGGAGCAGAACCAAGTTATATGGCCCATCAAGTCTATCCCAATATTCAATCATGGCTGATATATTTCTCAACCCCAGTCTCCTGCCTGCTTCCCATCATCCTTGATCCTCTTACCAATCAAGAAATTATCTATCTCTGTCTTAAATATACGCAATGACTTAGCCTCCATAGCCTTCTGTGGCAATGGGTTCCACAGATTCACCACCCTCTATTCCTCGCCTCTTACTTGCTCGTGTATACATGGCTGGTTAGGTCAGTTCCTGATCAATAGAAAGCTCTAATGATGTTAACACTGGGGAATTCAGCCATTGAAAATGAAGGGGCAATGGTTAGATTCTCTCATGGAATTGTTTGTTGCCAGGTATTTGTGTAGTATCAACCTGGTCTGAATATTGTCCTGTTGCATATGGATATAGACTGTTTCGGTGTTGAAGGTGACAGGTTTGGTGCTAAACATTCCAATCATCAGTGAACATCCCACCCCTGACCTTATGATGGAGGGAAGGGCATCGTTGGAGCAGCTGAAGATGGTTGTGCTGAGGATGCCACATCTGAGTAACTCCTACAGGGATGTCCTGAGACTGTAATGATTAACTGCCAACAACTACAGCCACCTTACTTTGTATTAGGTATGACTCCAACCAGCAGATAACCTTCACCCCAATTTCCATTGATTCCAGTTTTGTTTGGGCTTTTAGATGACATGCTCTTTTAAATATTGCCTTGAAACCAAGGGTAGTCATTCTCACCATTTCAGTTCCACTCTTTTGTCCATGTAATGAGGTGAGGAGCTGACCCTCTCAGAACCCAAAATGAGCATTAGACAGCAAGTTATTCCTTTGAAAGTGCCACTTGATAGTCCTGTTGACAATCTTTCCCATAACTTCACTAATGATTGAGTGTAGACTGACAGGGCAGAAATTTCCGTTTGTACTGTTTTAAGTACAGAGGATATACCTGGGTAAATTTCCACCTTGGTGATTAAAACCTGGTATTGTCACTATGTGGGAATAGCCAGGACACAGGTAATTGTGGAGTATAAGTCTTCAATACTGTTGCTGAAATATTATTGGGACCCTCAGCCTTTGCAGCAACCAGTGCATTCAACTGTTTCTTGATATCATTTGGAATGAATCTGGTTGAAACTTGGCACCTGTCACACTGGGAATCTCTGAATGAGGCCAAAAAGGATCATCCACTCACCACTTCTGGCTGAAGATGAATGCAAATATACAGCCTTTTTTTCTGCACTGAGATGACGGACTCCCCCAAGGATGAGCATGCCGTACTTGTGAAGTCATAGTGTCTACTACCTAGATGATGCACTGCAGAAATACACCAAATCCTTAGACACTTCCTCCCAAGCCCACAAACACTTCCATCTAGAAGGACAAAGGCAACAGGTACATGGCAATACTACTACCTGCAAGTTCCCCTCCAAGCCATTCACCATCATGACTTGCAAATACATTGACATTCCTTTACTGTCACTGGGACAAAATCCTGCACTTGGCTCCCTCAGGTCATTGTGGGTCTCCCTACAGCATGAACTGCAGTGGTTCAGGAAGGCAACTCACCACCACTTTCAAGGGCAACAAGCAATTGGCAATAAAGGCTGGCTCAGCCATTGACACCCACGTCCCACAAGTGAATACAAAATGTGCTGTGACCATGATTTTAGAATAAGAGATCAAAGTAAATACAACCCACTGAGAATGGGTTAAGAGTCAGGTGACTATTCTCAGGTGAAGGTTGCTTCACTCGAGTGAGGGGAAGCTGCAGTGCTCAGATGAGGGATGGGGTTGCAGTGCTCAGGTGAAGGGCAGGGTGAGATATTTGGGCCAGGAGCAGTACTGGGGTCTGTGACCTCTGTCCTTGCCCTTAACTATGAGTAGCAGATTCACAAAAGCTGAGCAGTGGTGTTCCACAAGGATCAGTATTGCAATCGTTATCATTCAACATTTACACCAATGGCGGACTCAAGGATTGGCAGCACATTCCCAAAATTAGGAAATGACACCAAGTTTGTTAGAAAAGTGCGGATGTCATGACAAAATGCAAAACACTGTTAATAAACTTGCAGAACAATTCTCTACATAGATATGTTCAGGGTCATTTAAATTGATAAGAAAAATAAGCAGACCACATTCTGCTTATAAAATAAGAACATTTGATTGGAAAATGGCAGAGAACTAGGCGAGAGATGTACAAATTATTAACCAGCATCACAAGATCATGAGGCCATAAAAAAAATTCAAATAAAGAAAGGTAATTTCTATAGAAGTTGGAACTTGTCTCAAGCCACTAAAGCTCATTACCACCTCCTCACAGCTATGTAGGGATGGGCAATGACATTGGAAAGAACTAAAGTATCGTGCACAATATTAGAAGGTGCAATAAAGATTTAAAAGGATAATACTAGAATGCTCAAGGAGACAATGATGACACTGCACTAGTATCCATAACCCCAAACTAATTTTCTGGCGATATGCCAGATAATACATTTTTAATTCAAAGAAAATCTGGAATAAAATGCTGTCCTAATAGCAACCATGCAACCATCTTATGCCATTTCGGGAAGGATATCTGCCATTCTTACCTAGTCTAATCTACGTGTGACTCCAGATGCACAGGAATGTGTTTGATTCTTAAGTGTCCTCTATGCAATTAGTGATGGGTAATACTGGATGGTCGAGACAACAACACCCACATCTTATGAACTTTTTTAAAAAAAATCTATCAGCAAATTCAACAGATTATTTCCTCTAGAAAACTTTAAGACTGAAGGGTCACCTTTAAGAGGTAGTTCGAGTTATGAAAGGCTAGATTTAGACAAGGTGTTTCCACATGTTAAGAGACCAAAACTAGGCTCCATATATAGTCATTAATAAATCCAACATGAAATTCAGCATAAATATCTCTACTCAGATATTTCTTTGAATGGTACTTATAAGTAGTCAAGGTACAAAGATGCATTTCTGAGGAAGCTAGATAAGCAGACAATGAAAAAAGTAACAGAAAATAATGCTGATAAAATGTTGGGGAGAGGTTTGAGGAGACTCATGTAGACCGTAAACAGTGACAAAGATCAGTTAGGCTGAATGGCTTGTTCCTTTGCTGTACAATTTAAATAATTCAATGCAATCCATACCTTGTCTTTTCTAAATTGGATACCCATCAAGGTCACTTATCTCCTGGAAACTATACATGTGATAATAAAAAGATTTATTTGCAGTAATCACTTGTAGTTCATACATTTTATATTTCAGTTAGTTGAGAAATGTTCTCACAATGTTCACATTAATATTTTTGCAGGAAATGAAGATGGACCATTTACATACTTCAATGAGGAAGTGCATAATGATACTGAACGCAAAGACCGCACTATTGTACTAATGGGGGGCTCAGCCCAGAAGATCTCAGTAAGATTGAAGCCTGTTGTAATGCACAAGGCCACACAGACTGATATAACTGGCTCAGACACAGATACCACTGGAAATCAAGCAACATCTTTGGGAAGAATGAAGACATCAGATACATCCCTGTTATCCCCAAACATACTTCCATTGTGTCCAAGTCCTCTTCCAACTCGTAGAAGACCCTGTGTGAAATGGGAAAATATGGCATCATTTCACAAACCTAAAAATGACGACTTTAGCAAGGAGCATCGATTATATCAACTAGAAAAGGTACAAATCCAGTTTCATTTTAGAGCATTAATCACAGGGGACAATACAATAGGCACTTAAAAGACAAAGTAAAATCTGGATGATGTTTTGCTTTATGTGGCATATTGTTTTTAAAGTTATATTGTTAAATATAAACCTCAATATTTACATCTAAAACACTATTTTTAAAAAACAAAATCAGAAGACCAGCAAGTCATTGCATGGATTTCAGTGACCTGGAGAGGATAATATATCCTGGAGCAGCTCTAAGGGCTGGCAAACATGGGAGCCAATCCACTGGAAAATATATAGTAGGAGCTGGGAACAACATTTTTCTTTATTCTTTCATTGGATGTGGGTGTTAAAGGCAAGGCCAGCATTTGTCGTCTGTTCTTAATTGACCTTGACGTGAGAGACTAGCTTGGCCATTTCAGAAGGCAGTTAAGAGTCAACCACATTACTGTGGGATTGCAGTCACGTATAGAACAGACTAAGAAGGATTGCAGTTTTCCTTCCCTAAAGGGCAATAGTGAAACAAGTGGGCTTTTAACAGAATTGGTGATACATTCATGAGACTTCATGGTTGAGACTACCTTTCAATTCCATATTTAAGACTTGAATTGAAATTCCACCAACTACCATGGACATTACTAGTCCAATGATATTGTCATTTCAAACCATCTTCCCTGAAGAAATATTCCTTTTCATCCTTAGGGTTTTTCTTCCTTTTACAGTCCAGTTTTTTTTGCATTTAAGTACTTTGCTTCTCATTAATAAAGTAGCTTCACAATGTAAAGTGCCCAGTTATAATTTCACATCAAAGAAGATTTATTAATGCACTCCATTCACATAGTTGTAGGACTTTGTACAGACCAACATCTTACAAATTTAGTGTGAAATGATTGGTAGATGTTCAGAATATGTGGTATTTTCAATTGGGGATTGCTGGCTATGGAGCAGAAGCTGACCAATGTTTTCTTTTCCGTGGTAAAATGATTCTGGGGACAGTTCCAGCTCTCCTGATGTTGCCCCAGCTCCTGAGTATAGTATAATGGGAATGAATATGTTAATGATGAAGTTGTACATACATGAAGTTGTAATGCTGACATCAAGAGCAAGTGTAATTCAGATTTTGAGAAGAGATGATCAGAAGAACTGCACTGGAGAGCTAGAGTCAGTATTTTCAATATTAAATGTGATTGAACTCCTGAAGGTCAGACAACAGTCACTTTTAGATCTTGTAAATAGAGAACTGCAGCAAACCCAAGTAGGGACAGTCTAGCTAAATACAGCAGTCTCAAGAGTGCATTTCAGATTCTCAGTTCCCAGGTTCCTGGGGAGGCAAAGATGTAGCGGCGTAGTTATAGAGTCAGTGTCATACAGCATGGAAACAGAACCTTCAGTCCAACTCATCCATGCTGATCAGATAATCCAATCTGACCTAGTCAGTATTTAACCCATATCCCTCAAAGCTCTTCCTATTTATATACCCATCCAGATGACTTATAATTGTATCCGGCTCCACCACTTCTTCTGGCAGCTCATTGCAAAAACAATGGAATCGAATGAAAAAAAGACATTTCAGTCATTATCTATGAGTGCTGGTCCTGAACAAAGGAGTATTGAGTGGGAGCCAGTATTGAATCTGAGCCAGAAGTATTGAGCCTGAGCTTGGAGACCTGGGCCTACGCTAGGAGTGTGGGCCCTGTGCTAGGTGGATTTGTATTGAGCTAGGAGTACCAGCCTAAGCTAGGTGTACTGAGCCTGACGTAGGATTATTGGTACTGAGCTAGGAGTATCGGGCCTGAACTAGGTGTATTGGTACTGAACTAAGAGTGCTGGGCTACAGCTAGAAATATTGGGCCTGAGATGAAACCAGTGGATCTGAGCCAGAAGTGCTAGGCCAGAGTTATATGTATTGAGACTGAGCTCAAAGTATTAGGTATGAACTTGGTGTGCTGGGCCTGAGCTGGCACATTGGGCTTCAGCAGGGAAGTATTTGGACTGAGCCTGGAATATTAGCATTGAACGAAGACCTGCACTGGGAATGCTGGGCTTGAGGTAGGACCAATTGGTCTGCACTAGGAGTGTATTGAAATATTACAGGAAATGCTGGAAATACAACAGGTCTGGCAACAAAAAAGAGAGAGAAATAAAGTTAATAGTACAGGTTAGTGACCCATCAACAAAATGTCAAAACATTCCACTCCCAATTATTATCATGATTTCACTTTAACACAAGGCATCTAATCAAATAATTGAAACGTCATTGGATGAGTAATCCAGACGCACAAGTGATGTTCTGGGGACGTGTGTATAAACCTCACGACACACAAATGTTGGCACTTGAACACAAAAAGTCTGAAATTAAAAGTCTCTTGATGGCCGTGAAATCATTGTCAGTAAAACTCATTGTGTTCACAAAATGCCTTTTAGGGAAGAAAATCCGTTGTCATTACCTTGCCTGTGAATGACTCAAACTCAACAGCCGTGTGGTTGACTCTCAATTGTCTTCTGAAACGGCCTAGCAATCCACTCAGTTGTATCAAACTGCTCCAGAGTCTCAAAGAATTGGACTGCCGGGCATCAATCTAGGAACTAGAAATGGCAATGGCAAACTCAGCCCCTGACACCCCTGCCAAATCAATACTGGGCATTCATGAGCTGCTGTGGGCCATCAGCAGCAGACCTATGCTCAACCACAATCTGTAACCTCATAGCTTGGCATATTACCCATTCAACCATTACCATCAATGATGTGGCAGTGCTGATGTTGGATTGACGTGGACAAAGTTAGAAATCACCCATCACCAGGTTATAGTCCAACAGGTTTATTTGGAAGTACTAGCTTTCAGAGTGCTGCTCCTTCATCAGGTAGCTAGTGAGGCAGAATCATAATATACAGAATTTATAGTAAAAGATCACAGTGTCATGCAATTAAAACAATATATAGAACAAACCTAAATTGCTGTTAAGTCTTTTATCTTTTAGAATGAGTTGCAGGTTTTGGTTCATTAATATTCTTACATACTCACACGCCCACGCAAAACCTCTCTCATTCACACGCTCTCTCTCAGACACACACACATACACCCCCCACACTCACACCCACGTACGCACCCTCTCACAGGCTTATACCCCGTCACATTCACGCACACACTCAACCAAGCATGCACACACACAAACACCCACTCTCTCTCATGCACACTCCCACTCACATGCACATACTCACATTCTCTCTCTCACACACACACACACACATATAAGTCTATAGGGTGAATTTGCATTTGTAGAATTGTATTTTCAGATACACTCTAGTTTTGCTCAAAAAAAGCACACAACCTGCATAACATTGCATAAATTCAGACTTTGGAAATAGAACCAGTCTGCCTCAAGATTGGGATACAGACAGACTCTAACTTCACATCTTTAATACATTGTCTGAGTTGTGATGTCACTTTTATTTTATAAAACCTTAAGTTATCTCAAGAATGTGACTTAAAAAAAGTTCTGGGATTTACATGTTAATGAACCGAAACCTGCAACCCACTCTAAAAGATGAAAGACTTAACAGCCATCTAGGTTTGTTCAATTATATCATTTTAATGACATGACACTGTGATCTTTTGCTATAAATTCTGTCCCACTAGGTACCTGATGAAGGAACAGCGCTCTGAAAGCTAGTGCTTCCAAATAAACCTGCTGGACTATAATCTGGTGTTGAGTGATTTTTAAGTATTACCATCTAGTCAGGGGATCACCCTTGGTTCAATGAAGAGTGTAGGAGAGCATGCCATGAGCAGCACTAGGTATGCCTATAAATGAGGTGTCAACCTGGTGAAGCTATAACACCTTTATGCCAAACAACATATGCAGCAAATGATAGATAGAGCTAAGTGAGCCCACAATCAATGTTCCGATCTAAGCTCTGCAGTCCTGTCACATTTAGTCGTGAATGGTGGTGGACAATTAAACAACTCACAGGAGAGGGAGGTGCCACAGTTATCCTGATGAGGGAACCAGCACGTCAATGCAAAAGATAAGGCTGAAGTATTCATAACAATCTTCAGCCAAGAAGTGCTGAATGGAATATCCATCTTGGCTCCCTCTAGAGGTCCCAGCATCACAGATGCTCACCTTCAATTCAATCCCCATAATATCAAGAAATGGCTGAAAGCACTGGACACTGCAAGTGCTATGAGCTCTGACAGTAATCTGGAAATAATACTGAAGATTTGTGCTTTTGAACTTGCCAATCTGTTCCAGTACAGCTACGTCTACTGAAAAATATGGAAAATTTCCCAGATATGTCCTGTGCATTGAAAGCACGAAGATCCAATCCAGCCAATTATCACCCCACTGGTCTACTCTCAATCATCAGCAAAGTGATGGAAGGTGTCATCAACAGAGTTATTAAGTAGCACTTTCTTAGCACCAATCTGCTCATTGAAGACCATAAGACAAAGCAGCAGAATAAGGCCTCCTCTACCATTCGATCAAGATAGATGTTTCTCAACTCCATTCTCCTGCTTCGCCCCATAACCCTTGATCCTTTCCCAATCAAAAAGTTACTTATCTCTGTCTCAAATCTGTTCAATGACTTGGCCTCCACAGCCTTCTGTGCCAAAGAGTTCCACAGATTCAGCACCCTCTGGCTGAAGAAACTCCCCCTCATCTTAGTTCTAAAGGGTCATCTGTTCAATCTGAGGCTGTGCCCTTGGGTCCTAGTCTATCCTATTATTGGAAACATCTTCTTCCAGGTCCATTCTATCCAAACCTCTCAATATTATGTAAGTTTAAATCAGATCCCCTCTCATCTTTCTAAACTCCATTGAGTACAGACCAGAGTCCTCAACTGTTCCTTATATGGCAAGCCCTTCATCCCCGGAATAATTCTTGCAAACGTTTTGTGGACCTGCTCCAACACAAGCACATCCTTTCCTAATTACGGGACTCAAAGCTGCTCACAATATTCGAACACGGTCAGACCAGAGCCTTATACAGCCTCAGCAATACAATCCTGAACTTGCATTCTAACCCACTTGAAATGAATGTATCAACCTAACCACCAATTGAACCTGCACAGTAATCTTAAGAGAATCCTGAACTAGGACTCTGAAGTCACAGATTTCTGAAGCCTTTCCCTGTTTAGAAAACAGTCTATGCTTCTATTCTTGCAACCAAAGTGTATAACCTCACACTTTCCCACATTGTATTCCATCTGCCACCTCTTTATCCACTCTTCTCACCTGTTCAGGTCCTTCCAAGCACTTTCCTCTTTCTTATCAATCTCTGCCCCTTCAAATATCTATGTGTTATCTGCAAATGTGGCAACAATGCCCTCAGTTCCTTTGTCCAGGTCATTAATATATGGTGTGAATTGCTGTGGTCCCAACATGGACTGCTGCAGAACTCCACCAGTAAAATGGATTGTCTCACAGACACTTCTCCAGTAGGAACATCAAGAGAAAACCTTGAGACAGAGTAACAAGGAGAGATGTACTGCAGCTTTCAAACCCAGTTTCAAGGCCCCAGCAACTGCCACTGAAAAGCTAAAACTAAAAATCCGGGTTCTGCAGGAAGTTCACTCCACCCGCTCAGGCTGCTTCTATTGTTCTGAATTTAGGAAAAAAAACCCAAGGCCCCATAAGCTATTTATTTTATGGGATTTGAAACAGACTGCTCAGCACCTTTGTCTCAACTTTTATTCTTAAAAAAAAAATCCATGCGATAGTATCATCACAAAAGCTTAAACAAAAGAATGAACAATTTGTTAATAATACGGTAGCTTTAACAGAACAACGTTTTGTGTGTGGATGAACTGAAATGAATTGGTAGCTACTGGTACAGTTACAAGATTTTAAAGACCTTTGGATAGGTACATGAATAGGAAAGGTCTAGAGGGATATGGGCCTAATACAGGCAAGTGGGACAAGTTTAGTTTGGAAAACTTGGTCAGCATGGACGAGTTGAACCGAAGGATCTGTTTCCATGCTGTATGACTCTATGACTCTCATCACTTGCTGCCATCCTGAAAAAGACTCTTTTCTTCACTGTCTGCTTTCTGCCAATCAAACAATTCTCTATCCATGTCAGTACCTTGTCCCTAAAACTATGGGCTCTTATTTAGCATCATTCTGTGCGGCACTACGTCAAAGGCCTTCTGGAAATCAAAATAGACCACATCCACCGGCTCTCCTTTGTCTAAATTATCAAAGAATTCTAACAGATTTGTCAGGTATGATCTCCCCTCGACAAAGCCATGCTGACTCAGCCCTATTTTACCATGCACTTCCAAGTACTTTGCAATCTCATCCTTAATAATGAACTTTCGCCTAGTCTAAAATCTTACATCAGACTGAGGGCAGGCTACCCAGCCCATAGTTTCCTATCTTCTACCTTCATCACTTTTTAAACGGGTGTGTTACATTAGCCATTTTCCAGTTCTCTGGGACCTTCCCTGACTGCAGTAATTCCTGAAAGATCACCCCACACAACCTCCTCAGCTATATCCTTCAGAACTCTGGTGTAGTCCAACTGGTCTGGGTGATTTATCCACCTTCAGACCTCAGTCCTGGTTCTGCTAAGGCCATTCAGCTTCTGAACTCAAGACAGTGTTGGTTCAAACATGGACAAAATAGGTGAATTCCAGAGGAGAGGTGAGTGTGACTGCCCTTGACATCAAGGCTACACTTGACCGAATGTAGTATCAAGGAACCCTAGCAAATTTGGAGTCATTGGGTATCAGGGGGAAAGTCTCCATTGGTTTGAGTTATGCCTGGTACCAAGGAAGGTGGTTGTGATTGTCGGTGGTCAATAACCTCAACTCCAGGACATCTCTTAGTTGTTCCTGAGGGCAATGACCTAGGTCTAAGCAGCTTCAGCTGCTTCAGCAATACCTTTCCTTCCATAATAAGGTCAGAAGTGGGGATGTTCGCTAATGTCAGTACAATGCTCAGCACCATTCAGGACTCCTCAGTACTGAAGCAGTAGCAAAACCTGCACAATATTCAGGACTGGCCAATAAGTAGTAAGTAGCAAGTAACATTTATGCCACACAAGTTCCAGGCAATGATCACCCCCAACAAGACAGAATCTAACCATCTCCCACTGACCTTCAATGGCAATACTATTGCAGAATTTTCCACTAATAACATTCTGGGGATTACCATCAACCAGAAGCTGAACTGACTAACTATATAAGACTGTGACTACAAGCACAGGTCAGAGGCTCAGAGTTCTTCAGTAAGTAACTGACCTCCTGCCTCCCCAAAGCCTATTCATAATTTACAAGGCATAAGTCAGGAGGATAATTTGAATAAACGAGGTAAAAACAAGGACTGCAGATGCTGGAAACCACGTTGGAAGGGAAATTGCGGTCTCTGAAGCAGGAGGCCATCTGGTGTGTTGTGTGGTGGAACTGGTCCTCCTGGGAGCAGATACGGTGGAGGAGGAGGAATTGGGAATACGGGATGGTATTTTTGCAAGAGGTAAGGTGGGAAGAGGTATAATCAAGGTAGCCGTGGGAGTCGGTTGGTTTGTAAAAAATGTCAATGCCAAGTCAGTCGTCATTAATGGAGATGGAGAGGTCCAGGAAGGGGAGGGAGGTGTCAGAGATGGTCCAGGTGAATTTAAGGTCGGGTGGAATGTTTTGGTGAAGTTGATGAAGGAGGTTGAGCAATTCATCAACTTCACCAACACATTCCACCCCGACCTTAAATTCACCTGGACCATCTCTGATACCTCCCTGCCCTTCCTGGATCTCTCCAACTCCATTAGAGACTGCAATTTCCCTTCCCACATGGTTAAAGATGTCTTCCAATGCATCTCATCCACATCCTGCCCCTCCGCCCTCAAACCCCACTCCTCCAACCGTAACAAGGACAGAACCCTCCTGGTGCTCACCTTCCACCCTACCAACCTTCACATAAACCACACCATCTGACGACATTTCTGCCCCCTCCAAACAGACACCACCACCAGGGATATATTCCCCTCCCCACCCATTTCCACTTTCCACAAAGACCGTTCCTTCTGTGACTACCTGGTCAGGTTCACTCCCCCCAACAACCCACCCTCCTGTCCTGGCACCTTCCCCTGCCACCGCAGGAATTGCAAAACTTGTGCCCACACCTCCTCCCTCACCTCCATCCAAGGCCCCAAAGGAGCCTTACACATCCATCACAGTTTCATCTGCAATCCACCAATATCATTTATTGTATCCGTTGCTCCCGATGCGGTCTCCTCTACATTGGGAAGACTGGACGTCTCCTAGCAGAGCGCTTTAGGGAACATATCCAGGACACCCGAACCAATCAACCCCACCGCCCTGTGGCCCAACATTTCAACTCTCCCTCCCACTCTGCCAAGGACATGCAGGTTCTGGGCTTCCTCCACCGCCGATCCCTCACCACCCGACGCCTGGGGGAAGAACGCCTCATCTTCCGCCTCGGAACACTTCAACCCCATGGCATCAATGTGAATTTCACCAGTTTCCTCATTTCCCCTTCCCCCACCACACCCCAGCTCCAGCCTTCCAGCTCAGCACCGCCCTCATGACCTGTCCTACCTGCCTATCTTCCTTTCCACCTATCCACTCCACCCTCCTCTCTGACTTATCACCTTCATCCCCACCCCCATTTACCCATTGTATTCTTTGCTACCTTCCCCCACCCTCCTCCCTGACCTATCACCTCCATCTTCACCCCCATTCACCTATTGTACTCTATGCAATTTCTCCCCACCCTGAACCTCCACTCATTTATCTCTCCACTCTGTAGGCACTCTGCCTCTATTCCTGATGAAGGGCTTTTGCCCGAAACATCAATTTTCCTGCTCCTCGGATGCTGCCTGACCTACTGTGCTTTTCCAGCACCACCCTAATTCGAATAAACCACCAGTTGCTTGGATGAGTGCACTTCCAACAACACTCAAGAAGCTTGACAGATCCTGAACAAAATAACCTACTTGTTTGGCATCACATCCACAAATATTCACTCCCTCCACCAATAATGTTCATTGGCAGCAATGTGTGCCCTCCACAAAAGTCTATGCAGAAATTCACAAAGGCTTCTTAGACTACACTTTCCAAACCCATGGCTACTTCCATCCAGAAGGACAACAGCAGTAGATACATGGGAACACCATCACCTACCAGCTCTCCCCAAGCCTCTCATCATCCTGACTTGGAAATATAGTGCCATTCATTCAGTATCGTTGGGTTAAAATTCCAGAACTCCTTCCCTAACAGAATTAAAGGCATACCTACACCAAATGCATTGCAGTGATCAAGAAGACAGCTTAACACTCTAAAGGGAATTAGCGATTGCAATAAATGCTGGCTCAGTTAACAATGACAACATCCAATGAATTAATCTTAAAAATAACCTATTTCAAGACAGTTGAGGATACAATCAGAGATCTTCCAAGTCCATTCTGACTGAGACAGTGTACTCACCAATACATCAGAGTGAGCCCTAGTAGTTTTCTATTTAATAATAAACTCTTCAGCCATGAAGCACTTAAATAACATTTTGTGGATATAAAATTTGAAGAGACATTTGGTTGGATCATCATTGATCTATATTGGAACCCTATTTATTTGTTTTATTCTACATTCATTGTATCTTATTATTACTTAAGAAGAAAATTTAAATTTGCATTTATATTTTCATTGTGTGAGATCCAGCCTTCCACAAAGCTTTTTGTGGATAAGTGATTGCTGATTTCAACCATAACTGGACTTTTGATTTTAAGATTATGTTCTACTGTGCTGAGATATCATGGCCAGAGGAATCAGTTACTCCATATCTAGCCTTATAACTTCTCTGATTATTCTGAGTATCTCCATTAAATCATCCTTCAAGCATCTAAACTCAAGGGAATAAAAGCCAAGTTTATGCAGTTTGTTTTCTTAATTTAGCCTTTTAAATGTGATGATAGTATGAAGATTTCACAAGGATGGAAAAGTCAGTTGAAATTTGGTTCACATTTGACTGGCCATTAAAATAAATTTATACAAGAATATAAACTTAGTTACAATGTTATTATACAAATTCTCATCTTTTCAAATACAATCTTATACTTAATATTATATCAGCACATATGAGATTGCTTTCTACAAGGCTAAGTTTGGAGTGTTACAATAAGCATGACACAATGGGTTTTTGTGGGCAGTGTCTGTACATGATCTGTTGAATCCAACAAATTAAACATCTGAAAGTTTATAATTATAGCTTCTCTGTTCTTTTGCTGATTTAGGAAAGAACTCTACTTCAAGAAGAGAAAGAAAAGTTACACATTGAAAATACAAGCCTGCAAACAAAGTTATTAGAGGCACAGCAAGAAATTAAGGCCCTTACAGAACAACTAGATTTATTCCGAAAGCATATGATTATGGAACCAAGAATCTCTTCACTGACACAAGAATAAAATGTAATATATGTAATTCATAACAAGTATTTCTGTACAGTACTGGGATCTCAAGAAAATGTTGAAAATGTGAGAATGTTTGTGAAAATTGGTGGATATTTTCCACATTATTTAATTGTGTTTTCTCTTCAATAACAACCTGTACCTAGTTTTTAAACAGTGATATAGAAGCAAGCATTAGTACAAACACTAGTCACTTTTAATAATAAATTCCTTCAATTCATGAAGAATCAAGTGCACCCCTTGAGCAGCAGATTAAGATTGGACATTGATTAAAGAAAATAACAATTTTGTAGAGTTACACATGGGGTTAACCTGAAATTTTGCATTAGTGTAAAACAGTCAAAAAGATGCACAATCCATGATTGACTTTTACATGGAAAAGGTGAATTAGTGATAGGTCTCCAATGTCACAACTTTATACTACTGCTAAAACAATGTTACTTCTGATTTGTTTTAAACATAAATGTGACTTGGCGGAGATGGCCATTTCAAATGTGTGTGTGTATTTTAAATAAATACAATGACTTGCACGCACATTTTTGATAGCATAAAGTTTATACAGAACATATATTCATTATTCTAAAATAAAAGTTCTCAGAAGGAATCTTTTTAAAAATATGTTGTATTATTAGAATTCACAGTATATTTCTAACATTCCCCTAATAAGTGAGAGGAAGATGTTACCAATACTATCATTTTGTTCCTCACATTTAGTGCCAATTTTAATGTAAGGCTCAGACTCTGTTGTAAAGGTTCTGTTGAAGTAATTACATTACTTACTCCAAAGATCTGATCACAGTCACCAAAACACCTTTAGCCAAGGAAGATTTTGGAGAACTATTTTCACACTATGCTCATCTACAGAACAATGGCAACAGCATTTCAAAATAATTTATTCTGTGAGAGGTATTAGCAACATCAGGAAAGGCACTCTGTAAATACAAGGACATTTTTTCCTTTTACCCAGAAAGCTCCTTGAAAATAAAAGGATGCTATACCTTTATAAGTGTTAAGCGTCTTAAATAAAGAATCATCACAATGATTTTACTGAAAGCTTTTGTTACAAGGCAAATCATCAATCTATACCAATGAATTGCATCCCTCCCTGCCTTTCCACTTAAACCTAATAAAACATACAGACCTAATCAAGTCATCAAAGATAAATCACAATGAATTGAGAGTCACCCCAGAATCACTCAGAAGCCTCTATCTTTAGCCCTAGAAGTGTCAGAGCTATTATGAGGGAAGCTCAGCTAATGGTATACAATAACTTCAGTTTTTTTATGGGCATTTAAAGCCACTTCAGGCACACATATAAAGCACGCATATTCAGAGGTAAGGTTGTGACCTTAAATTCAGCACTTTTTAAAAAAAAGAAATTCAGATTTCTAGCATCTGCAGTATTTTAATTTTGTATTGTTGTAGCCATATTCAGTTCAGAACTGAGTGAATGATCAAATTTAAGTTGTTAAATCCAAAAGTGTACAGTAGCACATACATGTGGCATATTCAGTCGTAAATCAAATATTTCATGCACAGATGCCTATAAATGAAGACTCTGTATTTTGAACCAGAATATACATATTGTGTTTGATTATGCTGCATTGTTACAAAACCACAGTGTGAAATTTCTGCATGTTATACCTCTCTCTGGTAGTTAGCCCCAATCCAATCTCATTCATACAAGCTACAAGCTTTAAACAGGTATATTGCATCTTAGTCTAAAAATACTCATGAATGTTTGTAATGCCGATGTAAACATTATTGAAAGCACCCTGTAGTATAGTCCCAAATCTGATGGGCACATCAATTAAGAAGTTGTCCTTAGCTTTGAGAATTAAATGGGCATATAATTCAGTGTAAACTGCTGAGAGGTTTGATTTGAAAGAGAGCAAATGTCACTTTTATCTGCTGACATCAACTCGGGTAAGGGCACAGGGTGTTAAGATAAGAGACCTGTAAATAGCTGAAATATATTATTTTGTTTCTGTTTTCTAAGTATGAACTATACTGCAGCCACATTTCTTTCCACTATCTGAATAAACCAATACTTCACTCTGTGTGTATTACAAATTATATTAGCTTATGTTATTCAGTCTGCATTGCAGTAAATTAAATTGACATTTGGAGAGTGTAAGTCACTTGTATATTCAGGCTTAACTTAAAATGTATATTTAAGATTGTCAGATCAGGTACTGTAAATGTTAGTAGAAATTTTACTCAAATCTTTATGTAAAATGAAAAGCAGTAAGATGGCATTCACATTGAATTCACATTGAATCACCCCTTAAAGACCCAAGGAGCTTTAAGGCTCTGTTAAGTGACTTCTTTTGATATAAAATAAGCAAGTAGTTGTGCTTTCTAGTGCATGTATATATGTATAATTGTACAATACATTTTTGTTTCTGTAACTTGACTCGTTTGTGATGGTTAAGTAATCTGTAGCATGATGTAATAATTAAGATTGATTCTTTTGTTTAACATAGCAAACATTAAATAATACATTTCAAAAAATATATTCTACTCCAGTCTGATATTATTTCAGTGTGAACCTGTGGCCAAATGGACTGCAATTCTTTTCTGGCAGTCGCCTACAAGGTATGATTACCCGTCAAAGTATCTGGATAATAGCTGTAGTCTTCCACAGAGCCCACCCAATTTAAAATGGTTAAGCACAGTTCTGGTTGGATACAATTAACTAATTGATGTCAAATGTTGACTAGCTTGGATGAACTAAAGTGTTATAAACTGAAATGGAAGGGTAGAATATTTACAATCTCACAGACCATTAAGGTGAATGTTTGAAAAGTCTTTTGACATCAAGGCAGTTTGTGCATGCAAACTCAGGCTTGCCCTGGTGATTTGTCACCAATCCTCGGAATACTTGCAGGGAAGTAACCAACCTGTTTTGTAACTAACCTGTTCAGAGATGTTATTATGCATCACTTGGCCAAGTGGGATTTGAACACAGTTCTTCTGGTTCAGATTACTACCACAACACTACAAGGAGGGAATGTTTACAATGCCATCTGAACAGGTGGCATTGCAAGTCGTGTATGTTAATTGTAAAAGTGGCAGTAAGCTCAGCTGATGTTTGGATTATTGAGTTGTGGTTTTTGATTTGAATTATTACTGTCACACGTACAGTGAATTTTGTATAGATACATTTAAAAGTATTGTATGCTGAGACAAATCATACCTTACATGTGCATCAGGGTAATAGAACAGATTGCAAAATATAGTATTACAGCTACAGAGAAAATGCAGAGAAAGATCAATATATGAGAGATCCATTCATATGTCTGATAACAGCGGGGAAGTTCAAATCTGTTCAAACAAGTTTTCAAACCTTTAAACAGTTCTGAGGAAGGATCGCTGGACCTGAATGTTAACTCTGATTTCTCTCCACAGATGCTGCTAGACCTGCTACACTTTGTTTCTGATTTCCAGCATCTTTCGATTTTTGTTCAATTGGATTGATCCAGATTTCCTGTGAATATATGTAGTGATTCACAGTGCATTTGCCAGGGTAAAACCATAAAAAAACTTCCTAAATCCGGTAGTAACACATAAAAACATCATATTCTCTTTTGTTTTTCAATATACAGACACCTGATCCCAGCAGTTATGGATTGGCAGAAATATATCTTATTTCCCCCCCTCAGACTGCAGGTTAATATAATAAGTCTGCTGAAATAGTGGTTTGTAGCCATCTATACCAGTAAGAAAAATGTCCCAAAGCCTGTCATAAATATATCCTCTAAATGGAGGTTGTGTAGTCAAGTTGAATATCAAAAATCTTATGCTAAATAGAAATGTGAACATTAATATGAAGCGAAATAAAAGGGCAGATCCACCCAGGTGATCAGAAGTTCTTTACTCTTGGGTGGGAACTCAGCGAAGTAAGTACAAACACATCAGGGAGTGGCAGCTGCTGACAACCACAAGGAAGGATCATCAATATTAAGGTAAACAGAATAGCTTGTTATATCACAGCACTTGGAGGCCAAATGTTTCCTTGTATGGCCCCAAGGAATAAAAATAGCTGTCTGGCTAGACTGCTTGTAGGTTCCTGCTCTCAGCAGACTTGGCCTAGTGGGAAAAGTCTTTTTGCTCTGCTCAGGTTTTAATCACAGATTGGACACATGACTTCATCTGAGCCCAATTTTCACATTTAAAGTAGACTTTGCTGACTTGGGGGGTAGGTCACTGCTGTCTGCAATTTTAAATTGCACCTTTTTACATTGGAATGAGAAAAGAATTATTACTCCCTACCTGAGGTGCCAGTGTGTTAGGGTCAGATTCTTTTTGGAGAATATATAATTTGTTTGCCTAAAAAGGTTGAAGAAAGTTTGGGAGTGAAAATGCAGCATAGCACATTTGGTTTTGCTCTCTCCTTTAACTGAAAGATAACTCTATTCCCACTGTGGATGCTTGAGGTAATTGGCATTAAATAGATAAAGAGGGAGACATTTGTAATGAACATACAGTTCTTTGACGCAATGGTTGTGTTCTTGTACAGCCCCACATTATAGAAAAATTGTGCTTTAGAAACAGCACTTAAAATGTTGGTGATGTAATTGCATTACAGCCAACACACATTTTAAAAGTTCGAGCTTAATAAAACGGTGTTCCCAATTTGTCAATCGTGTTACAGCGAATCAGTGTTAATGAAATGTATGTTATAGCAGATGACCTGTACTGTTGTGTATTAAACTGAGTAAGACTAACACATGCCCAGCTGCAGACAACCATTAATGGACTATCTTCTCTCCCATGACAGAGAACGCAATATAGGAACATGCTCAAAACTTGCAGTAGCTTACACATCTTCACTTGAAAAAAAAGTGTAGCAATTTACATTTTATTGTATTGTATATAGGCCCCCTAAATGCAGGATGACTAAACCAACATCAATAACTTGTCTGTTGCACACTTACATTTATTGCAATCGCAGTGAAAATGTATGTGATCAATACCAGTCATTAACATGTACCAACCAATACATGTTTAATAAAAATATAATGACTTGATAAGAATTAATTAAAAGATAACCTATTTCTTTTTCCTTTCAACACACTTCCAATTAACCTATCTGGTTTCTTACTATGTCTGAAATTTGAATTTGACAACCCACTTAATAATTGGAACTGTAATGTTAATTGCTTGTCTTAATCAAAGCCCCTTTACTAGGCCAGGACATTCAGTGATACAGCAAACTCTCAGTGTCATTATGACTTTCCCTTTTCAATGGTAGAATAATATGAACTGTAGGTTTCTCATGCTCTCACTTCATAGAATTATAGAATCTCTACAGTGTGGAAACAGGCCATTCAGCCCATTGAGTCCACACCGCCCTTCCAAACAGCATCCCATCCAGACCCACCCCATTCCTAACCCTGCATTTCCCATGACTAATCCACTTCTAGCCTGCACATTCTTGGACACTGTGCAATTTAGCATGACCAATCCACCTAACCTGTATATCTTTGGATTGTGGGAGGAAACTGGAACACCCAGAAGAAACCCACGCAGGGATGGGGACAATGTGCAAAGCACACAAAGGCACCTGAGGGTGGAATCGAACCCGGTTCCCTGGCATTGTGAGGCAGCAGGCTAACTACTGAGTTGCACGTCAGATGCTTTGTCAAATGCTCCCACAAAGCTGGAGGTGACCTAACTACTGGCAAGTTGATTGATGGGAGAATCAAACAATAGCTAGATCAATGGTGAATAACTGCACTGGGATATTCAAACCAATCTTAAAGGATTTTAAAAACTACCTCATTTTAGGATCTGAATATTTATATATTCACCATAGTTTAAATGACTGATCCAGGCAGCAATGGTGGTAATGTCACTTGACCTGTACACTAAAGGTCCACACTAATTTCCAGGGAACACAAATTCAATTGCAGAATTTGAATTCAATCCATAAAACCTGGAAATGAAACCTTGTCACAGCAATGGTCACCATAATGCGATAATTGATTTTTAGAAATGTTGTGTAAGCTGTGGAACCAACCCCTAAGCAGCTAATAGTTGGGGTAGAGAGCTGCTACTTGATAGATATTTTAATGAATTTACTCAGACATGTTTGTACACACCACAAGGTAGGTTAGACTTGAACACAAGCCATCTGGCTGAAAGGTACATGACCACAAGAGCCCTTTATAACTTGGCAGAGATAAAGACAAACATAGTCAGCAGGATTGCAAACCATATGGGGAGGCTCTGGGGATTTTTAATCCATCACCTAAATCTCTCGGCCATAACCACCAGCCTAATCAACCTTCCTATACTAAGTCTGTTTGCTTAACATTGGTGGAGTATAAACTATTAGTGACTCGTAACAACAAGTTTTCTATCAGAACAATTTGTAGTTTTTACATGATAGCAATAAATACAGGTTATATTGGCTACTTAGACATTATAATTCAGAATATCAGGAGGCACTGATGACATTTTTATTGTCATAAGGATTGTGAGATAGACTTTATGAGATTGGATGGAGCTTGGTGGAGTCTTAAACATTATCCCTTTCAGAACCCATGACAGTGAAAAAGCATATGGTTCGTTTAATGTCCTTTAGGGACACAAATCTATCGCTTATAGCTCACGTTGTCTATATGTGACTCCCATCCTACAGCAATGGGGTCCACTCCAAATTGACCTCTGATATATTCCAGTCATTCACTCAGCACAAGGATAATTAAGGATGGGCAACAAATGCTAGCCTTAGCAGTGACACCAGTGAAAGAATTTCTTTTAAAAAAAATCAGAGATAAAAACAACAGTCTTTGGTCAATTAAGCAATGATATGCCTCACTTGATTGAGTTTTTACATCTCTGAAGCATAACAACACCCAGATGATAACTTGGAACCCCTCTACCAGACGTTGCAATGATTTGAGCATAATAACTGTGGAATTTCTTTAATGAGTTTGTTTGATGACTAAGGTAAATTGCTGCTGTTCTTGAAATTATTTCTGTGGAGATATTTTCCACTACAGCTGGAGGAAATATAACTGTTATTGTGTAACATTGCTTTTGAATGTGTACATATTAATGACATTCAAATTAGACAGAGGAAAAACTGTCCATCCATTTGGAATGTAAAATTCTCATCCATGTTTACAAATCCCTTCATGAACTTAGTTCTTCCCATCTCTGTAATCTCCTACAGCCAAAAAAATCCTCGGACATATTTGTACTCATTTAATTCTGGTAGATCTCCTGGTCAATTTCACCATGAAATTTTCAATAGCTCCCACAGCAAAAGATCAGAATGTGGGTCTCAATTATACATTTGCAGCATCAATTAAGACCTTGTCTCCTCCCTCAGGTGTTTTGTACCTGCTCAGCCTTATGTGCCATGCTCCCGTTCTGAAGCAAGTACCTGCCAAATTCTGCTACCAACCACGAGAACAAACAACTGGAACTGCCAACAACAAATGCACCTCTGCTCACACAGAGAAAGCCGGAAATCAGGCACTGGGGAACTTGACCACTGTTCTGGCAATTTCCATTGCTCTGACATTGGTTCTTTATTTTGGAAAGTCCTGTGTCTTTCCTGGCTTTTCATGGCGCATGAGAACGTTATTCTTGCCTTTTGAGCATCTTTAATTGCTTCCCCATTGATGATTGTGCCACCTATCCATCTGCCTCGCCTCTCTCTCTTTTACGACACTCCTTAAAATCTCTTTCTTCATGTCTGGGAATTGATCAATGGTTCAATCTTGAATTTTGCTTATGACATTGACAGCATAACGTTTGGATTGAGGAGGAATAGGACTTAATATGTAGCCTTAATTTGAAACGCATCCCCATTGCGACATCCACCTAATGGAAATGTGGGAGGAACAAAGGTTTAAAATTGTCCAACCCACTACTTTCCTGGCTATCATCCCAGATGAAGCCATGAAAGAGCTTCCCCTGTAAAATGTAATTGGAAATTTAAACAACATTCAAGTGTTGCATCTTGATGTCTTTGGCTGCTGGCCAAATAAGCATTAAAGTTGTATAATTTTTTGTGCAGGAGAGAAAGGGCAGAAATGAGCCTTCTCACTGTCACCCCTCCCCCATCACCTCTAAAAGTCCTCGGATTCCATAACATGTTGATCTAGTTGGAGTTGCTAAGCACACATATTTCCATTGAGGAGAAAGTGAGGTCTGCAGATGCTGGAGATCAGAGCTGGAAATGTGTTGCTGGAAAAGCGCAGCAGGTCAGACAGCATCCAGGGAACAGGAGAATCGACGTTTCGGGCACAAGCCCTTCTTCAGGAATGGGGAACGTTTGTCCAGCAGGCTAAGATAAAAGGTAGGGAGGAGGGACTTGGGGGAGGGGCGTCGGAAATGTGATAGGTGGAAAGAGGTCAAGGTGAGGGTGATAGGTCAGACTGGGGTGGGGGCGGAGAGGTCGGGAAGAAGATCTCCGGTTAGGAAGGCGGTGCTGAATTTGATGGATTTGACTGAGACAGGGTGGGGGGAGGGGAAATGAGGAAACTGGTGAAATCCGAGTTCACCAGTTTCCTCATTCCCCCTCCCCCCACCCTGTCTCAGTCAAATCCATCAAATTCAGCACCGCCTTCCTAACCTGAGATCTTCTTCCCGACCTCTCCGCCCCCACCCCAGTCTGACCTATCACCCTCACCTTGACCTCTTTCCACCTATCACATTTCCGACGCCCCTCCCCCCTACCTTTTATCTTAGCCTGCTGGACAAACTTTCCCCATTCCTGAAGAAGGGCTTGTGCCCGAAACGTCGATTCTCCTGTTCCCTGGATGTCGTCTGACCTGCTGCGCTTTTCCAGCAACACATTTCCAGCACATATTTCCATTGACTGCCGGGACTACTCCTACAGGAATGAAGACTCCTGCTAATACGTTTTGATTGTCACCCACCCTTCAGGCAGTCAACCTGGCGGTGTCTGTAAAACTGGTAGGACCACCATGTTCCTGATCTTGCTGGGAGTTTGTCAACTACAAACAGACTCTCAGCCATCCCACCCTACTGTTAATACTGTCAATCGTTTTTTGGGAAAACAAGTTGTTTAGAGGTCTATTCGAGGAATGGGAGATGAGTTTAATTTTTTTACCTCCTCTGGAGTGCATCATGTGAGTAATTGCCTTATGATTAGAAACTGCCCCTTCCACCAATCATCAGACTGAATGGGGAAGAGAGTCATCTCAGTGTTGTTCTCACATGGATCATTACCAGCTCAGAACTACTGTGTGCGCCTCAGAAATATGTGATGTAAGAAACAAAAAAAATTAAAAACAATCTACTCTTCAGAAGCTGATTTGCTCTACATTGTTGTGACCAGATGAGAAATAATTGACACTTTTTAACCAGTCATCAAATTGATGGATTTAATCCACAAACTTGAATACTTCAGCCCTTAAGGCTGACTTAGGGTAGTTCCCTCACCAGAGAGGGTTGCTTTTAGTCTCCTGTCTCAGTTTGCGCTGTTTCAATTAGAACTCTCTTTCTGGGGCTTCTGTTACATCCTAACTTTCATATGTGTGTGTATGAGTGTGTGTGTCTCCCTCTCTTTCTGTCCATTACATTCTTGGAATTCTCTTGCCTCATTTCTCTGGAATTCTAATTCCAGTCTCCGTTGCTCCAGTTTCAATTTGCCTGTTTCCTTACCCGCAGTTTCTACCTGTTGATATTTTACCACGCATTTCACAATTTCTGTTTGCCTGGCCTTCCTCTTCTGTCCTATACAAAAAAATTAAACAATTGTCATTTCTTCCATGAACAATTTGGGAGTTCCTAAGTGATTTCTTTCCATTCTATTAAAGCATTGACATTAAACGTGGACATCTTAAAGCACTGACAATGCTAAAATTTTTCTTTTTTTTTAAAACAGTAGCTTTTGAAGAAAGAACTAGTTTCCTCCCATATCCAATTCTGCTGTTTGCCAGTGATAACATCATGGATTGAGCCTCTCAGTTTCTAACAACAAGTTGAGGAGGGGTGATTGAATCCCCTTATTCAACAACCTATGAATATTTTATTTAAGCATATAACCATTACACTCCAATTAAATCTAACCAATCAAATCAGAAGGGGAGCGGTTGATGGGAAATATTCATCCTGGAGTTCAGTTACTAATGGTGTACCACAAGGATCTGTTTTGGGGCCTCTGCTGTTTTTTCATTTTTATAAATGACCTGGATGAGGGCATAGAAGGATGGGTTATTAAATTTGCGTGTGACACTAAAGTTGTGAATAGTGCAGAAGAATAGTGTCGGTTACAGAGGGGCATAGATAAGCTGCAGAGCTGGGCTGAGAGGTGGCAAATAGAGTTTAATACGGAAAAGCATGAGGCGATTCACTTTGCATGGAGCAACAGGAATGCAGAGTACTGGGCTAATAGTAATTTCTAGGTTTGCTCAAGTGAGTGCGCCATATTTTACTACCTACTAAAACTTAAAATAATGCATTATAGACATCTTACAGGAAGGTATTGATAAATACCATTTAAAGTTCTTGGAGTCCTTGAGCTATGAGGGTGAAACCCGAGTCCACATATTCCTCAAGTGTTGAAGTTTATGCATGTTGTTGAGAGGGACAGATCTTGTTTATAAATCCTTTTTCCTTGACTCTTAAGAAGCAGCTATTGATATATGTCCATTTGTATATTCCTGAATCTGTCCCTCTCTTTTCTCCAAGCTGAAAAACCCAGTGGTTTGATTCTCCTTGTCAATATTCAAAGACGAATTCTCATGATTGTTCTGAGCCATCTATCTTTTCTTGGTGCATTCTATTTCTTTGTAATACCACTGCAGTTTCTATACTTCCTTTCATGATGTCCCCCACCAATCCCCACGCTATTTTCTGGCCTAGTGAGATTTGCTGTGGCATATCTTCTCTCTTTGTTCTGGGAATAGGAAATTGTTTGACATTCCCTGGAATACTAACATCATCAGATGGATGTTCCGCGCCTTCTTTGTCCTCCACAGTTAAATTGTTAAATCTGTGGGATAAAGCAATAATTTTATAATCATCTAGAGAGGAATAAGTTGGTTAGGGATAGTCAACATGGTTTTGTGATGGGGGTGTCGTGCCTTGCAAATCTTATTGAATTCTTTCAGAAGGTGACCAAACAGGTGGATGAGGGTAAAGCGGTTGATGTGGGTGTAAATGGATTTCAGTAAGGCGTTTGATAAGGCTCCCCACAGTAGCCTGTTACACAAAATACAGAGGCATGGGATTGAGTGTGATTTAGCGGTTTGGATCAGAAATTGGCTAGTTGAAAGAAGACAGAGGGTGATGGTTGATGGGAAATGTTCATCCTGGAGTTCAGTTACTAGCGGTGTACCGCAAGGATCTGTTTTGGCGTCTCTGCTGTTGTCATTTTTATAAATGACCTGGATGAGGGCGTAGAAGGATGGGTTATTAAATTTGCAGATGATACTAAAGTTGTGGATAGTGCAGAAGAAGTGTCGGTTACAAAAAGACAGATAAACTGCAGAGCTGGGCTGAGAGGCAGCAAATGGAGTTTAATGTGGAAAAGTGTGAGGTGATTCACTTTGCAAGGAGCAACAGGAATAGAGAGTACTGGGCTAATGGTAAGATTCTTGATAGTGTAGGTGAGCAGGGAGATCTCGGTATCCAGGTACATAGATCCTTGAAAGTTGCCAGCCAGGTTGATAGAGTTGTTAAGAAGGCGTACAGTGTGTTAACATTTAGTAGTAGAGGGATTGAGTTTCAGAACCATGAGATCATGCTGCAGCTGTACAAAACTCTGGTGCGCCCACACTTGGAACATCTGGTCACCGCATTATAGGAGGGAAGCTTTGGAAAGGGTTCAGAGGAGATTTACTAGGATGTTTCCTGATATGAAGGAAAGGTCTGAAGAGGAAAGGCTGAGGCTGTTTTTGTTAGAGAAGAAGGTTGAGAGGTGACTTAACTGAGACATAGAAGATAATCAGAGGGTTATATAGGGTGGACAGTGAGAACCTTTTTCCTCAGATGGTGATGGTTAGCAGGAGGGGACATAGCTTTATATGGAGGGGTCATAGATATAGGAAAGATGTCAGAGGTAGTTTCTTTACTCAGTAGTAGGGGCGTGGAATGCACTGCCTGCAATGGTAGTAGACTTGCCAACTTTAAGGGCATTTAAATGGTCATTGGACAGGCATCTGGACGAGAATTGAATAGTGTAGATTAGATGGGCTTCAGATTGTTGCACCAACCTGTGAAACCATAGAGGGCCGAAAGGCCTGTACTGCGCTGTAATGTTCTATGTTCATCATCAATTGTTATAAGAATCCATCTAGGTCATTAATGCTGTTTAGGTAAGAAAATCTCCTATCCTTGCCTCCAGTTTACATTAGATTCCAGTATAAAACATCTACTTGGTTGACTCTAACTGCCCTCTGCAATGGGCTCAGCAAGCTACTTAGTTCATGCACAATTTAAGGTGTGCAACAAATACTGATTTTACCACTGAGGCCCGTATCCCATAAAAGAATAAAACAAAGTTATACTCTCTCCTGGAGTAGTTAAAAGGCTTCTATCACTACATTGCTTTTGGGAGTGGGACTGGCAGAATACAGGGTCTGGTTAGGAAACACACCAATTCTGTTCACTGCACAGCCAATGGTAAGCTTGCCTGCACGAGAGTTCTCTGATGCCCTGTGCAAATGGAAAATGCTGGACAAGACTAATTTTAATTTGGATATCTGTAAGGAACTACTTTGAAGGGGACTGCTCAGATTTTAGAGTCTTGTCAAATCAGCCTAGCCAGTTCCTTTTCTTTTAAAGTATATTTTTTACTGAAAAATAGATTTTTAAAAACATTACAACAAATACAAAACAATACAATTCAAAACAATACAAAGAAAAAACATAAAAAAAACCCAACCTGCCCTCATGTATGAATGTATAAATATATATAGAAAAACATATTAAAATCCCAACTATTTAACTAAATAAATAATAACCAAACTAATAAATAGTAATAACTCAACTCAGCCAACACTCATACGTTCACAGTTCCTCCTTCCTGGATAGTGGACTTGTAAAGCAGAACTGTTACTTATCAGTTCCTTTAAGCGACAAACAGGCCACCAAAGCACTGAAGGTGTCACCTAGACAGGGTGCGAAATGTCTGCAAATCAACTTGCCAGCTCAGCAAACATACCCACAACCACAAGAACACCAAGTTCCCACCAAGTCTAGGATTGGTCAGACCAATAGTACTAAAAATGGTGCAGACATCGAACTTTATTAGTTCAATAACCCTACCTCCAGAATTTGTGAAAGGATTTTGGCATGGGCAAATGAGTAAGGAGAAGTCCCGTACATTTCTATGACTCTAAGTCCCAATCTCTGGTGTTTTGGAGGCCCAGAAACCAGACTACAACTTCAGGTTTTCACATCTCTCCAACAGATTATTTGTATCTGAGACCGGAGCAGGAATCTGACCGTTGCCAGAGCAACGGAATATGCAGCTCATATCAGTAAAGAACACACATGACTAAAAATAACTGCAAGCCCAGTCCCTTATAGTAACAAGTCACAGTGATGTCAGCTCAGAGCTACAAAATAAAGCTGAGAAAAGAGTGGTAGCAGAGAAGAATGTCCTTGCTAAGTGTTTTTGTATATTATTATTACTGAATTTTACAATGTAATCAAACTCATCGTGTGGAATGATAAGATGTCAATCCATGAGTCCACTCATTCATGTAAATGTTTGCAGCTCCAAGAGCACCTTCAGTTTGAGGTAAGGAATGATAGTCTAATGGAGTAGGAGGCAAAGAAAGCAAACCCAGATTACCACTTTGTTAGCTGCTATTCAAGAGGCATAGAGAAGCAAGAAGTACTGACAGTTTTTAAAAACATCAAAATAGAATTTCACCTTGGTGGTGGCCTTTGGCAGAGCTGAAAACCGAGGATGTTTTTTAAAAAAAAATCGGATGAAGCAACTGCTTAGTGAACGGGACGAAATGCAATGTGGATACACAGCATACAATAAAACACAAGTAGGGAAATAGCCCAGCACTCAGCCTTTCGACACTGACAAAGGGATTGCGTGGTTGCAGATGGTTATCAGGTCAGATTGCAGGTTACCAGTCGTATAAAAACAATCAGCAATACAGCCGAAAGGCATAAAGAGTAAGGATTGATGCGACTTTCAAAGCCTATGCTAGTTACTGTATCTGAGCTGCATGTTGGATCGTATGAAGTTGCAACAAACACAACAGCTCTATCATTATTTCCTTGGTGAATTACAGCCTATCCATACAGGCTTTGCACTAATTCAGTTAAATTAACCTCTGCTGGTTTTTACAGTTGTGAAGATAATGGTAGGTGGGCTTAGTGCTTGACATCCCTTTGTAATAGAGTCATAGAGATGTACAGCACGAAAACAGATCCTTTGGTCCAACTCACCCATTGCGACCAGATATCCCAACCCAATCTAGTCACACCTACCAGCACCCGGCCCATATCCCTCTACACCTTTCCTATCCGTATACCCATCTAGATACCTTTTAAATGTTGCAATTGTACCAGTCTCCACCACATCCTCTGGCAACTCATTCCATACACGTACCACCCTCTGCGTGAAAAAGTTGTCCCTTAGGTCTCTTTTATATCTTTCCCCTCTCACCCTAAACCTATGCCCTCTAGGTTTGGACTCCCCGACCCCAGGGCTCCCACTTTCTCATATAAACATTAATATTGTATAAATTTAAGAACAGATTTTCCTAGGATTTATCAATTTACATTTAGATAATGCCTTCAACATAAAGTCTCTCTTGTATACTATCATGTGTTTAATGGGAAGAAAATTGGCCCAGTAAAGAGTGATTAATTCCTCAGACTATCTTGCAGATAACCGAACATCAACAATATATAAAATACAAGAACAAGGAGTAGATGACATGTTACACCATTTAATAAGATCATGGTTAATTTCATTATAACTTCAAATCAACATTCCTGCCTGCTCCTGATAAGCTAGGACAGCACAGTGGCTCAGTGTTGAGCACTGCTGCCTCATAGCTACCAGGGTCCCAGGTTAGATTCCAGCCTGTGTGGAGACTGCACATTCTCCCAGTGTCTATGTGGGTTTCCTCCGGGTGCTCCGGTTTCCTCCCACAGTCCAAAGATGTGCAGGCCAGGTGAATTGGCTATGCTCAATTGCCCACAGTGTTAGATGCATTAGCCAGAGGGGGGTGGGTTACTCTTCAGATGGTCGGTGTGGACTGGTTGGGCCGAATTAGATTCCACTGAAGGGAATCTAATCTAATCTTTCAACTTCTGTTATCTCTACCTTAAAAATAAAGGAAGAGTCTGCTTTACAACAGAAAAACAAAACCAATGTAAAAGTCCTTTGTGAAACCTACGGAATGTTATAGCTGCAAAGTGTCAGGATCATTTCAAACAGGGGGAATGTCACAACAAGAAGAGCTAACAAGAGGGGCTACTTTCCCTTTCTCCTCTTGCAGATGTGTTTTATCCTAGAGAGAATACACAAAAAATGTTTAAAACTGTCCTTTTGTCTGGATACTATTGTGTGTGAACTAGTCTGTTGTGATAGCCACAGCTTTGAGAACAACCATTTAAAGCACCTGTGCTCTTCAGGTAACATAAAAGGGAAAACTCTCTTTAATTGCTGGGATTCAGTCACTGTCAAAAGGAATCAGAACAGAAGAATTTCAGCCAGCCTTCAAAACTAAGAATCTCAAAATTGACTGCTTAGCTGCCTAAATCATTGCCATCGCTGTCATCCAAGAATAGTCACAACGTCTCTGTATCTGCCCTTCATGATGGATTCAGAGAATGATTAATTTCTTTTTAACTTTTATTTCTTATCTCTAATTTATGTGCATGTGCAATACATTACTACTTGTTTCCATGTTTCAGAATTAATAAACCTACTTATTTTGTTAATTCAAAGACATCTGGTTAAATTGGTCCCTTTTGAAACATCATTCGGGTCCGAAAGAAAAGTAACCAAAAAGGAAGGAATCTTTTTCAAATTGCAACCAACTGAGAGGGATAAGTGAACAAAGGGATGTCAGTTCATCTCTCCTTGCCCAGGTACTTAATAATTTGGGATATCCCATCTCAAACTGTAATTGGAGAGCCTTGCCAGTGTCTGGTTATAACCCCAGGAAGAGAATTCCAAAGACTCTCAGCTATGAGAAAAGAATTTCACCTCATCTCTTAAATGGGCAGCACCTTATTTTTAAACAGTGACTCCTCATTCTAGATTCTTCGTTTAGAGGGGAACATCCTCTCTGTCCTTGAGATGATCTCTCAGGATCTTGTATGTTTTAATCAAGTTGCTTAGGTAATTCTCCCATTCCAGGTATTAGTCTGGTAAATCTTCCCTGAATAGCTTTTAACATATTTATGTCCTTCTTTAAAATAAGTGGCTAATTTTGCACATTCTCCTCAAGATGCAGACTCAATGCTCTGTATAACTGAAGCATATTATCCTTGCTTTTGTATTGACTCACCCTTGCAATGAATTATATATTCTCAGCTTCCTTAATTCCTCACCACACCTGCATACCAGCCTGTGAATCACACACGAGGATCCCCGATTCTCAGATCTACAAGCTCACACTATTTCCATAATATATTTCTTTATTCCTCCTGCCAAAATGGACAATTTTATATCTTCCAAAGAATTATATTCTGTTTGCCACATCTTTGTTCACTCGTTTAACTTTCAAGGCTATGTGTCTAGTATGGGAAAGTGAGACCAGGTGAGGGTAACAGGATATTTTGGCTTTTCAGACTTAAATGTGCTGAAAGGCTTCTTCAGTACTGTAATAATTTTATCTATAACCCTTCGTAGTCTCATGTCCACTCCACATACTTATTTTTCTACCTGCCTTTATGTCATTAGCAAACTTGGCAACCCTACCTTCCATCCCTTCAACCAGATGTTTATACAAGTTGTAAACAACTGAGGTTCCAGCACTGATTTTACTGGCACACCACTCACTCCACCTTGCCAAGCTGAAAAAGAATCATTTATGCCTACTCTGCATGCCAAATCTTCTGTTCATGCCAATATTACCGCCTACACCATGAGCTTTCATGCTTCACAATTACCTTTGATATGTCCTTTTATCAAATGTCTGCTGGAAAATAAGTATAGTTCTTCCATCAGTTTCCCTGCATGTGTGGCCTCCACACAATTTCCCTTCAGAAAACCATGTTGACTCTGCCTGATTATTGTTGAATAATTTGCTGTTATAACTTCTTCAATAACAGTTTCCAACACTTTCTCTATAACAGATTTTAAATTAACTGGCCTGTAGTTTGCTTTCTAACTCCTGATTTTGATTGCAGGAGTTACACTTGCTATCTTCCAGTCCTTTCCTGAATCGATGGAGTTGTGGGAAATTAAAACAAATGCATCAACTTTTTCCATTAGGCACTTATATTAAGAGGAGAAAGTGAGGACTGCAGATGCTGGAGATCAGAGCTGAAAATGTGTTGATGGAAAAGCGCAGCAGGTCAGGCAGCATCCAAGGAACAGGAGAATCGACGTTTTGGGCATAAGCCCTTCTTCAGGAATTCCTGAAGGGCTTATGCCCGAAACGTTGATTTTCCTGTTCCTTGGATGCTGCCTGACCTGCTGCGCTTTTCCAGCAACACATTTTCAGCACTTATATTAAGACACCAGAATGAAGTCCATGAGAATGTAGGCACTTGTCAACTGACAGTTCAGATTACTTAAAGTGCATAATGGCTAGAAATGTTCCTATTTCTTACAAAGGCTTATGAATGCCAGCATAATTGGTAATGTTCAATTAGCTCATAGTGTAACTATTAGCACAATCAAGGTTGTTCAGTAAGTTCACAGCAACGTCTCATGTTAAACAGTACGTTCTGCGCTTTGCCAGGACCAGACAGTTAAGTAGTCAGTACTCTACTGTGTAGCCTATTCTGATCAATCAAAAGGATTGATTTTGATATGACCTGCCAACTGTATCTGGCATCACTGCAACGCTGAAACTCATATACCATATCACTCATATCTGACCAGCAGAATGCCTTTTTGGCTCAATAGGAGCATCCTGTTAAAGACAAATACCACCCATATGGCTACTGAATAGTAGCACTGTGAAACAGCTAACTACTTGCTCAAATATTATCAAATGCAACTCCACAACTGGACAGAGTATGCTGAACATTTCAGAATTCCAATAACAATAATTTGAGCTCAAAATAAATTAATAAAATAAAAAGCTTCTAAAGCATTGATGTAATATTACAGTTAAAATGCTAATAAAGAAAACAATGTTTAAATAAAAATCAAATATCTTCCAGTAGTTAGAAGTATGCATTTTTTTTCATCTTTGGTGACAACTTGAATGTATTATAACTGATTTGGAGGTGCCATTGTTGGACTGGGATTTACAAACTTAAAAAAAAATCGCACAACACCAGGTTATAGTCCAACAGGTTTATTTGGAAGCACTAGCTTTCGGAGCGCTGCTCCTTCTTCAGGTGGGAAGGAGCAGCGCTTTGAAAGCTAGTGCTTCCAAGTAAACCTGTTGAACTATAACGTTGTGATTTTAACGTTTTATAACTGAAAAAAGTGACAGGAGCTCCCTCTAATGGTTGATTTAACAGCTACATTCCATGCATGGTGTCATAATTTTAAACCTGTTAAAAAGCACCCCCTGCACTGGCAGGGGATACATTCCAGGACCTAGTGCGCAAGGCCGAAATCACAGATAGGAGCTAATCCGTTAATTTAAAATAGCAAATTTACCTTCCCGGTAGCCTCCTGGTGCCTGGTTCTGGAACATTTCCTTTTTACTGTTCAGGCCACAGGCAACCATGGGTAACTGAAACACCGGAAAATGATTTCACAGACATGGGGGTTATCCTGTATTCCACAGCAACATTATAAAATTAGATAAAACACTGAAGTACTTAAGGAGATGCCCGGGCCAATGTTCAAGAGCATGGTCAAGGAGGTAGGATTTTAAGGAGTGTTTTAAGAGACCAAAGTGGAGGTAGAGCTGCTTTAGGGACAGTATTTGAGGAACAATATGGATTTGTTTTGCAATCATTCATGGTATGAGGGTTTTGATGTCTCAGCCAGCATTTGTTGCCCATCCCAAAGAGCAGTTAAGAATCAATCACATTGTTGTGGGTCTGGAGTCACATGCAGGCCAGATCAGGTAAGGATGACAATTTTCTCCCCCAAAAAGGACATTAATGAACCAGATGGGTTTTTATAATAATTGACAGTGGTTTCATGGTCATTAGACTCAATTCCTGATTTTTATTGAACTCAAATTCTACCATTTGCCATGGTGAGATCCCAATCTGGGTCCCGAGAACATTACTTGAGTTTCTGGATTAATATCTCAACGATAAACCCACGAGGCCACCTTCTCCCCAAAAAATAAGAGATATCGCAATGACTGCATAGGGGAGGGATCACATGACATTTGTCTCTCTCTCCCCCTTTCCTTTCAACTGGTATTCAGTTCTGATTACTGGAGAATGATAGTTCCCCTGGGAGTGCAGCCAAATTGAAACTCTCATTGATGGTTCAGCTGCACAGTTGAGTAGTGGGGTGGGGATCAGATAGGACAGGTTAGAAAAAGAGGAAAAGCAACATCTGTAGTGACAGGCATAGAGAAGCATTTCATCAGCTGTAGATATTAATTCAAGATGATGGATGACAGAACAATTAGTGGGTGAGGTTTAAAAAAACAAGTCAGTCAATATGGGTTGAACTGAAGAGCAAAATAGATACAAATCAAACTGGTAGTGGGGTATAACAGATTCCTAAATTGTCATCTAGAACAGTAAATCTCAAGAGGTGCAAACACAACAAAACTGAAATAAAAGGGCATTTCAGCTATCCCATTATTAACTGGGACATAGTGTGAAAGACAGTTGTGGGCAGAATGCTTAATGAAAGTTATCCAGAATGCATTTTACCAATATATAGCAATTCCAACATGACACAGGACAACTGGGGACTAAGTGTTAGTTTTGAGGACAAAGCTGGCAAATGGAAGCGATCTTAATGAGCATAAACCAAAAGGAGAAAAGTACTCAACTGAGGCAAGTCTAATTTTGCGGAGCTTCTCCAGTACATTGTGTTTTGTTCCAAAGCAAGTATATCCCATGAAACAGGGTGAGACAAACAACTCCAGAGTTCCATGGAGGTCAAGGAGTGTAAAAGGAAAGCATATGACAAATACCATAAACTTAACACTTCAGAAAGCCTAGAGGAACATAGAAGTGTTGGCATAAACATATAAAGTTAGGAAGTCAAGTACAAAGCATGTTCAAATACCAGTAAATAAAATCAAGGAAAATAAAGCTTTTAAAAAAAAAAGGCACTAAATAACAAAATGGTAACCAAAAAAAGGGTCTATTAAAGAACTCAAGGATAGATCGTGTTGTTTGGAAGGAAATTAGTAGTTTTAATGATTACTTTGTATTCTGTTTTCGCATAGACATGACAAATGTTGCAATCTGGGAGGAATATATTAGATTAAGTGTCATAATGATATAAAATAAGCATTATTGATTTTATAGATTTGTTTATCCAATTCAATACCTAGAATTTTCATGGCCTGAAACAGCTTTAAAAAAAGCAGCAAAACACTATCTTAAAATGACCAAAGGCTTCACCTTGGGAAACCAAGATGGGTTAGACCATAGTAACCCCAGCTAAAATTAACATTTTACAAAAGACAATGAAATCAGCCAGCAAGATCCCATGGGAAGTGTAAAAAGGCCCTAATCTACTGTTTTGATTTATATCTTCAGATGAATCGTCACATATTGGACAATAGGCTTCTTAATTGTAGGCCAGATTCTAAAAACAACTTTGCAGATGGAAAATACAGGCTCATTTGTATTTCAAGAAGGTGCTTTGGCAAAGAGCAAAGATGAAACTAAGGATGCAACACTGATGACAGGCCAAGAACTCACTCTCACTCTCTCAAACAAAAAAAAAGCTCCTGGTGACATTACTACTGCACACACTCGAGTAAAAGCCGATCCACTATTTTTGACCAAAAATCTGGAATTTTCCATACATCTCCTGTAGAAGTCGACCCAAGCTCTTCAGGCAACAGATCAACATTTAAGAATCAAGGTGTTATCCTGTACATAAATGTTATGATGAGGAAATGAACTTTTTTTGTGATATTAGGTGTTTTGATGCACAATTCACACCAACATTAGGGTACAGATTTCTTAAGTTCATTATTGAACGAACACTATAATTAGTGTGACACGAAATTTACCGCACCACCATTTCCTGTATTAGACACACCTATATACACTTAATTCACTATAAGCACCATGTAGTTGTTGACAACTTCTCACAGATACAATGGTCAGTGAGACTGTATGAGAGTCAAATGTCTAATTTTTTTAAATCTGAAATTAAAATGCTAGTTTGAAAAACAAAAACAGTAGGCAATAGAAAACGGAGGGAAATGGAAGAATTGGCTGCGAACGTTTGAAATGCATCAGGTCTGAGTCAGTGGAAACCTCCCCTAGTGTGTACCTCAGTCCCCCTGTAGCACTCATGGAATTACCTTAACTTTTTTTTTCTTTATTCGTTTAGAGATCAATTAGGCTTCTGCTCATATGGTATCTTGAACCGTACCATGAATTTCAGCCCCTCACTAGTTGTATCCATGTAATACTCTACCTTAAAGATTTAACCTTAAAGATTGCCTAAATAATTCAGCAATTACACTGGTATACACTATAATGAAAAAGAAACACATTAGAAGTTAAAAGGATAACTACAATATTTCCTGTCATCAACTAAACAACTGGAATGTCAGGTTAAAACCTTGCACCTCAACAATGCCCTATCAACTTTAAACAGTGTTCCTTTCCCTCCCTGGACACAATACTTTTTTGAGACACTGAATGGATGCCAGTCACTTGGCCTTGGTGTCTTTATTATTTTTTTCTCAGGTTTGGCTGATGATAAACATGCTCCCTTGCTCTCTCTCATGATTGACTCCTTACTTCAAGAGTAGAAACTACTTAAGTACTTTGCAATTAGGAAGAGATCTAGCCCAGTGTTTAAAAAAATAAATGTATGTTACAGACAACTGTGGAGGGTGAAAAGAGGGCAACTGATTCACTCCTCCTCTCCTGATCAAAACAACAGAAAGAGAGAAAGTTATTGGGAGATTTAACTCTCCAAGACCAGGTGAAATTTATCCTAGGCTAATGGAAACAAGACAATAACAAAGCTTTTGGATATTTTCCAATCCTATGGATGCAGATGTTGAGCTGGAGAACTGCAGAGTCGCACAAGAAGGCCATACAAAATCCAAGTATTTCTTAATGTCTTTTTTATTCACTACATGTCTAAAATTTTTCCATTAAAAAAAAAATTGACTGGTCACAGCTCTTCAGAACCTTCCAACATTTCCAAAGTAAAACACTTTCATAATCACATTCTCATAGAAAAAGCAAGTTTCAACAATTAACATGTAAAAAAAAGATTTTTGTTACAGTAGTAAACAGTTTCTAGATCTTATATCTATGAGCAGTCTTAAAAAAGTCTTCAATTATCTACCTTAAAAAGGACATCATGGTGCCTTTCTTTCTCAATTGAATAGATAAAATAATCAATTTACAGTTGCAGGTTCAACATTCACACTCTACTATAGTGACAAATGAATGTAACTACAGGAGTTCATTCTTATACAAGCATCACAAATAGATTGCAATACCCATTCAGTACCGTCTATATCCTCCTCTTCCATAGTTTCCCATATCTCCATAGCCACCTCTTCCTCCATAACCACCTCTTCCTCCATAACCACCTCCACTTCCATGACCACCACCTCCACCCCAACCACCACCTTGGCCTCCTCCACCCCCACCCCAGCCGCCACCCTGGCCACCCCCACCCCCCCAGCCTCCACCCTGACCACCCCCACCCCAGCCTCCACCTTGGCCACCCCCACCCCAGCCTCCGCCCTGACCACCTCTCCCTCCACCACCCCTGCCACCTCCCTGGCCACCACCCCAACCACCTCCACCACGCCCCCCACCTCGCCCTCCATCTTGTCTCTTCTGCCACGGTGGCATCTCTGGTGGTGGTGCTTCTATCTCAGACGGCCGACCTCCTCGATCTGGCACTCTTCCCATCAAGACCTGTCAAAGAAAACCACAATGTGGGGTCAAAGCAGCAAAGCACGTTTCTTTTAAAAACTGACCATTTGCTGACCTTTACAGATAATATGTTCTCACAGAGATTTACCAACTTGGAATGGAATATAAACGAGAAAAGAACTACAGCCACATTGTGGCCTTCCATTAAGAATGAGGGAAGCTACACAATAAGCCACGAGAACTGGTACAAAACCCTATGGCCGGAAATGTGTTATTTGTTAAAGGATAGTTGCATGTTTTAGCACTAGAGCTTTAGCTTTGAAGAACTAATTGTCAACTATTTGTACAATTACCAAGCCTCATCAAGTGACTTTACTGACAGAAGATGAGGTAGAGTTTTACAAGAATTTAATTCCTTCCAGTCAAACCTCTTCACCTATTATTTTGTGTAATTTATTTTTAAAAGAGTCAAGTGCCAAAAATATTTAGTCATTATATACTTTTGAGCCAAGACGAGAAACAAATTGATAGTCTAAGGAATGCACATGATAGGCAACTGAAGGAAAATGCCATACCCGCAGAAGCAGAAGTAACTCGGCCAAACTTGGGACACATTAACACATCAAAACACTGATAATCTCCCCAACCTCAAAAACTTAATTCACACATCAAAGGGCAGTGTTTCAAAATGCTTCAAACACACAGTTTTCTTTAAAGTGCGATATCTAAATGCAGTAGCATTCTACTTCAATCAAGAAGAGTTATCAGTTTAAAAAAAAAACTTATTCCTAGATATATTAAGAGAGATGAAGGGTTGATCAGCACACTGGGCAAGCTCACCACAACATGTGAATGCAACCAACCATCCAAGCTGTATTCAAAGCCTGCCAGTTTTGGCACTGAGGCAAAACTACCACAACAACATCAAGAGCAAACTTAAATCAATTTAGTGTAAGTGTTCCAAATCAGAAAGAAATACAGACTCACTTTCATAGGAATGCAATTTTTTTAATGCATGTTTTTCTCCACTTACTTGGACGAGATAGATAAAAACAAAAAGGTAGAGAAGGAGAAGCAGCAAATTGTCTACCAATGACTAGAATTACAAAATCTACGAAAGCATCCAAGTTGCTATAGGTTTGATGTTATAGAAGTTTAGGTATACAGTAAGATCCAATGCAGTCTTTACCTTTGGTGATTAAAATGAAAATATTCTTTAAGTATCATGTTGGCACTATACACTAAAACAGCCGTCTAGACCTTGATGTTCAACTTGCTTATCTAACACTCTGCTCAAACCTTTTGGCAACACTCTTATCAATGTTAGTGCTTACACACTATGCTCTCCTGAACATAAACATATGTTTACAACATGCTAATAAATATTCATCTGAAACATTAACTGACATTTTTCTTTTCAAATGTGGATGGAAGGCAAGCTTCCATTCTGCACTTCATCAAAAATATAATTATATTCAGAATGCCTTACAATGTGATGTGCTACTTTGCATGTTTGTGCAATACATCAGAAATGGTGTGTTAGGCCCCCACTCCCAGGCCCCAGAAAAGCCAGTGCAAGCTGGTTACTCATTCAGCTGCAAGAGTTTTGCTGCTGAGAGAAGCAATTTTCATCCAAAGCTCAGACAATTAGATGCAGTAAAGTAGTTTGAAACTACTTTGATCCAGATGTAGGGAGAATGGCATAAAAAAACCCAAATATAATGAAAATGCTAATCAATCATTTATCAATTCATTTAAATTAATCGATGATAAATTGATAAATGAACTACTTTGTGTATTCATTTGCTGCCTGCCTGTACCTATAATGATCAGTGTTAAAACTGTAAAATAGGGTCAAAGCTGCAACTGGAAGCCAAAGAGATGCAAGTCTTAATTTTATAATATTCATATTTTGATTATAGTAGGAATTGCATTTACAAGCAACTTACTAATTGTATCCGTGGAATAGATATGAAATTCTCATGGTGTTCAGAGTATTTTCTATTTAAAGAATGGCCAAACATTCTCTTCTGTTAACCTTTCCGTGTCTGGAAGAAGGAACTATCAGATGTAGAGTACTTTTCCTGACAATGCAAGCTATCACCAGAAATATTATTAGTCCAGTAACAAAACCACTAATACTTTGAATTCCTTCAGTTGACTGTCATTGTACTAAACAGAGACTTCAGTTTTTTAATGATCCTTTGAGCGATGTCACCAGGAATATCTTAAAGGTCCAACCGTTGTAGCAAATTTGTGGGACGGGCTCTGGACAATGTGCTGTTATAACAGGCGAAGGATGACCATGTCCCTCACTCACTCTGGAGGAGGAGGAATGTTGCACGGGCAAAGTGGCCCAGTCATCATTGTTCAATATATCACCAAAATCTGACCAGCCAACCAGTCAAGATCATGTGGACAATGACAGCATTCCACAATCCTCATATTAAACAAAACCATGCATGTGTTTTTACTAGGGTCCATTTGCCAACTCCTGTGATAATGGAGAATTGGTAAAGAAAGGATTGCAAGCCTGAAACTCTCCAGCAAAGTCAGTTATACTTGACATCTATGTCCAAACTATCAACTTCCAGCATCATTTTCATCAGAATCGATTTGATCAGAACTATGCCAAAATATGGAATCTCCTAGTTGATTATCTGGATCACAAATCAAGAATTTCAACAGTTCATGGCTCAGGCCAAATAAAATTCAGATGATAAAAAGGAGAGCCAACAATATGTTTTTAAAGCCATGAGGGTCATCAATGGGGTCATCAAATGGACAAAATCTCTTTTGTTCACAGGATGGCATTTATCTGAAGGATGATAATTTCACCCGTCAACACAGGAAAGAGCAACTGATCAACTGATCTAAGATGGCAGTGATCAGAAAGGTCTGCTTTGCTGAGTTCTGCATCACACTCAAGCAAAGTGGTACTTTAACCATCCCTCCTCCCCCCACTTAAGCCATTTTAGTAAAATTTGACATTAAAACAGTTTCAGAACCTTTACTAATTCCATTTTGTAGAGTAGAGATGACAAAACATAGAAAAGGATCGAATAAGTCCCAACATGTGGGACACCAGCCACAGACACCGAGTATGACCACAGCTGCGACTCCCTCTGCTGGTTCGTTGGACCAATTACTTACCAGACCTTGGTTGCAGAGTTTAAGAAGCTGCGGGAAGTGATTGAGGCTTCGATTAAAGGAAAGTTCTGAAGTAGGTTGGACCCAATCTCAGCTATGTTTCAGGAACATGAGCAGCAGCTTGAAGGCCTTGGAAAGAGAATGGAGGAGGTCGAACACTGGACCACAGTATGAGAGACCATGATCAATTCCTCAAACGAGTGGATCCAGGCCCTTGAAAAACAGGTCAGTATCTTAACTGAGCGAGTTGACGACCTTGAAAATAGAGGTAGGAGGAAGAACGCCTGTATTGTTGGGCTGCCAGAGGGAGCAGAAGGCAGTCAGCTAGTGAGTTTTTTGAAAGCTGGTTACCACGATTCCTTTGCTTAGAGGCTGAAGTAGGCCGGGTTAAGATCGAGACAGCTCAGAGCTGTGGTGCGGAGGTCAGGTTCAGACCAACTCCCTCGCCTGGTCCTAATGCAATTCCACAGTTATAGGGACAAGCAAAAAGCTCTGGAAGCCTCCAGAACACAAGGAAGGGATCCGCAGGCCTTAATTCATGAGGCTCCAAGATTATGTTTTTCCAGAACTTTTCTGTGGCAGTGGTTCAAAAAAGGAAGCCCTTTGATGATATTAAGAGAAGACTGAGGGACTTTGGATTCAGTATTGTGCAAGGTATCCAGCAGTGCTTCATTTTACTTACAACGTTCATTTGAATCCTCAGAAAAAAAAACCGAAAAACTTTCTGGACTCTTTAAACTAGGTTGGATAGTTTAACTTACATGGACAATAATGCTTTTCCCTTTTCTTAAAGAAAGTGTTGTTGGATTTTTTTCTGATACTAATCAGCATTAATGTATACACAGGAACCTCAATTATCCGGCATTCGATTATCCGAATTTTGGATTATTCGGACAAGATCGCAAGGTCCCGATGCTTGGCTAAACTGTGTTATCCTGCATTTGATTATCCAAACATTTGGATATCCGAACAACATGCTCCCACCCATGTCTTTCAGATAATTAAAGATTCCTCTGTAGTTGGGGAGGAGTGGAGTACTTACTTTTAACTTCTTTGTTAATGTAGCTATTTTCTTTCTTTTGCTCGAGTTTGGGGTGCAGCTCAAGCTGGAAGGGGTGACAATGGCGAGGGGATGTGTAGGCGCCCCTTGTGGGCAATAGGTAAATTCACTCATTGGATGCCTTTGGTACTATTTATTTTGTTTCTTTTTTTGGTTTTTCTGTGTATATTTTCTTCAAAATTTTTAAAATTTATTAGTTGTAGTAGTTTTAGTTTGTGTAGCTTTTAGACTCTATGGGTCTTTTTTCATTGATGCTCAACGATTTCCAAGTCGAGTTCTTCCTCTCAGGAGTTCAAAATGTCGTTGCAGAGGGTTATGGTTAATGGCGCAGTGTACCTGGAACTTTAAGGGCAGCCATTTGCCAGTTGAGAGGAAAAAGGTACTTTCTAGTCTTAAAAAAGAGAGGGTGGACATTGCCTATGGCAGGAGACACACCTTAGTGATAAAGAGCATTTGCAGTGTGGGTTTGATCAGATGCATTTCTCTCTTTTAATACTAGGAGTAGGGGATTGGCCATACTTGTTAGAAAGAATTTAAATTACTAGATGATATTAAAGATGAGCAAGCGCAGTTCGTAATCCTTAAAGTCTTGATATATGGGGAAAGAGTATTATATTTTGAATGTTTATTGTCCTCGGCATACCCCTTAAATTCCTGATAGATATATTTTTCAAACCGAGTATTTTTGCATAGTGGCACATTATTACGGGTGGAGATTTTAACCATCTTATGGATCCCACAGTGGACAGAATGCACAAAGGTCTCTGAATACTCTCTTTGCAGCTGAGAAGGCATATTTTGAGAGACCAACAGTGGCTAAGTCGCAGCAGCTTACAATGCTTCAGTCTACTTTGAATTCCATGCTCACGTAGAAAGAAACTCATTTTTGCGAAACAAAGGTTGTTTGATCATGGTGATAGGCCGGGCAAGTATGTAGTATATCTTGCCAGAGAGAGAAAAAAAAAAAGCCCTCCCTCCATTACCTCAATCAGGGAATGGACTGGAACTCTTATCAGCGATTCTAAAAAGACCAACGCTGCATTTTGGAGATTTTACTCAATCAGATCAGTCCAAAATGTTGTGAGGATGGGTAGGCTAAGATAGAGTCTTTTAAGAACTTGGAACTTCCAGGTGTGACTTCCAAGCAGGCGTCTTTCCTGAAAACTCCTTTAACAGTGCAGCAAGTACAGGAGGCTGTGTAGCTGCTTCAGAGCGGAAAGGTGCCTGGCCCTGATTGTCTTCCGAGTGAATTCCACAAAGAGTTTCTAATTATATTGTCAGGTTGATGCTTAACATATACAGTTACTCATACAGTCACGACCACCTCCCGCCATCCTTGAGGGGCTAATATTTATCTTATTCTTAACAAAGGGAAAAACTCAGAGGACTGTGCTTCCTACAGGCCCATCTCCCTTTTAAATTCCAATTTTAAAATCTTGTCCAAGAATCTTGCACTAAGGTTGGAAATTGTGTTGCTTTCCACAGTTAAAGAGGACCAGACAGGTTTTATAAAGGGCTGCAGATCCTCCAACAATGTCAGGAGGCTACTTAATACAATCCAAGCCTGTCAGCAATAATCTGTGCAGGGATTACTGATCTCCCTGGAGAAGGCATTTGATCGGGTCGAGTGGCCATATCTTTTCTATACTCTGGAATGGTTTGGTCGAGGTGAAGCCTTTATTAGATGGGTACGGGTCCTTTATAGCAATCCTCTAGCCACGGTTCTCATTATGGTGTGAGATCTAATAATTTTCATATAGGTAGGGGCTGTTGGCAAGGTTGTCCTCCCTCCCCATTGCTTTTTACATACCTCTGCCAGCGGATCAATCACCAATCTGTAGGGATCCTTAAAAGAGCTGCCCCAGAAATGAGATCAAAATCACATAAGATCACATTGTATGTGGATTATGTTCTTATTTTTTTGTCGAACCCTGTAGTTTCAGTACCTCATCTGATACAATGTATCAGATCACCAAATCATTTGGTGCCTTTTCAGGCTGAAAGATTAACTTTTCTAAATTGGAGGCTATGCCTATGGGGGATCTTAGAAGGATACCCAACATCAAGGGCAAATCACGATTTCCCTTTAAATGGTCACTTCCACCATCTTGGTTAGGCTGAGTAGACCTCATTAAAATGAATATCCTTCCTTGTTGGTTATACCCTACACAAATGCATCCTTTGATCTTTCAAAGGCAAAACTTCTGGAGACTTAATGGCTGGTTTAGCTCCATTATCTGGCATCATAGGTGGTCCCTGATCGAGCTAGTCAAATTGCAACAACTGCATAGATTTGGGGTGGGGGCGGGGGTGGGGAGTGGACCTCCTGGACATTAGAAGATACCAACTGAGCTCCCTTTTATCTTTTGAGAGTGACTGGGTCTGTGAGGACCCACGTCAATATGGTTAACTATTGAGGCTTCTCAGGTAAAATGCCCCCTTATTAGCCTGCTGTTCTTCGACAAAATGAGGATAGTTATGGAATGTCGTCATAATCCAATAATTATTAATACCATAAAAGTATGGAGCACAATGCAGCAGAGCAAGGGCAATCTATTCAAACCTATCCACCACTATAGTTGGTATGCTGGGTTTTAAGCCAGGGGTGATGGATCCTGGGTTTAAACTCGAAGCAGCTAGGGGCATTTCCCATTTGGGTAATTTATTTGAGGGGGAAAACACTGATGTGCTTTGATCAAATAACTCCTAAGTATGGATTATCTAGTAGAGACCTTTCTCCTTTTTTTCCAAATTAGGGACTTTATTTAAAAAAGGAACTACACCTTTAACCAACTCTTACAGATCATATATTGAGATGAGGGTGCTTTATGTTACAAGCACTCTCTCAGTTGGCGCTCTATCTGTTGGGGCATGGCCCCTCAGATGAGGCTGAGCGGCTTTATGAGGTCTGGGAGAGAGAGGTGGGGTTGAGATCTTCTGAGACATGGGAGGACATTTGTGAAAAACACTAGAAAGATTTTGATCTGTAATAGGAACCATGCCATGCAATTGAAGATCCTTTATAGGACCCATCTAGCCCCAGATCACGCCTCAAAATTTAAGGTGGGAGTATCCTCAGTGTAAAATAAGCATGGATAATCTCAATCATTGTTTGTGGTCATACTGAAGGATTGTGGTAGGAGTAACAGAGGGGGTCTCGGGGCCTAAAGTTAAGGTGAACCCAGTCTCCCTTCTCCTGGGCGGCCCAATTTATCTTCTTTATGCTCATGGGAAAAAAAACATCCTTACTTTCTGTGCAAGGAAAGACGTTCTGAAGTGTTGGGTGCCTGAAAAACCACCGCACCTGTCAGGTTGCCATAAGCTAGTCGTGCAGCATATCCCGCTGGATTTTCTCAACTACAGTGCATCAAAAATAGAATTTTTATATAAATCATAGCAACCCTTTTTGGATTACCTGGATGCAGACTTGTCTTCCACTCTAATTAGATCTTTTGTATAGCCATGAGGATTTGATTTAGTAAATCTATTACCGAGAGGAAGAATTTTGAATAAATGACTGCGCAATAAGATTGAGAGCTATTGTTTTATTATGCGGTGAAGTTTGATTTATTATTCCTATTCGTTTGTTTAATTTGTTGTGGTGTGTATATGCACACATATAGTTTTGTTCTGTCTTTTTTTTCTTTGAGTAGCATTGTTGATTTATTGTAATTTTTTTAAAAAAACCTTTTCCAACAGAAATATCTAGAAAAAGACTGATCAACTGTGAACGCAATATGGCAGCTGACAATTTCTAGGCTACATCTACAAGCTGCAGTAACATCTATGGGTATATTACAATCAGAAAGCTGTAGCAAACAATCAAATGGATGAAAAACAACAAAATCCAAAGTCCTGCATGGTATTCCAGGTAAGTTGGTGGCTTTTTGCTCACATCATTACTAAATGCATTAATCCTGTGCACGAGACAGGAAAAAGAATTCCTTCAAATGCCCAGATTTCACGAATGTCACAATTGTAAAAATCTTCAAGAAAGGAGATAGTTTCCACAGTATGATTTATCAAGGTATTTCCCTCTTAGGAAAAAACCCTGACACTCATTCACCTGAATCACTTACTTCCTGTGAGTGAAGAAATTCTCCCAGAGACAGTATGCTTTAGATTTCCCAGAGGAATCACTGTCGTGGTATGCATTATCTACAAATCTAAGAAAAACGTCAATACCACCACCAGAAACCGTTCGCAGCATTCACCAACCAAAAGCATTTGACTCAGTACATTGTGAGGCTGTGTATATTATGCTCCAAAGACAGGATGTCCAACAAACTTCAACACAATCCTGCAATTGTTTCAATGATGATTTGATTGCATTTGTGCAAGATCTGAAACTTTCAAACCCAGACCAGAATCAGCAAGACTGCAAAATAGCACAGATACCATATGTAATCTGACAGTGGCTATTCTTCAAGGACCAAACGCCCTCTATTGAAAGCATTAGTGAACCCCTTTACTCTGAGTTGTCATAACTAAAATGACCATGTTACTGATGACTTCACTGTTGTTTCCCACTCTGCATTAGACTCAAGCCTTTTTCTATCCTTCTATTCTACTTAGAACAGTGCAGCACAGTATAGGTCGTTCTGCCCTCTATGTTGTGCCAACCTTTTAATCTTATTCTAAGATCAGACTAACCTACATACCCTTCATTGTACCATCATCCACGTGCCTATTCAAGAGTTGCTTAAATGTCCCTTGTGTATGTGGGTGGTGGGTGCGTGAGTGCACTGCCAGCAGTGGTGGTAAAGAACCTACATCTGACATCTCCCCTAAACCTTCCTCCAAACACCTTAAAATTATGCCCCCTCGCGATAGCTATTTCTGCCCTAGGAAAAGTCTCTGGCTATCCACTCTATACCTCTCATCATCTTGTACACCTTTATCAAGTCACTTCTCATCCTTCTTCATTCCAATGAGAAAAGCCATAACACCCTCAAAACTTTCTTCATACGACAAATCTCTGCATCCTCTCTAAAGCTTCCACAACCATTTTAAAATAAGGCGGCCAGAACGGAGCAAAATATTCCAAGTGTGGTCTAACCAGAGCTCTATAGAACTGCAGCATAACCTCATGGGTCTTACAACTCAATCCCCCTGCTAATGAAAGCCAACATACCATAGACCTTCTTGACAACCCTATCAACTTGGGTGGTAACTTTGAGGGATCTATGGACATCATAGAGATATACAGCATGGAAACAGATCCTTCGGTCTGTGCCGACCAGATATCCCAACCCAATCTAGTCCCACCTACCAGCACCCGGCCCATATCCCTCCAAACCCTTCCTATTCATATACCCTTCCAAATTCCTCTTAAATGTTGCAATTGTACCAGCCTCCACCACATCCTCTGGCAGCTCATTCCATACACGTACCACCCTCTGCGTGAAAAAGTTGCTCCTTAGCTCTCTTTTATATCTTTCCCCTCTCACCCTCCAGTTCTGGACTCCCCGACCCCAGGGAAAAGATTTTGTCTATTTATCCTATCCATGCCCCTCTATAAACCTCTATAAAGGTCACCACTCGATGCCAAGATCCCCCTGTTCCTCCACAGTGCCTAGAATCCTGACTTTAACTCTGTATTCTGCATTCAAATTTGACCTTCCAAAATGAATCACTTCACAAGTTTCCATCTGCCACTTATCAGCCCAGTTCTGCATCCTGTCAATGTCTTGTTGCAAACTACAACAGCCCTCTACACTATCTACCAATCCACCAATCTTCATGTCAGCAGCAAAATTACTAACCCACCCTTCCACTTCCTCATCCAAATCATTTATGAAAATCACAAAGAGCAAAGAGCAGAGGTCCCAAAACTGATCCCTGCGGAATACCACTGGTTGCCAAACTCCAGGTGGAATACTTTCAGTATTCTCCTGTGGTCTTCTATGGGCCAGCAAATCTGTATCCAGACAACCAGATTTCCCTGTATCCCGTGCCTCCTTACTTTTTTGAATGAGCCTACCATGGGAAACCTTATCAAATGCCTTCCTAAAATCCATGTATATAGCCGCAGAAACAAAACTTAACTCACATAAAGCCATACAAATGAAGCCCCTGCACTGTACAGGTTCAACGCAACCACTCCCTAAAATCTACTTAGCAGTAATAAATATAACAATACCAACAACATCCACAGACTATGAACAAACAAAATGTCATGGGAAATTACAATGTAAAACTGAAACTGCCTTTTGAATTGAATGACTCCACAGCACCATCTACAGTAATGCATCATTTTATATATGCAGTCAATTTCCAAATTAAAAGGTCATGTTTAAATCAAAAACCCTACCTTATTAATGGCGCAGGATGTCAGTTCTCTTAAGGAACCACTGCTGGTCTTCAAAATCCTGGATAAATCCTCACGGGCTGCCAAGAGGTGTGCCAGTGTTACAGTAGATCCCTGGGACAAAGTGTGCCTTTTTGGTTGATACACCTTTGCCATATTATCTGTATTTGCCTAAAAAGTAAAACTCCATTATTCTTGTTTTAATTCACATATTTTCTTCGCAATAAGGATAGGACTCCTTTCCAGTATATTAACACTAATTGTTCTGTTCAGTGGGAAGGCTGACCAGTTAAACTGGAAACAACTTACATACAATTTCGATAAGAACAACATATTTTATTGATCAGATTTTACAGATGACCATGATATCCCAACCGAGAGGTGTAATTTAAATTGACAGACTGGACCTCAGCAAAGCCTGAATTATTGTTTCTCCATATGTAGAGGTGGACAAAAGACTGAAACTTACAATTCCAAAGGTGCTCCTTGGTGTGGATAAGAAATATACTGAAAAGATTTGAGTAGAGAATGAGAGAGCAGAATCCAAGTCTGGGTAACCACTACATATTTGCAATTGAATAGCAAAGTAAATTTTCCAATTGAAGCAATCGGGGAAAAAAAAAGGATTGACTTTTTCAGGTGGGGTTGTACTACAAATTTTTCAGGATATCAGTATCTACTGAAAGGATCAATGTGGTGTTGAAAACATCCATACACACTAGGTCACCACACAGGAAATGGATTTCAAGGAAGCAGTGAACCTTTTATGACCACGTGGTAACAAGGGCAATTGTAAAATAATGAGAGCGAGATTAAGGAGGCAAAACCAAATACAACCTCAACCCCCTCAGGTATAAAAATCCATGGCACTATTTCAAAGAAATGACTTGAGTTCTGGTCATTTCTCATACATCCAACAAATATTAACAGATGATTCTGGTGATCATTTACTTCGCTGGTATTTGAGAGACCTTGCAACTGCAAAACTGCCTCCTCTATTTATAACAGAAAGGACTATATTTTTAAAATACTTAATAGGCCCCAAGTTCGAAAAGTATTGCCCGATATTCCTGAGGTCAGTAAAAGCATGCGTTGCCGTTGTTATTGGAGGTGATAATGTAGTAGCAAAAATGCAGAGGTGAATTGTCAGCTTGTTGATGGAAGCATTTGAAGAGTGTTCTTGGTCTCATGAATAAGCATGTGTGCAATAAAAGAAAATGCTGTGACTCACTCATACTTTGTCTCAGAATATCATTTAAAGGGATAAAAACCTCAGAAATATGCAGCCAAATGAAGTTAGACAAACCAAATTAGCTTAGAAGATTTTCAATATTTTGTTAAAATGGCATCACGTCGAAGTAGTGTAACCAAGAAATTGTTAAGGAAACAGAATGAGTGGAAACTAAGAGATAAAAGACACTTTAAAAGTTTCTCTGGGTATGTAAAATGATTAATGAAAGTAAACACGAGTGCATTAGGAGTTGTAGAAAACAAAAATTCTCGAAACAGTGGGAAACCCAGGGTCCATGTAAATGAGAAACCTAACAAAGGTGAGTAAAGAACTAGTACAGGTGAAATTAATGGGTCAAAAGGTGAGAAATCCCCTTGATCCAATAGCCTAATTAAAGGGCTTTTATTAAAAAAAATTGCTACAAGAGATAGTGGATGCATTGTTTTTGATCTTCCAGATTTCCCTAAATTCTATATGTTTCCTTGGATTGCAAGGTAACAAACCTTTCAGGACTTGTGGTAGTGTGATGTAATCCAGATTCAAGTCCCACCTGCTCCAGAAACATCTTTGAAAGTTGCCACTCAGGTGGATAGAGCTTGTAAGAAGGTCTATGGTGTATTAGCATTCATTAGCAGAGGGATTGAATTCAAGAGTCGTGAAGTGATGTTGCAGCTGTACAGGACCTTGGTTAGGCCACATTTGGAGTACTGTGTGCAGTTCTGGTCGCCTCACTTTAGGAAAGATGTGGAAGCTTTGGAGAGGGTGCAGAGAAGATTTACCAGGATGTTGCCTGGAATGGAGAATAGGTCGTACGAGGATAGGTTGAGAGTGCTAGGCCTTTTCTGATTGGAACGGCGAAGGATGAGGGGTGACTTGATAGAGGTTTATAAGATGATCAGGGGAGTAGACAGTCAGAAACTCTCCCCCCCGAGTACAACAGAGTGTTACAAGGGGACATAAATTTAAGAGAAGGGTGGAAGGTATAGGGGGGATGTCAGGGGTAGGTTCTTTGCCCAGAGAGTGGTGGGGGCATGGAATGCGCCACCTGTGGGAGTGGCAGAGTCAGAATCATTGGCGACCTTTAAGCGGCAATTGGATAAGTACATGGATGGGTGCTTAAGCTTGGACAAATGCTCAGCACAACATCGTGGGCCGAAGGGGTGTTCTGTGCTGTATTGTTCTATGTTCTATCTCCATAAAATCATGCCATAGATTGATGAGATAATATCAAAAAAAAAGATCTTCAACAAGTAGGGAGAAAGAATATATGCACCTAGAGAAAGGTCAATTAACTGGACTTCATAAGTGTAGGAAGAAAGTCAGATTATTATTAGGAGCGTGTCAGCAGAGTACTTGGGAAAATCATAATACAATTAGACTTAGTTTGTGTGGATTTATAAAAAGGGAAGAGTATTTGACAAATCATTGAGAGCTTTTCTTTTTGGAGGTTGAAGAAGTTTTTTTTTAAAATAGCAAGACCAGGAAATGTATCCCGAGACACCTCAATGCCATTGTATACAAAACACAGTTCACATGGGTACAGCAAGCAATTAGGAAAGCAAATATTATGTTAGTCTTAATTATAAAATGGATTGGACTATCACCACCTGATGTGCTGAATGGAATCCCTTGGTAATATGAAATATTCATTCAACACCAACTTACAATACACATTATATCAAGCAGCAGTGCAAATTCTTAATCTTAGGTGACACTTCACAGAATATTGTTTGCAACCCTTTAATCATCTTGGGCAGACAACTCACCAGTATCCAGATGATTAGTCAATATCTCATCACTGCAATGTGTAAAATGCATTGCAGGATAATGATAGCACTTAGGGAAATAGCAGAGGCAGAACGCAACAAACAATGAGAGGAATGCATTTGCCCACAGTCTCGCACATTGTTGTCGTTACACAGAATAGTAGGAGAATAATTTTAAAAAAGGAGAAAGGAATATGATAAAGACACACACTGCTTGACTACATATCTTCAAAACCTGACCTGCGTGCTCTTTTCCAGAGTGGCCTACTAAGCCAGTCACTCTCACTGGGGAAACATGAAGCCAGAGAATAACTCCTCCCTCCAAATTTTCCTACCCCATCCAATGTTAGGAATCATGGATTTTGCCTAAAACTTTAGACTGGTCCTGAGATTCCAGTAAAAGGTTGAAACTAAACATCAGAAACACAACTTAAATTCAGTTTCAAAGTAAGCGTCAACACGCATATATTTATAACTTAGTCAGAAGGCAACAATAATAAATTAACCACTCAAATGATAAAATCTTAAAATTTCTTTGCTTTATTTTAACACATTCACTGCCAAGCATTTATTTCATACTTCGATGTTGCTTCAAATCACAGTTTGTTCCTCAGTGCACAGAGTTCCTAAGTTTTTAAAGTCAGAATACAGAGTTTGGGAGGTACAAAAGCAATTTGAAGATAAATTTTATTCTGTATCTTTAGACCCTTACCTTGGCTTTGTCTGACCACCCAAATGACTGGATAGTCACATCTAAACGTTTGATTAACATTCTTCTGCGCACTTCATATTCATTTGTGAGAGCATCATTTATTGCCATGAGCTTTTCCTAGGCAGAAAGAAGGTGGTTACTATCTACTGAGAAACAAATCAAGTTTTATAAAATATCAGTGCACCAGCTGCAAGTTCCAACTTCAGCTCAGCTGAGCTCTTAATCTATCCAAACAGTGATCAAAATTGATTATCAGTTGGCTTTTGTTAAAAACAATGCATGTGATCCTGCCACAATTGCATTTAATAACTATCCTCCGCCCTCAGAAGATGGTCAGTGTTCTTCTTGAACAGCTGCAGTTCTTGTGATGGTACTGTCCCAAAAGGTGTTCTTAAATGGAATTACTTAAAGCTTACAATACATTTAAAATCAAATATTGCACGCAAGTTATTATAAAATATCTTAAAAATAAATCCCAAGGCCTTTACAGATGAGGAAAGACATTCGATCTACTAGAAAGATATTCCATCTTAACATTTTCTATACCATACAATCTTTTAAGTTAGCTCAGTTGGTTAGATGGCTAGCATGTGGTTGATGAAAACAGCAGCAGCATTGGTTCTATTCCTGTTCTGGCTAAATTCCAGACATGTCATTACTGGGCAAGTCAGACTCTGGACTGAAATCTGGTTTGATAGATCAGTTTTCTAAATAAAAAAAAAGTGGCAGTCTTGCATTGAAATATAAGCATGCAATGTTGCAGATTTGGCATCATCATTAAAACAGAAGCTTACTACACAAAAGGAATCCAGCTAAAATAGAAATAAATTCTGCACATATTCCACACTCCAGACTAGATTGTATGCTCTTGCTGATCATTTTGAACACTATTACCAAAATAAAGATTTAAATGATTTACAATTATTTGTGGAAAAGCAGCAACAAAAATAGAATTCAAAGCACCATTGAAAAAAAAAGACACAATGTAATTAAAAGATAGGGAATTAAGAAGATGCAACAGAATCAATAAATAGCACAGATCACAAAAAGGGGTCAAATACAGAACAAAGAATATAACGGCTTCCATTGGCTAGATCAGTTTTAGACTCAAAGCTGCCACTGACCATTACTTTGAGATACCATATACAGGTGCTATAATGGATATCTGTTGCAGTAAAAAAGAGAAAATAACTTTTCAATGTAGGGAGTGATTAAGATCTGGTATACAACTGCTTGAGTACACACTGGAATGAGATTAGTAATGGAAAAATGCTGTTATTTGAAAAAAGGCACAATCTGGAACATTCTGGGGAGAAGGCAGGGAAATGGAACAAAATGACACACTCATTTGGAGAGCTGGTGCAGACATGATGGGCTGAATAGCCTCCTGTCAGTGCAATACTTTTGAGATCCTAAACAAATATCATGGGTACAATAGGTTAGGTGAATTCAAATATAAAATGACCAAAGGAGTGTTATGAAGGTGCAAAGAGTACTGTACCTTTAAGAGCATTGAAGGACTTAGCAAAGACACAGAGTGCTGGAGAATTTACAATGTAACATTTGGTCGAGCAGCTAGCAGTACCTGGACTGCTATGTGAAAAAAAAACAATTCAAATTTGACAATCTTAAATTATGCCCCATACTCCAATCAAGTTTGAATTTGGTATTTTGACAATATTAAAACCAGTGAAATGATTCGATGCTTTGAGGTATAAGACCGGGAAAAATTGACCTGTTGGAAGAGAACTGCCAAAAGACCAGCAGATGTAGGCTACTAGTAAGAACTTTGAGAGGAACCTGCCTGGAGAAGGAGTTTGCACAGGAAAAATAGATTGCCAGTAGCAGTGGTGGACTCTCCCTCTTTATGGGCATTTAAGCGGGCATTGGATAGGTATATGGAGGATAGTGGGTTAATATAGGTTAGGTGGGCTTGGATCAGCGCAACATCGAGGGCCAAAGGGCCTGTACTGCGCTGTATTCTTCTATCTATCTATCTATCTACTCTCCAGGTCGGTGTCAATCTACACCGAAGATTCAACAGCTGGCTGGTTCTGATATGTGAATTTTTCTGTAAATCTTAAAATCGGGGGTTTTAATCAGATCAGTACTGTAGAGGGGAAGGTAAAAGATAGGTTTAGATAAATGAGTTGTAAATAGTTAGCTATTCTCTGTTAGACTTAAAAACTAAAAAGTTGTTAATTTTACTTTAAATAGTGACTTTTGGGATAGTTCTTTGCCTCTCGAATTTTAACAGATTACAGCATGGGTTAAATCATTTCTATGTTGTAGGTTTAAATTAGCAGGGGAGGGGAGGTTTAACCATATGTTAAACAGGAGACCGTGTAAATCTAATTTTTAAAAATCATTTTGATTTCAATACTTGTAAAAAAACAGTTGATTCAGCCTATAATATACAATTGGATTGGAGACAAGAAACCAAAATAAAAAGAGAAGAGCAATGTTTATGGTAATAACTGTGGATTTTTTTTCTCTTGTACAATACTGGGCTCAGTAGTTAAACAACTGTAAATAAAGTATCATAACTTTAGCAAAAATCCTTACAGAAGGTTCATTTTGAAGCCAATATAAAACGCTCATTGTTCTAGCAGGAGTGCAGTGAAGATTAATGTCAGATGTTGCATGTAAGCTTGGCAGAGAAATCAAATCTAGAGTGCTAAAAAAAATTGCTTCACCTTGTTTCAACACATGCTTTTATATTACTTTGAACTGAATCTCAGAACAGTTATGGTACAGAAGGCAGCCATTTGGCCCATCATGTCTGCCCCAGCTCTCCAAATAAGCATCTTGACTTAGTTCCCATAATCCTGCCTTCCCAGTAATCTGCACATTATAAATAATAATCTAACGAGTCTCAATTAAACCTGCTTTCATCACACTTCCAGATATTCCAGGCACTAACAACTCTATGTGAAAAAGTTTCTGTTCAGATCACATTTACTTGCTTTGCAAATCACTTAATCTGTGCCCTCTTGTTCTTGATCCATCTTAGAGTAGAAACAGTTGTTCCCCATCTGCTCTGTCCAGATCTCATGATTTTGAAAACTTAAAACAAATATCCAGTCAAAGAAAAACAGTTCCAACTTCTCAAGATTCATGTTCATAACTGCAATTTCACATCCTGGGACCATTTTTATAAACTTCAACACTCTGTCCAACATATTCACATTTGAAGTGCGATGCCTAGAACTGTGCACAATACTCCAGCTGTAATCTAAATAATTCTGTGCAAGATAAAGCACAAAACCCCTGCTCTTGTAAAACCGAAATCCTGGAGATCAGAAATAAAAACTTGTCAGAGAAACTTAGCATGTCTGGCAGCATTGGTGGAGGGAAACAAATAATAGTTTGCGTTCAATGACAATTCTTGGCAACAAAACAGTTCTGAAGAATAGTCACTGGATTAGAAATGTTAACTCTTTCTCCCTGTTCTAGTGTGCCACTATTAAATTCTGGTATACTGTATATTTCATAAACCAATCTCTCCACTGGCCCTGCACCTTTAATGACTTATGTATATATACACCCAGGCCTCTTCTTGCACACCCTTTAAAGTCTTGCCATTACCTTACTGGACTTCACATAATACCTACTCCCTGTCCATTCCACCAACTTGCTAATGTCCTTTTGAAGTTCAACATTGTCCTCCTCAAGGCATCCAAGTTTTGTAATTTCTGCAAATGTTGAAAAATTGACCCTCTCCTCTAAAACTGAGATCATTAATATAAATTAATGAAACCAGTCCCAATAAAGATCTCAGCGAAATACCACTAAAAACATTTCTTCAGCTTGAAAAACTATTCATCAACCATTACTCCGTTTCCAAGCACATGGCCAGTTTTGTATCTAATCGCTACTGTCCCCTTTATTTCATGAGCTATGAACTGTGAACTGATCTATATTGATATGACAGCAGATCAGATGTGGAAATTGGCATATAATACTGAAGACAGATAAAGCAGAAAATAATAGCCTGGATTGCATTTGATTTGTGGTTTGGTTCCACTTTAGAATAAGTGGAAATGCATCTTTGGGTAACTTGCGCCCAGTTCTGTTATAGGAAGGATCTACTCTACTGATGAGTGAACAAGTAAGTTCCAACAAAACACAGGTTTGAAATGTAGAATACAAAATTAAGTCCACCTATAACTGGTACAGACCATTCCTTCTCTCAGCACATGATTCAAGGTCACCATCCTGTCACTGTAAATGCCATTCTCTCATTACACTACATATTATCCCTCCACCAACTCAAGTAGGATTTTTTTTTCTGAAGTACTTCAAAAAGTTTAATTAGTTTAAAACAATTTACAATTCTGTTTCTCCACCAAGTCCAAATTTCACAGTTCCAATTCTTTGTGGAGTTTGCTCAGCTCTCCTATGTTCTGTTCTTCATCTTGTCATTGTTGTTAAACTGCCATGGACTTCAAATCAGTTCTTTAATTCCATTACTACACTGAGACAGTTAATGGAATCTTCTTATCGTAGAACTCAAAATACTCAAACTCATCTAAAAATCTCTAAATTTCATAAGAGCGCTTTTTTGATTCTCCTAAACATTTGAACAAGATGGGATCATGGCTCTCCTGTTAATCTGTTAGGAATGAGCCTTCAAACGTTTCTAATTTTAGCACACTTCACAACTATGAGGTATCCTGCAGTTTCTCAGAAGCTAATACATTTTGTTATGGCTGATAAAAATACTTCCACTTCTGAAATTAGCAGCAAGTCTGGAGTAACTGCTTGATCAGCCATATCTCTTATGCCTATGAGATATGCAGGAGCTGCAGGAATTCTGATTCATCGTCCTATTGTAGACTTCATCTTTATTTTCAGAAAGAAAAAGTTGAACACATGTGCGTGCACACACATTCATATGGGGGAAAAGCAGCGGACACTCGTTGTGGCAAAATACACTGTAACAAATGTTCCCACTAAGCTACACAGCAGCCAGGAAGCTTCACAGGTGCTGATCAGGGTGCCGAACAGAGCTTCTCTCTGGAAGCTGCTGTCATACAGGGACTTCTGAGATTCACTCAGTGACAGGAAAACGAGGAGGGAATAAAATCAGAAATTGCTGGAAAAACTCAGGTCTGACAACTCTGTTTTCTCTCAAAGAAGCTAACTTTTTGGGTTAAGTGACCCTTCTTCAGAACTGGTTGTAGCTAGGATAAATGTCGATATATACTGAAGATGGGATGGAGCAAATGATAGGTGGATATACAGAGACAGAAAAGCAGTTTGAAAGACAAAAGGAATGCATAAAGGTCAGCCTTGGAGAATGAATAGTTGCTAATGGGTACCACTAGTAGCTGTGTTGTTTTTTGTAGTAGCCCATGTCTGGTGTGCACTGGAACATATAAAATATGTATATGTTTTTGCATAAAATATGTAAATCAGCCTGTACACTAACACAAGATAAATGCAACCCATACAAAGGACAGTGTGTGAAATATGGCCTACTAAAGCTTAGGTAATAATGGTAAGCCCTTCTAGGAACTCAGCCACTAGTGGTACCCATTAACAACTATTCATTCTCCCAGGCTGACATTTACCCATTCTATTCATCTTCCTTCTAGGAAATTTAAGATGGCAGAAGGCTTCTAAACAGAGGAGAAAATGTATGCAGAGGAACCGCGATTATTCAAATACCAATTATCCGAAAACCGGATTATCCGAAGGAGATCTCGAGGTCCCGATAGAAACATTACATCAAAGATGTGCTTTCAACAGTGATCGCGTCTTTCGTTTACAATGATTAAACAGGCACAGTCTCCAAATGACTGACCTCCTGCCCTCTCTTTCACCCCACACATTCCCTGGAGTTCTACAGAGGGGTTTACCCTAAACCACAACACACCTTCCCCAGATAATCTCTCCAACACTGTCCTGTACAGGGCAAACATGGAACCTGTCAAAAGGTTGCAAGAAAAAGTTGTGTGTAGGGCTGTGGCAGTGTTCGCGCGCTATTTGGAGACTTACCCCACAAAGGCAGCTGCAGCTTCAGCAGCAATCTTGTTGTTGGTGTACAGTGTGTCTACCCCAGAGGGTGTTGATGGAGTTGGGGCTGGATCTCACGTGCTGTACGCTACTGCAGTCTCCTGAGCGGGGAGCAGACTTTAAAAAAACTCCAAGCCCCAGAGGAAAGGCATTTAAATCAATTAACCGAATTAACGATTATCCGAACAGAATAGTGCCCGACCACCTTGTTCGGATAATCGAGGTTCCCCTACAAACTTAAGTTCTTTCATTCAGAAACTCTACTACTGCATGTGTACAATTATTTATAAGAGGCCATAACAAAAACTATACATCTGAATGCATGGACACATTCACGTGTCAGTTTTATTCAGTGTAACATGCTCAACTTACTGCCAGACATTTGTAGATTGAATGCCTACTCTATGCAAAATCTAAGCCAACACTTCCATGCATTATGAGTGACACATTATTGGAAGTATCTCTCACATTAAGTTAACCAAGACCTGTCTTCCACGTCAGGGGGTTGTTAATAATGTTATAGCCACTTTTTAAAATCAAATAAAAGAGCAAGAATAAAGACCATCCGGAATAAGGCAGGTGAAATTGCAGCATGGGTTGGTACCTGGGACTTGGATGTTGTGGCAATTTCGGACACATGGATAGAGCAGGGACAGGAATGGTTGTTGCAGATTATGGAATTTAGATGTTACAGTAAGAACGAGAAGATGGTAAAAGAGGGGGAGGTGCGACATGGCATTGTTAGTCAAGGACAGCATTACAGTGGCAGAAAGGATGCATGAGGACTGGTCTACTGAGGTTAGTTAGAAACAGGAAAGGAGAGGTCACCCTGTTGGGAGTTTGCAAAGGCCTCCAAATAGTTCGAGATGTAGAGGAAAGGAAAACCCTAAAGCTTTCTACATGTATATCAGGAAAAAAAAAATTAGAGAAAGATTAAATCAATTATAGTGGCGGGAAATAGTGCGTGGAGTCCGAGGGAAGGGTTAAATGAATACTTTCCGTCAGTATTTACAATGAAAAAGAATGTTGTCAAGGAGAATACGGATATACAGGCCACTAGACTAGACTGGATTGACGTTCGCAGGGAGGTGGTGTCAGCAACTGGGGAAAGTGTGAAAATAGATAAATCCTCTGGGCGAGATGGGACTTATCCTAGGATTCTCTGGGAAGCCAGGGAGAAAATTGCAGACCTTTGGCTTTGATCTTTACGTCATCATTGCCGAAATAAATAGTGCCAGAAGACTGGAGGGTAGCAAATGCCATCCCCTTTTTAAAGGAGGGGAGTCGAGACAACCCTGGTAATTGTAGACCAGTGAGTCTTATTTTGATGTGGGTAAAGTGTTAGAAAAGGTTATAAGAGATAGGATTTATAATTGAGAGAGGAATAAGTTGATTAAAGATAATCAACAGTTTTGTGAAGGATAGGTCGTGCCTCACAAACCTTATTGAGTTCTTTGAGATGGTGACCAAACAGATGGATGATGGGTGTATATGGATTTCAGTAAGGCGTTTGATAAGGTTCCCCACTGTAGGCTATTACACAAAATATGGAGGCATGGGAGGGGGTGATTTCGCGATTTGAATCAGAAATTGGCTAGGTGTAAACCGACAGATGGTGGTGGTTGATGGAAAATGTTCATTCTGGAGTTCAGCTGCTAGTGGTGTACTGCAAGGATGTGCTTTGGGGCCACTGCTGTTTGTCATTTTCATAAATGATCTGCATGAAAGCATAGAAGGATGGGTTAGTAAACTTGAGGATGATACAAATGTCGGTGGAGTTGTGCTGAAGGATGTTGCAGGTTACAGAGGGACATAGATAAGCTGCAGAGCTGGGCTGAGAGGTGGCAAATGGAGCTAATGTGGAAAAGTCTGAGGTGATTCACTTTGGATGGAGCAAGAGAAATATAGAGTGCTGGGCTAATGTTAAGATTCTAGGTAGTGTAGATGAGCAGAGAGATCGCAGTGTGCATGTACATAGATCCCTGAAAGAAGCCACCCAGGTTGATAGGGTTGTTAAGGCATACACTGTGATAGCTTTTATTAATAGAGGATTTGAGTTTTGGAACCATGAAATCATGCTGCAGCTGTACAAAACTCGAGTACGGCTGCACTTGTAATATTGCATATGCCTCTGGTCACTGCATCATAGGAAGGATGTGGAAGCTTTGGAAAGGGTTCAGAGGAGATTTACTAGGATATTGCCTAGTAAAGGGAATGTATGGAGGGACGGTCTTATGGAGGAAAGGCTGTTTTCCTTACGTGAGGGTTGATAGGTGACTTAATTGAGACATAAGATAATCAGAAGGCTGGATAGGGTGCACTGTGAGAGCCATTTTCCCCTATCATGAGGGGACATAGCTTTAAATTGAGGGGTGATAGACATAGATCAGATGTCAGAGGTAGTTCTTTACTCAGTACTAGGAGCGTGGAATGCACTGCCTGCAACAGTAGTAGACTTGCCAACTTTAAGGGCATTTAAATAGTCATTGGATAAACATGGATGAAAATGGAATAGTGTAGAATAGGCTTTAGATTTACCTGTGGAACCAACACACAGCCACCACCGAAGGGCCTGTACTACGCTGTAATGTTCTATATTCTATTAGGCGTCTCTCCTGATATCCAGTCAGGATGAATCGATCAATCACAACCACCAAAAGCAGATTCATTGCTCAATGTTAATCACATTTGTGGAACTTCACTGTACACAATTTGGCTTTTGAGATATAGCTGTGCAGAATGCATCTGGTTGGCTATAAAACAGTTTCAAATACCCTGAGAATGTGAAAAGCACTAGAATCTGTATTATTATTTCTCCTTTTTTAGTTCAACCATGAAAGACAGTTTGCCATGTGCAGTAATCTTAAAATAACCAAACTTCCAGTGTCAGAAGTGTGTGGTATCGCAGGATATAACTGTCCCTGCATATTAAGTCAAACTTGACACTCTGACCTGTTTGCGCTGAACCCTGAATGCTTAATTAAGTGTTGCTGAATTTTAAAAAGGCATAAACTGAGGCTGTATTGTCATACCGGCTTATTGGCAACTTGAAGATAAAACCTTCAATACATAAGTGGTGGCACTTGCCACGCAACTGTGATCTATTTGGAGGTTAAACAAATCTCAAAGCTTTATGCAAAGAGGACAGTTAACACCATCAAGTGGTGCACTAAACATTCCTTCCTGAAATATCACCATCAAAAACCACATTTAAAAAGATCATTTATCTCATTGTTGATTCAAAGATATTCTGCATACAAGGTAGATACACAATGTTTACCTACACAATAGCTACAACAGTTTATTGAGGAATCTGTCTCTTACCCAGTGGTCAGGGGTTAATGTTAGCTTTAGCAAGGGCTCTCCCATGTGTTTTTCGGGAACCTTGGAAGTGATATTTTTCACCTAGAAGAACGGGATATATTCAGAAGTGGTTCAAGTGGAGCAAATACGCATTACAACGCGAGAATGACAAGCTGTAGCACCAACCTTTTCCTCCAGAATCTTAAATAAATGTGCATCAGCAGCACCAGATACAGGGCAGGGCACACTCAACGTTGCACAAATAGATCTAATTTCTTGCCGAACTTCTTCATTGCCTTCAGTTTTAGACACTGGAGGAGATTTAGAGTGAAGGATCCTAGCAGTTTGAAGCTCAGATGATAAGTATACTGGGAAACAAACAAATACAACAAAATTTTGTTTATCTGTATATGTTAAACATATACGTAGTTAAACTTAAAAACACATTGGGTAAAGGAAATTAGCTTTATTTATAATCCAATTATTTGCATTTATCAATCATTTTATACATTAAAGTTACAAAGACCTTATTAGATAAGGCTGGCCAATCTTTCTACAGGAGACAAACGGCTCCAAAAAATTCTGTTCATTGTCACAATTATATTTCCAGCACAATAAAACGTCTACCTTTAGCAGAGGAGAGCATAGTTTAAAAAAAAGCATCATGCTAAAATAATTGAAAAAGCAATTCTAAGCAATGTTTACTTCAAAATCTGTTTTAAAGGATGGTCATTGAACCTGAAACATTAACTTTGCTTACTCTACACAGATGGCACCAGACATGTTGTTCCTCCAACAATTTGTTTTCTTTTTAGACTTTCAGAATCTGCAGTTCTTTAATTTATTCAGACCTAGTTGCTTTTGAACTAAGCATTTACAGAGGAACCTTGATTATCCGAACATTAATTATCCAAATACCGCATTATCTGAAGGAGATCTAGAGGTCCTAATAGAAACATTACATCAAAGACGTAATTCCAACACTGATTGCGCCTTTTGTTTACGGTGATTAAAAGTGAACTTGGGAGGGATCCAAGATGGCGGCGACCCAGTAAGACTGAGTCTATAGTGCTCCTCCCAAGACTTGGGCACAGTGGGTCACCTACCCCCTACCAAGCTCACCAAATCATTTATAAATCATTTATAATAGTTTAGTAACTCAATTAGTTGTGTAATATTACATTTAAGCAACTTAATCCTAAGTTAAAATGACTAAAGGGAAGGGAGCCCGCAGCTCTCAGCAAGCAGGAACCCCTCCTCCACACTCTCCAGCTGCAGCAGAGGCGTCCACAGCCGCCCCGGGGGACTTACCTACAGTAGCAAGTCTTGCAGAAATGCTTTCCAAGCTTGACTCGAAGATCGATGCCTTCATCGTCGAATCCATAAATCGTTGGGAGTCGCTCTCGGCCGCGCTGCAGAAGCACGACCGTGAAATTGAAGAAATTCAACGCTGAGTCGGAGGGGCAGAGCTAAAGGCCGCGACCTCCGAAAATACCGCTCAATCGGCCGTGGATCAGGTCCGGACTCTCGAGCAGCGAGTCCGGACCTTGGAAAATCATATTGACGACCTCGATAATCGAGGTCGTCGAAAAAATATTCGTTTGCTGGGCCTTCCCGAACGGGAAGAGGAAGGCCAGCTTACAGCATTCCTGGAGCAGTGGCTGCCACAACTTTTAAATCTGCAAGCTGGATCAGGCCAGGTAAGGGTGGAATGGGCCTACTGGATAGCAATACGCGGGCCCGGCTCGAACCAGCGCCCACGCCCGGTCCTGTTCCGGCTGCAGAGCTACAGGGAGAGGCAGATACTCCTAGAAGCCTCTAGAAATCTCGGAAAAGACCCCCAAGCTATGATCTACAAAGGATCCAAGATCATGCTATTTCAGGACTTTTCCCCGGCTCTGGTTCGAAAGAGGAAGGCATTCGACGAGGCGAAGAAGCGTTTAAGGGACTTAAATGTTCAGTACTCCTTACGCTACCCAGCGATGTTACGCTTTAACCATGAAGGATCCGTATATAACTTTGGATCACCAGAAAAGGCCAAGGAATTCTTGGACTCTCTTAGATAAACTGTAGGACATAATGGATGTTGGTCTGCCTTCCCCCCCCCCCCCCACTTTGGTTTATATCCCCTCCCTTTTTTTTTCTTACCTTACTGCTTAATATTATCATGGGGGGTGGGGAGAGGGATTTGATTTTCTCCCCCCCCCCTTGGAGTTGTTTTCTGTTATTATTTTATGTATATATGAGGGATGTATGTATATATGTGTGTGTGTATGTATGTATATATATATCTATGTGTATGTGTATGTATATATATGTATATATATATATATATATATATAAGCTGGGGGATTTGGTTAATGTTGGTGGGGGGAGGTGGTTACCTTATTCGATTTTACCTCTGTCTTTAGGAGCGGGGTTGTTTTTCCCTTCGTTATTTTGTATTATCATATTTGATTATTATTTGTTGAACTGGTAATTTTATAGTTATATGTTTATATATGGTATTAACATTACCAAATATACCCAGGTGTTGGTAGGGGTGGGGGTGGGGTGCTCACTGTTAACTCTAGCTTTGTATTATATTTGAATTTTTCTCATTTTATTGAGGAGTGCCTGGGTCAAGGGTGGGGCATTGGTTGGGAGAGGATATGAGGGATTTTTGGAGAGGAAATGACGCCCCCTGGGAACAAGGGGGAAAGTCTCCACTTAGATACGTTTTATATTTTTTTTATTTAGAAATAGTTTTTTACTGTATTGTTGTGGGTGTATTAAAGAGGCTTTATTTTTGTAAATTTTACATGTTCCATGCTCGGGATGTTCTGGATAGGGTTCCCCCTCCCGAGGGGTCTCGGATTGGCCCAGAGGATTATGGTTGATCAGTCGGTTAAGTGGTGCACCTGGAATGTCAAGGGGAGTAATTCGCCACTCGAAAGGAAGAAAATATTATCAAATCTTAAGAAGGAAAGAGTTGATATAGCTCTCCTACAGGAGACACACCTGTCAGATAAAGAACACTTGAAATTACGACAGGGCGGATCAGGCCTTTTTTTCTTCTTTTAGCTCAAAAAGCAGGGGAGTTGTTATTCTTGTTCGGAAGAATTTCCCTTTCAAAATCCTAAAGCAGATAAAAGACGAATCTGGACGATATATCTTGATTAAAGCCCTCATAAATGGAGAGGAATATGGGATTTTAAATTTGTACTGCCCCCCGGCACACCCCTTTAAATTTATAACGGAAGCCTTTTCAAAATTGATGGCTTTTGATAGGGGGAGACTTTAATTGTATTATGGATCCAGAAATAGACAGGATTCCCAAGAGTACTGCAGGAGTATCTCCCAGATCTAGACAATTGATGGATCTGAACAAAGAATTAGGATTAGTAGATGTATGGAGATGTCTTCATCCACAGGGTAGAGATTTTTCTTTCTACTCTAATCCACATAAATGTCATACCAGAATTGATATGTTTTTTGCCCCCTCGATTTTTTTAAATTCCATATCATCCTGTAAAATAGGTAATTTAGCAATTTCTGACCACGCTGCTGTATATATGGAAACTAAGGCGAGGAACAGTGGGACATCCCCTCGGCATTGGCGTATGGACCCCTTCTTAATGAAAGATAGTAAATTTGTAAAGTACTTCTCTCAAGAATTTAAAACTTTTTTAGAAATTAATTCAGGTACAGCTAGCAACCCGTCAATGATGTGGGAGACCATCAAAGCTTACACGCGAGGCTTGATCATTTCCTACTCAGCGACCCAGAAGAAATTAAAGGGAGATCAACAGCGTCTGCTTGAAGGCCGTTTAAAAGCGGCTGAAACAGCATACACTGATAGACCTTCTATTATTAAATTGCAAAGGATTACAGCTCTTAGGACAGCTCTAAATACTACACTTACTCAAATGGCTAAGAGGGAAATATTATTTGCAAAGCAAAGGTTATATGAATATGGCGACAAACCGGGTAGATACTTAGCATTTCTTGCAAAGAAAAAAAAGGCCCCTCAGACTATTATGTCTATCAAGGAAAGTACGGGTATTTTGACTCATGATCATAAAAAGATTAATGCGACCTTTAGAGAATTCTATTCTGAGTTATATAAATCACAGGATTGTGAAGATAGGACGAAGAGGATGCAGTCATTTTTTAAAAATTTGACTTTTCCAGACCTAACTCCGGAACAAGTATCGGTCCTAAATGCTCCTCTTACACCCCAAGAAATAGTTGATGCAATTAGGTACCTTCAAAATGGTAAGGCGCCGGGCCCAGATGGCTTTCAAGCTGAATTCTATAAAGAATTTACAGAAATACTGGTTGGTCCACTTATGGACATGTATAACTATGCATACAGTCAGGGCTGTCTCCCGCCTTCGCTGAAAGAGGCAAATATCTCTCTTATCCTTAAAAAAGGAAAGGACCCAGAAGATTGTACATCATACAGACCAATATCCTTGCTAAATGTAGATTTTAAAATCCTCTCTAAAACGTTAGCACTGAGATTAGAAAGGATACTGCCACATATTATAAAGGAGGATCAGACGGGGTTTATTAAGGGCCGTAGATCATCCAATAATGTTAGAAGGGCTCTGAATATGATTCAAGCTTGTCATCAGGGAAAGATACCAGGAGTAGTGGTTTCATTAGACGCGGAAAAGGCATTTGATAGGTCGAATGGTCATATTTGTTTTACACATTGGAGAGGTTTGGTGTTGGACAGGTGTTTACCAAATGGATCTCAACATTGTATAGTGATCCCAAAGCAGTTGTGGTTACCAATGGATTAGGCTCGGATAGCTTCAGTGTGGGTAGGGGCTGCCGTCAGGGATGTCCCCTCTCGCCATTGTTATTCACGCTAATAATTGAACCACTAGCAGAAGCTATACGAGCTGATCCTAATATAGTGGCCCCAAGGATTGGTACAGGTAAACATAAAATTACCCTTTATGCAGATGATGTTCTTCTATTCCTCAGTAACCCTTTGATGTTCATACCTCGCTTAATCCAAGTTATTAATACATTTAGTGCATTCTCAGGCTATAAAATTAATTTTTCAAAATCGGAGGCTATGCCAATGGGTGGCCTTGCTGTGATACCCCGCTTAGCGGACGGTTCCCTTTTTCCCTTTCGCTGGTCCCTGGAGGGTTTTTTATATTTAGGCATTTTTATTACTCCAGTATTTGGTCAGTTGTATAAGGCTAATTTTGTGTATTTATTGGAAAGGATAAAGGCAGGACCTCCAGCGATGGGGAGACCTGCCAATTTCCTGGTTGGGTAGAATAGCATTAATCAAAATGAATATCCTGCCCCGTCTCCTATATCCTATGAGAATGCTTCCGGTGATGCTGCCGAGGACGGCTTTATGTAAATTATACGGCTGGCTGAGTTCCTTTATCTGGAATCATAGGCGGCCCCTCATTAAGCTGAAGAAGCTACAGCTTCCACAGGCAAGGGGTGGATTGGACTTCCCAGATTTTAGGAAATATCAATTAAGTTTCCTATTACGTTACATAGCTGATTGGGTCTTGTCTGATCCACAATCAATCTGGTTGGACATCGAGGCTTCTCAAGTAAAATACCCACTTATTAACCTTTTATTCTCAGACAAGAGAAAAATCATTACAGATCACAGTAAAAACCCTATAATACTGAATACAATCAAGGCTTGGAATATAATGCGGCAAAATGAGGGTAATTCACATAAAACATCCCCCTATGCACCGATAGTGGGAGCATGGGGATTCCAACCGGGGTTAACAGATGCCACTTTTAAACTCTGGAGATGCAGGGGTATCTCATGTCTCGGGGATTTATTTAAAGATGGGGTCCTGATGTCTTTCGGACAGCTGCGTCAGAAATTCGGATTACCCAATGGAGACCTCTTTCGATACTTCCAAATTCGAGATTATATACAGAAGAAGACTACGTTATTAGATAGTCTTTATAAATCCGATAGAGAATGTAGTGTCCTACGAGCAGTGGGGGTATCTTCCGTCAGTAATATTTATCATTTACTACATGATGAAGTATCGGGAGATATGGATAATCTGCTTAAAACATGGGATCAGGATCTGGGACTAGAAATCTCCACAGAAACGTGGAATGATATCTGGGAAAATGCTAGAAGAATTACTATTTGTAACAGAACCCAGGCTATCCAGCTGAAGATTCTTCATAGGGCCCATATAGCACCGGTTCGATTGGCAAAATTTAAGGCAGGAGCATCTCCAATGTGTCCTAAATGCAAAATAGAGGTGGGCACTCTTGTACATTGCTTATGGACCTGTCATAAGATCCGTAGATATTGGACTAAAGTAGCAAGTACCCTGACAGAAATTTTAGGAACGGAAATAAAAGTGGACCCCGTATCTCTCCTCTTGGGCTTTTCGAACTTTCCCTCCCTGGACACATACGGGAAGAGACTATTTTCTATTCTTTCTTTCTGTGCAAGGAAAAATATTTTGATGAACTGGGTGGCGGAGGGCCCCCCTGGACTTTCAAATTGGCACAGACTAATTATGGAATGTATTCCCCTTGACTTCCTTACAAATATGGTGCACCGAAAGACCGAATTATTTTATAAAATATGGCAGCCCTTTTTGAATTACATAAATACAGATATTTCGGCTATCCTAACAAGGGCTTTTATTTAATTGAGATTACAAACCTGGCTGGTCCGCGGCCCCTCGGGGGAGGAATCCCGCACGAATACGGGTTTTATCATATCTGATGCTAACACATCCCGAGCATGTAAGAGACTTAAATATACACCCTGGTTAGTTGTAGGTTAGATTAGTAGATAGTTGAGTTTTGTTTGTTTTTTTTTCTTTTCGGTTTTTTTTGTTGTTTTGTTTTTTTTTTGTTTTTTTTTGTCAAATTTTGGCTATTGTATATTTGAGCTAATTGTATATCAATGTTTATATCTGAGAGTTTTGTTTATTTTTGTAAACTTGTAAAAATGTTAAATTTCTAATAAAAATATCTATTAAAAAAAAGTGAACTTGGCTTACTGAAATGCTGTCGAGAACTGTCCTGGACATCGATGGGGACCCAGGCACCCAGTCCGAATGACTGACCTCTCATCCCCTCAGAAAGCTCACAGAAACATAGGATCATAGCTACTGAGGTTGGGTGTGGGGAAGGGGGTGCAGAACCCTTGCTACCAGAAAAAAGAAGGTCAAGCGAATACCCAGTATTCAGGGACAATTACTTCCCTAAATTGTTAGTCAAAGCACGGATTAAGCAAATGAGTACTATGGAGGAACATAAGCTTTTGCTACCTTCGTCAAAAATGTCACAGCTTCTGTAACATGGGATGGAGAGGACACCTTGTGGTGAATGATGGTAAGTCAGATGGTCTCAAAACACGAAAGATTAAAAGAGACTCAGTTTGGCAATATTGCTACTTGTAAAGCTTACTGTACATTTGTCCTTCTGTGCTGTAAAATTTGCTGCTTCCACTTTAATATTTCTTTGCAATATGTTAGAAGCAATTCTACTGATTAAGTACAATAAAAGATTCCACTAACAATTCCTGCAAATTGTATAGAATTCTTATGACTGATAGTTTCCATCTACCAAGCTACCATTCAACTTACAAAGAAGTTTTAAGCAGTCTTCTTTCTTTCTTAGTCTTTCTTTGAAGTCTCCAGTGAGAAGTGATGAGAAAGGGCACAACATCTCTTTCAAGAAGCCATTAATCTCCAGCAGAAAGCTTTCTGTATCATCAGCACCTTAAAAAAAAAGCAAGGCAAGCAGAACTGAAAAGGTACTCAAAGAGAACATTTATTGTCAAAAAACAGAGTCCATCCATGAAAAGGTATGATGTTCTAGGTTACTTATCTCCCATACCTAAGCCAAAGCACCATCACCAATGCAACATATCACACAAGAATTCAAAACTCATTTGGAAATGGTGATAGTTTCTTAAAAAGTCCGATTCCTACTTGTACCCTTAAATTTGGTTACAAATCTTCAGATCGCATTTTATTAACTGATCTAATCCAATTACTAATACATACATCCCTAACATTTCTTCAAATGAAATTTGATAAATCATATTTTTCCTGTACTGAAGTGAGCTATAGTTATTTAAACTGAAAACATACAGCTAAAAATATGACTTTCATTGACTCAAATCACAGGAAGAAACGTAGCAGTCTGAATTTAATTCAGTGAAAATGATTAACATTTTCATACTGCTGTCTAGACTCTTAAATGGTTTTACAGTTAACTCTAATTACTCCCAATTATTAACCATTCTGCATGCCCTGGCTAGGAATCTCAAATTTCTATCCACTTTCGTATTTTGATGAATGCTTGAAAACCCAATAATTTAAACTTAATTTCAAAGTTTAACAAGTTGATATTATCTAATACTAATTGACTTTTAATAGAGATTCACATAAGAGGGTGACACTGTCAAATACATCATAGGGTGGAATTTTCTCAGTCTAGAATGATGTGGTCAAAGGTGATAAAGTTCAGAAAATATGGCAAGAGAAAAAAAGTCTCAACACTGAGAAAAACAAAATCCAATTCTTCCCTTATGGTTTTAAAAACTGGATACAAATCTTCAACTTTGCAAGAAGTGAGAGCTGTATTTGCATTTGTTATTTGATAATGTGATGTTGATCTCATCTCACGCAGCTCACAATGCTCTCAAGCTCCACTGAAACAGTAGATATCACCAATTCACAACTTGAAAACCAGAATGGTTACCTCGATGCTGACATGGACTGGTCTCTTGCCTGGCTGTCCAGGTTGGCCAGCACTCCCCAAAATCTTATTTGAAGTGACCGCCTGCACTCTCCAGCAACAGAAGTCAGCATTGTCAAAGGCATCAGCACATCACATCATTGTTGCACACCTCAAACTAAACTTGGAATATAGCTCAGCACCTCAAAACTGCACTTTGGAGCTCATCAACATCTTAGGTTGCAATTTTGCTGCCAGGCCACTGTGCATGTAGGAAAATGTACCTAGCTCATGCATCAGAACAAGTTGTATTGTTTCAGAGCTGTTAGGTAAAAACAATGACTGCAGATGCTGGAAACTGTTAGTTTGCTTTCTTAACTATCACTCAGATACTCACAACAGCTTTGTAATATCTTTTTACCTAACGTCCCTTCATTCATAAGTGAATGCTCAGAGTGAACTGCATTGCCTTTGAGCACAGAAAGTCTGGCACATTATTATTGTTGTCAGCACCAACAGCTTTTTTGTTGGCTGTGTATGGCATTGTGCCACGTCTTATAGCATATGGACACACCACCACCTGGTAGTTCTCCTCCAAGCCACTCACCATCCTGACTTGGAAGCTTATCAATATTCCTTTACTGTCACTGGGTCAAAACCTTGGAATTTCCTCCCTAAAAGCATTGTGCTGTAGACAGATGCACAGTCATAGAATAGATTGCAGCAGTTCAAGAAGGCAGCTCACCACACCTCAAGCGCAGCTCGGAACAATCAATAAATGCTGACCCAGCCAGTGACAGCCACATCCCATGAGGTGGGGTGGTAAATAGTGAGATGGAAAGCTTTTGAGTACAGGCATGTATATATAGAATCACAGATAAAACTCGTCCATGCCAATCAGATATCCCAACCCAACCTAGTCCCAACTGTTAGCACCCAGCCCATATTCCTCCAAATCCTTCCTATTTATATACCCATCCAAATGCCTTTTAAAATGTATCTGTACCAGCCTCCACCACTTCCTCTGGCAGCTCATTCCGTACATCCTCTGTGAAAAAGTTGCTCCTTAGGTCCCTTCTATATCTTTCCCCTCTCACCCTAAACCTATGCCCTCTAGTTCTGGACTCCCCAACTCCAGGAAAAAGACTTTGTCTACTTATCCTATCCATGCCCCTCATGATTTTATAAACCTCTATAACGTCACCCCTCAGCCTCCGACGCTCCAGGGAAAACAACTCCAGCCTGTCCCTATAGCTCAAATCCTCCAACCCTGGCAACATCCTTACAAATCTTTTCTGAACCCTTTCAGGTTTCACAGCATCTTCCCAATAGGAAGGAGACCAGAACTGCACGCAATATTCCAAAAGTGGCCTAACCAATGTTCTGTATAGCCGCAACACAACCTCCCTACACCTCTATTCAATACTCTGACCAATAAAAGGAAAGCATACCAAACACCTTCTTCACTATGCTATCTGCCCGTGACTCCATTTTCAAGGAGTTATGAACATGCACTCCAAGATCTCTGCTCAGCAACACTCCCTAGGACCTTATCATTAAGTGTATAAGTCCTGTTAAGATTTGCTTCCCACATTTATCTAAATTAAACTCCATCTGCCACTCCTCAGCCCACTGGCCCATCTGATCAAGATCCCATTGTAATCTGAGGTAACTTTCTTCGCTGTCCACTACACCTCCAATTTTGGTGTCATCTGCAAAACTTACTAACTATACCTCTTATGCTCAAAACATTTATATAAATGACGAAAAGTAGCAGACACAATGCAAATCCTTGTGGCACTCCACTGGTCACAGGCCTCCAGTCTGAAAAACAACCCTCCACCACCATTCTCTGTCTTCTACCTTTGAGCCAGTTCTGTATCCAAATGGCTAGTTCTCCTTGTACTTCATTGATCTAACCTTACTAACCAGTCTACCACGAGGAACCTTGTCGAGCGCCTTACTGAAGTCCATACAGATCACATCTACAGCTCTGTCCTCATCAATTCTCTGTTACTTTGTCAAAAACTCAATTACAATTTGAGAGACATGATTTCCCACACACAAAGCCATGTTGACTATCCCCAATCAGTCCTTGCCTTTCCAAATACACGTACATCCTGTCCCTCAGGATTCCCTCCAACAACTTGCCCACCACCAGCATCAGGCTCACTGGTCTATAGTTCTCTGGCTGGTCCTTACCACCTTTCTTAAATAGTGGACCACGTTAGCCAACCTCCAGTCTTCCTGCACCTCACCTGTCACCATCGATAATACAAATATCTCAGCAGGGGCCCAGTAACCACTTCAGTAGCTTCCTCCAGAGTTCTAGGGTACACCTGATCACGTCCTGGCGATTTATGCACCTTTATACGTTTCAACACATCCAGCACTTCATCCTTTGCAATATGGACATTTTTCAAGATGTCACCATCTATTTCCCTACATTCTATACCTTCCATGTTCTTTTCCACAGTAAACACTGACGCATAATACTCGTTTAGTAATTCCCCCCAACTCCTGCGGTTCCACACAAAGGCTGCCTTGCTGTCCTTTGTGGGGCCTATTGTCTCCCTAGTTACCCTTTTGTCCTTGATGTATTTGTTAAAACCTTTTAGATTCTCCTTCACCCTATCTGCCAAAGCTATCTCATGTCCCCTTTTTTCCCTCCTGATTTCCCTTAAGTATACTCCTACTGCCTTTATACACTTCTAAGGATTCACTCAATCTATCTTGTCTATACTGATATATGCTTCTCTCTTTTTCTTAACCCACTCACTCAATTTCTTCTGATCAGTGGCAAATGGAATTCAACCTAATTGAGTGTGAACTGATGCACTTGAGCAGGACAAACAAGGAAATAATGAATGGCAGGACCTTCAGAAGCATCAAGGATCAGAGGGACATTGGTATGCACGCCCAGCATCCCTTAAGGTAGCAAGGCTGGAAGATGAAGTAGTTAATGTATATGGGATATTTGCCTTTATTAGCCAAGGCATATAGTTTAAAAGTTGGGAAACTGTATAAAACATTGGTTAGGCCATAGCTAGAGCATTGTGTGCAGTTCTGGAATCCATTTTACAGGAAGGATGTAATTCCACTGGACAGTGTGCAGAGAATTACCAGATGCTCCCAGGGATGGAGAGTTTTAGTTATGAAGAGTGATTGGAGAGCCTAGCACTGTTTCCCTTGGGGCTGGGATCAATGACTAGGGAACATAGAGAAAGGTAAGGGGCAGGAGGTTTATTTCTTACAGAGGGTGGTGGCAATCTGAAACCCTGCCTGTGTGGGTGGTAAAAGCAAAACCTTCATAAGTATTTGGATATGCACTTCCAATGCCAAGGCATTGGGCTAAGTGTTGGAAAATGGGATAATAATAGTTAGGTAGTTGTTTTTAAATCAGCACAGGCTGGGCTGAAGGGTTTTCTTTTACTGTAGACATCTTTCCAGCTGCTCTGAGGTATCAGGTAAATCACTTGCCCTTCAACTCTCAACTGTGTCTGTAGAAGATACCATCGATTACCCAATTATTCAATTTTGTATATTAATAGATTTCCAACCTGCACCCTAACTTACCACATAAGTGGGATTCTACTGAAAACAGAAAATTGAAAAGATATTTTGCTTATTGTAGTAACAAGTTTAAAACTCACTTCAGCTAACTGATGTTAACAGAATGTTAAATAATCAAGCCACCTTCCACATGCACTTAGACTGACCAACCATAATCTCTTGGATAACTTTCTACTGAAAAATATGGTACAATTTGGCTAAAATGAATTGAACTGCTCAGTTATAAACTAAATTACAAGGAGCATTAAACCACTGTAACACAAGTTCTTAGCTATGCTTTCACATCTAATGATTTGCAAATATTCTCAGTGACAGTATATTCAAGCTAATTCTGAGTATATTCTGAGAAACATTTCAGAGAAATCTTCAAGACTGAGGAAAAATCTGATTCCATGACAACTTTCTTTCACACAGGAGCGGAAGAAAAGGAAACATTGTGTTCAAACAATAGAAGTTCTTATAATAAACTGCACTTACTGGTAGTAGAATTTATACATTCTTCCAAATTACACAACAGTTTAATCTGTGATGATAACCACACACAAAGTTCAGTAAATTCTGAAGAGGACGGCCCCATCTCAACTGCTTTCAAAAGAGCATCCTCTTCTAACAAGGGTCCATTGTATCTGCATCATAAAAAAAGGTCTGTGTAACTATTATTAGAAATTGAAAGTGTTATTAAAACAACAGCTGGGTAAAATCTTGGAACTTCCTTCCCAACAGCATTGTGGGTACATCTAAGCACATGGGCTAGAGCAGTTCATAAAGACAGCTCATGATCATTACGTCAAGTGCAATTAAGGATAGGCAGTCAATGCTAACTTGCATGCCATTAAAGAAAGAAAAGCTAATGTAAGCAACCAAACTATGAGCCAGTAGCATCACTAGAATCAGGGAGATATGCACCAATAAAACAGACCCTTCAATCCAACTCATCTAGGCCAATAGATGTTCTAAGTTAACCTCACGCCATTTGCCAGCATTTGGCCTTTATCCCTCTAAACCATCTACTCATATACCCAGAATAGTTGTAACTGTACCAGCCTCTATCATCTTGTCTGGCAGCTCATTCCATACATGCACCACCCTCTGCATGAAAAAGTTGTCCCTTAAGTCCCTTGTAAATCTTTCCTCTTTCACCTTAAACATGTGTCATCCAGTTTTGGACTCTCCAACCCTGGGGAAAAGACCTTGGCTACTGACCTTATCCATGCCCCTCATGATTTTATAGGCCTCTACTGTATACCATTCCTTAGCCTCCAAGACTCCAAGGAAAATAGCCCCAGCCTATTCAGCTGCATGCGTAGCTCAAACCCTCCAATGCTGGCAACATCCTTGTAAATCTTTTCTGCACCCATTCAGGTTTCTCAACATCTTTTACACAGCAGGGAGATCAGAATTGAACACAGTATTCCAAAAGGTGGCCTAACCAATGTCTTGTACGACTGCAAAATGATCTCCTAACTCCTATACTCAATGTACTGACCAATAGAGTCAAGTGTTCCAAATGCCTTCTTCACTACACTGTGACTACACTTTCAAGAAACTAGGAATTTGCATTTCAAGGCCTCTTTGTTTGGCAACACAATCCAGCACCTTACCATTAAGTGTATAAGTCCTGCCCTGGTTTGCCCAACCAAATTACAGCACTTCACATTTACCTAAATTAACCTCCATCTGCCACTCCTGGGACCATTTGCCCGCCTCATCAAGGTCCTGTTGTACTCAGAGGTAATCTTCTTTGCTGTCCCAACACCAATTTTGGTGGCATCTGCAAACTTAATAGTACCCCCTACATTCACATGCAAATCATTTTTATAAAATGATAAAAAAAAGCCAACACTAATCCTTGCAGCACTCACTCGTCACAGACTTCTAGCCCAAAGAGCAACTCTCCACCACCACCCTGTCTCCTACCGCCGAGCCAATTTTGCTTCCAAATGGTTAGTTCTCCCTGTATTTCATGTGGTCTAACCTTGCTAATCAGTTTACAATGCAGAGCCTTGCCTTGCCTTACTAAAGCCTATGTAGACAACATCCAACAGTCTGCCTTGAATCTTCCTAGACACTCCTGCGAAAAAAAATTAAGTTAATGAGACATGACTTTCGATGCACAAAGCCATGATGAGTATCCCTAATCAGTCCTTGCCTTTCCAAATACATGTAAATCTTGTTCCTCAGAATCCCCACCATAGACATCAGGCTCACCAGTCTATAGTTCCCCAGCTTTTCCTTTCCATCTTTCTTAAATAATGGCATGCTCTGGCATCTCACCCATAGCGATCAATGATACAAGTATCTCAGCAAAGGGCCCAACAATCATTTCCCCTTGCTTCCACAAAGTTCTAGGGTGCTGCACCACCATATGCCATACTGACGGGACTTGACAGCCCTCCTGCATATAATGTAGCTGTCCCACGTTGCTTGCCACGATGTCAGCCTTTGTCCCATATCTTTGATTTCGGCAATTGCATCTACTCTCTCCTCTCCCAAAGTGTGAGCTGCACCACCTGATCTATATGACCGACAATAGCACCAACACACAACTCCCTACCCCCTACCCCTTCCATTCTTATGGTCCAAGTGTCACCAGTACTACTCCATGGGAGAAGCACTGACTGGGTGAAGGTGAAGTGTGTGGGGTGAAGATGATCTGGAGTAGGGGAGGTGCTGGTGGTGGTAGTCAGGGGGATGGGTAGAGGAGGTGGTGGTGTTGGGGCAGCAAGGTGTTGCTGGTGGTAGTTGTGGGGCAAGGCAAAAGTGTTGCTGGTGGTAGTTGTGGGGCAAGGTGGTGGTGGTAGTGGGGGAAGAAGGGAAAGGTGAGAGAGTTGGTGATACCGAGGGGGTGAGATGGTAGTTGTGGGGGTAGGTGGGGGGGCAAGTGGAGGGGAGAGGGGGAGCTGGTAATAGTGGGGGGGGGGGGGAAGAGGGGGAGGTGAGAGAGAGGAGAGGGAGAGTTGGGGAGGGGGAAGGGTGGGGGGTAGTGGGAGAGTTGGTGAAACTGTGCAGGGAGGGGAGGTGCTTGTAACGAGAGGGGGAGCTCTCCCCGTGGTTGGGGCAGTATGAGTGAATGACCACAGTGGGTCCCTGTGCTGGAAGCCCACCCCCTCCCCATTCATTCCCCTGCAGCAACAGGACAGGGAGAACCCATCTCACCACCTCGCTCCTCTGGTTTTTTTTAAAACTAAGAGAGTAAGAAGACCTAATAAACCCTTCGGCGGCAGATCGGATGCTGGACCCTGCAGGAAAAGGCGGCTCACCCCAGGGCTTCCAGCGTGTCCAGGACATCCCCCTCCAAGGCCATGGTGACACAGGGTAAGGGTAAGGGCCCACAGCAAGCCCGAGGCCAAGGCCCCGACCAGTCGATCGGCACACAGCAGCCTCAACACGGGATCAGCTCAGGCGCCACTAGGCCCCTCTCTCGGTGTATTTGCCGATGCCGCTGCTTTCAAACCTCCTCCCGCTCCTTTTGTTGCAGAAGGAAACGTCAAGAGGCGCCTCCACCTCCTCGCTTGGAAAATAAACCCCACTAAAGCCCTGCTCGACATCCACAAGCAGCGCCGCCCTGCTGGCCGGCCCTCCGAAGCACGTGCATGAAGACCAATCATAGTTTAAATCAACATATACTTCACAGGGGGCTAACACCTTCAACATATTGTCTAGCAATCACCATTGTTAACAGCTAACCCGAGAATGCAACTTTTTTTAAAAAAAGTTTTGTGATTTACACATGAAAGAAGTGAAACTGACATGGTATTCTAACAGATGAAAGGCTTAATAGACAATCGATTTTTCAATGTATAATTTCAGTTACATCACACTGTAAATTTTTGCTATAAATTCTGTTAGGATTGAGCCCTCCACTACCACCTGATGAAGGAGCGATGCTACGAAAGCTAGTGTGCTTTCAATTAAACCTGTTGAACTATAACCTGGTGTGTGATTTTTTTAACTTTATACTTCATATAGTCCGAGAAATGTAAATCAAGGAACCAGACCCTTCGGGCCACCTGGTCCATGCCAACGGATATCTTAAATGAATCTGGTCCCATTTGCTAGTATTTGGCCCGTGCCCCTGTACACCCTTCCTATTTCATGTACCCATTCAGATGCCTTTTTAAATGTAATCATACCAGTAGCGGGGCTCAGGCCTCTGGCACGGAGCCTGTCTCCGTTACTCAGAAGGGAAGGGTGGAGAAGAGCAGAGCAATAGTAATTGGGGACTCAATAGTTCGGGGCACAGATAGGCGGTTTTGTGGGAACGAGAGAGACTCACGTTTGGTATGTTGCCTCCCAGGTGCAAGGGTACGTGACGTCTCTGATCGTGTTTTCCGGGTCCTTAAGGGGGAGGGGGAGCAGCCCGAAGTCGTGGTCCACATTGGCACCAATGACATAGGTAGGAGGAGCGCTGAGGATGTTAGACAGGCTTTCAGGGAGCTAGGTTGGAAGCTCAGAGTTAGAACAAACAGAGTTGTTGTCTCTGGTTTGTTACCCGTGCCACGTGATAGAGACTCGAGGAATAGGGAGAGAGAACAGTTAAATGCGTGGCTACAGGGATGGTGCAGGAGGGAGGGATTCCGGTATTTGGATAACTGGGGTTCTTTCTGGGGAAGGTGGGACCTGTATAAACAGGATGGTCTGCACCTGAACCAGAGGGGCACCAGTATCCTTGGTGGGAGGTTTGCTAGTGCTCTTGGGGGGTGTTTAAACTAACTCTGCAGGGGCATGGGAACCCAGACTGTAGCTTTAGGGTGCAGGACCTGGAGTGTAGGGAGGTTAGGAACATGGCATCATTTTCAAAGGAGGGTGCCTGTAAACAGGAAAGTGGCTTGAAGTGTGTATACTTCAATGCAAGAAGTATACGAAATAAGGTAGGTGAACTTGCAGCGTGGGTTGGTACCTGGGACTTCGATGTTGTGGCTATTACGGAGACATGGGTAGAACAGGGACAGGATTGGCTGTTGCAAGTTCCAGGGTTTAAATGTTTTAGTAGGGTCAGAGGTGGGGGCAAAAGAGGGGGAGGTGTGGCATTGCTTGTCAAAGATAGTATTACAGCTGTGGAAAGGACGATGGATGAAGACTCGCCATCAGAGGTAGTTTGGGCTGAGGTTAGGAATAGGAAAGGTGAGGTCACCCTGTTAGGAGTTTTTTACAGGCCCCCTAGTAGTCCTAGAAACGTAGAAGAAAGGATTGCGAGGATGATTCAAGAGAAGAGTGAAAGTAATAGGGTGGTTGTTATGGGGGACTTTAACTTTCCTGATATTGATTGGGAAGGCTATAGCTCAAGTTCGTTAGATAGGTCAGTGTTTGTCCAATGTGTGCAGGAGGGTTTCCTGACACAATATGTAGATAGGCCAACAAGAGGTGAGGCCATACTGGATTTGGTTCTGGGTAATGAACCAGGTCAGGTGTTAGAATTAGAGGTAGGTGAGCACTTTGGGGACAGTGACCATAATTCGGTGACTTTTACTCTAGTGATGGAGAGGGATAAGAGTGCACTACAGGGTAAGAGTTATAGCTGGGGGCAGGGAAATTATGATGCGGTGAGGCATGACTTAGGATGTGTGGCCTGGAAAAGTAAGCTTCAAGGCAAGGGTGTAATTGATATGTGGAGCTTGTTCAAGGAGCAACTATTGAGTGTCCTTGATAAGTATGTACCCGTCAGGCAGGGAGGAAATGGTCGTGTGAGGGAGCCGTGGTTTAATAAGTGTGGATGAGCAGAAAGATCTTGGTGTCCATGTACACAAATCTTTGAAAGTTGCCACCCAGGTAAATAGTGCGGTGAAGAAGGCATATGGCGTACTGGCTTTTATTGGTAGAGGAATTGAGTTCCGGAGTACTGAGGTAATGTTGCAGTTGTATAAGACTCTGGTGCGGCCGCATCTGGAGTATTGTGTGCAGTTTTGGTCCCCATACTATAGGAAGGATGTGGAGGCACTGGAACGGGTGCAGAGGAGGTTTACCAGGATGTTGCCTGGTATGGTAGGAAGATCGTATGAGGAAAGGCTGAGGCACTTGGGGCTGTTTTCCTTGGAGAAAAGAAGGTTTAGGGGTGACTTGATAGAGGTGTACAAGATGATTAGGGGTTTAGATAGGGTCAACAGTGAGAATCTTTTTCTACGTATGGAGTCAGCTATTACAAGGGGGCATAGCTTTAAATTAAGGGGGGGTAGGTATAGGACAGATGTTAGGGGTAGATTCTTTACTCAGCGAGTCGTGAGTTCATGGAATGCCCTGCCAGTAGCAGTGGTAGACTCTCCTTCATTATGGGCATTTAAACGTGCATTGGATAGGCATATGGAGGATAGTGGGCTAGTGTAGTTTAGGTGGGCTTGGATCGGCGCAACATCGAGGGCCAAAGGGCCTGTACTGCGCTGTATTCTTCTATGTTCTATCTTCTATGTTCCACCTCACTCTGTACATGCACCACCCTCTGCATGGAAAAGTTTCCCCTGAGGTCCCTTTTATATCTTTCCCCTCCCACCTTAAACTTATGCCCTCCACTTCTGGACTCCCCCACCCCGCCATAGAGTCATACAGCATAGAAACAGACCCTTCGCTCTAACTCATCTGTGCCAACCAGACATCCCAATTGACCTTGTCACATTTGCCATCATTTAGCCCATATCTCTGTAAACCCTTCCTAATCATATACCCATCCAGATGGTTTTTAAATGTTCTAATTGTACCCACCTTTCCCATTTCCTCTGGCAATTGTTCCATACACCCACTGTATGTAAAAGTTACACCTCAGATCCTTTAAATCTTTCCCCTGTCACCTTAAACCTATGCCTTCTAATTTTGGACTCCCTCATCCTCGGAAAAATACTTTGGCTCTTCACCCTATCCATGCCCCTCATGATTTTATAAGCCTCTGTAAGATCACTCCTCGGTCTCCGACACTCCAGAGAAAAAAGCCCCAGCCTCTTCAGCTTTTCCCTATAACTCAAATGCTCCAGACCCAGCAACATTCTTGTAAATCTTTGCTGCACCCTCTCAAGTTTAACAACCAGACTTCAAGCTAAACATTTCTTAGAAACACATTTCAGAGAAATCTTCAGGATCGAGGAGCAATCTCATCTCATGGTAATTTTTTTAAATATAGGAGTGAATGAGAAGGAAGCATAGTGTTTAAGCAGTAGAAGTTCTGATAATAGACTACACTACTGGTAGTTGAATTTACACATTATTCCAAATTACACAACAGTTTAATCTGTGATGATAACCACTCACAAAAGTCAGTAAATTCTGAAGAGGACTGCCCCATGTCAACTGCTTTCAAAAGAGCATCTTCTTCTAACAAAGATCCATTGTACCTACACCAAAGGCAACCAGAATTCTATGTGTAGTTGATAAATGCCCTAGTCATTGTCCTGTACAGCCGGAAGATAATGTCCCAACTCCTATACTCAACGTGCTGACCAATGAACACAAGCATGCCAAATGCCTTCTTCACCAGCCTGTCTACCTGCAACTCCATTTTCAAGGAACTGTGCACCTGCATCCCTCAGTCTTTTTGTTCAGTAACACTCCCAGGGCCCTTCCATTAATTGTATGAGTCCTGCTCTGATTTGCCCTACCAAAATGCAACACCTCATTTATTTAGAGTCATAGAGATATACAGCATGGAAACGGATTCTTCAGTCCAACTCGCCCATATCAACCAGATATCCTAAATAAATCTAGTCCCATTTGCCAGCATTTGGCCCATATCCTTCTAAACCCTTCTATTCATGTACCCATCCAGATGCCTTTTAAATGTTGTAATTGTACCAGCCTCCACGACTTCCTCTAGCAGCTCATTCCATACATGCACCATGCACAAAAAAATTGCCTTTTAGACCCTTTTAAATCTGTCCCCTGTCCCCTTAAACCTATGCCAACTAATTTTGGACTTTCTCACCCCAAGAAAAGATCTTCTCTATTTAACATATCTATGCTCCTCATGATTTTATAAACCTGTACAAGGTCACGCCTCAGCCTCTAATGCTTCAGGGAAAATAACTCTAGCCTATTTAGCTTCTCCCTTAAAATCCATCTGTCACTTATTGATCCATTGACCCATCTGATCGAGGACCCATTGTATTCTGACATAATCTTCTTCATCGTTCATTACACAACCTATTTTGGTGTCATCTGCTGACTTACTAACATTGTGAGATATTGTGTTATGAGATATTGTGTTATAGGCTATCTTTATTAACTCACTCACTAGCTTGCAATATTCATTAATACAGGGTTCCCATTCATTCATTCATAACCCTTTACTAACCCATCATTTACTATAACACGGTTTCATTCATTCATTCATAAAACTGCAGTTCTATATTTTCCAAATTTAAACAAACCCTTTCAAACCCATCACTGCATTCCTACACCTTATCACCCCGCTACAAGCAGTGTTTACCTCAGTATCTCCATCAAGTCTTCATGAAATATTATAATATTAATCAGCCCTCACCACGCATCCCACACAGAACAAAACCATCCCCGTCAAGTCTCCATGACACATTATAATATTAAGCAGCCCTTACCAGCCATCTCCTGGACCTGAATAAATTAAGTACGTGTTAATTATCTTTTAACTGGGCCATTATCCCTTTAAGACAAAACAGCGCTTGCATGAAATTGCATGAATGAATATAATTCAGTTTAATAATCAGTTTAATATTCTTTATTCTTTTATGATGATTTCTAATTTATTTAGAGCATATGGGCCTGGTATTTTTACTAACGTTTCTTAATTTAAAAGACAAAAGGGCTAACACCTCCTAATTGGGCTGAGGAGTAGCAGGTGGAGTTTAATTTAGATAAATTGAGGTGCTGCAGTTTGGGAAAGCAAATCTTAGCAGGACTTATACATTTAATGGTAAGGTCCAAGGGAGTGTTGCTAAACAAAGAGACCTTGGAGTGCAGGTTCATAGCTCCTTGAAAGTAGAGTCAGAGAATAGTGAAGAAGGTGTTCCGTATGCTTTCCTTTATTGGTCAGAGTATTGAGTATAGGAGTTGGAAGGTCATTTTGCAGCAGTACAGGATGTTGGTTAGGCTACTTTTGGAATATTATATGCAATTCTGGTGTCCTTCTATCTGAAGGATGTTGTGAAACGTGAAAGGGTTCAGGAAAGATTTACAAGAATGTTGTCAGGGTTGGCGGATTTGAGCAATAGGGAGAGGTGGGCTGTTGGAAGCTGAGAGGTGACCTTATAAAAGTTTTTAAAATCATGAGGGGCATGGATAGGATAAATAGACAAATTCATTTCCCTGGGGTGGGGGAATCCAAAACTCGAGGGCATAGTGTGAGAGGGGAAAGATATAAAAGGGACCTCAGGGCAACTTTTTCACACACAGGATGGTGTGTGTTTGGAATGAGTTACCAGAGGAAGTGGTGGAGGCTGGCGCAATTACACCATTTAAAAGGCATCTGGATAGGTATATGAATAGGAAGGGTTTGGGGGGATATGGGCCAGGTACTGGCAAATGGGATTAGATTAAGTTGGGATCTCTGGTCAGCATGGACGAGTTGGACTGAAAGGGTCTGTTTCCATGCAGTACTTCTCTATGACTCTATGACTCTATAATTATGCAAGCAGACCTGACAGACATCCCATCAGAAGTAGCTGCCAGCATTAAGCACATTTTAACCCATCTCCTGTCTCCCAGGACAGAAGCCCTTTAAACCTTTATGTACTATAGATAAAAAATGTAACACCACAGTAATGAGATTTTAATATATGCTAGAACTGTGTATAAAGGGTTCTTGTAAGAACTGTATTTCGCGATTCTATTACCGCCTCAAACTTGTGCTGTGATTGCTGAATAAAAGAGGTTATTTTTGCTACTCACCAATTTTGATCATTATTTGAACATGCCTCCACACCATGCATCCCATATTCACATCCAAATCATTTATATAAATTATCAAAAACAGGGCATCCAGCACTGATCCTTGTGGCATACAGGTTACAGCCCTCCAGTCCAAAAAGGAACCCTCTATCACCACCCTCTGTCTCCTACCTTCAAGCTAATTTTGTATCCAGTTTGGCTGTAGCGACATAGAATATAGAAGTGGGAGTGTGTCACTGCACTCTTCAAGTCTGGTCTCTCAATCAATATATTCATGGATGATCATCTAAAGCCATTGTTATGGACTAGACTAGATCCTCTCAAAAATATATTAATAAGATAGTTTAGACCCTAACTTTTTCTTATTTTAAAGGTAAGTGTAAGATGCAGCATCCCAGATGCAATTCTATTAGGCATAGTGTGAGAGGGGAAAGATATAAAAGGGACCAGATCTGAGGCAAAACATGCTTTTTTCATCTACTCCAGTGAAGTACAACAGAAGAAAGAATAAAGAAATTGGAATAATTTAACTCTATTGGAAAACTTAACAGAATAATAACACAGTAGCCATTACTAATTATCTGTTCCAACAGAATAACATCTCATAATCCCTTGGCAAAAGGCAAATTCAAAAAACAGATTGTCTCGCATGCAACTCCAGCAGCAGCAAGAGAACACCCAAATTTTAGCCGTAATAAAGAAAGGGAAAAATAGTTTCTACTTCTTCAAAACCTCAGCAGCACCGGCTACTACTGAAAACTTAAAAAAAAAACTAAAAATCCTAGTTCTATGAGAACTTGAACACACCCATTCAGGCTGTTTCTTTTGTTCCAACTTAAAAGTAAAATCCAAGGCCTCACTAGCTCTGTATTTTATGAGTTTTCAATAAGAGGTCTATTTTGTCCTGGTTTTATTATAAAGAAATGTTTTAAGACAGAGGTGATGAGATGTCTAAAGTCATAGTATTGTCACACCGCACCCTGTTCCTGCTTTCACCGCATCCCCTTTGATCCCTTTAGCCCTAAGAAGCATATCCAACTCTTTGAAAACATTCAATGTTTTGACCTCGATCATTTTGTGTTTCAGAGAATTCCATAATCACTCTAGGTAAAGAAATTTCTTCTCACTTCAGTCCTAAATGGCATTCCCCATTTCTTTAAATTGTGAAACCTGATTCTGGGCTCTCTAGTCAACAAGGACATTCTTTATGCATTTATCCTCTCTGGTTCTCATAGAATTTTATGGGCAGACAATGAGTCAAACACCTGCCTTTGTTCACTTTGTGAATGATTTTAATCTGATGAAGCATATCAACATATTTTAAGTTAAAAATCACACAACACCAGGTTATCGTCCAACAGGTTTATTTGGAAGCATTACCTTTCGGACCGTCGCTCCTTTATCAGGTGGTTGTGGAATATAAGATTGTAAGACTCAGAATTTATAGCAAAAGTTTACAGTGTGATGCAGCTGAAATCATATATTGAAAAAGACCCAGATTGTTTGTTAAGTCTCTCGTCTTTTAGAATGACCATGTTGGTTTCAGTTCTTTCATATGTAAATCCCAGAACCTTTTTCAAAGTTACGTTCTCAAGTGAACTTTAACAATAGGTGCCATGCCAGCTCAGATAATGCATTGAAGGTGTGAGGTGCCTGTGCAAGGCACCGCGCAACAATCAACAGACAGATTGTTCCCTCCCAGTTGGAGAACACTTCAGTGGTCTGGGACAGTCGACCTCGGACCTTCAGGTGACCATCCTCCAAGGCGGACTTCAGGACAGGCAACAACGCAAAGTGGCCGAGCAGAGACTGATAGCCAAGTTGGGTACCTATGGAAATGGCCTCCACCGGGACCTTGGGTTCACGGCACACTACTTGTGTAAGGCTGTCTGTGCCCCAATGTTCAGATTGATTCTATTTCTAAAAAAGAGATTTATAGACTCTTACATGGATTCATGCAGTTTTTCAGAAAAATAAAATGTAATTCTGCACGTACAAATTCACCCCACAAACTTATATGTGTGTGTACGCGCACATGTTCGGGGGGGGAGAGGGGGGGTATGAGTGTGAGAGAGTTTGCGTATGTGTATGTGTGTGAATCTGAGATTAAAGGGGTATAAGTCTGTGAGAGGGTGCGTGTTTTTGTGCGAGTGTGGGAGTGTATGTGTGAGCGTATGAGAGAGAGCTTGTATTGTGTGTGTGCGACAGAGAGAGTGTGTGTAGTGAAGTGGGCTCACCTGTAGTGTGCCGTGAACCCAAGGTCCCGGTTGAGGCCATCTCCATAGGTACCCAACTTGGCTATCAGTCTCTGCTCGGCCACTTTGCGTTGTTGCCTGTCCTGAAGTCCGCCTTGGAGGATGGTCACCTGAAGGTCCGAGGTCGACTGTCCCGGACCACTGAAGTGTTCTCCAACTGGGAGGGAACACTCTGTTGATTGTTGTGCGGTGTCCATTCATCCATTGTTACAGTCCCTGCTTGGTCTCATCAATGTACCATGCCTCAGGACATCCTTGCCTGCAGCGCATGAGATAGACAACATTGGCCGAGCACCTGCCGCATACGTAGTTGGTGGTGTCCCCACGCATAATGGTGGTATCCATGTTGACACTCTGACACGTCTTGCAGTGTCTGTTGTGACAGAGTTGTATGGTATTGTCCTGAAAGCTGGGCAGTTTGCTGCAAACAATGGTCTGTTTGAGGTTTGGTGGTTGTTTAAAGGCAAGAAGTAGGGAAGGTCTCGGCGAGGTGCCCATCCTCGGCGAGGTGCCCATTGATAACGTGTTGCAGGCTGTGAAGAACATTGCATAGATCTTTGGCTCCTGGGAAGTACTGGACAATGAAGAGTACCCTGTCAGTTGTAGCTTGTGTCTGTCTCCTGAATAGGTCATTATGGTTTCTCGCTGAGGCACATTGGAACTGGTAGTTGATGAGTTGAGTATCATTCGCAGTTCTTATGAGGGCATCCTTGAATATTTCCATGTGGCCGTCATGTTCCTCCTCATCTGAACAAATCCTGTGTAGGCGTAGGGCTTGTCCGTAGGGGATGGCTGTTTTAATATGTTTCAGGTGGAAGCTGAAGAAGGTTATCTGTGGGTTTGCAGTAGATGAAGGAGCTGAGGTGCCCATCCTTGATGGAGATGCATGTGTCCAAGAATGAGACAGACATTGAAGAGTTTTCCATGGTGGGATAAAACTCGTTGATATCACTGTGTAGCTGTGTCAGTAACTCCTCGCTAGAGATCCAGAAGGAGAAAATGTCGTCAATATATCTGGTGTATTGTGTTGGTTGGAGGTCCTGTGCAGAAAAGAAGTCTTATTTAAACCTGTGCATGAAGATGTTGGCATACTGGGGTGCAAATTTGGTCTCCATGGTTGTTCCGTGTGTCTGGATGAAAAAGTATTTGTCAAAGGTGAAAACGTTGTGGTGGAGGATAAAACGGATGAATTGTAGGACGGTGCTCGGAGATTGGCAATTTTGGTGTTGAGTACTGAGGCTACTGCTGCAAATCCATCATCGTGGGGGATGCTGGCGTAGAGTGCTAAAATGTCCATTTTGATGAGGAATGTTCCCGGTTCGACTGGTCCGTGGATGCTGAGTTTCTGTAAGAAATCTGTCATGCCTCGACAGAAGCTGGGGGTCCCCTGTACAATGGGTTTCAAGATGCATTCGACATAGCCAGAGAGGTTCTCACACAGGGTCCCATTGCCTGATACAAAGGGACGTCCTAGTGGGTTGGCTTTGTATATCTTCAGAAGGCAGTCGAAGTCGCCTACATGAGAAGTATGTGGGATGAGGGCGCATAGGGAACTCTGAAGGACTGAATCCAAAGTCCTGATCAATGTGTTTAGTTCACGGGTGGGCTCTTTGGTCGGATCGGCTGATAGTTGCCTGTAGTGTTCCTGGTTGTTCAGTTGTCGGTACACATCCTTGCAGTAATCTGTTCTATTCTGAATGACAATGGCTTCTCCTTTATCTGGTGGTTTGATGACAATGTTGTAATTGGTTTTGTGGATATGGCTGATGAATCTGGCATTTATATATTTCCTGATGGTTTGAGCACACATGTTAAGCCCAGGGCAGTGGCCCTCCGATGGGGTCCAAATTGACTCCTTCTTTGGTTGATCCCTGTGATGACTGTTTTGGTTCCTCAGTGGGCTCAGTGGGATCACTGCTGGCATCGTGAAAGAATTCCCGAAGTCTCATACATCTGATGAATTCTTCCATGTCTGCTGCAAGACCCATGGGGTCATTTTGATGGTGGGGCAGAAATTGAGACTCCTGCTAAGAACTTCAATCTCTTCCGGTTGAAGGATAGGGTTTGATAAGTTGATGATCGACTTCCCCGTGCTGATAGCATTTTCCACTGTGGTGCCAGGGCAGGTTTGGCTAGTGCTGGTTGTGATGCCAAATTTTTCCAGTTTCTTGTTCTTGATGTGCATGTACATGGTGTAGTTTTGCCCCCTTGCCTGTTTGGCAGTGTTCTGTAACTGCACTGCTGTATCCTGAGTGCAGGCTGAGAGTGTGGACTCCAACTTAATTTTAAGGTTGTGGCGCTTGCTGTAGAGTTTGTGCACAAGATGATTGAGGAGTTTACAAGTGGTGCGGTGGCAAAGTCTCACTCCTAGTGACCCCACTGCACTACACACACACACTCTTTTTGTCTCTCTCTCTCTGTCTCTGTCTCACACACACACACTCTCTCTCTCCTGAACGCCCACACATATGCACCCTCTCACAGACTAATACCCCTTTCACTCACTCTCGCACACATACATACACTCTCTCACAGACACTCAAAGATGGAAAATTATAGGCCAATTAGCCTAACCTCGGTTGTTGGTAAAATTCTAGAATCCATCATTAAGGATGAGGTTTCTAAATTCTTGGAAGAGCAGGGTCGGATTAGAACAAGTCAACATGGATTTAGTAAGGGGATGTCGTGCCTGAAAAACCTGTTGGAATTCTTTGAAGTGGTAACAGGTAGGTTAGACCAAGGAAACCCAGTGGTCTATCTAGACTTCCAAAAGGCCTTTGATAAGGTGCCACACGGGAGGCTGCTGAGCAAGGTGAGGGCCCATGGTGTTCGAGGTGAGCTACTGGTATGATTAGATTACATTAGATTACTTACAGTGTGGAAACAGGCCCTTCAGCCCAACAAGTCCACACCGACTCGCCGAAGCGTAACCCACCCAGACCCATTCCCCTACATTTACCCCTTCACCTAACACTACGGGCAATTTAGCAAGGCCAATTTGCCTAACCTGCAAGTTTTTTTTTGGATTGTGGGAGGAAACCGGAGCACCCGGAGGAAACCCACGCAGACACAGGGAGAATGTGCAAACTCCACACAGTCAGTCGCCTGAGGCGGGAATTGAACCCGGGTCTCTGGCGCTGTGAGGCAACAGTGCTAACCACTGTGCCACCGTGCTGCCCACATGGATTGAGGATTGGCTGTCTGACAGAAGGCAGAGAGTTGGGATAAAAGTTTCTTTTTCGGAATGGCAGCCGGTGACAAGCAGGGTTCAGTGTTGGGGCCGCAGCTGTTCGCATTATATATTAATGATCTGGACTGAGAGCATTCTAACGAAGTTTGCCGATGATACAAAGTTAGGTGGACAGGCAGGTAGTACTGAGGAAGTGGGGAGGCTGCAGAAGGATCTAGACAGTTTGGGAGAGTGGTCCAGGAAATGGCTGATGAAATTCAATGTGAGCAAATGCGAGGTCTTGCACATTGGAAAAAAGAATACAGACATGGATGATTTTCTAAATGCTGAGAAAAATCATAAAGCCAAAGTACAAAGGGATCTGGGAGTGCTAGTCCAGGATTCTCTAAAGGTAAACATGCAGGTTGAGTCCGTGATTAAGAAAGTGAATGCAATGTTGTCATTTATCTCAAGAGGGTTGGAATATAAAAGCACTGTTGTGCTACTGAGACTTTATAAAGTTCTGGTTAGGCCCCATTTGGAGTACTGTGTCCAGTTTTGGTCTCCACACCTTAGGAAGGACATACTGGCACTGGAGCATTCACACGGAGATTCACACGGATGATCTCTGGAATGGTAGGTCTAACATACAAGGAATGGCTGAGGATCCTGGGATTGTATTCATTGGAGTTTAGAAGATTAAGGGGAGATCTAATAGAAACTTACAAGATAATACATGGTTTGGAAAGGGTGGACGCTAGGAAATTGTTTCCGTTCGGCGAGGAGACTAGGACCCGCGGACACAGCCTTAGAATTAGAGGGGGTCAATTCAGAACAGAATTTCTTCAGCCAGAGAGTGGTGGGCCTGTGGAATTCATTGCCACAGAGTGCAGTGGAGGCTGGGACCCTCTATGTCTTCAAGGCAGAGATTGATAAATTCTTGATGTCACAAGGAATTAAGGGCTACGGGGAGAATGCGGGTAAGTGTAGTTGAAATGCCCATCAGCCATGATTGAATGGCGGAGTGGACTCGATGGGCCGAATGGCCTTACTTCCACTCCTATATCTTATGGTCTTATGGTCTTATATTGATCCCCTACACACACACACACACACACACAAAATTATGGGTTTGTGGGATGAATTTGTACTTGCAGAATTGCATTTTATTTTGCTGGAAAACTGCATGAATCTACTCAAGATTCCATAAATCCTTTTTTTAGAAATAGAATCAATCTGAACACTGGGGCACAGACAGCCTTACAAAGGGCACCTCTCACTTTCAATGCATTATCCGAGCTGGCGTGGCACCTATTGTTAAAGTTCACTTGAGAATGTAACTTTGAAAAAGGCTCTGGGATTTACATATGAAAGAACTGAAACCAACACGGTCATTCTAAAAGATAACAGACATAACACACAATTCAGGTCTTTTTCAATATATGATTTCAGTTGCATCACACTATAAAGTTTTGCTATAAATTCTGTATTTTACGATCTTATACTCCACAACCACCTGATGAAGGAGCAGTGCTCTGAAAGCTAATGCCTCCAAATAAATCTGTTGGACTATAACTTGGTGTTGTGTGAATTTTAACTTGTACACCCCAGTTCAACACCAGCATCTCCAAATCATATTTTAAAGGAATATTATATGAGGTGCATATAAGGCAGATGACCAAAAACCTGATTTCAGAAGTGGATTTTAAGGGGTGTCTGAAAGAAGAAACGGAAGCCGGAGGGAATTTCCAGAGTTTCGGGTCTAGGCAATTGAAGGTGAAGCAATTAAAGTTAGGACTGCAAATGAGGGCAGGCTTAGAGGAGCACAGTTATCTCAGATTATTGTGATGTTGGATGCGATTACACCATTAGGGAGTGGTAAGGCCATGTAGGGATTTGAAATTAAGGATGCAAAACAAGATATTAAAAGAAAGATTTTTGTTTGTATTGCACTTCGCACAAACACCATATGTCTCCAAATTATTTTACAACCAATGGAGTACTTTTGGAATTGTAGTCAGTGTTGTAATGTATGCTATGTGGCAGTCAATTTGTAGACAGCAGATCTCATAAGTAGAATGTGATATGTTGGCCACACAATCAGTTTTTGGCGTGGTGTTAACTGACAGATAAACATTAGGCAGAACACCAGGGACAACCCACTTTCTCTTCAAAATTTGCCATGGAATCTCCTACATTCTCCTGAGATTGCAGCTGGAACCCTTCCAGTTGAAGGGTTTTTTGCCCAAAACGTCAATTTTCCTGCTCCTTTGTTGCTGCCTGACCTGCGCTTTTCCAGTACCACACTCTCGACGGCTGGAGTCTCAGTTTAATGTCTCATCCAAAAGGCAGTCCCTCTAACAGTGCAACAATCCCTGAGTATTGCTCTGGAGTATCTACTCTGATTTTTGTGCTCAAGCCATAGAGTAAAACTTGAACCCAGAATCTTTTAACTCAGAGGTAAATGTGTCAACAAAAGCGTGGCAGCTAACATACTGGATAATAAAAACACATTTTGGAAGTAATCCATCCTGAGAAATCCCAAAGGATTTTTAAAAAATGCAAAGTATGCTTGCACTGGAGAATAATGTTCCCCCCTTTTCCCCATCCCATGTCAGACCATTTCCAGGTGAGGAAGCTGCAAATAACATACACATAGTCCCAGTATTTCCCATTTCCCACATCAGCCATCCATCCAGCAAATTAATTGAAGGAGATTTTAGAGCCAGCATTTTCTTAGTGGCCTAAGTCTATCAGAATGTACATATCCTAAGGGTGATCATTACTCAGAATGGACTTCCAGATCCTGGAGCCAAATATCTGGTATTTTTAAAACTAGAATAATTGAATGGTACAGCAGAGAAAGTGACCATTCTGTCCATTGTGCCACTGCTGATGCATTGAAAAAGATATTCAATTAGTCCTATTCAGCTGCTAGTTTTTCATGGACCTAATTAAGAACCAAACAGGTAGTGCCCTATCTATTTGGACTAAGTATACTGGCTAGCTTGATGTAGATATGCGACGTCTACCTTTGCTGTAAATGCCTTTATCTGCAGTCTGTAGGAGTCATTAATCACACATCACTTAGAATATGGTGCCAGAGTGGAGCAGCTGAACATCTATGGATTTTCAGAGCTGTAAAATATTCAGTTGCTGAAAGAAGCAGCAAGAGAAAAGTTTCAGAAAAGAGTGTCCCTTTGAATTACTGAGTGAGTCAAAATAGCTGTGCATCTTCTGTTCTTTGCTGCTGTGGAAATGAAAGGAGGCATGAGATTAAATTGGATTTTTTTCTCTCTCAGAGGCAAAACTATGAAATAGTAATAGAATTCATCTAGAAACCTAAGCATACAAGAGCTGTAACCCTGCTATCAGCCCTGGAGAAAGAGGGCTGTCCTGCAGTCGAGATCTCATTGAGGAACAGAAAAGCCAGACAAGAGAGATTTTGAAGACATATTTGAAACTTCATACTAATGTTATTATGAACAGTATTCAAAATCTGAAGTCAAGGGGAAACAGGGACTATTGGTTATACATGAAATTGATCCAAATTGAATTTTGTGTTTGGATAATTGAAAGATGATCTCATCTGTGATAGGATGGTCTGAGGTAAAAGAGATACCACAGTGACAGCACTTTTGATGAGAGAGGAGAAATGTTTTCTTAAGAAAGCTGCTGAAATGAGTGAAAGCTCAGAGTATCAATCATCAGCTGGAGAATAGATAAGACTTTGCATTACACAAAGAGACACTTTGGACTGAATGAAAAATTAAATTGATGAAAATGAAGAAGTATTTGCAGAAGTGCCAATGGAAAGATCAAGGCTGGAAGGCAGGAAGTAAATATTGCAGAGGGCATCACATGAAAGAAAAGTAAGCATGTTCAGCTTGGGGAAAGTAGTGCTCTAACTGTAAGAAGCTGAATCACTTTGCCAGCAAGTACTTAGTGAGAAAGAAGGAAAACAAGGCTATAAAGATGGCTGCTTGAAAAATGTCAACCAATGATTCTGATGAATCATTTTACACAATATAATAAGTTGGTGTCATCACATTTTAAGATGATAAAAGATTGTGACTATTAGAGTGATGACTGTAAAAGGAAAGCAATAGATGTCAGATAGACTGTTGCTTCATGCAACATCATAATAGAGTCATAGAGTCATAGAGATGTACAGCATGGAAACAGACCCTTCGATCCAACTCGTCCAAGCCGACAGATATTCCAATCCAATCTAGTCCCACCTGCCAGCACCCGGCCCATATCCCTCCAAACCCTTCCTATTCATACACTCATCCAGATGCCTTTTAAATGTTGCAATCATAATACCATCCACCACTTCCTCTGGCAGCTCATTCCATATACATACCACCCTCTGTGTGAAAAAGTTGTCCCTGAGGTCTCTTTTATATCTTTCCCCTCTCACCCTAAATCTATGCCCTTTAGTTCTGGACTTCCCAATCCCTGGGAAGAGACTGTGTCTATTTATCCTATCCCTCATGATTTTATAAATCTCTATAAGGTCACTCCTCAGTCTTCGATGCTCCAAGGAAGGCAGGCCCACCCTATTCAACCTCTCCCTATTGCTCAAATCCTCCAGCCCTGGCAACATCCTTGTACATCTTTTCTGAACTCTTTCAAGTTTCACAACATCATTCCGATAGGAAGGAGATCAGAATTGCAACATTCCAAAAGTGGCCAAACCAATGTCCTGTACAGCCGTAACATGACCTCCCAACACCTGTACTCAATACTCTGACCCATAAAGGAAAGCATACCAAACACCTTCTTCACTATCCTATCGACCTACGACTCCACTTTCAAGGAGCTATGAATCTGTACTCAAGGTCTCTTTCTTCAGCAACACTCCCTAGGACATTACCATTAAGTGTATAAGTCCTGCTAAGATTTGCTTTCCCAAAATACAGCACCTCGCATCTCCATCTGCCACTCCTCAGCCCATTGGCCCATCTGATCAAGGTCCCGTTGTAATCTGAGGTAATCTTCTTCACTGTCCACTGCACTTCCAATTTTGGTGTCACCTATGCAGTCCAAAGATCTGCGGGTTTTGTGAATTGGCCAAGATAAATTGCCTATATTGTTCAGGGATGTGTAGATTAGGTGTATTATTCAGGGGTAAATATAGTGTAGCTGAATGGGCCTGAGTGGGTAACTCTTCGGGGGGGTTGGTGTGGACTTGTTGGGCCGAAGGACTTGTTTCCACACTGTAGGGATTCTGATCCTGCTTCTGATTCATCTGCAAACTTACTAACTATATCTTTTTATGCTCACATCTAAATCATCAATATAAATAATGAAAAGTAGTGGACCCAGCGCCGATCCTTGTGCCATTCCACTGGTCACAGGCCTCCAGTCTGAAACACAATCCTCCAACACCATCCTCTGTCTTCCACCTTTGAGCGAGTTCTGTCTCCAAATGGATTTCTCCCTGTATTCCATGAGATCTAACCTTGCTAACCAGTCTCCCATGGGGAACCTTGTCGAACGCCTTACTGAAGTCCATATAAATCACATCTATCATTCTGCCCTCATCAATCCTCTTTGTTGCTTCCTCAAAAAACTCAATCAAGTTTGTGAAACATGATTTCCCATGCATAAAGCCATGTTGACTATTGCTGATCAGTCCTTGCCTTTCCAAATAAAGTGCATCCTGTCCCTTAGGATTCCCTCCAACAACTTGCCCACCACCAATGCCAGGTTCACTGGTCTATAGTTCCCTGGCTTGTTCTTACCACCCTTCTTAGACAGTGGCATCACGTTAGCCAACCTTCAGTCTTCCAGCACCTCACCTGTGATTATCGATGGTACAAGTATCTCAGTAAGAGGCCCAGCAATCACTTCCCTAACTTCCCCCAAGGTTCTAGGATACATCTGAACAGGTCCGGGGGATTTAACCACTTTTATGTGTTTCATAAGACCATAAGACCATAAGACATAGGAGTGGAAGTAAGGCCATTCGGCCCATCGAGTCCACTCCGCCATTCAGTCATGGCTGATGTGCATTTCAGCTCCACTTACCAGCATTCTCCCCATAGCCCTTAATTCCTCGAGACAACAAGAATCTATCAATCTCGGCCTTGAAGACATTTAGCGTCCCGGCTTCCACTGCACTCCGTGGCAATGAATTCCACAGGCCCACCACTCTCTGGCTGAAGAAATGTCTCCGCATTTCTGTTCTGAAATGACCCCCTCTAATTCTAAGGCTGTGTCCACGGGTCCTAGTCTCCTCGTTTAACTGAAACAATTTCCTAGCATCTACCTTTTCCAAGCCATGTATTATTTTGTACGTCTCTATTAAGTCTCCCCTTAATCTTCTAAACTCCAACGAATACAATCCCAGTATCCTCAGCCGTTCCTCATATGTTAGACCTGTCATTCCAGGGATCATCCATGTGAATCTCCGCTGGACACGTTCCAGTGCCAGTATGTCCTTCCTGAGGTGTGGGGACCAAAACTGGACACAGTACTCCAAATGGGGCCTAACCAGAGCTTTATAAAGTCTTAGTAGTACATCTCTGCTTTTATATTCCAACCCTCTTGAGATAAGAGACAACCAGCACTTCCTCCTTTGTAATATGGACTTTTTTCAAGATGTCACCATCTATTTCCCTACATTCTATATCTTTCATGTCCTTTTCCTCAGTAAACACTGACTCAAAATACGCATTTAGTAACTCCCCCATCTCCTGCGGCTCCACACAGGATTTCTGCAAAGTGGCCTAGTTTGCGACCCAAAAATAAAACCATTGAAAGTAAGATCGAGGCAATATGATAAAACTAAATTCATGCCAAGGGGAAACATTCAGCTGAAATCCCAATGCAATGGGAGGACTGAACATTTGGAGTTCTAGATTGTGGTTAAGCAAAATCTGCTCACTTCTTGATTGAAGTGAGCCTAAAACCTTGGTGTGCTGCTTTTTTGTTATTTCCCCAGGCTCAATCTCTAAAGCACCCAAGTTCATTTCAGCCATTCTCTTCCTTTTTATATATTTAAATAAGCTCCTCACGTTCTTTTGCCAATACTTGTTAGTTCACTTTCAAGATTTATTTTTTACATGTTTAATATTTTGTGGTCATCTTTTGTTGGATTTGAAACTTTCCTAATCTTTTGGCTTACCACACATCTTTTGTACATTATATGTATTTTGTTTCAATTTGATACTTTCCTTAACTTTCTTGGTTAACCATGGTTGGCTACCACTTTTTGACATACTTCTTCCTCACTGGGAAATATGCTTGTTGTGAGTCTTAAATATTTTCTTAACAACCTGCCATTGTTCCTCAATCTTTTTTTCTCCAGCAAACTGCACTTATTTAAGTTTAACACAGTTGTTTACAATCCAAGTTTCTCACCCTCAAACTGAATGGTAAACCTTACTGTGTTGTGGTCACTGTTTCCTAGGGGATTCTTTTACTGTAAGATAATTTATTCCATTTGCCTCATTACACCTACCAGATCTAAAATAGTCTGATCCCTGGTTGGATTCACATTTTATTGTTCTTGCAAACTGCTCCGAATACACATAATTTCTTTCTTGTGGCTACTTTGTCAATTTGATTTGCCCAATCAACATAAAGTTTGAAGTCACCCAATATTAATGCACTGCTTTTTTTACATGCCCTCATTATCTCCTCATTTATTCCCTGTCCTACAACATCACAATTTTTAACTGTCTATAGACTACTATACCAATGTTTTCTTTTCCATGTTATTTATTTCTTCTGCAAATATGGATTCAACACTCTTTGATTTTAGATCGTTTCTTGCTAACATACTTTAATATGCATTAATAAAGCTACCTCACCTCCCTTTCCTGTCCTTTAAACAGTCACATATCCCTGAATATTCAGTTCTCAGCTTTGATCTCCTTGTAACCATGGTTCTGTAATGGTTATATCATTGTCACCATTAACCTCTAATTGTACAATTAATTCAAGTAAAGACCCACTAATTTTGACCTTTTAGCATTTCTCCTCCTTTGACCCTATTTGTTACTGTTTTTGAAGTTTGTACACTGTGTTATGTCCTGTCCCATCTGGTATTACTATCCAAATAGCTGCCCTACAATGTAGCCACATCTCTTTGCTTTGTAAGTCCACACTTCCCCTCTCCTAAATCCTCTCATACTCTAATTACTTTGAAGCCCTCTGTACAGTCCTTGTTAGTTGTTTTGCCAGGAGACTAGTTGCAGCACGGTTCAAGTGAAGCAGTAACAGCTCCCTTCTATTCCTGTACTGGTGACAGTGCTCTATGTACTGAAACCCATTCCTCCTACACCAAACAATGAGCCACAAGTTTAACTCCTTGACTTTATTTACCCTGTGTCAGTTTGACAGTTGCTCAGATAGTAATCCCAAGACTATTATTTTTGAATTTACCTCTGTGTTTTAATATATTTTGCTCCAACTCTTAACGTTGTTGGTTTCAGTTTGAAGATAACAATTTGATCCCTCCCCATCCACTCCAAGTTCCTCTCTAGCATTGATGAGATGTTGATAACCTTGGATTTAGGCAGGCAAGTCAGGCTTTAGGATTCATGCTCAAGCTGCAGAGAACTGTATTTATCCCCTAATTATATTGTTTATGTTCTTTTATACCCCAACACACTTTTTTCCTTCCCACATATTAATGACTTCTTGTTCTACAGTGCCATTGTCAGTTCTCTCATCCTCTTTGCAGTACTCACTCTCATCCACATAACTAGCAAGAACCTTGTAACTGTTGGACAATTTCAGGGGCTGACGATCTTCCAGGTTCCCAGGCTTGCCTCACCTGCAGTCACACCCTCCTGTGCCTGACCATAGACCGAATTTGAATGATTTCCTGGACTAAAGTCTCCCAGTAATCTTCCACTTCCCAGCGCAGACTGCAGTTCCTGAAGCTGCAGACATTGTAATAGATGCTTGTGGCATGGAAGATCCTGGTGTCCAGCAGCTCTCATATTATCCATCCTGATCACTATTGTATTTTCTTTACTTTATTAACTAATTACTCCAGAATCCCTGCTCTTTGCACTTTATTGTATTTATTTAAAAAAACAGAATATCAATCTTAAACTTAAAAAGCTATTAAAGATAGAGTTAAAAAAAGGCTAAAGGCCAAAACACAAACTGAAGACCTTACTTTTATTTTAAAGACTAGAAATATTCACCACCCCTGGAATTCAGACAGCATCCGAGGAGCTTCGAAATCGAAGTTTTGGGCAAAAGCCCTTCACCTTTATTCCTGATGAAGGGCTTTTGCCCGAAACGTCGATTTCGAAGCTCCTCGGATGCTGCCTGAATTGCTGTGCTCTTCCAGCACCACTGATCCAGAATCTGGTTTCCAGCATCTGCAGTCATTGTTTTTACCTTATTCACCACCCCTACTAACCAATCAATTGCTCTCTCTCTAGTTGTGTCATGTTATGGGGTTGTGACTTTTATCTTCACCTTCTATCCTCTCCCACTCACTGCTTGTTCAGGAGACTTTACTTCTGGCAGTAAACCTTATGAAAAGTACCTCTTTCCCTCTCCTCCAAATTCCCTCTGTGAACCAATTTGCCAGTTATATTCACTTGACCTTTGTCTTACTCAGACAAAGTCTTCACTTATGCTGATATGGAAATAAACACACCATAATTTGCCAGTTCTTTTGGTTTTGTGCAATCTGCTCTACTTCTAATAGTTTTACACTCCTTTCTAGAATACCTTGAGGGTTGATGAGCATCCTGGATGCTTACCTGCACTTCACGGGCAATGTTGTGAAGAATGCTAATACTCACGTGGACAGGTCTCATCTGGGATGAGGAAACACTTTGGGAACAGGCAACATTATTTGCATGACTGTAAGTCAATCAGTATGGTGTAAACCCTCTACATCTCTGTGGTAGAGATATGTCTCTTGCAAACTAAGATCTGTATGGTACAAGCATGAACTCCATGCAAGTCCATAGAACTCCAAGCTGATGCTCTGGCCATTAAACTTAACAACACTTTATTGGTGCAAAGGGAGCAAAGATATGAAAAATGTCTAAGAAACAAAGTTTCATGGTAATAAAACAAGTATTCCTTTGAGTGCAGTAATGCTTGTGCATCACAACTAACTATTGCTTCTGCGTGTCTGCAAATGTCCATGCAAAATCATTAGTTTCCAAATCTAGCTGCTGTAAGGTTTTCTTTGGCCTGTTTTCTTACTACTGCCATGGCTTCTTCATCATCTTCATGATCAGTTACTCCCGTAGCATCTCTGTCAGACTCCTTCTATTGAATAGTGACTGTCCTGATCAGATCCTCTCTCATTGTATATCACACGAACTCCCGAAAGACCCTAGGGTGGCCACTTTTAATCCTGAAAAATGCCCGGTTTACCTTAGATTGCCCTGGAAGGGTAAGGTGTCTGAAAGATTGGAGCATCTAGTGAAGCTAGCTGTTTTATGCTGCTACTGTTGAACAGCAGGAGAATCGACGTTTCGGGCATAAGCCCTTCATCAGGGCTAATTCCTCATAACAGGTTTATGCCCAAAACATCGATTCTTCTGCTCCTCGGATGCTGCCTGACCTGCTGTGCTTTTCCAGCACCACACTCTTGACTCTGATCTCCAGCATGTGCAGTCCTCACTTTCTACTACGTGGAACAGCAATGCAAGTGGTGTTCGTCACTAATATGATGCTGACATGAAGTTAAAAATAACGTACAATCGCGCAAAAGAGGAACGCAGTATATTAATGTCAGTGTCTATGTTACACCAGGTATATAGGCCATATGCTGTAAAGATTGGCAGAGCATATCAAACAGCATGTTCCTTCGGCTGTTCACAATAAGCAAGGTATGGCGTCTACCCAAACAATTTAAAATTGTCAATCAGTCTTGCCCACAATGTGGCGCACTTAAATATACTGGAACCTACATATTTTAGCACTGTACATAGGCCCCTGTTCTTTGCCAGCAGAAAGAACAGTAATTAATTATTTTATTCAAGTCTTGTAGATTATCAGATACCATGCATATAAAGCTACACTCCTGATTGGGAGGCGGGGAGTGTTGGGTGAAAGAGAAGTTTCTAATTACAGATCCAGAATTATAACACTTCTAAGAAATGCAAAGCATTTAATTTTGGGTGTTACAAGAGACAATTTTGTTTACTTATACAGATTTTGTCTTGGGAGTTGTGATGTGTTCATTTGCTCTCCCTAAGTACAGGCAAGAGAAAGATTCTACCTTGCTTCTTGATCTCAGTTTCTAAGATATTAGTTTATATAAATGTTACTGTTCTGAAGCCCTTCAATACTACAGTCAAAGGAAGCACCTGGAAATGTGAAGTAACAGAACATGAACTGTGAACCTATGCCTTTTGCTCAAGATAAATGCTGAAATTTCTCATGACCAGTAGTACAAGGACTGCTGAGAGACTGAAGGATTCTTGGCTTGAAAATAAAGTTAAGTTTGTCTTTGTTGTAGAACATGAAATCATGTTGCCTCAAGCAACAGGGTCCTCCCCTCCACCGAGTACTGCCAACAGCTGGAATGCGCCAGCAAGCCACAAACTGCACACCACTGTTCAGCTAACACACTACACTTCTTAAGAAGTCATGCCAAACTTCAGTATTGCAACCAGAGTGTTGCCAAACCGAGGAAATCTTTTCTGAGTAAAATTTCCCCAATGCTAAAAGTCAGGGTAACAGCTCCACCCCATTCCCTTTGCCTTGTTACAGTTCAAATCACATTATCTATTAATACTCTATTTGACTCCAGGGTGAGCTTCAAACACATATTCGCTGTCACTAAGACTGCCTACTTCAACCTCTGTAATACTGGAATTCACTGCCTCACCTCCATCTTTCTGCTGCAGAATTTCTCAGCGACACCCTCAGTATCTCCAGCGCTTTCGTAAAGACGATCATGAAAAATCTTGTGACGTATTTGGATTTTGTTCAAGCCTATTTTGATAAACGCTGGTAGATCTCACTCATTCCATCCAGTTGTTGTCATTCTGATGAACGGTGCTGGGTTTTCGGATTGGGCAGCATGAAGATGAGAAATTGGATTGGGTCAAGATGGGTTTATATTAGATTCTCTACAGTATGGAAACAGGCCATTTGGCCTAACAAATTCACACCAACCCTCCAAAGAGTAATCCATCCAAACCCATTCCTCTACCCTATATTTACCCCTAACTAATGCACCTGACACTATGGGCAATTTAGAACGGTCAATTCACCTAACCTGCACATCCTTGGATTGTGGGAGGAAACCAGAGCACCCGGAGGAAACCCACGCAGTTACGGGGAGAATGTGCAAACCCCACACAGTCAGTCTCCCGAGACGGGAATTGAACACTGGTCCCTGGCACTGTGAGCCAGCAGTGCTAACCACTGAGCCATCATGCTGCTCTGGTTCTCAGGGGTACTGGAGATATTGGTGCAGGAAAAGGAAGTGCTCCTTATTAGTCTTCTCTGTTATTAGCACACTATCTAGATAAATGGTGACATGGTGTAGACCTTGCAAAATATACTCCATCATTTGCTGAAAAATGCAGAGGCTGACAACACCCCAAATGATGTGGAGGTGCTGGTGTTGAACTGGGGTGGACAAAGTTAAAAATCACCCAACACCAGGTTATAGTCCAACAGGTTTATTTGGAAGTATAAGCTTTCGGAGCTCTGCTCTGTGAGTGGAGCAGTATCATAGGACACAGAATTTATAGCAAAAGATCATAGTATCAGACAACTGAGGTGATATATTGAACAAACCTAGATTGCTGTTAAGTCTTTCATCTTTTAAATTGGGTTGCAGGTTTTGGTTCATTAATATGCAAATCCCAGAACATCTCCAAGCCACATTCCCGAGATAGCTTAAGATTTTATAAAAAAAAGTGACATCTCAGCTCAGACAATGCATTAAAAGTGTGAGATTAGAGTCTGTATGTACAGTATTCCAATTTGAGTCAGACTGGTTCTGTTTCCAAAGTAGGCATTTATAAATTGTCCCATGGATTGACTGCCTGCAGATTGTGTGTTTTTTGAACAACATAGAATGTATCTGCAAATACAATTCTGCAAATGCAAATTCACCCCAAAGACTTATATGTGTTTGTGATACTATGTCTGCTGCTATGACCTTTTGTTATAAATTCTGTGCCCTATGATCCTGCTCCACTAGCTACATGATAAAGGAGCAGTGCTCTGAAAGCTTGTACTTCCAAATAAATCTGTTGGACTATAACCTGGTGTTGTGTGACTTTTAACAATATCCCTATTGGCAGTCTCGTATATTGATACAAACCCTTATTGGTATTAATTGGAGCATACTTCTGGGAATCCTCACTTAACCACAACTGCAAATATGCATGGCTCATGTTCAGCTTCATGAAGGACAGCTCCCCCCCAAAACCCCCTTCCCCCAACACCCCGTGTCATTTTAACCTGTCTGTATCAGGATAAAGGGACCTAATAGGGGTAGAGATATTTTTTAAAAAGAGTAAAGAGGAAAATAATAAAGTGGAAATGCAATTAATGGCTTTTTGCATGAAGTGACAAAGCATACACATAACTGGACATGCGGAAAATCTCAATTACATAGGCTGGCTAAGTACTATAATTTTGATTGTGGACAGAAATGGGAAAAGGACTGTTTTAAAAACCAAGGAATGTGGAAGTGGTTGCTGCCCTTTTAAAACCAAGCCACTGGCACTTGTATGTGCTGTGTACTCTGTGATTTGTTCAAACAGTGGAGGATGTTTAGCTGCAGATGACCTGGCACCAGAGAATGTGTGCAGAATGAAATTTAGCCAGCAACATGTAGCTGATTAGTATGTGGAGTAGTGACCAGTTATCAATGACAAAGGCCTTTTGCCTGCCAACAGCCATGTGATTGGCTCCCAGGTAGCTTCACAACATGGGGGTGCGATTGAGAGATTCAGAAGCCCTCCATAAAGGAAGTTGCTATCCATTTCTCTGCAGTTCACAGAAAACAAACCTGAAACCTAAAGAAGCCCAAGTTATTTTAGTTCAACTGTTGCTTTTAACCAACAAATCAGAGATCTTATAACATGCAAGCCAAGTGCTCAGTCCTTCCTGCAAGGATGTAAGAAAAATTCAGCGTGAGGGCGAGATCAACAACAGCAAGTCCTGACAAACCATTTGAACTGCTTTCCCAGTTCTTCCCTCCACCAATAACTTGAATGTTTTTGTGACAGAGCGTGTGTCTGTGTGTGCATGCACATATGCATGTGGCTGGGGTGGGGGGCTCGGTCAGTGAGTGGGGGTACGTTTTATAAGGAGCTTAGCGTTTTAAATGGTAGAACTGCGTGGTAGAATTAAGTGCTAGGGGCGGCATGGTGGCTCAGTGGTTAGCACTGTTGCCTTACAGCACCAGGGACTTGGGTTCCATTATATCTTTGGGCACCACTCCCCACCTCTTCCTCCGCTACATTGATGACTGCATTGGCGCCATCTCATGTTCCCGCGAGGAGGTTGAGCAATTCATTAACTTCACCAACACATTCCACCCTGACCTTAAATTTACCTGGACCATCTCTGACACCTCCCTCCCCTTCCTGGACCTCTCCACTTCCATTAATGGCGACCGACTTGACATCGACATTTTGTACAAACCCACCTACTCCCACAGCTACCTGGAAACTACCTCCTGCAAAAATGCCATCCCGTATTCCCAATTCCTTCGCCTCCGCTGTATCTGCTCCCAGGAGGACCAGTTCCACCACAGAACACACCAGATGACCTCCTTCTTTGGAGACCGCAATTTCCCTTCCCACATGGTTAAAGATGCCCTCCAATGCATATCGTCCACATCCCGCACCTCTGCCCTCAGACCCCACCCCAACCATAACAAGGACAGAACGCCCCTGATGCTCACCTTCCACCCGACCAACCTTCGCATAAACCAAATCATCCGCCGACATTTCCGCCACCTCCAAACGAATCCCACCACCAGGGATATATTTCCCTTTCCACCCCTTTCTGCCTTCCGCAAAGACTATTTCCTCTGTGACTACCTGGTCAGGTCCACACCCCCCCTACAACCCACCATCCCATCCTGACACCTTACCCTGCCACCACAGGAATTGCAAAATCTGCGCCCACACCTCCTCCCTCACCTCCATCCAAGGCCCTAAAGGAGCCTTCCACATCCATCAAAGTTTTACCTGCACATCCACTAATATCATTTATTGTATCCGTTGCTCCCGATGCGGTCTCCTCTACATTGGGGAGACTGGATGTCTCCTAGCAGAACGCTTTAGGGAACATCTCTGGGACACCTGCACCAATCAACCACACCACCCTGTGGCCCAACATTTCAACTCCCCCTCCCACTCTGCCGAGGACATGGAGGTCCTGGGCCTCCCTCACCACCTGACATGGAGGTCCTGGGCCTCCCTCACCACCAGAACGCCTCATCTTCCGTCTCAGAACACTTCAACCCCAGGGCATCAGGTGGACTTCACCAGTTTCCTCATTTCCCCTTCCCCCACCTCACCCTAGTTCCAAACTTCCAGCTCAGCTCTGTTCCCATGACCTGTCCTACCTGCCTAAATTCTTTTCCACCTATCCACTCCACCCTCCTCTCTGACCTATCACCTTCATCCCACCTCCATCCACCCATTGTACTCTTTGCTACCTTCCCCCACCCTCCTCCCCCACCTATCCCCTTCATCCCCACCCCCACTCACCTATTGTACTTTCTCCCCACTCCCACCCTCCTCTCATTTATCTCTCCACCCTTCAGCCTCTCTGCCTGTATTCCTGATGAAGGGCTTTTGCCCAAAACGTTGATTTTCCTGCTCCTTGGATGCTGTCTGAACTGCTGTGCTTTTCCAGCGCCACTAATCCAGAAGCGCGACTGTCTGTGTAGAGTTTGCACATTCTCCCTGTTTCTGCATGGGTTTCCTCCCACAATCCAAAGATGTCCAGGTTAGGCGGATCAGCTATGCTAAATTGCCCATAGTGTTCAGGGATGTGTAGATCAGGTGCATTAGTCAGGGTGAAATATAGGGTAATAGGGTAGTGGAATGAGTCTGGGTGGGTTACTCAGCAGAGGGTTGATATGGACTTGTTGGGGAATTGAGGAATTTTGAATCTTTAATTTCTGTGACAACTCCAGGAAGAGCAAAGCTTGACTTCAAGCACTTCCCCAATGAGGCTTATCAGTGTAATTTGTTTGGATGCAAATTCTTATTAGTGAATGGGGAATAGAGGAGAGAAAACAAGAAAGTGCAGAAGTCATAAGGCTTGTCATGGATTCTTGCTGGTATAGGTAGCTAGGCAATTAACCAGTTTTTGTCCAAATTTGGGACAGATAAAGTTGAAAGGTGAAGTCCATAAGTTATTTTACATGCAGAGTATTAGAGCATTCACTAATAGAGGAGATGTCATTGAAATAAAGTTCCAGGAAATGTACTGAAACAGTTGCAGTGTAGAAGATGATAACAAAATTGCAGATCCTCATATGATCCAGAAGCAGCAGAGAGATGAGCTTCAGGCAGGTACAAGATTAGCTCCAGTTAGAAATTGCCGGGGTGGGTGGGTGCGGTGGGGGGGGGGGGGGGGGGGGGGGGTAGTGCAGTTGGGGTTGCTCACAAACCACGGGAACCGCATCAATGACAGGTTTAGCAGAGGACTGAAGTCCCCAGAATACCCATCACGATGGGGAAAAGCTGACATTGATCAGTGTTACTTCAAAAGGTAGTTCCAAGAAAACCTGTGTTCCACAAACTACAGCTCTCGCCACGTCATGAGATCTACATTCAGTTCCATGCAATACACATGCATACTTGATCTCTCTGTTCAAGAGCACTGATTTACTCTCTCAATGTTGTCTTGGTTCACAGATTCATTTCATTGTTTGTCTCATTTGCCATTTAAAATTGTTTTATCTTCCTTTCAGGTGGAATGGATCACAAGCTTAAACATCTCTTAGTTACCATATCTCCTCATATCCTTCTTCACCTTCTTCTGAACCCCTCCCTGCTTTCAATCTCATCTTTATTACCTTTTCATTGTCTCCTCTGATCTTCCAATCTGCATTTAAAGAGCACAGAGTGATTCATATGTAGAATGAACTTCCAGAGCAAGTGGTAGACGCAGGTAGAGTTACAACATTTAAACAACATTTATCTAAGCACATGAAAAAGAAACGTTTGGACAGATATGGGCTAAGTGCAGGCAGGTGGGACTAGTTTAATTTGGATTTATGTTCAGCATAGATTGGCTGGACCGAGGAGTCTGTTTCTGTGTTATATGGTTCTATGATTGTTACATGCTTAAAATCTAGAAGAAAGTTTTGTATCTTGCATTCTCTGATTGTAAGTTGGTTGAACATTCCTTCTTGCCAAGTTTTAAGTCTACGTGCTGTGCAGTAATCATGATGTGCACCCGTGTGAAGCAATCTTGAGTTGACTATCTGAAATGACAGTGCAACAAATGAAATTTGGAGGAGCCAAACTTTTAATGTTGATTGATGCCAAATATAGCCAGCATCCAAACTCTGTGATGCTTCCCTGGAATGACTGTTGGGAGCAATGAGGAGGAAATGGTTTCCCAGCAAAACATAAATGAAACTTCTGGCTATCACCGAGAATGCATAGATACATTAGTAGCGGGCATGAGCAACAGAAAGATTTGTACCCAGCCTTACATGAAGCTTGATAATGAACTTGGTCAGGAAGATGTTTACATTTGCAGATTCACCAGCATCCCATCAATGCACATCCCACTGCTCTCGATGTTTAACCAAGCATGTTTCATCATATGATAAGCACTTACATTTCAGCAGCACCCACACTTCACTTCATATACTTTTCCTCACCACAGGTATGCAACTACCACCACTACTTACCCCAATTCTCAGGATGCATAGTTCTGTTCCTTTTCTCAGGGGGTGGTAAATGGGATCCAAGTCAATGTGTTTGTTGATAGGGTTCTGGTTGGAATACTATGTTTCTAGGAATTCTCGTGAGTGTCTCTGTTTGGCTTGTCCTAGGTTCTTCACAGTTCTGTTCTTTTACCCTTTGTAGACAACTACACATTAATGGATTTCGGTTGTAACTATTGTGTAACTCAAAATGAAGAGGAAAAAACCATCAAGAAAAGTGTCTTCTCAATCAGATATGAAGAAGGGAGAACATGTGACCCAAGTCAGAATGCGTAATGGTCATGAAAGAATGCTTTATTAATACTGCTGTCAGGAATGTAGTGCAAGCAAGAATTTTGTGTTAGTGGGGCAGGGAGGTCTTGTCCTTCCTTCTTTTAAACTCCAACAGCTGGTGTGTTTTGATATTGTTGTTAACAGGTTGCAACTTCCTATTTTAATGAAATTGTACTGAAGAGGATAATGGGACAAAAATGACACCAATCCTTTGGACATGACAGTCTATAGGATTCTAAAAGAGGTAGCTGCAGAGGGTAGTGAATTATTTGGAATTAATTCTTTAGAATTTCCAAACCTCAGAAGGTAGCAAGCATAATCTGACTATTTAAAAGGGGAGGAAAAGAGAAAACAGGGCACTAGGGCCAAGCTATTATTAAGGGCATATAAAAGGGCATTTAGAAAGTACGATTAAGCTGAATCAACACAGATTTATGAAAAGCACGGTGAGTTTTACATAACTATTTTTGAAGGTTTAATGGGTAAACTGGATAGGGAAGAAATAAATCGATCTGGATGTACGTTTGATCGCTGAGCTGGAAGGTTCGTTTTTAGATGTTTCATCACCATACTAGGTAACATCATCAGTGAGTCTCTGGACGAAACACTGGCGGCATGGCCCACTTTCTATTTATGTGTTTAGGTTTCCTTGTGTTGGTGATGTTATTTCCTGTACGTTTTCTCAAGGGGTGGTAAATGGGATCCAAGTCAATGTGTTTGTTGATAGAGTTCTGGTTGGAATGCCATGCTTCTAGGAATTCTCATGCGTATTTCTGTTTGGCTTGTCCTAGGATGGATATGTTGTCCATCACATGATGAATGAACATTAACTAGCCACAAGAAGACATGACCCACTCTCATTAGTATCCTTACATATAGATGAGGAAGGACACCATTTCAATTGGGACAACACATCTATCCTAGGACAAGCCAAACAGAGACACTCAAGAGTATTCCTAGAAGCATGGCATTCCAACTGGGACTCTATCAACAAACACATTGACTTGGATCCCATTTACTATCGCCTGAGAAAAAGAACAGGAAATGAACATCACCACAGAAATGACATCGCCACAGGAAATGAGGTCACCAACCCAAGGAAACCTAAACACACAAATTGAAAGCGGGCCATGCCACCAGTGCTTCATCCGAAGGCTCACTGATAAGGTTACCTAGTATGGTGACGAAAAGTCTGAAAACGAACCTTCCAGCTTAGCGAGCAAACCTACATCTAGAACTTCAACCTGAGCTACAAATCTTCTCAAAACTCGCTATATAAATGGATGCTGGGCTATTTGGATTTTCAATGTACATTCAAAAGATGTTAGATAAACTTACTAGATAAAATTCATTCCCATCCCTGGGAATGGGGATAATGTATTAACAGAGATGTGGTTAAAAATAAACAGTAGGAGTAGTGCTAATACCTTAGCTGAGGGAACTGTGTTTAATGTATTCAAGTTTGTTGATGCTGCAAATTAGTGGGAAAAAAAGTGAGAAGGAAGCAAAGAGCCTGCAGAAGGATAAAGACAGGTTGGGTGGATCAGCAAGAACATGGCAGATGGGAGGTGTGATGTTATCCATTTTGTTGGAAGGAACAAAACAAGCAAACTTGATTTTGCTGGGTGAGACTGATAAAGGTTTGCATTCAGTGGGACCTAGGTATCCTTTCACATGGATCACAGAAACTAACAAACAGATACAATTAGCAGTCAGCAAGACAAATTGTATATACATTTTTATTAAGAAAGAAATGGAGTATGAGTTTTAAAAAAACTAATTGCAATTATATGGAATATCAGTTAGGTCACAGCTGGAGTACTGCATGCAGTTTTGGTCATCTTACTAAAGCAGGAAAATACTTTCCCTCGAATGAGTAGAATGATGGCTTGTTAAACTGATTCCTGGGTATGGGGAGGTTGTGGTGGGCAGCAGGGTTGGCTGTGAAAATAAATTCAGATTCAAGGTTGCCACAACAGTAAACATGTATTTTGGGGGAAAAAAGTCCATTCCAACATCATACTTTGGTAACTCAAAGGGTAATGAATAAAGATGAAAATTAAAATGCAGCAAGCAGCAGTGTTGCTGAAATATAAAACAATAATTTTCATTTTGTCTTTTCTCTAGAAAAGCTAGAGACATTAAAATACTCGGGCTCAAATCCTGATTCTCAAGGGAAGGAGATGAGGACAAGGGCTGAGCTGAAGAGTTGGGTTTAACTAACATAAACCTGGCCTTGGCATAATTCACAGAGTGAGAATTGGATATTATTTGCCTTTCAGCCTGGTTTTTCTCTCCAAACTTGGAGTGTGGAGAGGTTTTCTGAGGCACAAATAAGTTAGGAAGGAAAAGGGTTGAGATTGACACACACACACCTGCTAGTTTTGGCAAACAAAATCAGTGAGGCAAAGTATGAAGGTGTGGGAGTGCTTCCTCCTGCCTGGTCTAACACTTCTACTGTCCTGGGGTGTGCTGTTCTAACAATTCTTTGAGGGGTTATCGAGTAAGTTAGATAAAGGAGAGCTACTGGACATGATCTATTTGTATTTCCAAAAGGCCATCACAAGACCTTTGATAGAAGGTTGCTAAATAAGATAAGAGCCAATGGTATTAGGGGTAAGGTATGGATAAAGGATTGGCTCATCGGCAGAAGGCAGAGAGTGGGGATAAAGGGGTGTTTTACAGGGTGGCAGCTGGTGACTGGTGGAGTTCCACAGGGGCCTGTATTGCAACCCCCACAACTATTCACTTTAACAGTCTGGACTTGGGAACTGAGGGCGTTGTTGCTAAGTATGCAGATGACAATAAGATAGTTGGAAGCATAAGTAGTGTTGAGGAAGCAGGAAGGTTGTTGAGGACTTGGCAGGCCAAGAGAGTGGGCAAAGAAGTGAGCGATGGAATACAATGTGGGAAAATGTGAGTTCATGCACTTTGGTAGGAAGAATAGAGGCATAGACTATTTTTAACTGTGAAAGGCTTCAGAAATCTGAAGCACAAAAGGGACATAGCGTCTTAGTTCAGGATTCTTATAAGGTTAACATGCAAGTTCAGTTGGTGGTTAGGAAAGCAAATGCAATGCTAGCATTCATTTCAAGAGGGTTAGAATACAAGAGCAGAAATGCACTGCTGAGGCTGTTAAGGGTCTGGTCAGACTGCATTAGAAATATTGTGATCCGTTTTGGGCTCTGTATCTAAGGAAGGATGTGCTGGAGTGATCCTAGAGGAGCAAGAATGATCCCAGGGATGAATGTGTCTCATGTGATGAGCAGTTGAGGAGTCTGTACTGGATGGAATTTAGAAGGATGAGGGGGATCTGATTGAAACTTACATTCCATCCCCTGGAGACTGTGTGGTGTTTGCACATTTTCCCTGTGTCTGTATGGGTTTCCTCTGGGTGCTCTGGTTTCCTCCCACAGTCTAAAGATGTGCAGATTGGGTGGATTGGCCAGGCTAAATTGCCCAGAGCATCCAGGGATGTATAGCGGCTTGGTGGATTAGCTATGGAGAATGCAGGCTTACTGGGATGGGTTGTGTCTAGGTGGGATACTCTTCAGAGAGTTAGTGTGGACTTGATGTGCAAAATAGCCAGCTTCCATACTGTAGAGATTCTGCGATTCTGGTCCCAGCATCATTCAGGGTGGAGCCTGTCCAATTGGTACAGCTCCCTCCTTCCCCAGTATTGTGCTAATGTCCCATGAATTTGAACCCGTTTCTCCTGCAGCAATTTTGCCATGCATATACATTTTTAATCTTATTAATCCTGTGCCAATTAGCTTGTGGCACAGGTAGTAATCAAGAGATTATTACCTTTTTGGTTCTGCTTTTTAATTTAGTCCCTAGCTGCTCTCAGCTAAACCTCTTTCCTGCTTTTACCTATATCATTGGTACATACATGGACCACAACAACTGAATATTTCCCCTCCCACTCTATGTTCCTCTGAAGCCGAGATGAGGTACACTGGACCCCTACCCCACATTTACCCCTTCCCCCCCCCCCCTCACCCAGATACCAGGCAACACAGCCTTTGGGACTCTCAATTGTGGCCACAGAGAACAGTGTCTATTCCCTGACTATACTATCCCTGATGTCTCTTTTCTCCCCCCTCTCGAATGGCTCCCTGTACGATGGTGCTATGGTCAGTTTGCTTATCCCCCCCTACAGCCCCCATTCTCATCCACACAGGCTGCAAGAAACCTCAAACCTCTTAGGCAAGCTCAAAGGCTGAGAATCCTTCACTCTTAGATACCTCTACATGCCTTGCTCATAGTCACACTCACTTGTCCCTGACCACTGACCAAATTCAGATAGTTATTCTAAAGGGTGTGACTGCATCCAGGCAACTCGCTCCCTCCCTTATGTGTCACGGTGTTTGAAGCTGAAACTCTGAGCCAGAGTTCCTCAAGCAACAGATCTGGTCACTATTAACCACAAAAGGGTCCACCAGCTCCCACATCATGCAAGTACAAAACACATCGCCTGGCCCTGTGTTTCTATTTTGGTTACTTAGCTCTTAATTTGTTTTTATTCAATTCCTATTTTTTTAAGATTTTAATCCATAAATATTTCTCCTATTTACCTTGAATCTGAAAATAACCTAAAGTTGGTAGTCAAGTTAGTAGCTATTCCAACCAATGAACTTACTGTGATGTCATTCATTATTTTGTATTCAGCCCCTGATCCTAGGCTTCAATTTATCCTGTTGAGAAAAACCTACAAACTATGAGCCAAAAAAGCAAACAAAAAGCACCTTGTTCCCACTGCGCCAAATTCCCACACTGCCTCCAAAGTGCCCAGGTGATATATTCCCTCTTGTTGTGTCTCACTCCAGATGTAATCTCTCCTTCTTGATTGCTCATCATTAAACTTTGCACAAAGTGTTTATTCATCTCCTATTTCCTATATTCTTACACTGAACTCTGGTGACAGAAATAAAAATAGCTGAAATGCATGCTGACTTTACCATGCCTGAATTGTGAAAAGATTGATACATTTATCATAAAGATTTCTACTTTACTATAACAATTTCAAACATTTTATTTTGTCTTTAAAGGACTTCTCAGCTGGAACAAGAGCTTGTAAACATGCATGTGTACAATTCCTCAGAAGACCTTATTCCTCCTGAGGGTGCGCCATTACAAAATCTGGGGTAAAAAATCAGCATAGATACTGGAACGTTCATAGTTGGATTTTTCATCACTGTTCACAACTGAGCATTAGTTGTCAGGGATGCTTAGTTTGATACAAATACTGAAACCTTGGGGCCATCATTAAGGATAATACCAGAACAGCCATCAGAATATGATGTTGTGCTGATACTCAAGATGCAGTATTCACAGGTTTCTCACAAAAGTTAAAGATTTAATAGAACAACTCTATGTCCCCAACTGATTTGCCTAACTGACTCTGGTTAACAGAGAACACTGACCAGGTTTCTGTGCAAGAAACTACTGTTTGTTAGAAATAAATTCATTCTAACCACAAGAAACAAAATGTGAGTTATCATCATATAAATCTACTAACTGAAACTCTAAGGCCCTTCTTAAAACTCTGCACACAAATGCAGTGAGACGCAGAATAAGAAACAAACACGGATGTTATATCAGTGGAAGGAAAGGTACTGGGAAAACTGTTCAATAGCATTGGTCATTGAATTTGAAGAAATATTCCCTTTTGCTTCCCAAATCATTCTAACCCGAGAGCCTCTTATTCTAAGTTATTTAATTTTTATTGCAGACACTAGGCAATTAGCACAGTAATTGTTCAGATTTTCAGTCGCAGTTTTAAGGTAATAACGATTATAGCATATGGTGGAAAAGAATACGTTTATTTCAGATGTTGGTTACTTTACTACAGAGTAGAAAGAATGAGAGACTGATACTGTAGCAGTCTGAAGGCTTATCCTTTGTATTGTACTCATACACTCAATTCATCTGACCTGAGCCAGAGAGTTGTTGCCATGCTGATGACCTCTGGTCCCCACAAACTGGTCCTGAATACAAAACCAATCAGCAATCTGTCTCTGGACAAAGCTTACTCTGCACACACACTCTGTGTTTACACCTGAACAAAGCAACAGTCTAAACACAATCACAATGAGCTCAGTGACTTTTTTTTAAAAAAGTGCTGCCAGGCCTCTCCCATTCCCTTTGTCTAAAGCAGCCTTTTCCCCCTCTTGGTCCACAATCCAAAATAAAGACAAATAATAACAGATGGCCATAGAGTGCTACAGGTAAATGTGTCATACAAACACACTCCACAGTATTGGACATGTGCCACTTTCAATAGCAGTGAATTGGTGTTGTGAGAAACAGAAATTACTGGAAAAGCTCAGCAGCTCTGGCAGCATCTGTGGAGGGAAATCGGAGGTAATGTTTTGGATCCAGTGATCCTCCTTCAGAAATGGGTGTTGTGAGAATGTTGACCATGGAGAGTGGCCACTTCCAATGAACTTCAAGTAAGTTTATGAAATGACTCTCTGAGAGCCATACAATCACCACTTCAAATACAATTACAGAAACCAGATTCACAGCCTGAGAACACGATACTGATCTTCAGCAAGCTGTTCCCATGGAGCGTGAGTAATGTGATGTTGCCTAAGAAAGGACTGGTGGTGAAAGAGGGCAGTGAGGTCAAAAGTGTACTTATACCTGTTGCTGCATTCCCCTCCTAATCCTGCAAAATTATATTTGCTGCCTCGTCCTTGTCTTTGATGGGTTTTAAGGGGTTTCATAATGAATGTCAGGACTTAACAGGCCAAAACACACCAGTTCAAGCTCTGCTTTGTGTGCAATGGTTGGACAATGAGGTGCAAAAAGAAAGAGTTAATGCTGGTAGTAGCAGTGGGAGCATGGCAGAGGGTTTTATAATTTCCTGTGACAGGCACCAGCTGAACTTTTGCACTATTCAGGTAACCTTAACTTCCACCTTAGATACAGTTGGGTTTATGCAGATCCATCGGAGCTTCTCTATGTGGCTCATCAGATTGGTTCTTTTCCTCATTATTAAGAAATTGATTAACAATACTTCACCCTTAATCCTCTCTTCTGAACAATATGGTGCAAGATGCAGGTCTCACACTGCTATTACCTGCTTGCATTTGTTACTCATTTTGCCCTGAACAAATATTTTTTCCTGTTCGCATGCCCACTTGTCTGTCCTTGGCATGCTGTAATGCTCTAGCAAATCACAGCGCAAACCCGAAGAACAAATTTCATCTTCAGACTAGATACTTTATAAGCTTCTGGACTTAATATTGAGTTCACCACCTTCAGATTGTGAATTCACTCCCATTTCTTCCCTTTCTTTTAGGTTTACCCATGTTGTATTCTCTGTCACCATGTCCTCTCTCCCATTCTGGTGGGACCATCTGTTCTTTCCAGTCTGGCAGTTAGACACACCAGCGTTCAGCCATTCTCACATTCCGATCACATAATCTGAACTATCAACATCTTTTCTCCCTCAGCACTCCACCACACCACCCCCCCACCCCGCTCAACACAATTCCATAAATGCTGCTCCCTCCATACTTTACGTCAGCTCTGATGAAGACTCATCTAGACTGGAAATGTTAGCTTGCTCTCTCTCCATGGATGTTGCAGGGACTGATAATATTCTTCAATGTTACATATGCTGTGATTTCCAGTAATTTTTATTTTCGGTGAAGATTCCAGTATCTGCAGTAATTTGTTCCTTTTTAAGGTATCAGTTGTTTTGAGCATTTCAGTATCACAAGGAAATAACATGAGACAGCTCTCCATACGCTTGATAGAGGTCTAACTTAGTTATAGAAATCTCTTAAAATCAAACAAAAACTTGTAAGGCTGCCATTTTAAATCTTTTTCTTTTAATCATCTACAGTATGTTGTAGGTTGAAATCTTTGAGGAGAAAGTGAGGTCTGCAGATGCTGGAGATCAGAGCTGAAAATGTGTTGCTGGAAAAGCGCAGCAGGTCAGGTAGCATCCAGGGAACAGGAGAATCGACGTTTCGGGCATAAGCCCTTCTTCAGGAATGAAGGGCTTATGCCCGAAACGTCGATTCTCATGTTCCCTGGATGCTGCCTGACCTGCTGCGCTTTTCCAGCAACACATTTTCAGCTACAGTATGTTGTGACTTGGCTCACTATGTCCAGTCCAAAATTACACTATTGCCCTCATTCTAGTTATTAGTTTCAATGTTATAAAATTAGAAATAAGATCATTAATTATTTTGGTTCTATCAGGTCTTCAATTGAAAGACTGCTGTTGAAAGTGCCTGCTTAATAGACTTCAGTTTGTACATGCTGTCAACTGTTTACGACTTGCCAATCACTCCAGCAAAAGAATATTACAACTGACAGAATATAAAGAAATTAAAACTTATAGTTTTATTATGATAGTTATTTGATATGTCAAATTACAAGTGTATGATGTAACAAAACCAGTTACAAACTTATATATGCATATTTACATTATATATATATTCAAGAAATTAAGAAGCTACACCCTCATACATTTAAGAAATTACACCTGTGGCAGGAGTTATTAAAACTAAATTGTACATCACATACTTAGTATCTTTTCAACAAAAATATAAAAAAACTAAAAACAAAAAGTAACAAATACAATAGCAGTTAGATTTAAATGGAATTTTTAAAATGAACAAGCGAGGCACTTTTTGGAAGTGGGCTAGGCATCTGCAAGTGGCACAAAGCAAACAATAGGCAGTACTTAGAAACAAAAACCTCTAGGTACAAGGCGTTTTTAGCTTAATGTTTTCTATTAGATAAAGTCTCAAATTCTAACAAATACCATTTCAAAAAAAAGTAATTAGAAGTAGAACAAAAATGACATGACCGTTCTGAGCACATAAGTGCGCCATCAGTATTCAGCAGGGTCAATTCCTTTACAGCTAATAGCATGCCTCTTAGGCTGTTTAAATCCATAAAGTAGACATTGCATATAAATTACAGTACATGGTTAGGTGATGTACCATACTGGTTAGTAGTGCCTCATTATTCTAAGGTCAAAGTGTACCTATTACCACAAACAAAACACTTTGCTACAGCCAGCAAGTTTTTCTCTTGGGGGTAGTCGCATCTTCTTACATTACACATACAAACTCTGTCAGACTCTCCCCATCCAAAGAAAAATAAAGATAAAAAGCAGCTTATATTTATGCTAAGAATTACTGGATGCTAAACAGTCTACTGAGAAGATCTTGTTTGTCTAAACTGAGTTGGAAACACTTTCCAGTATGCTAGCAATTTTTCCTTCACACCAACGATCTTCATAACAATAGTTATAAACTCTGAACTCATCCGCACACAAGGAGGGGTGTGAAAGGGAGATGAAAGGGGGCATTTTGATTGAACTTAAAGAACCAAACACAATCAAAGCAGAGACTGTAACTGGTGGATGTGAAAATACCCACCAGATCTGCACAGCAGCTCAATTTCTTGAAGTATACGACAAAAAAACTTCACTCAATCACAAACAAACATCATCAAAAAGTCATCGGGTAGTAATTGAGAGGTTAAAACATGTTTTGTAGATTCGTATCTATAAACTGTTAGCTTGGAGTACAGGGTTTGCAAAATAAAAAATTCTGGCTTCAATTCACTATTCAATTTATAATCTATATAGTGACTATCAGCTCAACATACAGGAAAGTTTTAGTCAGATCCTGGTACTCCATACTATCTACTGACTGTGAAAAGGCAGATGGGCAAGTTAATTTACACCACATGTTCTTAACCAGAGCACAGAAGACAGGAAAAGCACAAAACCTTTAAGCACTCAAGATCTTTAGGAATTCCTGCAAAGAGTAAAACTGGCCCAGATGTCCACATTAAAACAATACTGGAATGAAATACGGAAGCCTGCTGAATCCTCTGAAATCCCGAGAAATGAGAATTTCCACTCAGCCTATTATATACTTGAACACAGCAGCATTTGATAGTGACCTTATATAGCACAACTGAAATTTCTGTCAGAGGCTCTGATGCAGGGGCTGAGAAGATTCTTCAATGTTACATTTGCCTGTCTACCATGAACATCAATAATAGTAGATGGCAGGCCAGTACAATCTGATATTTTAAAAAGCTTGCAGTTCTTTAGAAAGGTTCAGGTAAATTGAGAGCTTTTGAATTGAACTGTGGAAAACAGTTTTCCAAAACTTGGATAATGAAAATTTGCAAGTAGCAACTCGAATGTAGTAAGCTATGTGGAGAATCACAAGCAATGTGTGAACACTCTGAGCACAATTCAAAATTTGTTTCTCCCAGTGTGCAGAATACTGATGAAATATAAGTTTCCAAGCATACGGATGGAATCCTATCAAGAAACATTACTTTCGTGACTCAAACAGCAAAATGAAAAAATTGCCCCCATCACCAAACATGTCCTAGTGAAGCCATTCTGTGATTAAGTACAAAACTAGAAACAAGCTCTTTTTAAAACTAAGTCTCATATCATTAGCCTCTACTTTTCAATGTGAAATAATACTCAAAGTTGGCTTATGTACAGAAAGCTGTCAGTCCATTCCATCTACTCACAGCTGATAAATATCAATGCATTCTAATGTGGAGTATTTTACAGATGGAGTTATGTATTTACATATCTAAAAATTAGAACCTAGGCAAGCAACTCTGACAAAGCCCTAAATTTTAAGTGTAGATTTTGTGAGTAAATATTTGGTAAAATTTGGAAGCATCAATTCTTAGGGTGAAATAGTCCTGGCACAATTACGACAGCTCAATTATCCTTTCCACAGTCACGAATACGTACACAGGCTACAAAGGTATGCACGGACAATGTATCAAACTAATTGCACCCAAATGTGGCATTAAACATTTAGGGTTATTCTATATATTGTTTGCAAATTATCACCATGGGGTCTGCACAAATTGACAAATGATTCCAAATAATTAAATGTTTTTGAAAAAAAAAGTGAGATATTAATTTTGAGTCTGTGAATTTAATTAGTTCAGGCTCTAAATCAATCTTCATTGTTTAGGTATTGGTTCTTCAAATTTGAAATATGTTCCTACTAGTAACCTTCTGAGCATTATTATCGATTTAAACTTGAAGATTCATCTCATCCATGCAGACCTGTGTTCTACGGATATATATTTAAGTATAAACCATTTTGCTTGGTAGCACAGAAATGGAGTACTGCTGAAAAAGATAGTCATGTTCTCTAAACACTCATCAGGATAAATGGCAGAATGCCAAATTTCAAAGAAAGCAATAATCTATAATGCACGAGCAAAGGTAATGATTGTTTGGCAGGTTAGCTCTGATTGGATTCAACTTGCCAACCAATCACCACCTTTTCTCACGTGGTAGACTCTTGCTTTCTTTGAAGTTTGTAATTCCTGTGCCAGTCCTAACGACAAACGTTTAACATCTTGTTTTTTTCAGCAATACATGCCATGCCTATTTACATATCCATTTCAGAGTGAAGATGTAGGTGTGCCTATGTGTACAGCTAAACAGGGAAAGGTAGCATCGAACTTTTTTTAAACTAATTAAAAGCATTCACTTAATAACCCTTGAATAACAAATTGAACTATATTTGCATCCTGCATCAAATGTTGTAGACTATTTAGTGAACAAACTAATACCAGGGTTTTGCTTTCCCAAAATTGCATCTACCCTGTTTCTGGTAGGCTGTTGAAAGATAGGTCTGAAATACTTGAATTGACTATACTCCAAACTTTAGATGTTCTAATAGTATGACACCCAATTATATAAATTCAAGAGGTCAAATGATATTCTTGGACTACCAACAGAAAACTTGCTGATTGAGCAAAAATATTAGAAGTGTTTTTAAAGATATCCAAAACCAAATATGCCACTAGCTTACAATTTGGTTCTCACACAACACACATACACTGGGAGAGATAAAACAGAATGTGCTTAATCACCACAATGAAAATTAGTCACAAATTTTTAGTCTTCAGAGATGAAGGTGAAAAATTGTTCAAACTGAAGCAAAATCGTATGTGAATAGTAAGCATGCATATTACAATGAATTAAAAACAAAATGACTATCTATGGCTCCATTACACATCAACATTTTTTGTTTCCAAACACAGAAGAACTGAAAAGATAAATGATTTTATTGCGAAAGTATGAGCCACTTCAAATTTAGTTATATAGAGTTTGACACTTTACATGTGTTAAATATCTAATTATTCATAGACAGTAAATTCACCTGCACTGCCAGTTAAGTGATTCTGTAAATGCACATATTAAGTAAATACTTATTAGAACCAAAGCCTAAAACAAGTTGAAATCTTTCTGAACAAAACTCAGTTACCTAGTGCTTTTAGTCCAACACTTCAGTTTCATCTGTAAGAGTTTTATGTGAGAAACCATACCTATAGTCAACTCAATGTACAAAACTGCAAAATTAATCCCTTCCACACAATCACATTCAGTACTCACTGAACAGCCAAAAGCAAAGAACTCTCTGCTTTACAAAACCTTCTCAAGTTAGGCTGTGCCATGCAAAGTATTAGACATGGTGGCCTTGCATAGGGCCATAATCATTTAAAACATTTTACTTCTCCTCAAGCCTTGGAAACTTGCACAGCTCTGCAATTGCTGCTGGCTTTTAATACCAGTAGGCCATAACCCTTGAGACCCAGGGTTGATGCTGCCTGGAGAGGAACTATTAAGCCCAGCTTGACTCCTGATTGGTCACATCATCCAGCTGCTTTGTGCTTCCCTCCACAACATCCGCACATCTCACCACAGTGGTGACATGCTCTCAAAGGAAGATAGCAGCACATACATGGTGCAATGACAGACAAGGCTATAAGTGCCAGCCACCGCAAACAGAACTTGTCATCACTAGTGTCACACGAGCATGGATCAGAGAAATCCCCCTCAGAGTCCGACATGCAGTGGTAGAGCATACTCTCAGCACACAGCATGCAGCTCACTTGATAAATGCATTTCTTGATGGGGTCTGGAGCATCCTGACACTGTCCTCTCCGGTTTTCCTCATGATTAAAAATGTCTCGGCAATATATACAACGAGAGCGTTCTCCATCCTCTTTCCTTCGCCTGGATTTTTTTGATTTTAGTGAAGGAGATGGCTGTGTTTTGAATACAATAGAACCTTTTGAATCTTTAATGTGTTCAGTTTCAATCCCTTCCACAGAAGGATATACATAATCGTGTTTTTTAGATTCAGGTTTGAAGCACACATATGAGTCTATTTCAGTTTCCACTTCATTTTTTCGTACATTGGGATGTCTGTAGTCTTCGTAGCCTCTAATTAATACATCCTTTCGAGGGTTTATCCTCACAACCTCGTCTTCATCCTGAAAACTGACATGCCTAGTTGGTTTTAACATAATCTGAAAAAGATTCAAAATTTTCTTATTAGAGGAAATTAAAAACATGCAGTTCAATGATACAACTTTAAGATTTAAAAACAATTTTTAATGGAAACCGTTCATGGAATATCTCAGCCAAAAGCTCCCAAGGAATTAATTTCACAGCTGCTGTGTGCAAATATAGTAATAGCTCAGTTACTAGTTGAGATACTTTATTGAAGAAATGTAAAGCAGTATGACAACCTCCCACTGTGCTCCCTTAATGAATATAATGCCAGTTTAAGATTTCAGATTTAAATTCAAACCAGCTTTGAGAAAATGTACTGTCTTTTTACAGAATACATGTTTGGTCCATCGCACAAAGAGCTTAGCTAGCTTCAGTCCATCACCTTTTCCTCACTTGGATCTACAAATACTCTCTCATGAGATAATTATTGAATGGATTTTGAAAGATGGAATGCATTGCCTCACAGCTCTCAGGCAATGTATTCCAGGTCCTAAACAGTGGGAAGGAATTGCCCTGAAAGTCCTCAACATTGGCTCCCAACCCTATGATGTCTCATGACTTCAGGTCCAACATGGGCAAGGAGCCTGCTGCTATTACCTCTATTGCTTTCCTTCCCTCACCTAAGTCGATAAATCAGTACTCACCCATGTTGAAATCAAGTGAAAGAACAATTGACACAAGGACACAAGATATATTCTGCATGGAGTCTCCAGTGTTCATCAGGAGTGGCTCAGTAACACTACTACTGACCAGGCTGGCAGAATCCTAAAGATTCTGGGACAAGTGGTGAGTGAACCAAGAGGGGAAAATCTACTTGATCTCGTCCTCATCAATCTACTTGTTGCAGATGCATCTGTCCAGGGCAGTGTCAATAGCCGCAACCTTCACACAAACTGTGTGTGGAGGAAATGTTCCATCTTTCCTTTGGGGAAAATTCTCTAATGTGTTGTGTTGTATTACCATAATGTTAAATGGGTTAAGTGCAAATGGATCTAGTGACTCAAAACTGAGCATTCATGGGGTACCATAGCCATCAGCATCAGCAGAATTGTAGTTAATATAACCTGTAACCTCATCACCTGGCACATCCCCCACTCTCCATTACCAACTACCAAGTCAGGGAACAAGCGTGGTTCAATGAAAAGTGCAGGAAGATATGCCAGGAACAACAACCTAAAATTTAGGTGTCAACCTGATGAAGCCACAACATAGGACTAGTTATGTGTTGAACAGCATAAGCAGCAAGTGATAGACAGGGCTAAGCAATGGATCAGATTTAAACTTTGGAGTTCTGCCACACTGAGTTGTCAATGGCGGTGAACAACTAAACAACTAACAGAAAAAGTGGTTCTAACAATGATGGGAGAGCCCAGAATATTAGTGCCAAAGACAAGGCTGAAGTATTTAAAATCATTTTCACCCACAAGTGTTTTTTGGGTTCTGCCAGGTCTATTCAGCTCCTGACCTAATTGCAGCCTCCAGGCATAGACAAAAGATTAAAATTGCAGTGCTGAAATGAGAGGAAGATTGAATGCCTTTGACATGAAGGTAGTATTTCAGTGTGGCATCAAAAAATCCTAGCAAACTAGATCTGATGGGAATTTGGGGGAAAGCTCTCCACTGGCTGGAGTCATACCGAGCACAAGAGATGATGGTTGTCATTGGTGGTCACTCATTTCAGCTCTAGGACACCTCAGCAGAAGGTCCACGTCTAAACATCTTTAGCAGCTTCATCCACGACCTTCCCGCGATAACATGAGAAATGACCCAGTGAGCAATGGCCACATCCCCTGATCAAATAAAAGTCTATTCTTTTATTTTCTTCCAAAATTGCATCTTTGCTCCATAATTTGGCCGCACATTTACTTTTATGGGGAAGTGACAAGAGATAACAATTTGTCTATTTTATTACCATAAGGCGATGTCATGTGTTTCACATTACCTTTCTTAGCTGTTAAACATGAAAAATTACCTGATTCTGTTGAGCAGGAAAGTATAATCTTCGAGAACCGAAGTCTTCAAATGGAGGCGTTCTAACATAGCAGCTTCTGCAAGGATCATTTGTCACTACAGTATCATGCCGTGAAATTCGCTCTTTTCTGATCAAAGAATTAGTATCACTTTCTTGTGCAGACTGAAAAAAACCCCAAAATTCCTTAATTATTTTGACAGGCAATGATCTTGCAACCATAATGGTACATCTTCATACTGACCACCAGAGGTCATCATATCACAATACAGAACAACCTCGATTATCTGAACAAGATCTCAAGGTCCCGTAAAAATGTTATCCGTTATCCAAACAATCAGTTATCTGAACAAAATCCACCCCCCCCCTCCCCGCCAAACCTCATTTGAATAATCAAGATTATTCTGTACCTGGAAACACTGCACTGAAATATCAAATGTCAGATTTCCTGGCATTGGAGGGGTAACTATTATTGATTGTGAGTTGACAATATTTGTTGTCATTATCCATCAAACTGACTGAACTTACAGGAGATCAGGCATGCACCGAAATCATTTATCACTCAGAGCTCCAATACAGGCAGTGGAGCTCTTAACAGACCGATGGCAAAATCAGTGAAAGTTTCCACATCTCACTCCCATATTTCACATCAGAAACTCCACAATAAATTTACGGCTTGTTCAATTAGGTGTAACTTGGTTTTTGATGCTTGCATTATTAAGCAAAATGTGATGCATAACTGATCTTGAAAAAGGCATTTTATTATTGTGGAGTTCTGTTAAACAACTTGACATCATGATACACAAGTTTCAGCCCAAAACTATGTTAAATATATTTCATTTTCTACTGTTAGCAAATTAAATGGATGCTTGAAAACTCTGAATCAATTTAAATTTAAGTTGAGTACAGAATGTGATAAAGGAATTTGTCAACTTCAGTGCTCCAATTGTCCTTTTGGGTTGTTTTAAGAGTCAATAAGAATCATTCCGAATGTACTAGCTATTTAAAGAATTGTTGAAAAATATAATGATTTGTGCAATGCATTGTTTGCACTTCATTTTTCTTCTAATATTAATAACGTGACATTTCTGTAGCTGACAAAGTGAACATTCACATAGATTCTTTTTGATAACAAACTCTCTGCCATAGAATCCAAGAAACCACTCGGCATTGGTGGACTAAAATAGCATCTACAAGAAGTCTATTAAAAACACAATTGAACATTAAAGCTCTTCTCATAGGGTGAAGCTTGTCCTTATTAATTACAAGCATCCACCACCACAAAGTTTACTAAATATCAACTGGAAATAGGAACCCTTTAGGTTCCCTTTCCCCTCTGCCCAAAGCTTTGGAACGGAGATGCTAATGTTCACGTGATGGTCAATTTTCACATGTGCCATTGCTTGCTTGGCAGCGCAAATAAACACAAACCCAATTGTTTTGCGTGCTGGTCCTACATATATTTTCCAGGTTCAGTCAAATTAAAATTTTGCAGGCAAGCTTCCTGCATCAATGAGCCTCTCCTTCAATTGTCAAGAATCACCTGCAACCGATTAATAGCAACTTTTCGTACGTTTTGGGGATAAGAGCTGCATTCATTTTGTCACATCTACATGGAGTGCTCATTCCAGTTAGTGGGCAATCAGATATGCTGATGGACCTACTAATGTGACAGAGGGGAGAAGTGGAGAACAGTACCAATCTTTCAATCTGTAAAGTTCCATTATATACTATTTATTATGGTGTCAATCTTCTGTATGAATATATCTTTGAATACTTTTACCTAAATGCATATAGCTTAATTTGTAGTTACATCTTATTTACCTGCAATGTATAAACACACCCAACATTTTTCAACCACAGTCGCATTTGCACGATTCTCAATGTACCTCTCAAGGTAGGTTCATGGCTGGGAACTTATAGGTGCCAAGTACAGGCTGCTGGCTTCCCCTTTAGGAAAGGACGAGCAAAGTGAATTACATGAATGTTGCTGGGTTACGTAAGTGTTTTGGAAATGTTCAATACAAAATTTCATGCCAGCGACTGGGTGGTAGTGGAGGGTTGTTTTTCAGACTGGAGGCCTGTGACCAGTGGAGTGTCACAAGGATCGGTGCTGGGTCCTCTACTTTTTGTCATTTATATAAATGATTTGGATGTGAGCATAAGAGGTAGAGTTAGTAAGTTTGCAGATGACACCAAAATTGGAGGTGTAGTGGACAGCAAAGAAGGTTACCCTCAGATTACAACAGGATCTTGATCAAATGGGCCAATGGGCTGAGAAGTGGCAGATGGAATTTAATTTAGATAAATGCGAGGTGCTGCATTTTGAGAAAGCAAATCTTAGCAGGCTTTATACACTTAATGGTAAAGTCCTAGGGAGTGTTGCTGAACAAAGAGACCTTTGAGTGCGGGTTCATAGCTCCTTGAAAGTGGAGTCGCAGGTAGACAGGATAGTGAAGAAGGCGTTTGGTATGCTTTCCTTTATTGAGTATTGAGTACAGGAGTTGGGAGGTCATGTTGCGGCTGTACAGGACATCCGGTAGGCCACTGTTGGAATATGGCATGCAATTCTGGTGTCCTTTCTATCGAAAAGATGTTGTGAAACTTGAAAGGGTTCAGAAAAGATTTACAAGGAAATTGCCAGAGTTGGAGGATTTGAGCTATAGGTAGAGGCTGAACAGGCTGGGGCTGTTTTCCCTGGAGCGTCAGAGGCTGAGGGGTGACCTTATAGAGGTTTACAAAATTATGAGGGGCATGGATAGGATAACTTGACAAAGTCTTTTCCCGGGGGGTGGGGAGTCCAGAACTATAGCGCACACGTTTAGGGTGAGAGGGGAATGATATAAAAGGGACCTAAGGGGAAACTTTTTCACACAGAGGATGGTACATGTATTGAATGAGCTGCCAGAGGAAGTGGTGGAGGCTGGCACAATTGTAACATTTAAAAGGCATTTGGATGGGTATATGCATAGGAAGGGTTTGGAGGGATATGGGCCAGGTGCTGGCAGGTGGGACTAGATTGGGTTGGGATATCTGGTTGGCATGGACGGGTTGGACCGAAGGGTCTGTTTCTGTGCTGTACATCTCTATGACTCTGTGACACACTTCATAGCTGCACCCTTTGTAAATGTTAAATCAAAGCATTAACATGGGCGAATTAGCTGAGGATAGGACAGTAGTGATGGTGGGAATAGGAACTAGTTACTGATGAATTATTTTTTGTAACAGTGAGACATTGATATTACACTATTTTTGACAGCAGAATAAACAATAAAACACTAACAGCTAGGAATAGATTAGAACTATTAACCTTACTACTTACTGCAAAAAGGCTTGTCAGGAAAAATAGTTGAGGGTGGGGTTTATATAAAAGCTAGATGTGACCAAAATGAGGGCATATTGCTGATGCTTTTCATCTTGCACTCATCAGCACAAACATAGGAATACCAAATTTCATCTGATCACAACCACTGACACTACAGGAGAAAAGGGTACGTATTGTTTAGCAAGTCAACTCTGATTGACCGAGGCACTGCCATACAAAAAGCATCACTGACCTATAATACTCACAGGTACCTTAAATAAGATGCAAGACTTAAATATGCTTCTTATGCGTGAACAGTACAGATTGTTGTATGTGAATGTATGTTGTTTCGAGCAAGTGTAAATACTTGGGGAAGTCTACAGTTTCCTGCTATTTTTTCCATGGCAACTTTTTGGCCAATCAGAAATGATGAAGTAGTCTTTCCTCCTGCAATGATTGTTTGGTATCTGGCATTGCTGTGTCAATTCAGATGAATATAAGATAAAAGCTTGGGATTGAGGGCATGTATGATTTCTCCATATTCCATTCATTTCTGAGATTGACATACGTGGGACTTAAGAAGTTTTAAATTGGTATTTTAAGTTTGTAGCTTGGTAATGCATTTCAAATCTCTTTGGCTTTTTTGTTGCTCCAAATATATTCCTAAGGTCAATATTATCTGTTCCTAAGAACGTAGTAACATACGAATTAGGAGTGGGAATAGGCAATTCTGCCCTTCAAGCTCACTTCACCATTTAACATGGTAGTAGCTGATGATATCCTGTCTCAACTCCACTTTCCTGATCTGATTGAGGTATATAAAATTCTAAAGGGGTTGATAAGGTGGATGCTGAACAGGTGTTTCCCCTTGTAGGACACCCGTACAAGAGGTTATAGATACAGAGTAAGAGGAGATAGGTTCAGAACTGACATGAGGAGAAACTACTTTCTCAGAGGATTGTGAATCTGTGGAACTAACTGCCCCAGAGTGCAGAGGATGTGGAATAAATCAACGGATTAAAGAAATAAATACTTATGTTTCTGATGAAAAGCAAGATAAAGGGCTATGTGGAGCAGGCAGGAGAGTGGAGTTGAAACCAGGATGAGATCAGCCATGAATTGCCTACTGTCACCCCTAATTCCTATGTTTCTATCTGTTACTCCTATATGCTCAAACCTTGCTTCCCTAACCCCTCTCCCACTCACTTCTGTACAACATCAATATAGTTAATAGCACACAAGCAAAGGAATTTAAAGAAAATAAGTCTTTATCCCTGCCTTCTGCCCCCACCCCATTCAAATCTGCCCTCATCCATCTTCACAAGTAAACTCATGCTTGACCACTCTGTCCTTGCAAATTTGCACCCCATCTCCAATCCCTGGATATACTCCAAATATTCTTGCACATGTTGCTGCCTTTCAAAGTCATGGCCATCTTTCCACCAATCAAGTTTCAATCCTCAAAATCACAAATTACATCCTATGCAGTGTGACTTGATAACCCACCCCTTTTTATCCTCCTTGACCTGTCTTCAGTCTTTGACAACATTATCGTCCTGAAATTGCAATTTCTCCATTCTCAAACAGGGTGGCACCCTGCCAGATTGTATGTATGCACTCATAGCCATAGAATTGTGTGAGATGGCTTTGTTTTTCAATTTGACAATGCTTCCTATTTAAAAGTAATCTTTTATCTTCAATTTCCCGTGTGGTGTTACCCTTCCTTCAGTGCATGTTTGCTGTGTTCCCCTAATTCTGTTGTTTCGCAATTCCTACTTTATTGATTTGCGATTGACAGCTGCACCTTCAGTTTCCTAGGCCCAAGATCTGGAATTTCCTCCCTTGCCATTTCTGCCTCTGTCCCAGCCTTTAGTATAGCCAAATTTGGTATGGTAATGTCCTTGTAACAAGCTTTGGAATGTTTTACAATGCTGAAGACATTAAATAAATGCAAATTATGCTTGTTGACATTTTATGGCAGCTATTATACATACCATGTGCCACTATAGTTATTCCTCACTCTATAAGAAGGGTAGAATGGAAAAGCACCAAAGCAGACAGACAAGATTCAAATAATAAAATCCTAAAGGCTTGTTTTTACATCTGCTCAGAAAAACAAAAGATGGCATTTACAGGGTTTTGAAATGGCTTTACTTCACTAGTTGCACTCTCCAAAGTCAGCTCTGATGATAAGCTGTGAACCTAAAACATTAACTCGATTTTAGTCAGTCCACTGACCTGCTGAGTATTTCCAGAAGTTTCTGTACTCATTTCAGACTTCTAACATCCATAGCATTTTGCTTTGCTTTTTCACTCCATTTAGTTCAGACTCTTAAAACAATTTCTTTCTGCCACGTGTTTGAGGGCAAGGGCTCCAAGTTGACTTAATCGAAATTCAGCCCTCCAAACCATCAATCACAGCTGCTTACCTGAGGCAACACCGACCCCTCTGATGCGCAGTCAGAAAGCTCATGGGCATTTGCTCTAGCTAAGCTCCTCACTGTTTCAATGGATTAAAGCAACACCTGGATCTTCAAACATCGCAAAGACTTATCTTAGATTACACACAACATGAAAAACTAATTCTAGACAAAAATCATTCCTTTGGATAGTTAATGAAATACTTCAACAAGTCTAAGGTGACTACCAGATTGTAGGCTTATTATTAAGGAAAGTGTGTTCATTTTCCAAAACAAAATCAGCTCAGGGAAGATTAATTTGACATAATTTGCTATTTACAAAAATAACCAGGCACATGATGAGATAAAGTTCTATTTATCCTGTCAATCTCTTTTAAAATCCAAATCAACCTGGAAATTTGCTAATTTAAATCTTCTTCCTCTTCCCCTTCCCGATTCAAGTTACCCTGGCTGAGGATGGAAGTGTTTTGACTTAATAAAACATTCATCAATGAAGCTTCTCATAAAAACAGTTGCATCACAACAAAGGCAGCTTTAAGTTAAAATTTAGACTTTGTGTTCAAAATACATTTGTTTTTAAAAATGGGTTTAAGCTTAAAAGAAGCTGTAATTAGAATAATAAATATTCATAAATCAACTCTCCAGAAATAACCCTGGAGTTTTAATGAAATGGTCTTTGGCATTAACATGCAATCACTTCAGGGACTTTACATCATATTGGTAACTGAAGAAATAGTTTAAACAACACAAGTTTACAACTTAGTATTTAGTGTATTTTCACACTCATTCTGATCCATTTTGTTAGAAACATTTTCATACAAGCATTTTTGTATCGTGTCACTTATTGCCTTAGTGAGGGGCCCATTTCCTGTTGTTTACCAAATTAAAGACAACTTTGCAAATTTGCAATTCATTTAAACTAGCAAACTGGAATTGCAAAAGGCATTCACACATTGAAGCCAGCTTAGACATAAACAATGGACATTTTTAAAAAGCAGCTGAGCGCTTAAAAACTGCAGCCACCACCCACATTCTGTGACTATATTACTTTGCTCTGACAAAGGTTGGTGAGTTCTGTCTGTAAAAAGCAACCCATGGCAGCTTTTATGTAAAACGGAAATCTGGTTTTCTCCCAGCTGCTGTTATAGTAATTACTGTCCTGTGGTTGCTAAGAGATGTTTCCTATGATATTTTTTCCTTCAAAGTACTAAAATGGATGATGGGTAAAGTAATAAAATTGATTCCAGCTGCAAAATGTTGGGACAAAAAAAAACAGCTGCAAGGAAAATGGGATCCAGACTCAGTTTCCCTTCTTCAAAGTCTGAGACCTTCCTTTTCCCCTTTCTACAGACCTGAGTTCAAGAAGAAAATCATTAACAGCTTTAAAAAAAATGCTCCGCTCTTATAATAGCTCCTAACACAACTTAGTAATAAGAAAGATTAGTGGAATACACTTCCCTTTGGATTCTTACACTCTTATATTTTACATGTTATGAAACAAGTTAACTATTGTGTGAAATGTAAAACAGAGTGTTACTTCAACATTAGCAGGTTGATTAGGAAGTAGGCACAAGTATATGCCACCTTCAAATTAACTAATTTAACATATAATATTTAAACAATTTGTTAAGAGTACTTTCAATTACTTGAAACAGTTAATAATGGGCAGTTTCAAGAAAACTGCAATGTTTGCTTATCTAGAATAACATTAATTGATGAATTGGTTATTAGTAGTTAAACCTTTGACTTTATACTTTGATATAAAAAAAGGATATAGGGACTAAGAGCTTAAAGTGGGTCTATGCCAGTAAGCTAAACATGCTCAGTTCAGGAAAAAAATATTCCCAAGATATTCATTTGAGTGCTAAATTTAACTTTTATTCAACTAGCATGGCTGAAGATGCACAAAATATGACAAGATTAAAGGTTGAGGTTTCTTCAATTTTGTGCTTAGTCTTCCTTTCCAATTTGCAATTTACTAGTTTTTCCCACAAATACCAAATTAGAGTGAAGTTGCAACTATGCGAAGAAAGGTTACAATGTGCCTGAGTTATGGCGCAATCTGCATGATGTTAAATTACAGCCCGGGGCTTCTACTTTGGAGGCAAACAGCAATCTGAGTGCAAATTATACTGCTTACTTTTTAAGAATTATTTTAGCCCTGAGGTTTCTAATGGAACTCATTTACATATCAATATATGTAAAATCTGCCACCACAATAGTGAGCATTTTAGAATTTGTTTTTAAAAAACAACTTTTTAAAAATAAAATGAAAATTCAAGAATGGCAATTTGGTACTACTTGGCTAATGCAGCTGAAAATGGGTTCATTGTTAAAATGGGCATTTAAAATCAATATCCGGACTCATTGTTTAAACCAATTTCAAAATAACTGAAAATGACTTAAATATACAGAAAATAAAATTACTTAGGCCGATGTACTGTGGTCAGTTTCACAGTTCAAACGTAAAATATTACACTCAAAAACTTTCAAAGTTGTCTATTAGTTCCCTTTCATCTTAAGCCTTCAAGATTTCATAAGTGAAAACTTGCAATGGTCATTAAATTAATTGGGATTGGGTCCATCTTCTAGTTTGAATTTTTAAAACAAAAAAAATCCTGAAAATCCATTTGGCACCAGATGCAAATCACACTTGATTTCACGCGACCACCTGCACTTGCTTGGCCGATTTTTGCATGAATTGTACCAAAAATGGGTGACTTCGCATACTTCAGTATCCACCATCCATAAATTCCAGGATCATTTCAACTGACCCAGAAAGAAAAAGAAAGCAGAAACAATTTCATCTTTAATCCAGAAAGCTTTACACATCACCAAAGCTAATGATCATTTTGAAAGAAAATCATACCTGAACTAGGAATCTAATCTTCGGTCTCAGATCTAAATGCACACTATGTTGTGTTTTAATAGGGGCTCAACAGCAATCTACTAATACAAAAGAATTTTGACTGCTGGAATCTCAAAAACTTCACCATCGTTGCATACAATGTGACACAATAGGATGGATCTATTTGCAAATTAATCAATAATATCCATTTTACGCTGGCAAATTGACAAAGTGGGTTTACTGACAGCAGAGAGAGGTTTCATTGTATTCTACATCTTTAATATTATCTGTTACTCTTCGGCAGCAGTTTGTGAACTCCTAAAGCAGGATTTATTAAGCGCCACAAATCTAACTGCACTAGTTAAGCTGAATTCACAAAATCATCACTGCTAACAGTCAACAGTTAACAGATGAGATTAGAAAACCGACAGTTGTATCTCATCACGATCATAAACCATGCACATCCGTTTTCGCTGAATGTATAAAGCATTTGTAACCAGTTGAATTAATTATTTGTCGCTTGCAAAACACAAACAAAATGGAAAAGCAGTGGGTGTGGTGGGTCGAAGTAGCCCTGATGATAAAGGATGGCCAAAAGCCAGTAGCGAGGAAGAATCTTGGCTCAGAAGATCAGGAAGCAGAAACAGTATGAGTTAAGCAAGGAGTAGAAAACATTAGTCAGAGTAGTTAATAGATCTCCTACAGCAACAACAAATATCTATAGTAGCATGCTTAATTTTGAAAAAAAAAAGTCCCAAGCCTCACAGGAGCATTATAAAACAAAATATGTCACTGAGCCACATTTGAACCCTAGCAGTCGCTATACTTATGGGCTGAGTATTAATCAAGAAATAAAGAGAAGAATGACACTATGGGGACCTTTAACTTTAACTTTCACATGGACTAGAAAAGGGAAATTGGTCAAAGGTAGTTTTGAGGTTTAGTTCATTTAATGACAGTTTCCTAGATCTATGTATCAGGGAACTAAGCATGGAATGGGATGTTTTAGATTCAAAAACAGAAACTGCTGGAAAATCTCTGCAGGTCTGGCAGCATCTGTGGAGAGAAATCAGAGTTAACATTTCTGGTCCAGTGACCCTTCCTCACAATGGATGTTTACACAGGATGTTTTAGATCTCATCTTGTGCAATGAGACAGACTGAATTAGTTTTCCCATAGTAAGGGATCCTCTGGAAAGGGTGATCATATTATGATTAATTTTAGATCAACTTTGAGTGTGCCATATTGAAGTCCAAAGTTATGGTCTTAAATAAAGCTAGCTACTTAGGTATGGTGGTGTGGAGGTGAGATGGCCTAATGGACTGAGAAATCAGATTAAAAAATGCAGTGGTAGGTAAGCAATGAAAAACATTTTTAAAAAATTCAACATTCTCACTGATTGACAATCCTTTAAGAAACAAAACTTACATGAGAAAATTTCTCTACCCATGGCTAACTTAACAAGTTACAAATTGCATTAGGTTAAAAGAGGTTTATAATAATTTCAATTAGCAAGGCTGAGAACTAGTTGAAAGTTTTAGAAACTAGCAAAGGATGATCAAAAATGGTAAGGAATGAGAATATGAATAAATTAATAAAAGATACAAAAACAAATAGAAGACCTTCTAGAAAGAACAATAAAAGTAAACATGATCTCTCAAAGACTGAGACAAGACAAATAAGAAATAAACAAGGAACACAAAAATGACAAAAGACTTTGAACACATATTTTGCATGTGTTTTCACAATAGCGGTCACAAAAACATACCAGAAATAGTGGGAACCACAGGTAGTAGTAAAATCAAAGCACATTTGCACAGAAAAATCGCTGGAGATCTTACTGAAGTTAAAAACCAACAAATGTTTCGGACCCAAACCCAGATCTGAAGACTCATATTGGAATTAAAGTGTTACCACTGTTTCTTTTTCCAGGATGTTCCCAGATCTGCTGAGTTTCCTCTATAAAATGATTGGTTTTTATTTCACATTTCTCATGCCCACAATATTTTCCAATTACATTGGAACTGACATTTGACAGCTAAGGCACATCTCAGGTAACTTCCAATACAGTGACCACAATGAATCTTCCAAAATTCCCCACATTCTGGAAGGTTCTTAGTGGATTGCAAGTCAGCAAGTATAACCTTGCTATTCAAGAGGGGGAGTAAGAAAACAAGGAACTATAAGTCAGTTAACCTGACATTACAAGTCAAGAAAATGCAGCAATCTACTATGAAGAAAGTGATAACAGGACTCTTTGAAAATCAAGATAAGAATAAGCATGGTCAATATGGTTTTGAGAAAGGTTAATCTGTTTTAACTGGCTTATATGTGTTTTCTTGAGGATATAAAAAAAGGTAGATAAAGGGAAAGCAGTAGATGTAGCACACACAAATTTTAATAAGTTAATCATGAAAGCAACACATGAATGCTTGTTACACAAGGTAGGTGTTAATGGGGTTAGAAAGGATAGAGGGTTGCTTGAAGGATGAAACACAGTCAGAATAATAGTATAATGCTGTTTGTCAGGGGACCATAATAAGATGACATAAGGATCAGTGCTGTGGCTTTAGCTATTTACAATCCATATTACTGACTCGATAAAAGGGCTGAGTATAATGTATCCACATTTGCTGACAATACATAGATAGATGAGAAAATATAGTAAGAGAAGGATGCAGAATTTGTAAAGGGATTTTGGACTGATCAAGTGAGTGGATAAAATTGCGGAGGGAATATAATTGAAGAAATGTGTTTACTTTGGTAGGAAGGTTACAAGAATTAAATAATGAGAAATTAATAAATACTGTGTTCAGAAGAATTTGCAGGTCATTCTACAAGAATCACAATGTTAATATAAAAGGTAGTGCAAGAAATTGGGAAGACAGATAGCATGTCGGGTTTTTGTTGCAGATGGGCTTGAATAGAAGATTAAGAAAACTTTAATGCAATTGTGTAGATCTTTGATGAGCTCACTTCTAGGGTATTGTGCACAGTAAGCATGAAAGAGCATACTTATCTTAGGCAGGGTTCAATGAAGATTCAGTGCATTGATTCCTCAGATTAATGAGTTGTCCTACGAGAAAAGATTGAGCAGTACAGGCCTAAACTCTCCCAACATTTTGAAGAATGAGGGATGATCTCACTGGAACAGAAGTTTGGGAGGATAGAATACAGAGTCTGTGTCCAACGGATGCAGAGTACAGAAAAACAGGTCATCATCTCAGGTTAATGGGATTTTAGGACTTTTAGTCCATTTAGGACTAAAACATGGAGAGATTTCTTCACTCAGAGAAATGTGAACTTTGGACATTCTCTACCAAAGTTGTGACTAGATATTTTGGACTCTAATGGAATCAAGGGATGTGCGAATATGGCAGGACACTGAAGATGAGATAGATTATGTAAGTCATGGCCTTACTGAATATGTAGGTTCAAGAGTCAGTTTTTGCTCCTGTTCCTTATGTTTCAAATCCCTTATGGCTAAGTACATGGATGAAAACATTACAAATTTTTACTCTATGGGAACTAAAATGGACATCAAATGCAAACTAGCTTAAACTTTAAAACTATTTCACTGGTCTTACATCTCTCCACATTTCAGCTGAAGTGGAGTCTTCTAATGATCTATTAATCTATTTATATCACTGCAGAAATGATGACTCAAGCTGAGTAATTTGAATACAGGGAATTTATTAAGCAAAAGATTGTGCCTGGCTAGGTTACAAAATTTCCAATGTAATGCCCTTAATGTAGAAAAAATGCCCAAAATCTTTTTGATGAATTGAAAAAAATGGACAAGAGAAATGCTGCGATGGTGTGTTTTAAGGACAACTTAAAGGAATAAAAAGAGTTAGTGATTCGCCATAGGCCTTGTAGGTTATTACACATGGAATAAAAAGAGATGGAGTACCTTTGGTAAGCCTAGTGAGAGTCTTTCCCGGTCATGATAGTAGCACAGATGGAGTATAAATTTTTGACTCATCATTTTTAATACCCGGGACCTTTCATGGACTAAAATGGTTTGGAAAAAGGAAAACTTAAGATGGCCATCATGAGTACCTGATCCAGTTCAGCCAAGCTTGTGATTTGCTTAAGTATATAATTCTGATATTTTAAGTCAGTTGTTGCTTGACATCCAGAAGCAAAGTAACTCCACGCTGAGTTAACAGTCTGCCTTGACCTTTCAAGTTGCTGGTTGTAAAAAGGCCTATCCTTCATTTGTCACTAGGTCAAGCTCACCAGGGAGATGGTGTTGGGCACTGTCCTCTGGCTAGGTGCAGCTCAGATAAACTGATTTTTAATACCTCTGATTATAAATTTACAAGTTTTGATAAATTCAATTATTCTCCTCTCCTGTCTTCCTTAATTTCTTGAGTGGTGCTTGTGTGCATGAATGGAGTAGTGAAGCAACTTCCCTGTGTTTTGAATATTTTATCGACGCGCAATAATAAATCAGATACATTTGATTTAATCAAAAGGAATATATTACATAAAACCTTGCTGTTTCAGGTTTAAGAGGGGGAGAGCAATCATAATTGAGATGCACCCACATTCAACTTTCATCCATGAAACACTAGTTAAACTTGACTTATAGAGTGAACTTCTTAGAGGATTGGTAAAAGTGAGTACAGTCCCAAGACTGCTGACAGACAGGATCGAAATATAGTTGAGAAACATTTTGAATGGCAGCAAGATAGTTCTCTCATTCAGGAATTAATAGGTGAGAGACCCAGAATTAGAACTTAGGTGATATAAGTAGATAAATAGTGGGCAGCACGGTGGCACAGCGCCAGAAACCCGGGTTCAATTCCTGTCTCAGGTGACTGTGTGGAGTTTGCACATTCTCCCCGTGTCTGCGTGGGTTTCCTCCAGGTGCTCTGGTTTCCTCCCACAGTCCAAAAATGTGCAGATTGGGGGAATTGGCCACGCTAAATTGCCTGTAGTGTTAGGTGAAGGGGTAAATGTAGGGGAATGGGTCTGGGTGGGTTGCGCTTCGGCGGGTCGGTGTGGACTTGTTGGGCTGAAGGGCCGGTTTCCACACTGTAAGTAATCTGTAAAATGGCACTGAGAAATTAAGTGGTACAAAGTGGCAGCCATCCACTGGATTTGACAATGTGCATCCTAGGAATTTGGAAGAGGGAGCTGCAGAGATAGTGGATTTTACAGTATTAATTAACTTATAGAATAGCTCTCAAAGGTTGGCAGGTAACCTCGTTATTTAAGAACTGTACAAGTATGAAAATGGAAAATATCAGCCATATGATCTAAGAGTAATGGCAGGCAAAATGTTAAAAACTATTAGGAATCTTGTGTTTGAAAGTGACATATTTAATTAGAGATGATGAGGAATTTTGAAAGGAAGGCATGCTTGACCAATCTTTTAAAGAGTTTTTTAAGAACGCAACTAGTAAGATGGATAAGGCAATATGAGGTCATAGAATCATTGAATCATACTGCACAGAAGAAGCTCTTCAGACAAATCAGTCTGTACAGCCAATAAGACAATAATACCTACACTAATCCCCCTTTCCCACCTGGCCAGGCCAAGAAGCAGACTTATGAAGAGGTCTTGCGATCTGCCCACACCCCTCCATAGTTCAAGAGTGTAGAACTGAAGTGCAACCAAAAGCAACGGGCCTTCTTTTTTCTTCTTGGTTCTGCTTTTTGTTTTTTCCTTAAAACTTAGTTTCTAATGAGTCTGTTCAGAGATATTACTATATACCCCTAAAGCATTGGGACTTGAATCTGGGTCTCCCGTTTCAGGGGTAGGGACACCACCACTGCAAGAGGGTCCCAGGCATTTAAATAGCTGAGGTTCTATCCATGGGTGGTCTCAGCTAGCAGCTGAACACAGTGATCAATTGTGACAGTTTAAAAATGTTCACCTATTCTTGCTAATCAACCTATTCAAAGATGTTATTACATACCCCTAGAGCAGGTGGGACTTGAACCGTGGCACACCTGGTCCAGCAGTAGGTATACTACAATTGCACCTACCAATTGTGCCAAAAAGGGTTCAGGCGATGAGTTCCAGCTGGCAAGGCCACTGCCTGTTACCAAGGAAACTCATACTCGATAAGCTTACCAGTAGATTAGTTAGTGATTCGCCATAGGCCTTGTAGAGGTTATTACACATGGGTTGAAGATTGGTTAAAAGATAAAAAAAGAAATAAATGCAATTTGGTTGGGTTGGGAAGCTGTAGTGAGTCTCAACTATTTCTTGTCCATGTTAATGACTTAGTGTAACACTTCAACATTTGCTGATAACAAAGTTAGGTGGCAAAGCAAGAGCCAAGAGGGATGCAAATAAGCTGCAGAGGGATACACAAAAGGTTGGGCAACTGGATAACAACATGGCAGATGCAATGTGATGAATTATGAAACTATCCAGTTTAGTAGGAAAAAACTTTCGAAAGCAGAGAACTTTTGGAATGCTGAGATTGAAAAATGCTTTGTCCTCATACATGAATCATAAAGTTAGCATGCAGGCACTTCAAGCAATCAGGAAGGCAAATATTGTTTTCATTACAAAGGAATTAGAATCTTCCTACAATGATACCAGGCATTGGTGGAGCTACACTTGGAGGGATGTGTGCAGTTCTGGTCTCTGTGCTTAGAGAAGGAATTTATTGAGCTTTTTCGAGGGGAATTAATGTTGAGCTCCTGTTAGGGGGAGGTTATTCTGTGAGGAGAAAATCATTAGCTCCATAGTCCTAAAGCTCTAAAGAATGCTGACAGTCATAACATATAAAGCATCTTATGAATGACACTACATTATGCAAGTTCTTCCATTTTCTTTTCATTTTTGTAAGGTGTCATTTTCAGTGTTAAATTTACTTTTTAAAACAAAAGCCTTCTCAGGAAACCTGTGCCAAATCCAATGATTGGCCCACAATCCACAACAGCAAAATACAAGGCCAGCTTGGAATTCACCCACAATAAAGATGAGTGCAAAGAGTTTCCTTTAGATCCTCGTTACCTGAGCTCAACCAAATCCTCAGTCTCATCATCAAAGCTGAAGGAAGGATGGAGAAGGAGTTGCAGGGGGAACTTATCACAATGACAACTTGGGAAGAGGTTGAAAATGCTCATATTTTTATAAAAGAAAAGTGAGAGATTTTCCAGGTTGCAGAGTGAATTGTCCTTTGAAACAATTCCTATCCCTATTCTGCTGGAACTAGACCCTTCCCTTTCCTTAAGTATCTATAACTTCACCTAGCTTAACATCTCTCAGTGCTTTCACATTGCGACTTTCCTCCCTAATGCTAACCCTCACTTAAAAAGAAACTCCATCAATTCATTGCTCACTGACATGCCACAAGCCCTTGTTCAAGACTCTGAAAGTTAGCAAACCTTTCTGTCAAAGCAGCCATATAGCTAGGCATAAGACAAACCCCTCTTCTATTGTGTTATCAAGTTTTAGCACTTTTAGTACCTTTGCCATTATTATAAAATGACAGACAGCAGGTTACTTTCTTTGTATTTTAGAAAATTAAAAAACTGTTTTAATCTTTCTGATCATGATGATGCTCACTGGGTTATGGAATTGGTTAAAAATGAGAAAGAAATTAAGTTACATGGTTAAAATATTGCATACCATTTTAAAATGTTTCTTCCCCTTCTTAAGGCAATAATTTTAAGGTAGATGATATACCCTCAGAAGTAGAGATTACCTTTGTCTGCAGTGCAATCCATTGAAATGAGTATCCTGCCTGCCTAAAGCAAAACCACTTCAGACTGTGTTATTAAATCATAGGTCTTTCAAATTTTTGGTGCAGTACTGGACAACCTCACATTGACAAAGGAGTCAGACAAAACATTGCCTAGGGCAAAAGAACAAAGTTGACAGTTTTAGACTGATATTTTGCCCAATGTATTACTCATCTTTCCTGTGCCTACAGTCAGAAATCTTAGAAGTTCCATTTTAGTTTCAGCCCATCACAAAAGATTGCTGGCAGTCAGCTGTGCCAAAACACCTGCCCACAAAGCTTATTTGTGGTTGCATTATGAAGTGGAAATCTCAATTACCTTCTCGAATAAACCTAAGAACTCTGTGCATCATTTCTTTTAAAATCTCAAGGGAGAACAAAGTAAGTAACACTAATCATCATCGAAGTTGGTTATTTAATACACATCATTTGCTAAGTTTTCAAAGAATTTTGTAAAATGAAAATAATGCAAACTGTCAGGAAAGTTATGGATGAATCAATAGTCTGACACAGTTTAAAAGCTGCCTGTTATCCATTGGCGTACCATAGGGAGCTTTTGTCTACCAATATCTATAGACTTCTGCCAACCATAGATTATTTTTTCAACTCCAATGCAGCTTATTATTTTGCTTTCTTGCTGCACCTAATATAATGCAGCTTATGTTTTCTTGTCAATTTTTTCTATTCCCGAGTGGAGCAACTCTTGCTGGGGTTCAATTCTATAGGCACTCACTGGATACCTTGCTGGATAGCACAGGTTTCCAGGATTTCACAATATTCATCTGACTCTTGAATTGATATCATAATTCTATCAGAACGTATGAAGATCCACTTTGACAAGTCTGTCCTTTTCAGTATGAAATGGCAAGATTTTAGTGATATCCTTCCCTTTAATCTACACCAAATATGCCAAAAACATATTATGTGACATATAAAATTGGTTTAATTTTTTTTAACTGAACATATTCAGTCGGCTTTAAACCTTTCAAAGCTTCTAAAAATACATTTTACTCGCACTTTATGAAGTAGGTTTACAAAAAATCACATACACTTAAACAAAAACCTGATGTTTGCAGTAATCAGCTTCAATAAACCATTTATGGATAAAAATTGCAAGCCTTTGCAAGGTTGCAGATCAAGGTTTCGAAGCCAAAGATACGGTAACATAACATATGCAGAAACTAGCAGTCAAGTCTTCCAATTTACCATAATTTTACTTTTACAGCATTTGTGCTTCTGAAATCCTATATTTCTACACAGCATTAGTCTCATGTACATATCCATTATTCCTTCAGTACATCTATTCAAAGGACTGACGTTTCCTCCTACACAATGCCAGTGGTAGATTTTTAAAGAAGGAAAATTACTGCGAGGCATTTAAAACCTTTACTTGAATGGCATTTAAAAGTCTTAATAAACCTTAATGCCGGAGGAAAATGAGCACTCAAGCTACTTGGTCATTATTTAATGTTGAAATATTCATTCTCAATCCACCAAATGAATGGGTTCCTTCTGAAGTTGCACCACAATATGTTAGCTTCTCACTGTCAACACAGAGCATATCTGGCAAGTACCTGCTCTGGAATACTTTGTCAGAGATGACCTAAACCAAATCATTTTACACCCTCCTTTGTGCTACTTACTTGAAAACCATCATCAGGAACTGCTGCTTCATTGAAAGTTTCTTGGCAACCTGCAGACAAATAAAACATTGATACTATCAGATTCCAACTTATTTCACCACACCTGTCGTCATTCTTTGAAATTTATAATAATAGTTTTCAATTAGATCCACTCAACCGTGTTTTAAAAATTATTGTCTGGTGGGGTATGTCAGCTAATAAACAGACAATGATGGTGGATAAAATCGACAGCAACCACTATGTAAAAGGCTGCTGGTATTTACGTTTCTGTAACTTCGTTTACTGACACTTAAGCGCAGATGGAGTTTTACAACAATCGGTTAACAGTTTCATGGTCACTCGCTGACACTAGCTTTCAATTCCAGATTTTCTTAACCAAATTGACATTCCAGCAGCTGCTTGGTGGGATTTTGAATGCGTCCCCAGGACCTAAGACTGGGCCTCCTAGTCCAGTAAGATGACCACTAGACTACCATTCACAATTCACAATTGCTACAAGAAGGTAGAATTGATAAAATCTGTGAAGAAAATATTGATGACCCAAGTCAGAAGAAAGATTTCGTGCAGTCTAACAAGAAGCTAATGGAGGCTTTGAAATAAAAACACATAAGAGTTAAAAGGTTACTCCAGTTTAGACTAGATTCCCTAGTGTGGAAACAGGCCCTTCGGCCCAACAAGTTCACACCGACCCTCCAAAGAGTAACTTACCCAGACCCATTTCCCTCTGACTAATGCACCTAGCACTATGGACAATTTAGCATGGCCAATTCACCTGACCTGCTCATCTTTGGACTGTGTGAGGAAACCAGAGCAGCTGGAGGAAACCCACGCAGAAACGGGGAGAATGTGCAAACTCCACACAGACAGTCGCCCAAGGCTGGAATCGAACCTGGGACTCTGGTGCTGTGAGGCAGCAGTGCTAACCACTTGGGAAGAGATAGTAGCAATGTTGGAGGAATTTGACAAAGCCTTATTTCTTTATTTTAAATTAAGTTGCACATCAGACCAGAAGTAAAATCATACAGGATGCAGAATCATTCCAAGAAGTTCAAAGTTTTGCACTACACTTCTTGCCTTTTGTGTAAAACATGCTTGAGATTCTCCTTTTTGGGATCTTGCATTGGGTATTATAATGTTGTTAAGATAAGGAGACTGAAACCTGTTTGCAACATTACGTCAACGAAATGAGCTAATACTTCCATACTTTCCAGGAAACTTCAAAGTTTCCTTCAACATGCAGAATGGTGACAGTGAAGGAAGTTTGATTGTCTAATTAAACGACAACTTTTAATAGTTAATTCACATGCAGAAACCTCTCAGCTTTGAGCAGTCATGTTGTGAAGAAATTTAATACTGAACTAGCGTGGGTCAGGGACAAAGAGAAAACAATAAGAATCGTAAAATCCCTACAGTGTGGAAACAGGCCCTTTCGCCCAGCAAGTGTACACTGACCCTCCGAAGTGTATCCCACCCAGATCCATTCCCTTTTTACTCTACATTTACCCCTGACTAATACCCCAAACTTACATATCCCTGAACACTATAGGCAATTTAGCATGGCCAGTTCACCTAACCTGCACATCTTTGGACTGTGGCAAGAAACCGGAGCACTCGAAGAAACCCACATAGATATGGGGAGAATGTGCAAACTGCACACACAGTTGCCTAAGGCTGGAAAAGAACCCAGAATGAACTGGTGATGTTTCATCAGTTTGGCTCATCTGATTATTTGCTTTGTCTTTGATTTAGTGGCAACATAAAGTAGTATTTAATGCCCATGCCTAGTTGCTCCAAGGTAATTAATAGTCAACTGCAAAGACAGAGGCTGATGTCACACATAAGGGTGACTGGCCTTTCACTGATAATATTAGTAGCCTGTTTGGATTTTTACAATAACACACCTTATATCCGATGCTTGCTTATAAAGTACGGATTCATTAAATTCAGTTTCACAACTTGATATATGATATGTAGATATGAACCTTGGTTTTCTTGTGAATATAGTTTTTGGTGGGTTATGTTAAAGTTCTGTACTTCAGTTTTGGATGAAACAAAGAGACAATAAATCACATCAACACAGTCCATCAAATGAATTGGTGCGACGTGACACCTTTAAGTTTTTTTAAAAATCTGCATGACTCTTCTGTGAGTTTTCTTTTCAGTTGTAACGTGATATTTACTTTTTAGTGAAAACAAAAGTTTAGAAATCTGGATTCAAAGTTAACTAAATGCTCAGAAAATACACATTTCATCTGGATCAAGAACCTCATGTCCTGTTTTTTTTTTTAGCAATTTGGCTATTCAGCCAACTTCATCTGGGATGGTTTTTATAAATTCAAAGGGTCTAGGAAAATATAAGGAAACCTGATTTCATACAATTACTTGCTATCCAGTGACATATAATGGAAGAACCATCTGCACGAGACAGAACTGAACTAGACAGTGCAGTAAAACAGTGCTTGTCAGCAAGCTAAATTTATATATGGAGAACTGCCACGTCAATAAAAATGCCAAAAAGAAGGATAAGAACAGAAATATGGATTACTAGTAGTTTGGATGTACTGGCCATAACTCACATTAATAACAAGCAGAAAATGTTTGACAATTAGCCTTGTAATGAAAAAGATTCCTACAAACTTTCTTTACCCCAAATAATTTTGAAACTAAGTAAAAAGCACTTGTTAAGGGGCAGGGAACCATAATATAAACATCCATCCACAAACCAACATCTACGAATTTTAAAACCCTAAATATGTTGTTTTCCATTTTGACATCTAACATTCACATACCAAGAAAAAGCACGCATAATGTTTAACTCTTTATTTCAAACACATTGCAAGAATATTTAACATTTCCCCATCACCCACTAAAATAGGTTAGCTTTGTTACATTCAAGCTATAAGTCAGCGTCCAAAATGATGTAGCAGTAATACTACCAGAGTAATAATCCAGATAATAAAAAAACTAATGCTCTGTCAATCTGGAATTCAAATTAGTAGTTGATGAAATTCAAATTAATGAAATATGGAATTGAAAGCTAGTCTCAGAACTGGTGACCATGACAACTATCATCTCTGGTTATAAAAACTCATTTGGTTCCTTCAGGGCAGGAAATCTGTCTTCCCTACCTGGTTTGACCTACAGTGATGTGGTCAACTCTTAACTGCCCACGACAATGGTCAACTAAACCACTCAGATCAAGGGCAATCAAAAAATGGTCAAAAGATGCTGACATTTTCAGAAGTGCTAATAGTTCATAATTCATTTGTTTTATTTTCATCATTGAGGAAGGAATAGTTCAACATAAACAAAACTACCTCCTAGCAGAGCAAAGAAACCAATTAGAAGGCAGGTTATTGAGCAGAATAAAAATGTTGTTTCATTTGTTATTATTAATTATTCTGTTCATTTAATATTCTGCAACATTGCCTTTAACCCAGCATTTACGTTAAGGGAAACAAATTATTAGTTCTCCTGCGATCTGCTGAGCAGCTAGCCATTCTCTACATCAATTATTACTTGCAAGGGTACTTTTCGCACCAATATGGAGTGTATCACATGACAGCATTTTCACTGGGAAATAATTTACATCTAAAACTAAGCAAGCAGAAACACACAAAATGTCAACACCCACATGACAAAACAAGTTAAAAAGACACGCAGGATGCCTCTGCAACACAGCTGTAAGTGGTTGAAAGCCTACGGCAAAAGATTCAGCTTTTATGATCTTAAATATGTTAGGTTCCCCTTTGAAAGTGAACATACATATCTGAAAAAGCACAGCTACTGAAATGGCAGCTGAATACCAAATGTGAGCAATGTTGCATTTATAAAAATTGCCAATACTGTTGTTGGAAAACAAAAAGCTTAACTTTTATTTTAGAAAGGAGCGACATATATATCTGACAAGAAGTCCTTCTGTGTGGTTCCACTCTGACCAGACACTTTTTCTTCGTATATAACACGGGTTATATACGTTACATGGGAAGATAATCCACACTGACAGCTAATCCTTATTAGTAAATTAAAAGTATGGCTAAGAGCAGTAGAAATTATCTTAATGCTTTCTTATTTGAAGTTCCTCTTCAGATTTTAATTTTAAAAAGGCACTAGTAACTTTCCGGTTTGGTCAAGATTAAGCTGGCCTGTTGAATACCAATTGTAATCATTCCTTCTCCAACCTTCTCAGGGAAATTAGGGATGAGCAACAAATGCCTGCTTTGCCGACAATGCTCAGACCCTATGAAAAAAAAAGAAAAGTCGTAATACTTCAGCTTTCAACTCTTTCCCTCCCAGCCACCCTTTCAACAAACTATCATCTTTCTCCTACTGATTTCCAGCTCAGATTGTGGGTTAGGTTGTAAGTTTGATCGCTGAGTTGGTAGATTTTTTCCTCAGACATTTCGTCATCATGCTGGGTAACATCATCAATGAGCCTCTGATGAAGCGCTGGTGTTCTGTCCTGTTCGCTATTTATGTGTCTTGATCTGTTATAGTGGGTGATACCACTTCTGGCTCTTTTTCCAAGAGGTTGGTAAATGGCTCCAAATCAATACGTTTGTTAATGGAGTTCCAGTTTGAATGCCAGGCCTCTAGGAATTGCTGTGCATGTCTTTGTTTAGCCTGGCCCTGGATAGATGTAGGAATTCCTAGAGGCCTGGCATTCAAACAGGACCTCTATTAAGAAACATATAGATTTGGACCCCATTTACCAAAACTCTCAGAAAAAGAACTGGAAGTGCAATCACCCCCTACAACCTTATGCTTTCTTATTTGAAGTTCCTCTTCAGATTTTAATTTTAAAAAGGCACTAGTAACTTTCCGGTTTGGTCAAGATTAAGCTGGCCTGTTGAATACCAATTGTAATCAGACCAAGACACATAAATAGCAAGTGAGAAAAGACACCAGCACTTCATCGGAGGCTCACTGGTGATATTACCTAATATGGTGACGAAACGTCTGAGAACAAATCTATCAGCTCAGCGAGCAAACCTACAACCAGATTAATGTGTAAAATTAAAGGACATGATTAGGGGTAGAGCAGTAAAGTGAATAGAAAGTTGGTTAGCAGCTAGGAAACAAAGTAGATAAAAGTTCGCCTTTCTGAATGGCGGGCAGTGACTACTGGGAGACTACAGGGATTGGTACTAGAACCCCAGCTATTCACAATATATGTTTATGATTTATATCAGGGAAATAAATTTACTATCTCAAAATGTGCAGACGATACACAGCTGAGTGGAAGTGTGAGCTGTGAGGAGGATGCAGAAATGTTGCAGTGTGATTTGGACAGGCTGACAGAGTGAGCAAATGCATGGCAGATACAGTATAATGTAGATCAGTATGAAATCATCCACTTTGGTAGAAAAAATGTGAAGCAGATTATTATTTGATTGGCTGTAAATTGAGAGAGGACAATGTTCAATGTGACATGGATGTTCTTGTGCACCAGTCACTGGAAGTAAACATGTAGGTGCATCAGCAGTTAAGAAGGCAAGTTGTATGTTGACCTTCATAGCGAGAGTATTTGAGTACAGGAACAGAAATGTCTTGCTGCAATTATACAGGCCCCACATGGAATATTGTGTGCAGTTTGGTCTCTTTATCTGAGGAAGAATGTTCTTGCTAACGATTGCAGGACTGATGTATGAGGAGAGATTGAGTCAGTTCGGACTGTATTCACTAAAGTTTATAAGAATGATAAGAACAGGACTAGAGAGTTAGATGCAGGAAAGAATGCTCCCGATGGTAGGGATGTCCAGAATCAGGGTTTGTAGTTTAAGGAGAAGGGATAAAGGACTGAAGGGAAGAAAAATTTCTTCACCCAGAGAATGGGTGAGCCTGTTGAATTCATTATTCCAAAGTGATTGAAGCCAAAACTTTGTGTGCTTTCAAGAAGGAGATAGATATAGCTCTTAAAAGAGTCATAGAGATGTACAGCATGGACACAGACCATGCTGATCAGATATCCTAAATTAATCTAGTCCCATTTACCATCATTTAGCCCACATCTCTTCCTATTCAAAAACCTATCCAGATGCCTTTTACAAGTGTAATTGTACCCTTCCACCCAGTACCCTTCCACCGACACCCTCCTTCGACTGACCGAACTGGTCCTCACCCTGAACAACTTTTCTTTCCAATCCTCCCACTTTCTCCAAACAAAAGGAGTAGCCATGGGCACCCGCATGGGCCCCAGCTATGCCTGCCTCTTCGTAGGGTATGTGGAACAATCCATCTTCCGCAACTACACTGGCCCCACCCCCCATCTTTTCCTTCGCTACATTGATGACTGTATCGGCGCTACCTCGTGCTCCCACGAGGAGGTTGAACAGTTCATCCACTACACTAACACCTTCCACCCCGACCTCAAATTCACCTGGACAGTCTCGGACTCCTCCCTCCCCTTCCTAGACCTTTCTGTTTCTATCTCAGGCGACCGAATCAACACGGACATCTACTACAAACCAACCGACTCCCACAGCTACCTGGACTACACCTCCTCCCATCCTGCCCCCTGTAAAAACGCCATCCCATTCTCCCAATTCCTTCGTCTCCGCCGCATCTGCTCCCAGGAGGACCAGTTCAAAATACGTACAACACAGATGGCCTCCTTCTTCAAGGACCGCAATTTCCCCCCCGACGTGGTCGACGGTGCCCTCCACTGCATCTCCTCCACTTCCCGCTCCTCCGCCCTTGAGCCCCGCCCCTCCAACCGCCACCAGGACAGAACCCCACTGGTCCTCACCTACCACCCCACCAATCTCCATGTACAGCGCATCATCCGCCGTCACTTCCGCCACCTCCAAACAGACCCCAGCACCAAGGATATATTTCCCTCCCCTCCCCTATCAGCTTTCCGTAGAGACCACTCCCTCCGCGACTCCCTTGTCAGATCCACACCCCCCACCGACCCAACCTCCACTCCCGGCACCTTCCCTTGCAACCGCAGGAGGTGCAACACTTGCGCCCACACCTCCCCCCTCACTTCTCTCCAAGGCCCCAAAGGAAACTTCCATATCCGCCACAGATTCACCTGCACCTCCACCCACATCATCTACTGCATCCGCTGCAGCCGGTGTGGCCTCCTCTATATTGGGGAGACAGGCCGCCTACTTGCGGAGCGATTCAGAGAGCACATCTGGGCCACCCGGACGAACCAACCCAACCACCCTGTAGCACAGCATTTCAACTCCCCCTCCCACTCCACCGAGGATATGCAGGTCATTGGACTCATCCACCGCCAAACCACAACAACGCGACGGTCGGAGGAGGAGCGTCTTATCTTCCGACTGGGAACCCTCCAACCGCAGGGGATGAACTTGGACTTCACCAGTTTCTTCATCCCCCCTCCCCCCACCTTGTCTCAGCCGAATCCCTCCAGCCCGGCACCGCCTTCCTGACCTGCAGTCTTCTTCTTGACCTCTCCACCTCCATCCTACTCCGACCTATCACCCTCACCTTGACCTCTTTCCACCTATCACATTTTCAACGCCCCTCCTCCAAGTCCCTCCTCCCTACCTTTTATCTTCTCCTGCTGAACACTCTCTGCTCATTCCTGAAGAAGGGCCTGTGCCCGAAACGTCGAATCTCCTGTTCCCTGGATGCTGCCTGACCTGCTGCGCTGTTCCAGCAATAAAGTTTCAACAAATGTAATTGTGCCAGCCTCCACCACCTCCTCTGGCACCAGCCTCAGCATGCAAGAATTGTCACTCATGTTCCTTTTAAATCATTCTCCTCTCATCTTAATACTGTGCCCTCTAGTTTTGAACTGCCCTACCCTGGGGAAAAGGTCTTGGCTATTCACCCTAATCATGCCCCTCAATAATTGTATAAACTTCTATAAGGTCATCCCTCAATCTCTGACACTCCAGGGGAAAACATTCCAGCCTATTCAGCCTCTCCCAATAGTTCAAACCCTCCAATCCTGGCAACATTCTTGTAAATCTTTCTGAATCCTTTCTAGTGTCACATCTTTCCTAAGGCAGCGATACTGGAACTGAATACAGTATTCCAAAATGGCCTAACCAATTTCCATTACAGCCACAACATGATCTCCTATACTCAATGCACTGACCAACAAAGAAAGCACACCAAACACCTTCTTGACCACTCTACCTACACGACACTCCACTTTCAAAGAGCTATGAACTTGCACTCCAAGATCTTGCTGTTTAGCAACCCTCCCTAGGACCTTACCATGAAGTGTATAATGCCCGTAGCAAAATGCAGCACCTCATATTTATAGAAACTAAAATCTCTCTGTCACTCCTTGGCCTATTTGGCCAACTGATCAAGGTCCCATTGTACTTTACTGCCCATTACACCACCAGTTTTGGTGTCATCTGCAAACTTACTAACCAGTTCTATATATTCTCCTATATTCACATCCAAATCATTTATATAAATGATAAAAAAAAGCCAGCAGACACAGTAATGATCCTTGCAGCACACTGCTGTTCATAAGCCTCCAGTCCATAAAGCAACCATCCATCACCACTCTTTGTCTTCTAACTTCAAGCCAATTTGTATCCAAATGGCTAGCTCTCCCTGTATTGTATGTGATCTAATCTTGCTAACTAGTCTATCATGTGGAACCTTGTCTAACACCTTATTCAAGTTCATATAGATAACATCCACGCTCTGCTTTCATCAATCTGCTTCATCACTTCTTCAAAAAACTCAAGTTAATGAGACACGATTTCCTATGCACAAAGCTATGTTGACTATTCCTAATCAGTCTTGCCTTTCCAAATACTTGCAAAATCCTCTCTCTCAGAATCTCCTCCAAGGACTTATCCACCGCTGACATCAGGCTCATCAGTCTACAGTTTCCCGGCTTTTCCTTACCACTTTTCTCTATAATGGCACCATGCCAGCCAACCTCTACTCTTCTGGCACCTCACAATATTTTAGCAAGGAGTCCAGCAATCACTTCCCTAGCTTTTTGTGGCTAAAGATATTGACCTGGAGTGGTGGTGGGGGGATGGGGGGTGGTGGTGGGCGGTAGTGTGGAGGGGGAAGGCGGCAGGATTAGGATGTTGATGATCAGCCATGATGATTTTGAATGATGGAACAAACTCAAGGGATGAAATGGTCTACTCCTGCTCGTACCTTCTGTTTATATCTTTCACACCATAATCACAGCTCTCTAACAACAGTGTATAATTCTCAGGTTTTCAAATCTTAGCTCAATAGTCATTAAAATCTAGGCTATAAGTAGTCCTGAAATATTTAGTTTTACCAGAAGTAAAGCATACCCACGTACAAATTACTTTGAGATAATATAACTTCACTTTGTTGAAATAACACAAATTTAACATATGCAGTCTGTAATGGAGAAAATGTTCCAAAAACACTGAGAATATGGAAATGGATCTATTTTATTCATATCTTCTTCTTTCACATTATACAGCTACTGGGTCATGTTCTTCTGTGATGTTTAACCATTTATTTTACTTTCTCCCCAGCTGTTGTACTTTGTCATATTTTCACTTTATTTAGGCTTCTGTTTCATTGACTGTTTTCTAAATGATCTCTCTTCCTGCTCATCACCTATTCCCAATTGCTCAACATCTTACTTTTAACCCCTTCTGCCTGTAACGTTTTGCTACTCTCCAACAACAAAAATGCGTCCATTTATATAGCCATTAATATAGCATTCCAGTGTTAAAGGAAGGCAATCAGACATAGATTCTTCCATTTGCCTTGTGTTTTTATTTTTCAAAGCTTTTAAAACTTTACTGAAATTAATGTAGTAAGCATGTTCCAACTTCTGACAATATTTACACAGATAATTTTTTTTGCAGGGTATATAGAGGGGATTATATGGTATCTCTTTAAGTCAGGGGAAAGGACGAAAAAAATAGCAAGTGTAAACATAGGCAACAAGGAATTCCATTGCATTCAGAAGCACTCTAACTTTACATCATTCATCATTATTTTCGTCCAGCTGGCATACCTTCTCCCAATGGCTTGAGCAACTACAAAACTGGCTCTTGCTGCATTGCTGGCCTGCACAAAGTGCTCAGTCTGTCAACTACCAGAGACCTTGGCTTTCATTGCCTGCAAAAGTATTTTGCCTGTCATCTTAAGATTTTGTTTCCCTTTCAGGGTGTGTTCATCAAAATGCGCTTGTAATATTATTTGCTGTTAACTCTGATCTCACAAACTTGCATAGGTTTTTTTTGCATTAGATTCTGGTCAATTTAACACCATTTTACTTAACTTTTCATTTGTCTAATTCGTTAGGTACAAAGAATCATTGCATCCACCCCAATGGAACATCCCTCTGATTCAAGGTGATGGCCACCACTACTTAAATGAAAAACCTCACTCACCAGGGTCATCAACAGACATTCTTGCATGCTCAGTCCAAATACGCGCTCTCGATTTCTGAATCTAACTTTGCAGGTATTGACCAAATCATATGCAGTGTTAGATTACTGCAACACAAATAGAACAAAATGCTGTCTCTTGCATTTGCCTTTACCTTTTATCCATAACAGTCAGTAACTGCTGTGGTTACTTTCCATGCAGAGACATATTATCCGCAGGATTCTCAAAGTCGAACATGAATACCAACCCAAACGGGTGTTGCTTTTTAATTTGATAAAGGGAGAGATTTAGAAAGCAAAAGCCTTCATATTCATTCCCTCTGTTCTCCAAATATTAGGGATGCTTTAACTACTGAGTGAAAGGTTCAAATTATATTATAGCCCAACTTTGCTATTTCCAGAAATTTTGTTTTGCTCAAAGATATTCTACAAGCGAATTTTACAAGTGAGTCATGGTAGTGAATTGCTGAAACTGTCACTATTTACAAATATGAGTGTCTGTACCTTCTGAGATAGCTTCAGTAGCTCTGCGAATGCCACGGTCAAATGCTCTAGCATCAGCAGGACTCTGAAAGGTAAGTCCAAACTTTTTATCATCTATCTTCCAGTGGTGAAAAATAGGCGTAACCTTGTTGTAAACTAGATCCTTCTTCAGAGCACATTCCAAAACCACCTGCACATTAAAACAGCAAAAAGGATATATTTTAAAATTGTTTTATATACATTTGCTAACCATGTTTATAACCAAGAAATCAAACACTGTCAGTGTCTCTGTTTAAATTTTCTAATCCCAAGACATTCAGAAGTAGAATTTAAATAGTTGAAATAAAATAAATGCTCCAGATTGTGTTAAAGTGAATATCCAATTTAAAAGCATTTTTAAAGATTCCATATTTAAAAATATCAATTAATAGCCTGGACTAGTAATAACTTTTAAAAAGGTCAGTCTCATCAAGCATTCACTTTTTTAAACAACTTCCGTGAATATTAAAGTATCTCGTGCTGCTTCTGACTCCAGTACTTACTGAGATTCACCAAAATGGTCTTTTCTTTAAAAGGTCAGGCAATACAACACATGTTAGAGTTAATGTACATGTACCCAAACTGGTTCGTCATCAATGGCTATTTCTCCAACTTAACTTCAGATATGGCTGGAATGTTTCTTTAAGATTGTGCAATATTCAGCACCTTTCATAATTCCTCAGACACTGAAGCAGTCCTTCTCCAAATGGAGTATGACCCATACAACATCCAGGGTGATCCGCAGTAAGTAAGTAAAATTCAACTCACTCAGCTTGTCTATCTCCAACATAGAGATTTTAACCATTTTGTCTTGACATTCAATGGCACTACAATTGCTGAGATGGGAGTTAACTAGGAACTGAACTTCGATCAACCTTGTAAACACCGTGGCTGCAAGAGCAGGTCAGAGGCTAGGAATTCTGTATAACTCACCTCCTAATTTGGCAGGCCAGTCCACCATTAACAGGACACAAGTCAAAACTGAAATAGAGTATCCTCCACTTACCTGGTTTCATATGTTCCAACAATATTCAAGAAGCTCAATGCCATTTGGAACAAAGCAACTTACTTGAGTGGCACTCCAACTACCTTAAACATTTAGTTTCTCCACCATTGGTGCATGTATTTAGCACCGAGAAATTACATGATAAAAATGCTCCATGAGTCCTTAGATAGCACTTTCCAAACCCATGGCCTCTACCATCTGGAAGCAGTAAGGCAGCAGATGCATGGGTACACCACCACCTGCAAGTTCCCTCCTGACTTGGAACGATATTGCAATCCTTTAACAGTCACTGGGTCAAAATCCTGAAACCTTCTTTCTTAATAGCATTGTAGATCCACCTACACTCCAGTGACTTTGGCAGTTCAAGAAGGCAGATTATTTCTACATTCTCAAGGGTAACTGGGGATGGCAATAACACTCACATCCTGTTAGCAAATTAAAAATCACCATCTCCTCTTCATCTTAGAACAGTGACTTGATCATGACAAAGTTAAAAATCACACAAAACCAGGTTATAGTCCAACGGGTTTATTTGGAAGCACTGGCTTTCGGAGCACTGCTCCTTCATCAGGTGGTTATGGATGAAGGAGCAGCGCTCCAAAAGCTAGTGCTTCCAAATAAACCTGTTGGACTATAACGTGGTGTTGTGAGATTTTTAACTTTGTCCTCCCCAGTCCAACACTGGCACCTCCAAATTTTGATCACCTGCCTATTCTGTTTCAAATAGCTAGGAAGATATTACCTATCCTTGACCCCTTTTGACCCAAATCATTTGCTGCTTTTAAAATCTGCACTTTTGGGGCAAATTGCTTGTCTTGTTTCAGAGAATCGTGGTTGCATAAAAATGGAATAGGAGAAAATATGTCAATGGACACACTCTCCAAGTTTCTATTTTCTACCCTGATACTTCCATTACATAATTTCAGTTTAAATTTCTTAAATTTGACCCTTAATCAATCAATTTTACACAAGATTGTGTTTCTGTTCTTTTTGACATGCTTTCCAATTCAAATGGTGACCCCCCAACTCCACACAGTATTCTAAATCACAATACACTGCAGGCCATATGATTATTCTAGACTGCTATAAGACAAGGCTATAATTATGTCTTACAAAGGTTTCAAAATCCCAAAGCAAAACTACTTGCTTTTGTCTTTGAGGGGACAAAATAAACATCACAAGTCAACACTGAAGCCTCGCTTATATAACAAAAACATATCTATGTCATAAAGAGAGAAAGCATACCTAAAACATTGACTATGATATACCTTGAAGTATAAGTTAGTGGTGAAAGTCCAATATTAATTTTATATTTTAGTAAAAAGATTTCCAATTTTTTTAGAATGATTATTTGCAAAATTCATAATGAATAGAAGATGAATAGCCTAAGAAATAACTGTGACCTAGAGAAGTGGACTTTTAAAAAAAAATTACAATCCAGGGTGTTACACAAAATTTAAAATTAACAATATCTTCCAATGATATTCAAACTGGATTAAACATATCAATACGCTATACATCTGTAGGTAATTGATATCTACAGATATTAAAGAGAATCTTTTCTGGTCCAAATATTTTCAATTGTGTAAAATCATCATTGGCAAGGAGGAGGGGCTAACTGGGTTATTTTATGGCCCTCCTGTCCTTAACAGATGCGATTTTTCACACTTTTCATACTCATTTGCTTTCTTTTCTCTTTCAAAATAAACAGACATTTGTTCTCCCAAATCCATTTTTAAATGGCCTGAAACTGGTATGAGCTTGCTCCCTATTAGGTATTCTACCTGATGCAACAATACAATAATACAATGCAAAACAGCCCACTAAGTATACACTGATTCCCAATCTTTATTTAGACTTGCTACTTATTGCCCAGTATCTATCCCTCTATTCACCTCCCCTTCATGTGGCTATCGAGTTACTCATTAAACATTGGTAATGTGCCTATTTCCACCATCTCCACTAGCAGTGAATTCCAGGCACCCACCACCCTCTGTATGAGAAGCTTCCCTGTACTGCTCCCTTAAACTGTCCCCCTCTCATCTTTAATATGTGCCCTCTCATAAGTGACCTTTCCACCCTGGGAAAAAGCCTCCGACTATTCACCCTATCTATGCCTCTCATAATTTTGTTGACGTCTATCAGGTTGGCCCTCAGCCTCCATCTTTCCAGTGACAATAATCCAAGTTTATCCAATCTCTCCGCATAACTAAAACTCTCCAGATCAGGCAACATCCTAGTAAACTTTCTCTGCACCCTCTCCAAAGCATCCACATCCTTCTGGTAGCATGGTGACCAGAACTACACACAATATTCTGAAAGTGGCCCAACTAAAGATTTGTACAGCTGGACCACAACTTGCCAACTTTTATGTTTGATACTACATGTAATGAAAACAAACATGCTGTATGTCTTCTTGACCACCTTATCCACCTGTGATGTCATCTTCAGGGACCTGTGAACCTGTACGCTCAGATCCTTCTGTATGTCGATGCTCCTAAGGGTTCTGCCATTTATTGTATAATTTGCACCTGTATTTGATATTCCAAAATGCACCACCTTACATTTGTCTGGATTAAACTCCATCTGTTATTTCTCTGCCAAAATCTGCAATCTATCCATATCCCGTTGTATCCTTTGACAATCCACCTCACTATCTGCAACTCCACCAATTTTGGTGTCATCCACAAACGTACTAATCAGACTGTCAACATTTTCCTTCTCATCAAAAAAAAAGTCCTGAATGTAGGAGATAACAGCATCACTTCAGCCATAGTGAGTTTCAATGTTTTTGTTTGCTTAAAACTGACTAGGGAGACACGTGATCTGTTACTCCATTTTGTGAATGTTACTGCAATGGTCATATGGTGTGACATTCCAGAGAGATGATGAGCTAGCTTGTGTTCAGCCAATTGCTGGAAACAGCAGTCAAGTGGCCTATTCTGTGTTCAATAGCTGCCATTTTAAGTTCAGCAAGAGCCAATTTTAAAATTTAAATATGATACACGTCCAAAAAAAATTGGAATCTCTCGATGAAGATTAAAATTTAAGAAATTATTGAATAAAAAAACAAATTTCAAGATAAACTGCTGCTCCATTTATTTGTTGAAGTTCTAAATATTTTATTGCAACATATTTCTTTTCAGAGTACTTCTGTTGTTGAGAACTCCATATACTAACCACAACTCTTGAACCATGATCGTTTATAAAAGAATCACTTTGCACTAAAAAGTCTGACAATCAGACAAAGCTTAGCTAAACCAGAATACATAAAACAGAAGCTTCTTTCAATAACTCTACAAATTTGAAGCTTGACAAAGACAAGCATCATTACATCTAAACATCCATTTCTGTCTGGCGATTTACCCAAGTCACATGCTTTATGGATGTTACAATTAGCTCATTCAGATCATATGAACTTTGACAGTGACAAATATACACCCATTAGCAACTGGACACGAAGACTGACCAAGATCAAAGGAATCTTTTGATGGTTGGAACAGTAGCCACTGTATGAATTTTACTTTAAACTGACATGCAAAATTTACACATTATAGACAGTTTCAAAATCTTATTGTCATGCACTGAAGAACCCATATCTTTGAAGAACTCGTGTCATTGAAAAGCCTTGGGGTGAATCATAACTGTTGACATAGGTAGACCTCACGGGAACAAGTACCAGCACAGGGATATTCTCCAAAGAAAAAACTGTAATCAGCAAGAAAATCTTTGCAAAATACTAACAAAAGAAAACTAAAACAGAAAGAGAAGAGCTAGATTGTAAGACTAACAGGAAAGCATTTTTAAAAATTCTGAAGCCAATAACGAAAGCATTCAAGCATTTGTCATTACATCAGGAAATTACTTGACTAATGCACAGTGTTAAGGAATTTTACCCATCATGTGCTGGCCAGTATCTATCCTCCAACCAACAGATTATCTGATTATACTGCAGCCAATTCTCAGTAATCCTGACTCTCTCTGCTTCCTTGCAACCATAACAATGAACATTTTAAATTGCAGGCAACTTAGACTGAGAGTCAAGATAGGTGTACTTGGTTACTTAAGACATGGTGTTGTATTTTGCAGTCAGAGGTGAACAAACACAAGCTCGCTGCACTTGTACATTTATTGACTTTCCATAGGCTTCATCATTACAAGCTAATGTCAGACAACCATGGAAAAAGTATTTAATCCTGTGTGAACACTGCAAGCAATTGCACAGCTATTTCTTCTTCTCATTTGCCATACGTGATCTGTTCCATGCAACAATGTGTGCATGGAACAGATAAGGTGTGCTTCCATTTTTCCATAGTTAGTTTATAATGGAACAGGCTGCTCATCTGTCACCAGAGGTGCCACTCAGCATCAAGCATGGCTGACCAGGAGGCACTCTTAGTTTTACCTTCTGCTGCAGGTATATTGGAAGGATTTATAAGTTGATAATCAACTCCATGACCATGTTTGAATTTACCTTCCATGGCCAACAAATCTTAAGTTGAGACTCAAAACAAGAACTTTTAGTTCAGAGCAGGGATGATAATCATTGCACCTCACGACTTACAGCACAGCTGTATAACCAATCAAAGTGAAGAATCAAGTCTGAACTAGGAACTGTGTTGGAATAAAAAGATTTATTATAACATCATGTAAAAAAGCAAGAGACAGGAACTGAATGATTTGATTGACAGAGATATTTAAAGTTATTTCTTAAAATTTCCAACAATATCTCCTAAAGGAAATAAACAGATCAATTAATGTTAGTATTTAGTTTTGAACCATATCCGAAGGAACATTGTTTTGTTCCTTGACGTGTTTAAAAGGCCAAAGATTGCCAACAATTTTGTGGTAGACAAATGTTAATGATACCGATCCTCAGTTCATTAGTTGAAAGCCATAAATCATTGTGTGTCAGCTTTGTAAGTATTTGCATTCAGACAGCAACTAGTTTTTGTTTAAATTACATTTTGACTTCACACCTTTTCCCACCCTTTACTGATGGGGAACCTCATGTATCATTTGCTCCTTCTAGTCTTAAAGATTAGAGACTTGGATCAATTAATTACCTGATTTAGACTTTGTATTGAATTCGTTTAGAAAAAGATCACTGAGGTAGATATCAGCAGGGATATCACCAGGGGCTTTTCGAGCAAAACCAAGAACCAAATGTGAACCCTGAGCACCCACATGTCAGGAGCCAAACTGGTTGAGCTGTTCATCTACAGATGCCCTCCTAACTAGCAGCATCCATACAAGGAAAGGAGGCTGGTCAGCAGCACAGAGGCAAGGGCAGCTTCACCAGCAAAGGTCGCACTATCGAGGCAGCTCTATATTCAAAATAATGAGTGGTTGCACAGATGGGTTTGAACAGGCATTGGAAGTAAAAGTTCAGTGGAGCCTATATTGAGCTGGCCCACCTGTTGCCCCCTCCAACCCCACCCCAAAACACACATCACCTAGGAAACTTACCTGGCAGCATGAATGAATGGCGCGGGGTGTGGGGGAATGGGGTGGGCTTCTCCTGGTGCAGTCTGGTTACCCAGATGCCAGGAAACTCCTGTTCATCATTTTAAAGCGCTCATTGCTCACCTGAAGGTCCTTTGTGAAATGTCTCTCTACATGCACATTTGGTTTAAAGACCATTTTCTTGTCTACAGTCTCTGCCAGGAAATTATTTTAGGCTACATCAAAAAGTGTCCAGCTGCCTACCAGATGTACAGTATTGCAATGCACTAAATCATGCAGTGTCAGGATATGGGATTCTCCCTTTGCAGTTATCCACATTTTTAAAACTAAGTCAGATTGAAAAGGGAGACGGTACTGATTGAGGCCAAGGATTTTAACCAGAGGAGATGGGGTAGAGAAAGAAGAGAAAATAGTAGCGAGTACTCAAACAAAACAGCCATTTACCTTCCAAAAACCAAACGGTGTTTGCAAAGACAAGCAAGTCAATGAAGGAAGACCAAAGCCCATCAAGGCAGTCAGGAGAAGTAGAACAATTTTCAATTAAGAATTAATCAACATTTAATCAATCACCCTTCTGAAAGATGACTACCATGGATTTAAAGAAGACATGCTGTTGAAGCTGTTCATCTTGCATTCATCGGGCGAGACCAAAGAATTCCATATTTCAAAGGAAACAACAATTTATATTGCATGAGATTTCACTTCTATCATCATGTATATTCAGGACCTGGAATATCAATTTTACAGATTTCTTGATAATATTTTATTGACTATAATGAAGAACACAATATTCACTCTAAGAGCTACCATCCTTCATCAAGTGCAGTCTATCTCAACATCACAAGAGCCACATATTCTATCCCACTCTTAAAATGGTGCTATTTAATAGGGAGTGGGGGGATATAATCAGGGATGTGATCATTTTTTGAACAATCTGAGGCACTCAGCTTTTTGCACAAAATGACAGTTTATGCCAGAGTTAATAGCTATTCCAATCATAGGCAAGTTGAGTTTTATTTCTTTTGGTTCTCTTTCCAGTTCCTTAAAAACTCCAACATCTGCGTCATTGATCAAGTTTCCTCTTTTCAGTATTGATATATATTACTTTACATGTTCCTCCATTTTAAATGTGATGCATTACGTATCTGTTTAGGTTTTATGCACATTCCCTTTCCAAACTACAGGATCATAGAGAAATTACAGCACAGAAACATCATTCATCACATCAGGTGTGTGCTGACTGAACAAATCAGCTATCTATTCCAATCCAATTTACCAACAATTGGTCTACAGGCTTGCAGGTTTCACACTTCCAATGCCGATCTAGATTCCTTTTAAATGAGTTGATGGTTTCCATCACAACTGCTAAACTGGGCACTGAAATAGCACATAACACTCTCTTTATGGAAAAGACTTTACTCAAGTCCCTTCCACTTCTTCTACCAATCATCCTAAATCTGTGATCCTTGATGATTGACCTCTCTAATGGGGTCACAGATCTTCACTGCCCACTCTGCTTCTAATTATTCAATTAAGCTACCCCTCAGCCTCCCTGGTTCAAAGGAAAACAATGCGACTTTATCCAAATCTTCATAATACCTGCAATTTTCCAACCTAGCAACATTCTTGTAATGTTCCTCTGTACTGCGGGTTAGAGCAGGTGGTTGGATGGATGGTTTACAATGAACAGTGATGCAAACAGTGTGGGTTCAATTCCCACACCAGCTGAGGTCATCACGGATTTCCCACTTTCTCAACCTCGCCCTCACCTGAGGTGGGGTGACTCTCACGTTAAACTCAGCACTAGTCATATCTCTGTAATGAGAGAGCAGCTCCGAGCTCTTCTGGGACTATGACGGCTTTAACCGTCATATTGGTCCAGCATTAGATCCCTCCTCTTGCATTCAATACCTTGCCTAATGAAGGAAAAACACCCCATGCCTTCATTACCACCTGATTTACATGTCCTGTCACATTCAGGAACCTGTAGACATGCACTCCAAGATCTCTCACCTCCTCTACTCTTCTCAATATCCCTCCCATTTATTCTGTATTTTCTTACTTTGTTTACCCCCTTTCACTTGTCTGGTCTGTATTTCATTTGCCACTTTTCCAAACACATAGTCAGTCAAACAATGATATCTTCCTGAATTCAACAGCCATCCTCATTGGTTTTAAGTACTCGGTTAATTTTTGTGTTGTCTGTAAATTTTCTAAACACACTTTTCATGTACAAGTTCAGATGATTAATTTATATCACAGACAGCAAGGAAGCCAGATCTGAGTCTTGTGAAATACATAAAAACATCTGTTGACCCGTACCTTTTGTTTCCTGTCAGTGAGTTAATCTGGATGCAACTTGCCACATACCCCATATCACATGAGCTTTAACTTTTCTTAACAGTTGGCTTTGTGGGAACTTATCAAAATGCCTTACCAAAATCCAGGCAAACAATATCCACTGTACTACTCTCATTAATCCTCCTCATTACTTGCTTAAATAAAATGCAGCAAGTAAGTAAGCCACAACCTGTCCTCATCAAAACTGCGTTGACAATCTCTGATTAAACCACACATTTCCAAGTAAAAGTATATCCTACCTCTCAATACTGATGCTGGTGATTTACCCACATCTTAGGTCAGACTGACAGGTCTACAATTATTTGGCCTATATCTTGCACCCTTTTTGAATAATAGTGTGAATTTGCAGATCGCAAGTACTTTGTCTGATCTAATGAACATTGGAACATCGTCACATCAACCACTATTTCATTTTTGGCTTCCTTTAACAGCCAGGAGTACAATTAATCTGGTAATGGTGACTTATCTACCTTCAAGGATTTGCAATATCTGTGCTCGCTATCCAATTAAGGTCAACAGGTAAGCCAGCGGCACAGACATCAAGGCAGCCTTACCACTCTCCTTCACATAGGAATAACCATTCCACTGTTACCAGATAATCTCTCAGTTTTGTAGTTATCCTCCTCCAATTTCACTCCTGCTCTGTGTCCCTTTCCATCGAGACATTAAATCTAACTGCATTATGATCACTATCTCCACAATGGTCACCTACTGCCATTCCATTCACGTGTCCAGTTCACGTCTACAAATGTGATCCTGTACAGGGTGTACTTTTAAAGAACTGACATATGAATGATTTCTGTACTGATGAACTGCTACTTTATATTGTCCTGTGTTGTGCTCTGACTTGCAAATGGACCTCATTCACAAACTGGTGACTGCCTGTAGTTAAATATACCAACTACTATTGCCCTCTTATTTTTGCACTCAAAATTGCCTACATATTTTCCTCTCTAACTCATTTCCTATTATTTGAGGATCAAGTGTATAAATATGACAATGTGTCTGTCCCTTTTTCTGTTTCCGAGCTATGATGTTACGGACTCATTTGATGTTTCATTTCACAGATTATCTCTCCTCAAGATGTGGTTCATTCTTTAACCAATAATGCTACACTTCTACTTTTTCAAGTCCTTTGCTCCCCTGCATGAAAACTGTATATCCAGGTATGTTGAGCTGCTATCCTTACCTCTCTTTAAGCTGTTTCCATTACAGCAATAACATCATGCTGCCATGAGTCTATCCTTACTCCTTCCGTTTGCATACTTAAGTTAATACTGACAATTTTCTGTGTTGTATATCTTTTAATTTCTGCTTCTTCTGCCTTTCAGTCACTTATTAAGTTCCTGCCTCTCGTTTTGTTACCCTGACTGCCTATCTCGACTTGACCTGTCTTTCAGGCTCACTCTCATCATCTCACAACACTTTGATCACTCACTCACCTACTCTCCAGACCCCCAACACTCACTGACTCAGCATCAGGCCCAGCACTAGTCATTCACCTGCTCACACTCCAGTGCCGAAGGCATATCTGACAGATTTTCTCTTCCTTTCCCTTACCCTGCAACCCCCTCCCCACCAATACTCTAATAAAGGGCCAACCAGATACTACACTTAATCAACAGCCCACCTGATACTCTTGGCCTCACCCGAAGCGTAGTTAAATTGTTCATGTTGTTCTGCACTTTGCTCCTCCAGTCACACATTGTTTCTCTCCTGCATTTGTAAATCGTCTCAAAAGCAAATGCAGGAGAGAACCAGCCACTGATTAGAGAAACAGTGCCTTGTAGAATCTTCCAGCTTTATTTACCAGTATTTGAACATCAGACAGACACCTTGGAAGGTTGCTTTGTGGGCCACGGGCTACCTTTCGGACAAACCCGGGTTGAACTGTACCAAATTTGAGCAAAGATTAATGTATATACATATACATACTTTGCAGAAATCAAGTTGGTGATGGTAGCAAACATGATCAGCTGAAGATAACCGTCTGTACACTATTTTTCTAGTCAATTTTGATAAGATGCCTGTATTAATACAGTTATGTGTAATTTTTCCACAAAAAGGTTTCCACTTCAATGAAGTTTTACCATCTCTCGTAGATATGAATGGCTTGTCATCAATTTCTTTTAAAACCAACTTGTTCTTCCTGACATTGAAGACACATGGATAAGTTGCCAGCCTGCAAGTTACCGTTTGCCTTTCAGACAGAGAATTAAATACAATATGCAAAATGGTGTCAGCATCTGGGTGAACACAAAGTATTTAACATCTTTTGGCATTCTGCATTCTGTTATCAATTTTGTGGAAGGAATTGGGTGACGTATGATTTCTATTTAGGTGCAGTCGTGATGCATGTTTAACTTTGGTCATAAAGTTAAATTTGATATAGGCAACGCTGGCAGCATTGGTCTGGCAATAAAACTCAAAACAATTTGACGAGAGTGTCTTAGAGCAACTTTGCTGACTATCCAGGGTATTGTAACATGCGACTTCACATGATTGAAGATCTCAATGGGAAAAGAAGGCTTTTTGTGCTGGCCTCTCTTAAAATAAATGTATTTAAGGTCCAAGATAAAGCAATGATTAAGAAACCTTAAATATTATCATTAAACATCAGTACTGATCATCGGTGATCCACACACTCTAAATGTACACCATCTTAGTTGCTTTTCCTCCAGTTTGTTACCAGTAAGCTTTCATACAGTTCTCACACTTCAAGTCCCACAGATGCCCAAGACACACTTTTCGCTTATCCAGAAAACATTTTTGAACTAGTTTTGTTACTGGCCATCTCTTGATCCGGAGAGCTCAGTATCTGATGGTGTGTACCTAAACTTCAGCACCAGCACTCTTGTGTGGCTTCATGAACAGAATCCTTGGAGTAGGATATAAAAACAAGAAGCCTGTAGTAGCAACTGGTTAAGCTGCTTTTGGAGCACTGTGTTCAATTCTAGTACTGCACTTTAAGAAGTTTGTTAAGCATTCAGCAAAGGGTATTTGATAGAAGGGCACCAGGGATGAGGGAGGTCAATTATGTGGAGAAACAGGAGAAGCAGGGTTCCCCTTACAGTCAATATAATTCAATGTATAATGATGAATGGTTTTAATAGAGTAAATAAAAAGAATCTCTTGCAGTGACAGTCAGTCAGTATTCAAAGGACACATGTTGAAGGTGAAGGCAAAAGAACCAGAAGTGAGATGAAGAAAATGAAAAAACAATACACCAAAACATTATGGTTTAGAAGGTTCAGTGAGGAAAGTGGTGGAAACAGTTTCTATAGTAACTTTCAGATCTGGGTAAATACATTAAAGGATAAAGAAATACAGGGAACAAAATTATTATGTGACAATGAAAGTACAGGGGAGTGGAACTAATTGGGTGGTGGTCTGATATGTTTCATTCAGAGTTGCTGTGGCAACATGTATTTTCAGACATGTCTCAGTCTGGAGCTATAAATAGTGATGGTCATGGCTCCTAATTTCTTTCCAGAACATTGCTGACCATCTCTCTTGCTCTTAGCACCTTCCATTTCTGATTGTTGAAAGGACGTACAGATTAATTCTTTTTGGCCATATTACGAATAAACCTCCTTTGGCTACTGAAGCACATTCTGGCTCAGACACAGTTGTGCTTTGGACTGCGCCATAACATCTTTGACGAATTGGTTAGCTCCAACCAAAAGTCTGCACTAACGTAATAGGTTGAACAGCATTCTCCTGGATGGATCATTCTATGATTCTGTGATCTTAAAATCTATCTGTACAAGTTCCACTATAGTCCCTCTATCACTTAACAACTTCCTCAAAGATCTCAAGGTTTAAACTTACATTAAAGTATGCAAATTATGCTTCAGGACAGGGGAGCGGTTCTTGAAACACATGGGTTGGAGAGGGAAAAGAAAGATAAACTAAGTCATTATATAGAACAAATCATCTCTCAGTTGTGGCAAACCCTTTCCAATTTGCAATTCATGATCAATTTAGCAAGTCTTTAGAAATACTGTATTTGGGGTAATCAAGGACAACCACTGCAGTCTTGTTAAAAGCAGATTATTTTTGACCAAAGTTGATAGAAACGTTTACTAAAAAATATCGGTATTTACACATGGATTTTCAGCAAGTCAATAAAATATATTGCAAGAGGTTTTTTTTAAAGATAACTTTAGGCATTTGGTTTGGTCACACAGATGGATGTGCTGTTGTATAGCACCTATCATCGCTTCAACTTCCCCTAAAGTACTCCTCAAACAATGAAGTTAGGTTTTATCAAAAAGATAATACAGAACAAGAGTAAGGGGACTAAATGCATTCAAAAAATTAATTAGGATAGGTGTGAATAATGAAATAATAACATGGGTGCTCTGTTATAAAAAAGGACATCAAAGCCAAAGACCACATACTCAAAAGGTGTGCAACATCATAGTTACAAGGAAAGATTGAGCAACTGGGACTACTACTTCATTTTCCTACACTAAACATCATTAGCCATTCTTTTGTTCAATCACATATTCGATGTCCCTCTGCAACTTTCCACTCCTATCCACACACTTTCTAAATGTTCATGTATTTCATACTATTTTTGATTCCAATCCACCTCAAAGTTTGGAAATGTTCTGGAATTAGACAGTCAGCTTCACATCACACTGGGGCATTAATATTATTATTTTCTTGTGCTACACACTTGTATTTTATAGTTAAATAGTAAGTATATAACACAACTCTGAAGACAAATGTTCAGACTTGTTCAAAGTGACTATGTCATTGCCCATAAGTGATAATAAGGAAAGAAACTTATTAAAGTACAAGAATGATGGACTACCAATTAACTTTCACCCAGAAAAATGGCTAGTTGCAGTGCTAAATTTCTACAGTTAAAAAAATTTCTGAATATTGTGCATAAGTTTGCATTTCAGTTAGGAACAAAAAGTAGCTTTTGAAAAGTTTTTATTCCCCAATTCCTTATCAATGGTCTTGGGCCATATTTCTTCTTTCACACTAACTTTATGGACTGTAAATAATTCCACCAATTCTGTTTTGTTTCAGATTGTGGTAGCAAATCTTCTCTGAACTGCAACCAATGAAATTAATATCTTTTCGGCAAAATTGCTGTGCGTTGTGGTGTTACAGAGCATTGCACTGGTACCCATATACTGGAGGCGATGGCCTAATGATATTGTCGTTGAAGTGTTAATCTAGAGACCCAGCTAATGTTCTAGCGACCCAGTTTAGAATCCCACCATGAAAGATGGAGTAATTTGAATTCAATAAAAATCTGGAGTTAAGAGTTTAATGATGACCACAAATCTGTTGTCAATTGTTGGGAAAAGCCCATCTGGTTCCCTAATGTCCTTTAGAAAAGGAAACTGCCTGGTCTGGCCTACACTGTGGTTGATTCTTAACTATCCTCTGGGATGGGCAATGAATGCTGGCCTAGCCAGCAATGCCCTCATCCTGAATAAGTATCTGTTGCCACACCCCACACACACAGTCTCTCTCTCTCACACGCACATTCTCTCTCATATTCAGTTAGGGAGGGTTCAGAGAAGATTTACAAGGACGTTGTCAGGACTAGAGGGTTTGAGTTATAAGGAGAGACTGGATAGGCTGGGACTTTGTTCATCGGAGCGTAGGAGACTGAAGAGTGAACTTATTGAAGTTTATAAAATCATGAGGGGCATAGGTAAGGCGAATAGCAAAGGTCTCTTCCCTAGGGGTACAGAAGTTCAAAATTAGAGGGAATATTTTTAAGATGAGAGGACAAAGATTAAAAAGGGACTGAAGGGGCACAGAGCATGGCACATACATGGAACGAACTGCCAGAGCACATGGTAGATGCAGGTATAATTACAATGTTTAAAAGACATTTGGATAGGTACATGAATAGGAAAGGTCCAGAGGGATATGGGCCAATCTCAAGCAAATGGGACTAGTTTAGTTAGGTAAACTTGGTCAGCATGGACGAATTGGACCAAAGGGTCTGTTTCCATGCTGCATGAATCTATGACTCTATTAACACGCAAATTACTTCGCTCCTTTTGTTCCTTCTGGTTAACAAAGACGTACCATTTTATTAGCTCAACTGTTCCTCCCTTCTATGTGAGAAGCTTCCACTAATATTGAAGTCCACTATTTCAGGAAAACATTAGAAATGATGAGGTGACATCATTTTCTGAATTAAAGCTCTCTTTATATTAATACCACAACAGCAAGAAAAGACACAGATAAAAACTCTTATTTTATTAAATTTATTTCTTGCACAGTTATTTGCCCGCTGATTTATAATTTTGGCCCAATAATTGGTTGGATAAAGGAAATGAATTATTCTATTGGATTCACAATGACTAGTCCCACTGGTCGAAGAGCTTGAGTTGCTTATAGTTGTTCCAGTACTCTAACACCTGCTTGATACCGGAAGGGTGTCCCTTTCTTGTAGTGGAGACCAGAACGCGGAAACATCACTTAAGATTAGGAGGTCTTCCTTCTAAGGCAGAGATGAAGAAATATTTTTCCTTTGTGACGTATGGAGTCCACGATGATTTGACCGTGTGGATTCAGAATTGGCTTGCCCATAGAAGGCAGAGGTAATGGTGAAAGTGTGTTTTTCAGGCTGGAGGTCCGCGACTAGTGGTGTTCCGCACGAATCCATACTGGGACCTCTGCTATTTGTGATCTATATAAATGGCTTGAATGAAAATGCCGACGGTTGTGTTAGTAATTTAGCAGTCGACACAAAGTTAGGTGGAGTTTTGGATAGTGTAAAAGGTTTTCAACGGATACAGCAGGATATAGATCAGTTTCAGATATGGGGGGAGAAAGAGCAGATGGAGTTTAATTCGAGTAAGTGTGAGGTGCTGACCTTTGGGAGATGAAATGTTAAGTATACAGTTGATGGCAGGGACCTGAACAGCACTGGGGAACAGAGGGATGTTGGGGTTCAAGTACATAGCTCCCTTAAGGTGGCAATGCAAGTAGATAGGGCGATAAAGAAGACATATCGCATGCTTCCCTTTATTGGCAGGTGAATTGAGTACAAGAGTCAGGATGTCATGTTGCAGCTTTATAAAACTTTTGTTAGGTCACACTTGCAGTATTGCATTCAATTTTGATTGCCGCATTACAGGAAGGATGTGGAGGTTTTGGACAAGGTACAAAAGACCTTGATCACGATGCTGTCTGCTTTAGAGACTATGAGCTGTATGGAGAGACTAGAAAAACTCAGATTGTTTTCTCTGAAGCAGCAGAGGCTGAGGGGAGACTTGATAGAAGTCTATAAAGTTACGAGATGCATAGGTAGGATTGACGGTCAGAATCTTTTACCCAGAGTCCAAATGTCTAAAACTAGGGGCTATGCATTTAAGGTGAGAGGGGTAAGTTCAAAGGAGATGTGAGAGGCAGATTTTTTTTAAACAGAGTGGTAGGAGTCTGGAACACATTGCCAGGGATGGTCGCAGAAGCAGATAAGTTAGGGGCATTTAAGAGACTTTTAGATAAGCACATAAATATGCAAGGAATGGAGAGATATGGACCAAGGGCAGGCAGGAGGGATTAGTTAATTCAGTGCCATGTTCGGCACAACATCGTGGGCTGAAGGAGCTGTTCCTGTCCTGCATCGTTCAATGTTCTATGTTTGAGAGTCATTAGGTCTTTTCTTCCTCAGGAAGCAGCAGAGACTCAGTCATTGAATTTGTTCAAGTCTGAGATATTTGATTGATAAAGAGGTCAAGGGTCATAGGAGAAATTCAGGATGTTGAGACCACAACCAAACCGCGTTTGTGATCTTCCGAATAGCGAACAAGCTTGAAAGTCTGAATGACTGCTGATAAGTCTTATGTTCTTATTTGTTTACCATTATAAAGCAGGGTACCCTGACACTGGTCAACACCACATTGATAGAAACACCCTGTGCTGATGCTATTGTCAAAGTATATGCTGATTTACAATAATCAGGTTGCTGATTGTCCAACACTTCCATTGTTAATGACAGAATTTTCAGCTGCCATGTCAGAAGATCCAGGGATACTTCTGGATCACTGCACTGATCTTCCCCATGCTTTAAAAACATTCTTAATGCAAAATGATTTTAATCATCATACCATAATCTTGCTTCTTCTGTTTTCCTTCTATCCTTATCATTGCAATGGTAAAGAACTTTATAGAAATATATTTTATGTGGGAAAATCAATCTCTGTCTTTTGCACGTTTATTTGCCCCATAAGTCCTTGCTTTTGTGTTTATTTATCACTTTCAGAAATGGTAGCCTGGGACGTGGCTGGTTACATTTGATTGACTTTACTGTGGAAAAGGACATGGAAGATATAGACTGTAGGGAATAGATGGTGACATCTTGCAAAATGTCCAGATTACAGAGGAGGAAGTGCTGGATGTCTTGAAACGGTTAAAGGTGGATAAATCCCCAGGACCTGATCAGGTGTACCCGAGAACTCTGTGGGAAGCTAGAGAAGTGATTGCTGGGCCTCTTGCTGAGATATTTGTATCATCGATAGTCACAGGTGAAGTGCCAGAAGACTGGAAGTTGGCAAACATGGAGTGCCACTGTTTAAGAAGGGCGGTAAAGAGAAGCCAGGGAACTATTGACCAGTGAGCTTGACCTCGGTGGTGGGCAAGTTGTTGGAGTTTATCCTGAGGGACAGGATGTACATGTATTTGGAAAGGCAAGGACTGTTTCGGGATAGTCAACATGGCTTTGTGCGTGGGAAATCATGTCTCACAAACTTGATTGAATTTTTTGAAGAAGTAACAAAGAAGATTGATGAGGACAGAGCAGTAAATGTGATCTATATGGACTTCAGTAAGACGTTCGACAAGGTTCCCCATGGGAGACTGATTAGCAAGGTTAGATCTCATGGAATACAGGGAGAACTAGCCATTTGGATACAGAACTTGCTCAAAGGTAGAAGACAGAGGGTGGTGGTGGAGGGTTGTTTTTCAGACTGGAGGCCTGTGACCAGTGGAGTGCCACAAGGATCGATGCTGGGTCCTCTACTTGTTGTCATTTACATAAATGATTTGGATGCGAGCATAAGAGGTACAGTTAGTAAGTTTGCAGATGACACCAAAATTGGAGGTGTGGTGGACAGCGAAGAGGGTTACCTCAGATTACAACAGGATCTGGACCAGATGGGCCAATGGGCTGAGAAGTGGCAGATGGAGATTAATTCCGATAAATGCGAGGTGCTGCATTTTGGGAAAGCAAATCTTAGCAGGACTTATACACTAAATGGTAAGGTCCTAGGGAGTGTTGCTGAACAAAGAGACCTTGGAGTGCGGGTTCATAGCTCCTTGAAAGTGGAGTCGCAGATAGATAGGATAGTGAAGGCGGCGTTTGGTATGCTTTCCTTTATTGGTCAGAGTATTGAGTACAGGAGTTGGGAGGTCATGTTGCGGCTGTACAGGACATTGGTTAGATCACTGTTGGAATATTGCATGCAGTTCCGGTCTCCTTCCTATCGGAAAGATGTTGTGAAACTTGAAAGGGTTCAGAAAAGATTTACAAGAATGATGCCAGGGTTGGAGGATCTGAGCTACAGGGAGAGGCTGAACAGGCTGGGGCTGTTTTCCCTGGAGCGTCGGAGGCTGAAGAGTGACCTTATAGAGGTTTACAAAATTATGAGGGGCATGGATAGACAAAGTCTTTTCCTTGGGGTCGGGGAGTCCAGAATTAGAGGGCATAGGTTTAGGGTGAGAGGGGAAAGGTATAAAAGAGACCTAAGGGGCAACATTTTCATGTAGACGGTGGTACGTGTATGGAATGAGCTGCCAGAGAATGTGGTGGAGGCTGGTACAATTGCAACATTTAAGAGGCACTTGGATGGGTATTTGAATAGAAAGGGTTTGGAGGGATATGGGCTGGGTGCTGGCAGGTGGGACTAGATTGGGTTGGGATATCTGGTCAGCGTGGATGGGTTGGACCGAAGGGTCTGTTTCCATGCTGTACATCTCTATGACTCTATGACTTGACAAGGCTGCATTTGAATGAATGTGACATCAAGAAGCCTTCGCAAAACTAGAGTCAATAAGAAAAAGGAGGTTTAAGTCAGACTTGTCAGAAAGGAAGATGCCTGCGACCGCTGGAGGTCAGTCAGTTCAATCTCAAAACATCACTGTCTGAATTTCTCAGGGTAGAGTCCTAGACCTAACCATCTTCAGCTATCTGACCAATAATCTTCCCTCCATCATAATGTCTAAAATAGCATGTTCACTAATGACTGCACTGAGTTCAGCACCACTTGTGATTCCTTGGTGCCAAAGCAGGCTATGTCCAAATGTAGCAAGATCTGGAAAATACTCAAGGGACAATAAGTGGTAAGTATCAGTTGTGCCACACAAATGCCAATTAATGACTATTGCCAACAAGAGAGAACAACTATTGACACTTGATATTCAAGGGAATCACCATCGCTGAATCCCCTAGTATCTACTACTACTGCCGAGAAACTGAACGAGACATTGCTATATACAAGAACAGGTTAGATGCTAGGAATCCTCCAACAAGCAACTCCTTCCGTACTCCCAGTCTACCATCTAGAAGGCAAAATTAGGAGCAAGATAGAATATTCCTCAATTGACTGGATGAGTGTGCTCTAAACTTGAAGGAGATTGATACCATCCAGGACAAAGCAGCCTGCTTGATTCACACCACATTCACAAATACTTACACCCTCTACTGTCAATGTTCAGCAGCAACAGTGTGTACTATTTACAAGATACAATGCAAAAGTTATCTTTCAATAGCACCTTCCAAACCCACAATCACTACCATCTCGAAAGGTAAGGGCAGCAGAAACTAGGAACACCACAATCTGCAACTTCCCCTGTAAGTCACTCACTATCCCGACTTGGAAATACATTGTCAATTCTTCACAATCACTGGGTCAAACTCCTGGAACCCCCTTCCTAATTTTATTGTATATCTGCATGCATCATATGGACTGTAATGGTTCAGAAGGCAGCTCACCATCACCTTCTCAAGGTAACTAGGGATGGGCAATAATTGTCAGTGATGCCTATGTCCCATGAAGCAATACAAAAAAACAGTCTTTGCCCCAGCACTCCATCCCACAATGCCACACTATTTTCATCACTGCTTCAATGATGTAATTCCATGTCTCTGGTTACAATGTTTGCAATAGCGATAAACATGCACAAAAGTAAAGACTCATGAGGAAAAACAAGTATGCAAAAGAAATGGAATGATATACTCACATCTATAAATATTTTCTTAAAGCTATTTACTTTTTCAATTACAAGGATACAAATCTGATGGGATATAAGTTGCATTAGACTCCTGCCAGGCATCTGATATCCAGCAGGAACAGCAAACAAGTCTACGTGCAGTTGTACTGTTGCTGGGTTGGGGTGTGCTGTGTTTAAATAGGGTAGTCTTAGTGGAGAGGAACCACATTTGACAGCACTGCGGATTGAAGGGATATCCCAAATCTGGCAGCGTACATTTAGCATGAACATTGCATTAACTGTCTTATGATTGGTTTCCAGAAAAATAAATACTATTTCCTTAAATAATATCACAGCAGCATAAACAAACATAAAAATTCCATTCAGTACTGCTGTGGAACAGTAAACACATGACTGCTTTAGAGTTTTTTTTAATGCTGGAATAGTGAAACACGGTTTGTACTGTTTGCATCTTGGAAGGTGGATGATAGGACTTGCAAAAGCACCCTCTGTGAACAGCTAGCAATGGTAGCAAAATGCGACAGGAGGCTTGGCATGCAATATTGATGTTTCGGCCTGAGCAGATGCACATTTTTGAATGAGGATTTTGCTTTTATGTTAATTTAGGAAGCATGATTTGGGTTGAGGTATAAAATACTAAATGGGGGAAAACAGTTTGAAGTGAAATCAAATTGGGTGAAAGAAATGTGGAAGGGCTTCATCATACTGGAGCAACATTGTAATGATGGGCAAAGAGTTGTATATTACAGAGAATAAATAACAGTATGGGCAGAGTTAGAACACCCAAACTCCAGGTGAGTCACATAAACACATGGACGTGAACACCCAGAGATGATGAATTAATCCTTCACTTATATAAGTGTCAATCAGGGCCTGGTTTAACCGTGATTACCATGCATGAAAGTTTTTAATATTAATGTGTACTAAAGAGTGACTTTGAAGTCTAAACTTGAAGACAGTTCAATTCTTTGCTTTCTCCTCGATCAGTTTGTAAAGAACTAAACTCAAATGTTGCATCAAACCACATGATGAAAGGAACATTTATTTTGGGTTAATATTGTAAAGGATAGCGAGCAGTTGAAGTTGGAGGAATTCTACAGGTAGAATTAGTTTGGAGAATTAGTCATTCATCATGATGAGCAGAGTGGGGTGGGAAAAACTACGATGGCGTAGGCAAATAATAATGGAGTTGTAAGTAATGAGTTACTGAGGGAGGTGAGTACTGAAGAAGATAGCTGAGATGGTGCTAGAAAATGCAGTAGGTCTGGCAGCATCCGGACAGAGAGAAACAATGAAGGTTTTGAGTCAGAAATGACTTTTTTTTTCAGAACTATTAAGTGATAGGTCTGGTTTGGAGGAATTGAGACAATGGCTTTTTGAAAGAAGCAGTGGGAAGTTAAAAAAGGAAACAGTTGATCAATATATTGTCATGTATATTTTAATACAAATACAATGAAAAGTGTTGTATAGTGTTGTCACTGTCCAGCGCCAACTTGGTCTTTGGAATGGCTCCCGTGTCAGCCCACAGGCCCAGATCTGGGCTCCCCGACTCCGTGCGGAGACCGCCGTGTCTGAGCCAGAACGTGGTCCTGTATTCCGAGGTCACCAGCACAAAGCAGTTGACCAGCCTCGGGTCCTGATGACATTGCTGTAACCATCGCTTCGCTGCACATTGGCTACTGGTACAAAGAGTTGGCACTCTCTGGCATCATCTCTCCTCCGCTGATGCTACCGCAGCCATAACTTTGCACTGGGCTGACCTTGCCGATGCAGCCACCACCAATGCTGCCAAGTCCTGCACCATGCCCAAACTCACCTCCACCGCCACCGTGAGTCTGTGTTGGGCTCACTTCCCCCATAACCTCGCGACCGAGCTCTTCACAAGTAGGTAAGGTAAAAAGTAAAATGGCAAAAGTAATGGACGGAACAAAGGAGTGGACAGGCCCCAGGCTCAGGAGCCTGAAAGCTGCCTACTCTACCGCCGCCATCTTAAATATATCAAATGGATCCCAGTAGGAAGGGACAACAGAAGCAATTTTTTTTTAGATTAAATTAGATTCCCTACAGTGTGGAAACAGGCCCTTCAGCCCAACCCTCCAACCCACGCCTCTCTGATAATGAACCTACACTACGGACAATTGAGCATGGCCAATTCAACTGACCTGCACATCTTTGGAACGTAGAAGGAAACTGGAGCACCTGGAGGAAACCCACACAGACATGGGGAGAATGTGCAAACTCCACACAGACAGTCGCCCAAGGCTGGAATTGAACCTGGGACCCTGGCACTGTGAGGCAGCAGTGCGAACCACTGAGCCACCATGCTGCCCTATTAAGGCAGGAGAAAACAGTTTGAGGTAAATAAAACTGGAGTATTGTTGGGTGTAAGAAAGAATTTGGAAAACAAAGTCAAAAATATGGACTAAGACAATGTAGGGAGCCATAAGGAAGAGGTGATTGACTTTCCTCTCGAATTAATTATCATCCCAGTGGAATACGAGGCAGTCTGAAGTAGAAGAGGAGGGTCTTCACAAATTAATGCATGAGATAACAAAGCAAAAGGAAAGTTTTTGGACTAATGAATAAATTAACCAAGAGCATTGCAGACAGCCTCGCAATACAAAACAAGGGACCTCGCGAATAAATAAAAGTGCCATTTGGCCTTATAATGGGTTTTGGGAAAATGAAAAAGGTCAGGTATTGGCAGTCTAGCAATTTAGAGCGGTTGAGAATTGGCTTCAGGAAAAGTGATTAAATAGAACAGGCCGTTTGCCTTTCTAGGCTTAACCAAAACATTAAAAAAAATCCTTCAGTAAGTCAGCTAGCAATATAAAACATTGGAAGGACTTCAAAAATGAGGGCTTCATCCCACTCTAACCCTAGTTATAATTTGATATGTCAATAAAAAACACTAATTGCAGAGAACAGGCTTGCTGCAAACTACTTCAGTATGAAGAAATAATTGCGAACATTTTAAGAAGTTACGTTTTTAAAAAGCTTCTGAAATTAATAGCTGCCTGAGTAGGAGTGGGCTGGCAGCAAGTTACCTATTTGAACACAAACATGTTCATAGAGGAACTGGACGTAAGATTAAAAATATGTCTAATTTTTCATTTGAAAATCAGTTGTAACACTACTGGAAATAAGTGAAATGATTGTGAGTCAAGCAGGAGTGACCAAAGATTTGGGTACAGTGAGAGGTACAGTGAGAAAACAGAAATTGCAAGAGGTATATTGATGCTTATGAATAAAAAACTTTAACTAACATTTCAGAGAGCAACAGACATAGATATGACTAAATTGTGACACATAAAATGCATGCACATGCATTTTCAATTAGTCACTCATAGATCTCCTGTGGAGTTACTCAGTGAGTCAGTTGGCACATCGATGGATAATAGGAATATTATCAATCAAGGCAAGTATGGGGGTGGGAAGTGCAAGAGGAAGCAAGTCATACTTACAGGAAGTTTAGTGCATGCAATACTTAGAATAAATTATTTATGAATAGCTATATATTCACTCAGGGTCATTGTTCTGTATGTGCAATTGGTTTATTCTAACCATATTTACCAAATGTTTTTCAATCCATGGCTTTTGTTTCTGCTGTCTGCTTTCCTTTTGGATTTCTTATATTTTTAGAAACTTAACTAACTGGTTCTGTATATACTTTCTTCCTTTTTTTTAACCTCTGTGTGCTTCTTCAAAGTTTTTAATCTGCATTTATTCTCCTCAGTTTTAATTTTGATGACATCTGGGCCACTGTTACCTGGAAGGTGGAAAAAGATTGGACCGAGAGATGCTGGAGGGGAGTTCAAGGGGAGAAGTCACATATTGAGGTGGCAGAATCTGAAGACCACATGTTTGTTATGTTTGGAAGAATGATAATCAGTGGGAGGCCGTGAGACCTGAGACACATGATGTCAGTTTATAGCATTCATATTTCTGAGCCAGAACTTTACACGTCTCCAGGCCCTCTCTTAGCTGGCATTCCAGCATGGAGCTGCATTGCTGGAACTCTTGTATTTCAGAAGAAACTTCTAATCGAGACCTACCTTTCCAGTCAGATCAGTGTAAAACAAAATCCCACGCCACTATTTTGAACATCAATGGAGTTATCCCCAGTGTTTGGGCCAATACTTATCCTTTAATCAACTTCACAAAAAACGGAATATTTGATCACTATCTCATTGCTGCCAGCATTTATGTTCAAATTGAGTGCCATGCTCCCAACAAGATAACAGTAACTTAAACTTGAAAGTACTTGATGAAAAGTGTTTTGAGATGTACAGGAGTTGTGAAAGGCAGAATATAAATGCAACATTTTCTTCTGAGGTAGGGATAGAATAAAATCTGGAAATTGACAAAAGCTGTAAAATGGGTATATTAGTTGAAAAGTACAAAGTGCTGTGATGCAAAAATCTTAAAAGTTGGAGAATTAAATGGCAATAATATTGCATATACAATCCACTTTTCAGAATTAGAAGTTGCTCAGTTTAAATTGAAATCTTTATACATTATTTTTATAACATGGTATTAAAATTGTCTAATCTATAAAAGGGCAGGCCACCTGGCCCTTCTGCCTCTGCTCCACCATTCAATAAGGTCACAGTTGATCTGATTAAGAAACTCAACTCTATATTTTTGCATATCTTTAATAATCTTTCACTCCTTGGTAATCAAGAATCTATTTCTGCCTTAAAAAAAATCGGAAGATTCTGTATCCACTGTCTTATGAGGAAGGAAATTCCAAATACACTCAACCCTCAAATAATTTTTTTTCTTCATCTCTGTCCTAAATGGATGGCCCCTTATATTTAAACTCCGACTCCTAATTCTAGATTGTCCCATAAGGGGAAAGCATCCTTTTCACATCCACCCAGTCAACTCTCTTTAGAATCTTATACCTTTCAATTAAGTGGTCACTGATTTTTATAAACTCCAGAGGATATAGGCCCAGCCTGTCCTGCATTTCCTCACAAGGCAATCCACTCATTTTGGGTATTAGTTAAGTACACCTTTGTTGAGCTATTTTCAATGCATTAAGATCTTTCTGTAAATAATGCGACCAGTGGTGCTGTACATAGTGGTCTAAATGTGGTCTCACCAATGCTCTGTATAACTGAAGCATAACCTTCCTACTCTTACATTCAATTCCCCTTGGAGAAAACAATAACATTCTATTAACTTTCCTGATTATTTTCTGTACTCCCAGGTCTCTCTGCATATCAGAGCTCTGTGATCTCTCATCATTTAGATGTTCTTTTTTCCATTCTTTCTGCCAAAATGGACAATTTCACACTTCCCTACATTATACTCTATTTACCATACCTTTGCCCACTCACTGAACTTAACCACATCCCTTTGTAGCTTGCTTATGCCCTCTTGCCAATTCCCTTTCCTATTTTCTGTCATCAGCAAATTTGGCTACCATATCTTCAGTCCCTTCACCCATATCATTTTATATAAATTGTAAGGAGTTTTGACCTCAATGTTAACCCCTGTGGTGCACCACTTGTGACATCCTGCCAGCCTGAAAAAAAAATACTTCTACTCTCTGCTTCCTGTTAGCTAACAAACCAATCCATGCCAACACATTAACCTAACATGACAACCTCTTATTTTCTGCAATATATTTGATATGGCATCTTTTCAAATGCCTTTTGCAAATCTAAATACAATACATTCATCGGTTCCTCTATATTCACAGAACAAGTTATTTCTTCAAAGAACTCCAATAAATTAGTTAAATATGATTTCGTTTTGGCAAAACCACATTGGCTCTGCCTGATTATCTTAAACTTATCCAAGTATCCTATGTTAACGTCTTTAATCATAGCTTCCAACAATTTCCCTATTGCAAATGTAAGATGTATTCAGGAAATAAGATATTTCCAAATCATGCAAAACATCCACCCATGAGGAAGAAGCACACCGTCTTTCAAAGTAAAATGTAAAAATCTGAAGTAGGTATGCAAATGTAATTTCTGCAATTCAATTTTATTAGTAACTTATCTAAAGTTAGATATTGTAGTTTCAATATATTGCTATAGATTAAAATATTGATTACAGTGCCTTTTTTTAAAACCTCCTACCGTTTTGTCTCGGAGCCTTTCTCCATGGATTAGAAAATCATCACAGCCACTTTCATCCAGGTGATCTTTAAAAACAGTGACACAGCTGAGGCCACCACCTCCCAGTGGCACCCATCCTCCACTCGAGTCATCACGGGTCATCACCACTGCTCGCACACGTGCAAAATAACTATCACTGTAAAAAGACGACAGCAAATTAGATTTTCCTACTCTTAGCAACATTTTCATCTAGCCTATGTATAAATCAACCTTGAGGGAAATATGACTCACTTCTAAACCTCTAAGAATACACCTTTACACCAGTAACCAGGATGTGCATTTGAGACAGCTGTCCATTGTAGTGATTATAATGAGGCCAGCCAGGTAGACATCATAGAATATGAGTTCCCCGATTGGACCAGGTTAACAGCCCCAATCGGGAGCCCTGGCTGACAATTAAGAATGGAGTGTCAGACATCCTGTTCACTTGGAGAGCTGGGTCTGACAGAGATAGATCAGTGTCAAAGACTCTCCACGTGTAAATAAAGGGTGACTTGGTGATGGGATCCCAGCCTCTGTGGAGTTACTTCACTCTTGATCCTGCACTTCTCTGCTCCATCCAACATGTTATCAAAGCAACATAGCAGAATGGGAAATTAATATGTGAGCAACATGTTTGCAATCTTAAAATATGCATAACAAAACAGCCAGTTTTTCAAAGGAACTCTGCAGTCATATGTTAGTGGATACATACCATACTTGAAACAATAAATATTTACTGTGGTAATGGGATATGCATGCTTTTTTCATCAAGTTTAGCAAGACAGTCAATAGTTTAAAAGCAAGTTTATTCAGCAAAAGGCCTTAATACAAAAGCTTAATATTATGCAGGTCAAGTCAACCCATTTGATTGATACTTTATTCACCACTCGAACCACTAATTCCTTCCATCACGAGCATGCCCAGTGACAGCATAATCTATAAAATGCAGTGCAGTAACTTTTCAAAGTTTCTTCAAATCCTTCATCTCTGCCACACAAAGATATGGGCAGCAAGCACAAGGGAACATCACCAACTGCAAGTTTACCTCCAAGTTATACACCTTCCTGACTTGGATATACGTCACTGCTCCTTTGTCCTTAAATTCTGTAACTCAAACCACACTGTAGAAGTACACACACCACATGCGGTGATTCAAAGCAGCTCACCAACACTTTCTCAAGGGCAAGTAGGAATTGTCAGATTTAACTATAAAGCATGATCACTTTGCTCTCTGCTGTCTCAATGCCTAACTTTTACAGAATATCTCTCAGCATTTGGAATAGAAGGAAGGCAAGGAGAAATTGGAAACCAGAAATAGTTTGTACAAGTTGGGAAAGTGAGTTATCTGAGAAGATACATTAATGAGGACATTGTTTCTTTTACCTGCAGCTCCCCAACTCATCAAGTTAGAACCCCTTGCTTCTCCACTGTTTATAGCTGAGTATAAAATACTTCATGGAAGTCTTGCACAAATGAACATTTCTCACATAAATGAGGCCACCCAAAAAAAGTGCTGAAAAAAAAACCTGAAAAATCAAAAACTTTAGACAGGATGAGTAAGTGGAAACGACTCTCCAAAATTGGCAACTTTTTAAAGTATGCAACTGTTTAGGCAATGCAAACAGGTCTTGAAATTTCACTGGACAGAAATAAATTCACGATATTGCTATCTTCTCGGGATAGGAAACATTAGTGAGGTTAACTCCCAGTGAGAGGTTTGCCATGTTAAAAAGAATAATGCAACTTTAGTTTTGTTTCTTTTTCACAATTTATCTAATTGCTACTTATTAAAATTAATGGTAGCCATGATGTGGAGATGCTGATGTTGGACTGGAGTGAACAAGGTCAGAAGTCACATGACCCCAGACTGACTTCACCTGATGAAGGAATAGTGCTCCGAAAGCTTGTGATTTCAAATAAACCTGTTGGATTGAAACTTGGGGTCATGTGACTTCTGACCATGCCCACCCCTTATCCAAAACAATGTCACAGAACACCCTCCTCCCATCTGTCTATTATATTAGGCATGCATTTCTGTACTGAATATTTGACATTGTGCAATGTCAGGTAATGCTGAAGAGTTGGTTATTCACTTAACTGAAGAGGTGTTTCTTGAATATTTCTGAATTATGAAGCTATAAGTAAATTTATTTCATTATGCATATTTAAACTGGAAATTTTAAACATCTAAGCAATTTGATTTTACTCTATAGTATGCAATTTTCAGGTTATGTATGTATGTATGTACAAACTGATGGCATTGACATTTGCTACTTGCTGATTTAAACCAATACTTTAAATTAGTATCTCAGTTAATCTAAAGAGAATACAGAAAGTAATTGATGGAATTACTGCACTAACTATTAACACTAGATTATTCATTTTAATGAACTTATTACTTCCTGTTCATATAAATGATCTAATAAAATAAACAGTTGCTGTGCTTGTGATAGAAGCCTGAAAATTGAGTGACGTCACAAGCAAATCAATTCATTCAATGCTCCACTCCAAATTCACATTAAAGAGCAGGACACTTGAGGCTATGGCAGTCATACCAAAAGGGCAAGAGGCAATCATCCTTGAAACCTGGGCCAAACACGGGACTTTTATAACCTTGCCACTAGGAACCATGGCCATGAAAAGGTAATATCTCTAATTGAGTCTGATTTCAGCATTTCTAGCAAATCAGATACTGAAGTAAAATAATTGCAGTCATTTTGATGCTGTGATACCCAGGCTTATTGATGAAACTATTACTTTCACTAAACTGTAAAGTCCTAACTGCATTTGTACTAAAGTCTGAACAGCTGAATAAAACATTGGCTATACCGTTCATGGACACAATTTTGTTCATTACTGTAAAACTATTTTGCATCATATTTAACATGTCAGATATTTTGATTTTCAGTATTTTGTTTTCTATAAAACTGCGGTAATGAACCATTTCAATAGCAAACATTAACAGTCTTTATTTTACAACTAGTAGGTGGATTGTAGAAAATACTTTAAATAAAAAAGGTGCAAATTAAGCAAACATTTGCTGAATATCATTTATTAACAATATCTCAGAATTTACATAAAATACATTCCACATTCAGTGTTTGCGTACTTTACTGTTGTATTATAACATGACTGTAACCCAATCAAGCAACACATTTCGATATTTGCTTTGATGCTTACATTTTTGACAGGTCACATGTCAGGTATTTACAGTCCAAATTGTTCAAACTCCGCAGTTTCCACAACAGGTGTAGTCTAGAGATGTAAAAACATTCCACATTGCTTCATCTCAAGGTCAACTTTGTCTCACCTCTCCACTCACTGCTGGCTTATTAATTCGATTACAACTAGCTTTGGTTTGGACATTACTTGCCTCCTGAGTGAGACTGTCCTATCCTTAAACCCTCTTTTTACGCTGTCCTTTGCAATATCATCTGATGACAAGGGGTTAGCTTCCAAATGTATGCTGGCCATATCCTCTGAGGATATCCTCTTTCATCCTGAACTAACTGAAAATGTCTAGATTTCCATAGTTTATTTTGTCAACCACAAAATAGGCCATCATACCAACCAAATTCTAACAATCATCTCCTAGGAATTCCCAGTAATTGTGGCTGTCCCTGCTATCAGCCTTTATGAATACTGAAGTGTCACTTTGTGATTACCACTGACTACTGAAGACCTGCTCACTGCAGCTGAAAAAGATCCTACCTAACCATTCTAATTCATCTACAGCCTCTCATCTAACCAAGCATCCCAATGCAAAAGAGTCCCACAACCTAGACCGTAGGGCTCAATGCCAAATCAAATTGAGAGATTATGATATGATAAACCAATCATCTGGTGGTGTCTTGGGACAAAGAAAGAACTAAAAAGATATTCACAAAAGCCTTTCACCTACTTTTGAAGATGAAAAAGTTGACATTGATAGTTATTCTCATCTCCAAATAGGTTAGATATTTCACATGTAACCATTATGGAATTGTACAATTTAGAAACTAACCAGAATCGCTGAACCCAAGAACCGAATTATAAAGCATTCATCTTAGAACCTAAAGACAGCAATGTATTTGGGGAACATTAAAGTACTATTTGCCAGTAATCAGTAAAACCACAATTGCACTAGGTTTCAAGTTAACTGTAATTTTTTTTGCCCAATCAATAAAACTGAAAGGTTATTTTTTCCCATACCTATTGCTTAGAATCCATTAGTAGATAATGCTATGCTTTTAATCAAAACAAAGCAGTTCAGTAAACTGAAACTTGTAGCAGCATTCCAATGAGAAAACTGCAAATGAGCACTTGAGGTTTGCCATTGCATCCTCAATATACATTTTAATAGACAAAAGGTTTGTACATTCTTCAAAACGGTGCAAGTGCATACAGCATATCTATTAGACAATAGCAGACATTTGAGACTTGGTCTCCATTATTTGATATTCCAACCTTTAAGAACATGGTTGTCTAATTTAACGTTGCATGCAATTTATATACAAAGTATATTATAACGTAATTGTTGGCCTTTTCACTTGATTTTCATTTACTCATGGGTGTTTGGATTGTGAACTCGCTTGCCTTTTTAGTTGGTTTTGATCACCAAGGCATGTTAAGATGGTTCCATGCACAAAAAATGTGTCTTTTTGGAGCCATAGTCACTGCCAATAGGCCTTGCATTGGTTATGGGCATAATTATTCCAAGAGTTCCTCTATAAATCTAATTTTATTCGTTATTTGTCATTAAAGTTCTGACCATGAGCAGCACAAGAATCAGACTCATTGTAGAGTGTCAATTTGGACTGCTGCCAATACAAATTAATGCAATGTGCAATGTTTCTCTCAATTTAACCTGTTTCGACCCTCAGGATTTCAAAAGCCTTGGTCAACTCTCCTCTCAAGCATCTCTTCTTAAAAGAGAACAGCCTCAGCTTCTTCAATCCCTCTAATTAACTAACACATCTCTCTCATTGCTGAAAACATTCTCAGAAATCTGTTTTGCACCTATTCTGAAGTCTTTCCTAAAATGTGGTGATCAGAACTGGGCACAATGTCATTCATTACAGACGTGCTAACAGCATTTTCTTTTGAATGTTACTTTTAACTTAGTTTCTACCGTCCTTTTAGGCAATTCAGGTTCAGGTCAAAATAACTTGGTATGTGTTATGATGTTTCATAATGTTATCGCTGGTCCTTTTGTCAATCACCTTAAATATGCCTCCTCTGGCTACTGACGTCAGTGTTACCGAGAAGATGCTCCTTATTTACTTCATCATGATTTTGAACACCTCAATCAAATCACCTTTAACCAGAATTACTCCAGCATTTCCAGTACCTCCCCATAACAGAAGTCAATCACCTCTAATAAGATTGATGTAAATCTTTTCTGCATTCTCTCTGCTACTTTGACCTTGCTAAAGTGTGGTGCCCAGAATTGAAGACCATACCAGGCTCAATTTGTGTTTTATCGAGCTGTTCGTACTCTATTTCTCTACCAATAAATTCAAAGATTCAGACTGTCTTCAGTTCCTTCATCAGTGACCTATCCTCCAAAGTAAGATGAGAAGTGGGGATGTTATTCATGACTCCTCCGATAGTGAATCAGTCATATGAAGTCAAAACTGGATAATATCAATACATATTTGGGATGACAAGTAACACTCAAACCACACAATTGCCAGGCAATGACCATCTCCACAAAGAGAGAATCCAACTCTGTCACCTCGACATTTAATGGTTATACCATCTTCCTGTAAGATAGCAGTGGATTAGGGCTTCAGAGCCTGGGGATCGTCTGCTCCATCCACTTTTCTTTTCATTTCTTGTCTTGTTTTTCCTCTCTTTTATCTTTTTTTCTCTTTTATTTTACGTACCTCGGGTTGAGAAGACCCGGAATTCATGGTGATGGCACTGTGGAGACAAGTGGGCCCAGAGTGGATTCACGGCAGCAGTGTCAGGAAGTTTAGGTGCATTGACGAGGCAGTTCTAGCACCAACTCATGGCTGCTGTAGCAGAGACAAGTTTGGGTTGCCGGCGGCTTCTGCTTCCAGCGCAGATTCATGGAGGCGTCGGCAGAGATAAGTTTGGGCCCAGTATGAGACCCTGCGGAATCAGCAGCATCGGCAAGGTGGGCCTGAAGTGGACTCATGGCGGCTGCAGAGTTGAGTTTGGGCTGGTGTGGTACCCGGCAGTGCCGGCATCTACACTGGCGAGTACCAGTGAGGACCTATAGTGGCAACGACATCAGTGGAGGCAAGATGGCGCCGAACAGCGGCGACTTCCATTCTAGTGGTGGCAACACAGCAAAGGGACTCATGCCTGGCCACCAGGCCCATTGCCTCTTGTGGAGCACTTAACAAGAAGGACTGTAAAGTTGAACATGTCTTTCTTTATTTCTTCAGTCTTCTGCTTCTTTATTCTATATTTTGGTTTATCTTTGTTTGTTTTAAGATGGCGCCAGAGACTGGTGACACTATACAACACTTTTCACAGTATTTTGTAACAAAATACACATCACAATAAATAAATCAAAGCAAATCAAATCATTGAATCCCTCAGTATCAACATCCTGGGCATTACAACTGACGAGAAACTGCGCTGGACTAGCCACATAAAGTACTATGGCACGAACAGCAAGTCAGAGGCTAAGAATTTTAGTGGATAACTCACTTTCGGCTTCCCTAACGCCTTTCTACAATGTACAAGGCACAAGTCAGAATTTCCCCCACTTGCCTGGTTGGGTATACCTCCAACTCCAATAAGAATCTTTACACCTTTCAGAACAAAGCAGCCACTTGATTGGCACCACATCTAATATATTAAACATTCACTCCTTCCACAGCCCATGTACAGTAGCAGCAGTGTGTACCATCGGGGGTGGCACGGTGGCCCAGTGATTAGCACTGTTGCCTCACAGCGCCAGAGACCCGGGATCAATTCCCGCCTCAGGCGACTGACTGTGGAGTTTGCACATTCTCACTGTGTCTGCGTGGGTTTCCTCCTGGTGCTCCGGTTTCCTCCCACAGTCCAAAAATGTGCAGGTTAGGTGAATTGGCCATGCTAAATTGTCCACAGTGTTAGGTGTAGGGGAATGGGTCTGGGTGGGTTGTGCTTCGGCGGGTCAGTGTGGACTTGTTGGGGCCGAAGGGCCTGTTTCCACACTGTAAGTAATCTAATCTACAAGCTGCAGTGAACCAACTCAACAAGCCTCCTTTGATAACATCCCCCAAACCTGTGACTGCGACCATCCAAAAGGACAAGGGCAGCAGAAACATAGGAACACTAGCATTTGTAAATTTCTATCCCATCCACTCACCATCTTGACTTGGAGATAAATTATCGTTCATTCATTGTCACTGTCAAAATTTGAGAACTCTCTCTCTAACAGCATTGTTGGTGCACCTACACCAATGGACTGGAATGATTCAAGAAAGTAGCTTAGAACCACCTTCTTAAGGGCAATTAGGGCTGGGCAACAAAGGCTGGCCCAATCAGCGATACCCACATCCCACTTTAGTAAATTTTAAAAATACCTTCATCATCAGCTTTCTCAATTCACACTGACACCTTCATTAAGTCTACAATCTACCCCTGGTTGTTATCAGAAACTCAAAACATTTTTGATTTAGTAACTATGGGATTCCAGATACTTTGCACATTTATTTTACCACAAGTATTTTGGTCAGTTATTGTGGATAGTTAATATTGTACAGAATCAATGAGATGCCCACAAGAGTATGGTAGTGGGTAGGGAAAGAACAGAAGGGACATGTTAGGATCACACTGAATTTAAATTGTAGCTGATATTTTTATGTTCAGTTTCTTTGCATATAGGAAGCTAATACATCAAATGACACTGGACTGGTTACTTCACAAACTTAATCAATTGCAGTTTACTCTTCATTGTTGGGAGTTGAGCAAATCAATCCCATCACATATCTGTGCAGACACCATCTACACTAGATCTAAACTCACGTGATTCTATTTGTAAGGACAGCAATATCATAACAGATCCATTTTGAAGGTAGTAGATTTATTCTTTACTATCTCAGATGGAACAAGCAATGGAGAAGTTATTGGTGAATTAGTAGAAGTTACTTTCTGCTCAGCCTGCAAACCTTTTCCTTTAGCATCCAACCTCTGGCCAGAAATCATCAGGGATTGAGATCAGACAGCTCATCTCGATTTGCCATTGATTTAGGTTCTGAACAATCTTTAGATTCATTGCAAGGTGGGAAGTATGCTTTTAAGAATAAGGTTTTTGAGATTATTGTAGGCAGCACTAGCAAGGCAGCTGTTATTGCTCATCACCAGTTGCCCTAAAGGTGGAATGAATTAATCACACAATGAGTGATGGAATCACACACAAACAGACCAATTCCCTTTAGTAATCCAGTTAAAAGTTTACAACTTGGTTAATTTCATGATTGTTTTCTGCTACTGATCCAAAAATTACCAGATTTATTGGATTCAGGTTTATGATGGATTTCAATTCAGAACAGCTCACTCTGGAAGCACGATAAGATGAAACATGAATGCCTCTTTAAGTAGATTCAGCGTATTTTATTTAAATTATACCTTGCATTCATCATTTGAAAATTACTCCTTAGTATGACAAAAGATGATGCATCTTCTGGTATAGAACAGCAAGTAAATTCAATTGAAAGCAACTAATGCTGGCAATCACAGTGGGTCAGACAGCATCCATGGAGAGAGAGCAAGCTAACGTTTCGAGTCTAGATGACTCTTCATTGGAGCTGAAGTGAATGTGGAGGGGATGTCATTTATCCTGTATGGGGGGAGGGGGTGTGGGGTAGTGGGTGTAGGGTGCTGACGGAGAGAGGATGTTATAATTCAGATTAAGTGTTCGGAATGTGAGAATGGCAGAACAATGGTGTGTTTCCTGGCAGACTTGAAAGGACAGTAAGTGGAAGGGGAGGACATGATAACAAGCTAAAAGAAAGGTAAACGGGGCAAATTGCCTGTTCACCTTCTCCCTGCTCACCATCCAAGGCCTAAACAGGCTTCCCAGGTAAAGCAAAATTTGTGAAAAAAAAATCTATGATCACCCCCGACCTCTCAGCTCCCCAAAATCACACCCTTGTTCTTACAATTTTCAAACCTCGAAATGTAGCATACAACGTGAAAACGTCTAGATAGCATTGGTTTATTGATATCATGCAACGTAGCAAATTAGTGATTACCATATCTTTTTTCCTATAAGACGTAAAAAACAGCAATGTTAAAAGAAAACCTACACTCTTTTTGAGGCCAGACATCCATCAGAATGTCAATGACAATTAGATGTGGTGCTACAAACTGTCATGATAGAGTAATAAGTAGTGGATTAAACCAAAGGCAGTCCTCTGACTTGATTCACTGAAAGGTACAATGAGGTTGTTTCTTGAATTTTATGGAGTTATGCAATTAGAGATGAGCAGCCTTATAATATTTCAATTAGAGCAACCCATGAGTACTTATGGAGCTATAAAAAGTGCCCAAAGAATTTTGATGACATTTGCTTTGAAAACCCATCTCCAACTTTGCCAACTCCAGTCATTTGGTTGGCAGTGTGTTCTATGTAAATTGACACACCCTTATTCTAAAACCCCAACAGGACTAACTGCAAAGCAATCATGTGTTACAAAAATAGTTGCTGCCACTGCAGCAACAGTAGCAGGCAAAAACAGAAACTGGTACACACTGACAGCCAATGCTTCCTCTAAGTTTTACAGGTGATGCTGAGCAGTGACTTCAAGGTTCTGCCAATTATCCTGCTGATGCTTTGATTTCTGGCTCCTGAAGCTGCTGCTGTGCACAGACCTCAGAGCTCCTCACAGCTCAGGAAAAGTTAGAGGGAATGTAGTTGATTGTCTAAAATCATTTGAACATTTGTTGTGTTTTTCAGACTGCTGCTCTATTTAGATGGGTCTAATGAAGAAAGGGCTGCAAGAGTCAAGTTGCTGCACAGATTTTTATCATTATCTATATCACTGGATTTCCACTGGAAAGGCAACCCTCTCCCAAGTTAACATACTGAGTGTTGAGGTGCTAATCATTGAAAACAAGCTACTTTGGGTAGAACAGGTTGTTCATATGTCAGAAATGCAACTCCTGGAGCGACTGCTCTTGGCAGAACTCAGTCATGACAGAAGACTCCCAGGAAGACAACAGTAACACTGCTTTAAAGTTCCCCTGAAGAGATCAAACATCCCCACCAATTAATAGGAGACCCTGGTTTGTGACTGACCAAAGTGGAGAAGGTTCAATTAGCTAGATACCAAACACAGAGACTTCACCAGAAAAATGCAGAGGCAAAGTCAAGGCATCACGATATAATTCAGAAACCTCGAAACAAAGTATCTACCTAACTCTTCAAACACAATTTGCATCACATGTTGTAGTCTAGGGATAGTATAAACCATCTCAGAACCAATCAAACTGTAGGGGAAACAAGTTATCCTCAATCCTGGGTGATTACAAAGGAGAAGGAGACAAGTTGCTTTTTTAAAAATTCATTTTGGGAAATTGGATTTCACTGGCTAGGCCAGCATTTATTGCCCATCTCCAACTCATCTTGTTGTGGTGATGGCCAGCAGCTTTCTGAATAGTTTCAATTCATTTGGTGTAGGCACACCTGCAATGGTCAGGAAGGGAGTTTTCAGGATTTTGACCCAGCGACAGGGTGGGAACAGTGATATAGATCCAAATGAGGATGGTGAGTGTCTTGGAGGTGCTGCCATCTGTAAGGGAACAGTCTGCAACTTATAGCTATGTGGGGCTCTCCAAAGAACACCAGTAGACACACCCTTAATTGAGGATGAAACACACTTTAACACTGCACCAGCTTTTATTGTCCATCACTAACTGCCCTTGAGAAGGTAGCAGCGAACTGCCAATGTGAATCACTACAGTCCATATGTTGTAAGTAGACCCACAATGCAACTAGGAAATGAATTACAGGGTTTTGCCTCAGCGATACTGAAGGAATGGTGATATATTTCCAAGTTGGGATGGTGAGTGGCTTGGAGTGGAACTTGCAGATGGTGTTCCCATGTACCTGCTGCCCTTGTCCTTCGAGATGGTAATGGTTTTGGGTTTGGAGCCATGGTGAATTTCTGCAGTGCCTCTTGTAAATGGTAGCTATGGTTGCTGCTAAGCATCAGTGGTGGAGGGAGTGAATGTTTGTGTGTGTGGTACCATTCAAGGGGCTATTTTGTATAGTGCTATGTTTCTTGAATGATGCTGGAACTGCATACAACCAGGCAAGTGGAAAATATTCAATCACACTTTTGATTTTATTATGTGGTAGCAAACAGAGTTTGGGGAGGCAGTAGGTAAGTTACTTATTGTAAAATTCCTAGCCTCTATCCTGCTCTTGCAGCCACAGCACTTATTTGGCTGGTCCATTTGAGGTTCTGGTCAATGGTATCCCCAGGATATATCCAACATTCTCTTATAAATGAAAGAGGACATTATAATTGTTTCATGGCTAAACATAGGACGGCTGGTTAACAGTTTCTTAAACAAGAATGCATTTATTTTCCAAAATTGTCACCAAATCTAGTCTGTAAGAATAGTTTTGCCATAATTCATATCAAATAATAAAGAATTGATTCAGCTTAACTTGCCAAATATCAACTTGTTCAAGTGCTAGCACTTAGACAGACTAAGTCAGAAGAATATGGATTTAAGTCCACTTCACGGGTTATTTTCTTATTTGATGATGAAATGTGGGCATTTTGGACTAGGCCAGCATTTATTGCCCATCCCTCATTGGGCAGATGAGTCAACCCATTGATGTGGGTCTGGAGCCAGAACAGGAAAGGATTGGCAGATTTCCATCCCTAAACAATGAGCGAACCATTTTTTTTATGGCAATCAAAAGTGGTTACATGGTGTCCACTAACTTTATTTTTTTCCGGATTTTTACTGAATTTAAATTTCACCATTTCCCTAGGGTTCTGGATTACTATACCGGTGATATTACCACCACACATGATCTAGACCAGTGCTTCCTTAAGTTGGGGTGAGGACCTGAAGTAACATCAGGAACCAATGGCTATAGTAGAGCTCTGACTGAATTATGAAAGCTTTGCTTCTTTTCTAGCAGGCAGGGCTACACTTTTACATGTCCAAGAGTCTTGCATGTCTCACTCAGGGTCACAACAGGGAGAAGTTTGGTAAGCACTGATCTATGTGGTCATGAATTTGACAATGTGCTTTTCAAATGAAGTCAAGGTCCCAACTGCCTGCTCAAGTGGATGCATCGAGATTTCATAATACTATTGAAAATAGTGCACTGGAGCCGTCCTCATGAACCAACAGATATCCTTCACCCAACATCATCAAATCAGAACTATTTGGTCACTGCTGTTAATGAGACTTTTCCATGTCTAAACTGGACATGAGATAGCTTTGGCAAATAGAATTAAGGAGAATCCAAAGAGTTTTTACAAATACATTAAGGATAAAAGGTTAACTAAGGAGAGAATAGGGCCCCTCAAAGATCAGCAAGGCGGCCTTTGTGTGGAGCCGCAGAAAATGGGGGAGATACTAAATGAGTATTTTGCATCAGTATTTACCGTGGAAAAGGATATGGAAGATATAGACTGTAGGGAAATAGATGGTAACATCTTGCAAAATGTCCATATTACAGAGGAGGAAGTGCTGAATGTCTTGAAATGGGTAAAAGTGGATAAATCCCCAGGACCTGATCAGGTGTACCCTAGAACTCTGTGGGAAGCTAGAGAAATGATTGCTGGGCCTCTTGCTGAGATATTTGTATCATCGATAGTCACAGGTGAGGTGCTGGAAGACTGGAGGTTGGCTAACGTGGTGCCACTGTTTAAGAAGGGTGGTAAGGACAAGCCAGGGAACTATAGACCAGTGAGCCTGACGTCGGTGGTGGGCAAGGTGTTGGAGTGTATCCTGTGGGATAGATGGGATATGGGCCGGGTGCTGGCAGGTGGGACTAGATTGGGTTGGGATATCTGGTCGGCAAGGGCAGGTTGGACTGAAGGGTCTGTTTCCATGCTGTACACCTCTATGACTCTATGGAAGCCTTGCTTACCTGCATAGCATTGACTACATTATGTAGAACATATACTGCACTACATATATGCCTTTTTTTTTGTTATATTTCTTTGAACTAACTCTCTCTCACATGGACTACAGAGGATTGAGAAGTCAGCTCAACACTATCTTCTCAAGGGTGATTAAGTATGGGCAACAAATGCTAATTTCAAAACTTAAAACTATGCTGAACAAATGTACAACTGTATAGTGCCTTTCATAACTTTTATAAATAATGAAGCACTTTTGCAATATTGTCACTGTTTTAATATAGAAATTGCACAGCTACACTTTATACATTTTATAGTTGGTATCACTGGGTTAGTTATGATTAAAATAAGATTAATAATTCTTAGGTCCTCTTGTCATTTTTGCAAGCTTAATTAATACACTTTTAATGAATGAGTTCAATCCAGTTTGCATACAGCAATTACCTACAGTGCAATTTAATAAATGCAATATATCAAATGCACCTCCCAAGACAGCACAGCCAGTATAATATGGGTACAGTAGTCACTATATATGCCTATGTCACTATATTTGTGAATCAGCCAACACTATATTTATAGTAATGTTCATTTACCAAAAATGCAGTCATGATAACACACTAACCCTATTTCTTTGCTCTTTGCAAAATGCAGTTTGAGAACATTCAGAAGTTACATGCTGAGTTAACTTTTATTTGTAAATTAAAGCAGGCAAGAAAATCTTAGAGTGATCACAACTGTCATAAAATTATGCAGAAGTTAAGCTGTGGGATAACAGATCTACTAGCACAAAGAATTCCAGATACAAGTATTCAAATCAAGTACAGCTAAGACTACAGTGAATGAGTCACAGACTTCATTTTGTCTCTTCTCAAAAACATCTTAAAAATTAATTTGGTTCATCCAAAAAATCTACTGAGACGTCTCCTGCACGAATGAAACAGCAGTTTCTAAAAACAAATGGGTAATAGGAAATCTTACTATATTGGCTTCCTGTAAAATTTTTTTTATATGTAAGCCCATTATAGAAAAGTACTGTATGTATATATTTAAAGGAAAATTACCACTGTTTAATCAGATATCCTCTGTAACTTAAGTTTGGCTTTTACATTAAGAGTGCAAATTAATCAAAGTTCCTAAGGAAGCATGTTACCTACAATTTCTCTACAAACTATATATTATTATAGAACATCTAAACATAAACTAAAAGGGCTATACATGAAAAGTGGCAGCACTGACAGTGGTGAATTAAATTTTAAAATAGGAACTGGGCTCAATGCCGGCAGAAGGCTCAGCAGTCAGGCCAATGGGATGGTTCCTAGGAACTAATTTACAAAACCAAAGCTGGTAATATCTTTGTAAACAGCAAGATGGAGTTATTTGTGGGCATGAGTCATGCTAGAATCATTCCTGTTTAAGTGAATGGCACTAAATAGATGTATCTAATGAGACACTTTCTTTGTTAGCATCTTATGTGGATATATGCATGATCTGAATGCTGCAAGCATTTTTGAATTTTAAAAGCTGTACTCCATCTCATATTTTGAGGCAAATATTTAAGATAAAATATAAGGATAAAAATGAATGAACCTACTACAAGGAAATTATTGAAAAGATTTCTGTCTACAGTTCGTTAACTTGCTGAGAACTGACAGAGCCTTTAGCATATTTGGGTACATTCATAGAAAAGTCAGAACTAAGAGTGCACAGATGATATCTCAAGGCGGATATCCTCTGCAACATTTCAGCACATTCATTTGGTATCAGGGGAAGCGGTTTTGAACTGCAGTAAACCATTTGTTTCAAGTTCAGAACAGATGGTGTCTGAGAGGACAGTAGGTGTGTAACTACCCAATGTTTTTAACAGTATTTATCCTTGGTTCATGTAAATACCATCCTATTTTAAATGAATCTCCAAATCCAAGATAATAATTCATTTTCTTTAAACATGAAGTTTTAAATTGCAATATGAAAGTTTGAAGTTGTAAACTTTCAAAATCAATTTGAAATAACCTGTTTTCAAAATTTTATGCATGCAAATATCTAAACCATACAACGTCAGTATTATCAAAATGAATAGTTTTATTGAAGGGATTGGTAAATAAACTAATGGCTACTAAGCATAATCTCACCATTAGGTTTTGTGTAATTTTCTGCTGATAAACTCTCAGTTTATGCTGTCTAGTCCTGTTCAAATTTTATAGGTTTCTCCAAAATCGCCACACCCTCATCCCATTCTTCCAAATTCCAGTGAATATAGTCCTATATGATCAATTCTCTCTTCATATGCTAGCCCTACCATCACATGAATCAGGCGAAAGTGAGGACTGCAGATGCTGGAGATTATTAGAGTCGAGAGTTTCCAGCACCACACTCTCAACATCACATGAATCAGTCTGGTAAACTTTTGTTGTACTCCCTTGATAGCCAGAACATCCTTCCTCTGTTAAGGACACCAAAACTGCATTCAGTACCCCAGGTGTGGTCTCTCAAAGGCCCTGTACAATTGCAGCAAGATGTCCTTGCTTATGCACTCAAATCCTGTCTCTCTCTCTCTCTGAAAGCCAACATACTATTTGCCTTCCTCACCGACTGCTGCCCCCGAATGCTTACTTTCAGTGACTGGTGTACAAGGACATCAGGTTTTGTTGTACCTCCCCTTTCTAACCTATTACTATTCAGATAATCTGCCTTCCTGTTTTTGCTATTTAAGTGGATACCTCAACATTTATCCACATTATGCTTTATCTGCCATGCATTTATACATTCACTCAATTTGTCCAAATCACATTGAAGCATTTCTACATCCTCCTCACAATTAATCCTCCCACCTAGATTTGTGTCATCTGTAACCTTGGAGACATAACGTTTAGTTCCCTATCTAAATCATTAATATCTATTGCGAATGGCTGAAGTCCAAGCACTGATCCTTGTGATATTCCACTAATTGATGCCTGCCATTTGGAAAAAGACTCTTTCATTCCTACTTTTTGTTTCCTGTCTGCCTACCAGTTGTCTATACATTTTAATAAAGGTAAAGTTGCCGTAGTTTTATCAGACCATAGGGCTGCCCTCTCATTACAGAGAGGTGACTGATGATGGTTTAACTGGAGAATCACCTAACCTCAGGTGAGGGAGAGGTTGAGAAAGAGAGTTCTTTATGCTAACCTCAGCTGGTTCAGAATTTGAACCCTTGCTGCTGTGTCCCTCTGCATCGCAAACTGGCCATCCGCTCAACTGAGTTCATTACACCCAATACAATGCACTTTAATTTTCCATGCTAATTCTCACAAGGGTTGTTTTTAAAAAAGCCTTCTGAAAGCCAAGCAAACCGTATCTACTTTTTTCCCCTTGTCAACTCTGTGAATTACATCCTCAAAAGGTTCCAGTAGAGTCATAGAGATGTACAGCACAGAAACAGATCCTTCAGTCCAACTGGTCCATGCCGACCAGATATCCTAACATAGTCTATCCCCATTTGCTAGCACTTGGCCCATATCCCTCTAAAGTGTTCCTATTCACATACACATTCAGATGCCTTTTAAATGTTATAATTGTATCAGCCTCCACCACTTCCTCTGGCAGTTAATTCCATACATGTACCACCCTTTGCCATTATAATTGGTCTGCCATTATTTATGTGTTACCCATTTTATAATTCCTCTGTTTCTGACTATAAGGGACACTTGTCTTCACACTTCTTTATCTCTTCATAAATTTATAAGAGCTATGTTCCCCGCAAACTTACTTTTGCACTCTATTTCCCCCCCCATCAATCCCTTATCCTCCTTTACTGAAATCTAAATTGCACCCAATCTTCAGGTGTACTGTGTTTTTCTGGCTAGTTTTGAAAGCCCTTTCATGGATCTAAGGATCTAATAATCCTTAATTTCTCTTATTAGTCATGGTCAGGACACCTTTCTTGCTTTATTTTTGTGCCAGACAGGAAGGAGGTGAGGAGAGAATGACAGGTGCACTTCTCTATACCTCCAGGCACTCTTTAAATGTTCGCCATTGCCCATTCACTGGCATTCCTTAAAGTGACGCTCCCCAATTTATCATAGCCTGCTCACACCTTATGATTTGGAGATGCCGGTGTTGGACTGGGGTGTATAAAGTTAAAAATCACACAACACCAGGTTATAGTCTACCAGGTTTATTTGAAAGCACTAGCTTTCGGAGCGCTGCTCCTTCATCAGGTGGTTGTGGAGGACACAATCGTAAGGCACAGAATTTATAGTAAAAGTTTACAATGTGATGTAACTGAAAGTATATACTGAAAAAGACATGGATTGTTTGTTAAGTCTCTCATCTTTTAGAATGAATATGTTGGTTTCAGTTCTTTATGAATACATATCAAAGAACTGAAACCACATGCTCATTCTAAAAGATGAGAGATTTAACAAACAATCTGGGTCTTTTTTCAATATATAATTTCAGTTACATCACAATGTAAGATTTGCTATAAATTCTGTCTTACTATCTTATACTCCACAACCACCCGATGAAGGAGCAGTGCTCCCAAAGATAGTGCTTCCAAATAAACCTGTTGGACTATAACCTGGTGTTGTGTGATTTTTAACTCGAACCCAGCACCACCTTCCTAACCTGCAATCTTCTTCCTGGCCTCTCTGCGCCCACCCCCACTCCGGCCTATCACCATCGCCTAAACCTCCTTCCACCTATCGCATTTCCAACGCCCCTCCCCAAGTCCCTCCTCCCTACCTTTTATCTTAGCCTGCTTGGCACACTTTCCTCATTCCTGAAGAAGGGCTCATGCCCGAAACGTTAATTCTCCTGCTCCTTGGATGCTGCCTGACCTGCTGCGCTTTTCCAGCAACACATTTTCAGCTCTGATCTCCAGCATCTGCAGTCCCCACTTTCTCCTACCTGATTTTTAACTTAGTTTATTTTACTTAGATTCAGGATCCTAGAAGTAACGATGTTTTAAACTTTTTGATAATTACATGAGTCATTTACATGACAATGTTATGTAATCATGAGGACAATGTTACATGAGTAATATTTTAATATGAATAATAATTCATGGTCATGAATGGTGTGGTTCCTATATCATAATAATGAAGAATACACAGGGTTAGCGAATACAATCTGGGCTTGTCAAAATCAGACCCCAGTTAGGTGTCAAGACCAGAAGTGGATTGCACCAAAAACCACAAGACTCCTGCTTTACTTGAATACTAGATGCAACACAAATTATTTCATCATGCTAAAATGATAGTGAATGCACAAGGAGCTCGCTTTACAATGACCAGCATCCAGTTTACAAGCTTCGATTATGATTTTCAGAAGTTTGTAAGAACAAGGCCTATATATGTGTGGTGTCAAAACATAAGCATCATACTAATATCTCATGGAAATCTTCCTGACAATGCCAATACAGAAACTACAATTACAAAGCACAAGAACAATAGCTTGGCGGATAATACATTATTTGCACTTCTTCTTGTTGCTGAGTCACTGATGACATGGGGGTCCATATTGAATTCTTAATCTACATATTAAGTCAGGTTAGTAAAGGAGATAAAATTGATCTAAAGATTTCGGGGTTCTGAAAATTAAAAACTTTTAGATTTCTAACTACTGTCGAAGATGTTTTTTTGTTGAAAGTTCAATGTGCTTGGCGATGATACGTCCTATGTTACACTAGATAAAATGAAATATAGCACTGAAAAACATTTTGCTTGCCAGTTGCTACTTTGGGAACCATGTCTCAGAAAGCGTTTAGCACCTCCTGAAAAGGAAGTGATCAAACCAGATGGGGAGCGGGCGGGGAAAAGGAAAAGGTGGGTAATACGCGATGACTCTATAACTATTTGCCGAGTGAGAACACGAAATAAAAGCACTATATTCGCAAACAAACTGCTTTCTTTAAAATAAAACTGCAACAAATGAAGGATGCGCGTTGAAGAAGGCATGATGGTGACGCTTCATTTCACTTTCACATTTTAGAAATGAATAACAACGTATAATTTAGTAAATCTGAGAATTCGCCGAAAAACGGGGTACTACAGTCGAAGAGCTATTCACACATTCTAAAGTTAGATTGTCAAAGAGGGAAAGGAAAACCAGGCAACAAAGTGTCCCAATGCTGATTTCTCCCAATCGCTCTGCACTAGGCGAGTGTCTGCAAACACTGTGAATGGACAACAGGTATTTTATGAATGAGGCGATCATGTGACGGCCGCACCTCCCAAGCGAACATTTTCTCAGCAACTGCAAAGCAACGTTTGCAGCAGCACGGCTTTGAAGATCAAGGGCTGCGGGTAATGTAGGCACAGCCTCTGAAAGGGGCCCCATTCCCCCCGCTTTTGGAGATTGAAAGATGTTTGTTTATTCTGGGTGATTTTTTTTTTAAAAAAAATGAATGAAAATACGGCGTGTAAATACGAACAGTTTAAAAGACAACATCAGCAGGATCGGTCACCTCAATGATCAAACGGAACTGAACGTATTCATTAAACAAACCCGTCACCAATCGTCCTCCGCTAGTTCCAACAAATCCTGACCGCGCTGGCCTGCAGTTGCGAGGCCGGGATTGAGAGGCCGAGCTCCGGGAGAAGCGGCACTCCGACAAAGCCGGTTCTCCTTCTCTGAGGGGTTCCGCTTGTGATGCCAACACCCCGCCCGTCTCCTCACCTCCCAACCGTGGGGAGCAGCACCCACAATGTTTTTCTTAACTTCCACAACACCACGCCAGCCCCGAGGTACCCTGGCACATGGTAACTGCACCCCTCCCACCCCAACCCCACACACAAACACAGTCTGCACCCCACCCTGGGGAGCAGCACCCGCACTATCCCGCCTCCTTTCTCCCCTTCCCTTCCCCCACCACCCACACAAACACAGTCTGCACCCCACCCTGGGGAGCAGCACCCGCACTATCCCGCCTCCTTTCTCCCCTCCCCTTCCCTTCCCCCACCACCCACACAAACACAGTCTGCACCCCACCCTGGGGAGCAGTATCCACACTATCCCACCTCCTTTCTCCCCTACCCCCACCAACGACACACAAAGAGTGTGCACCCCACCCTGGGGAGCAGCACCCATCTCTCCCCCTCCCCCACCATTATGGGAGCTATTTCCCATTTTCCCCTGCCCTTGGGAGAGCTGCACCCACAGTTTCTCACCCCATTTCCAAACTGCTCCCCCCCTCCCAGAGCAGCGACCATCTGTCTCTAACCCTCATTCCCCCCATCCCCTGAGAACAGCACCTATACCATCTCTTTGCTTCCCCACCCCTGAGCCTGAACAGCACCAACACCTCACTGTCTCCTCTCTCCCACCCCACGAAGTACAACCCAAACAGATTCCAGGGAGCACAGCCCACATCGACTCAACACACCCCCCCCCCCACTTCTTACTCACACCAGGGTGCAGTGGTGTCAAATTCACCAACCTCCTCACCCTAACCCCTACCCCAAGGAACAGCAACAAACCATTTTACTGCTACCAAAAGCGTGACACAGCCTCAGCTCCAATCTAGAATCTTCCAGTCGTGTCAAACTGGCAAAATAAAACCACAACAGAACCCTGAAAGCTGAACAATCGAAAACAAAACACACCAAAACGTTTCTGTTTCACTGTTTGTGTGTCTTCAGTTAAAATCACTAAACTTTGATGATATTTAAACAGATATTATAAAAATACATAGAATCATATATTGGAGGTACGTACATATACACCATCTTTCTATTTAGTTGAACATATACATGCCATTTATATATTATATATGGATAATGATATATCCTAAGTACAGTCACTTGCTATCATCCACCATGAAAGACATTTTGAAATCTGCAAATAATTATTTCTTTACTAACTGCAGCAACTGTGTAGTGAGAAAATTTGGGATTATTTTTTGGGAAAGGGGGAAAAAAGAAATCACAGCAAGGTGGGTGAAAGGAGACAATGGAAGGGGAGATGGGGAAAATGGGGAAAGGGTGGCAGGGGAGAGATAGGGTGGGCAAGTGAGGAAGACAGTGGTGGGGAGATGGGGAAATGGGGAGTGGGAATACAGGAAGAGATGTGGTGGGAGATAGGGGAGTGACAGGAGGGAAAGAAGACTGGGGGAGGCATGGGAAGAATGGGAGCAAAACGGAGGGGTGACAAAAAGGAGAAAAGACTGGGGGAGTGATTGGAGGAGAGGGGGAGGTGGTGGAGGAGGGGTGGGGGGGGAGGTGGTGGAGGAGGGGTGGGGAGGGGAGAGGGACATGGAGGTGAGGGGGTGATTGGGCAGGAGAGGAAGTGGAGACAGAAGAGGGGAGGGAGACAGGAGGGCGTGATGGGCGATGAAGGGGAAAGGGAGGGGGAGACAGGAGCAGAGATGGGATGGAGGGGAGGGGGAGACAGGAGAGAGGGAAGGGGTAGATGGTGGATGGGGTAGACTGGGATGGGGAGTGGAAGACACGGAGAGGGGGTGACAGAGAGAGACGGGCAATGTTGACGTGGGAGGGGAGACAAGGGAAGCAGCAGAGATGGGGAAGGGGAGGGAGGGAGAGGGGAGGAGGTGGATGGGAGGGAGTTGGGAGATGGAGGAGTGTGGGGGGTGAGTGATGGGATGAATAGTGAAGGGGGTGATGGGAGTGTGGGTCACGCGGGTCAGGGAGTATGTGAATGAGGTGGCAATGTGGCAAAGCAGGTGGTGTGAGTAGAATGATGGTGTCAGCAGAAGAGAGTGTGGTGGCCAGAAGTGGGCACAAGGGTGGCAGGGATGGGAGTTGGCAGGGGCAGGATAACCCTGCTGAGCTGTGCAGGGATGAAGGGAAGGGGAAATATCTGAGGGAGGAGGGAGAGGATTGAGGAATAATTTCAGTGAGGAGAAAAGGTTGGGAGAGTGATTTTGGGGTGAAAGGAGGTAATTTTGGGGTCGAGGATGGGGATGTGATTGGGTGGCAAGTGACTTGGGGGGCATGATTGAGGGGGAGAGGATGGGGGTCAGTGATTTGAGGGAGCATGGGAGTGATTTTGGGGTGTGTGAGAGGATAGGGGAAAGGGGATGGGGGAGTAATTTGGTTGGGAGACAGGATGGTGGAGTGATTTGGGGTGGGGAGTGAGTTGGGGGGATAGGATGGGGGAGTGAGTTGGGGGGGATAGGATGGGGGAGTGATTTGGAGGGATAAGATGGGGGAGTGATTTGGGGGAGGAGAGAGGATGGGCAGTGATTTGGGGGGGATAGGATGGGGGAGTGATTTGAGGATGGGGGAGTGATTTAGGAGAGGAGGGAGAGGATGGCAGAGCGATTTGGAAGCAGGGGAGAGGATGGGGAGTGATTTGGAGGCAGAGAGAGGATGGGGGAATGATCTGGGGGGAGAGGATGGGGGAGTGATTTGGTGGCAGAGAGAGGATGGGAGAATGATCTGGGGGGGAGAGGATGGGGGAGTGATTTGGGGGAGAGAGGATGGGGAATGATCTGTGGGGAAGAGAATGGGGGAGTGATTTGGTGAGGAGAGGATGGGGAGTGATTGGGGGAGAGGAATGGAAGAGTGATTTGGGAGGAGGATGGGGAGTGATTTATGGGGCAAGAGGATGGGGGAGTGATTTGGGGAGAAGATGGGGGAGTGATTTAGGGAGAAGAGAGGATGGGAGAGTGATTTGGTGGGGAGAGGATGGGGAATGATCTGGAAGGGGAGAGAGGATGGAGGAGTGATTTGGGGGAGAGGTTTGGGGAGTGATTGGGGGAGTGGAATGGAGGAGTGATGAGGAAAGGATGGGGAGTAATCTGGAAGGGAAGAGAGGATGGGGAGTGATTTGGGGGAGAGGATGGGGAGTGATTTGGGGGAGAGGATGGGGAGTGATTTGGGGGAGAGGATTGGGGAGTGATTGGGGGAGTGATGAGGAAAGGATGGGGAGTAATCTGGAAGGGAAGAGAGGATGGGGGAGTGATTTGGGGGGGGAGAGGATGGGGGAGTGATTTGGGGGGGGAGAGGATGGGGGAGTGATTTTGGGGGGGAGAGGATGGGGGAGTGATTTGGGGGGGGAGAGGATGGGGGAGTGATTTGGGGGGGAGAGGATGGGGGAGTGATTTGGGGGGGGGAGAGGATGGGGGAGTGATCTGGGCAGGGTGTGAGGTTAGGGGAATGATCTGGGGGAGAGAGGATGGGGGAGTGATTTGAGGGGGGCAAGCGGATGGGGGCGTGTCAAACTGGGGGGGTGGGGGTGGTAGAGGCTCTGTAGTAGCGATGAGAAGGGTTCAGGCGGGTGGATGGAGAGGATCAGGAGCTGGCGGGGGGTGGGGGGGTGGATGGATGGGTGGGTGCTGGGGATGGGCAGGGTAAATCACTGAGTCCCGGCGGGTAATTTTGTTTCTTACTCGGTCGGGTTCACCTCCTCGCTCATCTTTCAGCGGCTTCCGTTCATGGCCACGTTAATCCTCAGCGGCGGCAGCGGCGGCGGCGGTAGCAGCAGCAGCAACAACATCATCGTGATCATGTTGTGAGGGTGACTCCCGGGCGCTCGGCTGCTGCTGTCGGGACCCACATGGAAAAGGAAGAGGAAAAGGTGGGGGGAGAGGAAGGGGAAGGGAACGCGGGAGCTACAGCCACAAACACACACACACACACACACGCAGACAGAGATTAAAGCCTAGGCGGGGCGGGTGGGCGCTTAGCAACTACCTCCCCACCCCCCCGCCACCCCCCCCCCTCTGGGGCTGCTGCCCCAGATCCTCTCTCTTACCCTCCCACCCAGCCAGCCCCCGGCTTCAGTGCCCCTTCCTCGGCCCCCTGGCCGTAGCTCCACTCCGGCTCCGGCTCTCCATCCCCGCTTTCACTCCATTTTTTTTCCCTTCACTCGACAGGAGGGGGGAGGGAGGGAGGAAGGAAGGAGAGGAGGAGGGGAGGAGAGGGGAGGGAAGGGAAGGGGGGAGGCGTGCAATCATCTGGGCGGAAGCAATGACCAACACACGCCAAGCTTGCCGAGTGGTGGTATCCCTCCACTCATTTCCCCTCCCTCACTGCGGAACCGCCTCTGCACCCACCACCCCCGGGGACAGGCTCATTGATAAAACATACTGCTCTGCTGCTACACTCTGAGCAAAGACCGTCCCCTTCTTCCTCACGCCAGGCTGAATGGCGATGGGGAGCTTTTCTCTCTGTCTCTCCCTCGGGAGAACGCGCAGTGATCTATCTGCACATACACACACACACACTGGAACTGAGTTCAATGTGACTGGGGTTGGATCGCATCAACTGTACACACGCACACAGAAAGAGAGAGAGAGCCCAGCAACTAGTGAAACCAGGCAGCTGAGAGAGAAAAAAAAACAACAGATCCATATGTTAGTGGTTTCAAACAAAAACCAGCAACTTCACATCTTTCCTCTAATTTAATATCAAACAACTCCCCACCCCATTCGCGTTTGCTTTTAACAATTTTTATTTTATGCAGATTACTTTGAAATCAGGCTGCAGGACTTTTGAAGAATTACTCTTTGATATAGCATGGGGAGCTGAAATGTGTTTTGATTTCTAAACGTTATCTTAATCCAAAAGTGTGACGAGCGTTTTAAATCAAAGATACTTTGAGCGCTGGAGTAGCGGCAATGTTCAATTTCTTATATTTAATAAACGCATTTGTTTTGTTTTCATTGACAATACACATTCCAGCTCGCATTTTGCAATTTGCAGAAATATATTGTAAATGCTGTAGTTGTTCAATGCATAGCAAACATATTCTAACAATTTAAAAATACTACGTGGAAGTGTTGAAATGACAGAATAATCTGACGCTAATGGGAAAACAAACTTCTGAGCGTGGAAAGGAAAATAGCTACCTTTGAAATTTGAAACAGCGAATGATATTTTTTCATGAATGCTGTGCAGTAACGCCAATGTAGGATGTGGGCTCTCTCTTTTTGGCTCACTATACCATCAGTTCCTTGTCTAATGTGTTCCTTGGCCACCGAAACTGAGGGGATGTCATCAATTGTCATAGCCAGCATGCATTTTCTCAAAATCAGTTCAGGAACGGTCTTGATTGAGGGCAGCAAATGGCCTGTCTGCCATTTTAGTTGCAAAACGGTAAGCATGAGAGGGTAGGAAAGAAAACACTGGGGAATATATGCCAAAAAAAATGCAGTTTTGCTTTGGAATTCGTGAATTATTTCACAAACTAATCAACAATGCGCACAATAAAAAGTTCTACAGAACTTCAATCAATAAACAGCAAAGTAATATTTATCATGTTTTTTTGCCTCTCCATCATTCAAGTTTATTTCTTCTATTGTTGTATCTTTCAGTGCATTATTTGTGCATCAGTGTTCTTTTCACGTTTGTCACTGTTACAAGGTTGCAAACTAGGCGAATGTGAGGACTGCAGATGCTGAGGATTAGAGTCGAAAGTGCTACGCTACAAAAGCACAGCAGGTCATGCAGCATCCGAGGAGCAGGAGAATCAACGTTTTGGGCATAAGCCCCTCATCAGGAAATGAAGGGCTTATGCCCGAAACATTGATTCTCCTGCTCCTCGGATGCTGCCTGACCTGCTGTGCTTTTCCAGCACTACACTCGCGAAGGTAACAAACTGATCCGGGGCGGCACGCTGGCTCAGTGGTTAGCACTGCTGCCTCACAGAGAGCCGGGTTCAACTCCGCCCCCCCCCCCCCCCCGCAACTTACTGTGTGGAGTTTGCACATTCTCCCTGTGTCTGCGTGGGTTTCCTCCGGGTGCTCCGGTTTTCTCCCACAGTCCAAAGATGTGCAGGTCAGGTGAATTGGCCATGCTAAATTGCCCATAGTGTTAGGTGCATTAGTCAGGGGTGAATGTAGGGGAATGGGCCTTGGTGGGTTGTTTTTCGGAGGGTGGTGTGGACTTGTTGGGCTGAAGGGCCTATTTCCACACTGTGGGAAATCCAATCATAACAGGCTGTATATGGCATTTGCTTCATGAGTTCAAAAATAATCATAATTTCTCATATCAACTCAAGGTAACAATCTTAAAGTTGTATTTTTCTTGACAATCATAAGTTAAATATATTTTTAGTGATTTTTATGCAGTTTTTTTTAGTTTAGCAACTTTAAACCAAAATGTGGGTTTTGCAGTTTGCTTCAGTTATACACGGCACTAGTGTGCTTACATCCGGATCATCTTATTTCAGTAAGTATGTAAGTATGTTGGAAGCATTTAAGAAAAGGTTTACCGGAATTATACCTGGAATGAGTACGTTGTCTTATGAGGAAAAGTCAGACAAGCTAGGCTTGCATCCAATGCATTTTAGTTGACTAAGATGTGACTTGACTGAAATGCATAAGATCCTGATGGGCCTTGGCAGGGTGGGTGGAGAGGATATGAGAATTGAGAAATAAGAGTCAATGTTTAAAAATAAGGGCTTGCCAGTTTAAAACAGAGATGAGGGTAAATGATTTCCCTCAGAAAGTCATTAGTCTTGGAATTTTCTTCCTGAAAATGCGGTGGAAGTAGAATCCTGAATGAATTTAAGGCAGAAGTGACTTGATCAGAGTGGGTAGGAATATGTCAGCCATGACCTTGATGAATGGTGAAGAAGGCTCCAGGAGCTAGATAGCATACTGCTGCTTTGCGTTTGGACATTTGTATGTCCTGCTCATTGATTTACAGAATTTGAACATGTTTGAGAAGGGGAAGATGGATCTGTGATACACCGACGGGGACTTGGAGGTTCGATTGCCGCTACCCAAATCAGTGCCATCTCTGGGGTGCAAAGTGATCAATGATCTTCTCTGTTCTGCTAGGATAACTGCCACATTCTTCTTCCAGCACCTCACACTAACTCTATCTGTAGCACTGTGCACACTTCCCATCAAGACTTATATTATACCATTCTCACTATTACCTACAACACTTCTGCACTGCCCTCAGCTTCCTACACCACTAGCCTTACATGCACTTTGTGTGTAGTCTGTTTAGTCCTTCAGTACATCTTACAACCTTACCCTACATGTGTCAGCGCTAACAGTAATTCCACTCATTGTAATCTCCCCTTATTCTCATTGCAAAAGAAGATAGCCCAAAATACATTAGAGAGGGAGAAGTTGAATAGTGGAGGTATACCCAACATTAGACTCCTCACCCCTACAAGGAAAGAATTTTGGCTCTCACAACAGAAGACCAGGATCGTTTCTATGGGGTTGTTGAAACATCCATGTCCTGCCAAAAGACTCCATAAAACCATAGACATAGGAGTGGAAGTAAGGCCATTCGGCCCATCAAGTCCACTCCGCCATTCAATCATGGCTGATGGGCATTTCAACTACACATCTTCCCTTTAATTCCTTGTGACATCAAGAATTTATCAATCTGTGCCTTGAAGACATTTAGTGTCCTGGCCTCCACTGCACTCTGCGGCAATGAATTCCACAAGCCCACCTCTCCCTGGCTGAAGAAATGTCTCCGCATTTCTGTTCTGAATTGACCCCCTCTAATTCTAAGGCTGTGTCCACGGGTCCTAGTCTCCTCGCCTAACGGAAACAATTTCCTAGCGTCCACCCTTTCCAAGCCATGTATTATCTTGTAAATTTCTATTAGATCTCCCCTTAATCTTCTAAACTCCAATGAATACAATCCCAGGATCCTCAGCTGTTCCTCGTATGTTAGACCTACCATTCCAGAGATCATCCGTGTGAATCTCTGCTGGACACGCTCCAGTGCCAGTATGTCCTTCTTGAGGTGTGGGGACCAAAACTGGACACAGTACTCCAAATGGGGCCTAACCAGAACTTTATAAAGTCTCAGTAGCACAACAGTGCTTTTATATTCCAACCCTCTTGAGATAAATGACAACATTGCATTCACTTTCTTAATCACGGACTCACCCTGCATGTTTACCTTTAGAGAATCCTCGACTAGCACTCCCAGATCCCTTTGTACTTTGGCTTTATGAATCTTCTCACCCTTTAGAAAGTAGTCCATGCTTGTATTCCTTTTTCCAAAGTGCAAGAGTCAGTAGCTCTCTGCATGTCAGTGCCACTCTCCCATTAATGTGCTATCATTCTCAGTCATTGCATGTCACTTCCAAGCACTGACTGTGCTACTTTCTTTCTCTTTTGTCTTGCAGGTTCCATAAGCCTAATCTCAGTCTCAGCTCCATCAGAAGCTCCATCCCTGACATCTGTGGATGAGAGTCCAGAGGACTGAGATTCATAGAGATATACAGCACAGAAACAGACCCTTTTGTCCATGTTGACCAGATATCCGAAATTAAGTCCCCGTTGCCAGAACTTGGCCCATATCCCTCTAAACGCTTCCTATTCATATAGGAAATGCTGGAAAATGGGACTAGATTAATTTACAAAATCTCGTCACCTTGAACGAGTTTGTCTCAATGTTCTGTTTCCATTCTGTGCATTTCTATAACTCTGTGGCTTTCATAGGACCAATAGAAACCAGACACGTACTCAGGCCTATGTAAGACAGAGCCCTGAGGCACTAGCAATGAGGGACCAGATGCAAAAGTGGAGGGAGGGGTAGCCTCAAGGGTTGTTGGAGTGTTGTACGCGCATACATACCTACCCATTGGTTCCCAGCACCTAAGACATGGCAGCATAGGGAAAGGAAATCTTAAGGTGAAAGTGAGGACTGCAGATGCTGGAGATTAGAGTCAAGATTAGAGTGGTGCTGGAAATGCACAGCAGATCAGGCAGCACCCGAGGAGCAGGAAAATCGACGTTTTGGGCATGAGCCCTTCTTCAGGAATCATTCGGAAGGCCTCCTGCCCGAAAAGTTGATTTTCCTCTTCCTCGGATGTTGCCTGACCTGCTGTGCATTTCTAGTACCATTCTAATTTTGAAAGGAAACCTTAAGCCTGGTCTGTGAGTACCCTCTCCATGAGACAGGGTGGTGCCCAGAGGTACCCAGCGAGAGGAGGAACCATACACAGGTTGTTCTATCGTTTCTATTCAGGATAATATAGAAGTAGCACCCACTCTGCCTGCTTCCTCAGAACCACTTGAATTCTTGAATGTTCAAGCCAAGGATGGTTAACTTACCTCTGGCAGCAAGATTTTCAGCTTGTCTGGCCCATCTAGAAGCAAGCACCCCTAATGTTGCTTAACAAAAGCTCCAGCGCTAATGGCCTTTAAATCCGAGCAGGCTCTTCCTCCCCAGCTGTGGAACCAGGGAGTGTATTTAGAGGGAGAGAATGAAGAAAACATATTAAGGGTAGTTGATGATATGGGTGAGAAAGGTTTTCTTATTTCACACATTTTGTACATAAATGTTGTTGACTGCAACTATGATGCATCTGCTTTTGATTCTTTATATGTAGCTGCTGAATGCATTGTCACACCCCGTAGTGTGACAGGCAAGAAGGCACAACAATGTCTCCTCTTCCTCAGGAGACTATGGAAATTTGGCATGTCAATAAGGACTTCCACTAACTTTTATAGATGGAACATAGAAAGCATTCTATCTGGATGCATGGCGGCTTGGTATGGCAACTGCTCTGCCCAAGAATTACAGAATTACAGAGAAACTACAGAGTTGTGAACACAGCCTAGTCCATCACGCAAGCAAACTTTCCATCCATTGACTCCAGCTACACTTTTTGATACCTCAGAAAGGCAGTGAATGCCATTAAAGACCCCTCCCACCTCGTTAGAATCTCTTCCAACCTCTTTCGTCAGGTTAAAAAACAGCAAAGCTTAAACACACGTACGAACAAATTCAAGATCAGCTTCTTCTATGCTGATTTTAGACTTCTGAATGGATGTCTCAGATTTCAAATCCAATGTTGATCTTGTTTTTATGCACCTTCTTTGCAGCCATAACTTTGTATTGCTCACTCTGTTCACTCACCCAGTGACCTTTGTATGATATCTGCCTGTACTGTATGCAAAACAAAACTTTTCATTGTAGTTAGGTGCATGTGACAATAATAAATCAAAGCAAAGCAGCTGTTCACACAAGAGGCTTCATGGATTGAGAGTTCTGGAGGGAGCTGACAAAATCAGTTGCAATCAGTGGTAACAATGTGGATACAAGTTTTTGTGTGCTGCTGGTACCTTTTGCCCTGCAGGATGATGATTCCTAATATTTGGATCTCTCTATGCACCATAACTGCCAAAGAGTTATCCAGCAATGGCTATGCCAGGGAGATGCCAACGTCAGAGAGGGCTAATAGTGCAGAGAGGCCACGGAGTGCCAACTGTACAGATCTGTTTGCTTGACCATTTAGGGGCATAGGACCTATGCAATTCCTCTTTAAAGCCCTCGGAACTGTGTGTGCTGCATCTCCCTCCTAAGCAGGTTGTCTCACTTATCCTGCCAACTCACATTGTAGTCACAGCCATTTTCCTCCCCTCTGCATACTTTCAATTTCCAGCAGAATAGAAGGTGAAAGTGACAATTCTTTTTCCTGTGGCTTCCAGCATTAACCTGACCGTGTCAGTGCATCCTCAAATATTCACGTCCCTTTCCTCGTAGCCCACCTCGATAAGCCCATCCCACTTCCCATTGCCCTATTCCCAGCCCATAATTTACAGTCAGGTCTCCTTTGTTTCACACACCCTCACCCCCCCCAACCTCAAATTTGTGCTGTGCCTTGACCCATAGCCTGAAGTCCCTAATCCTGATGACTAATGTGCTGGAGCTCAGTGCCACAGCCGTGCCCACTAATTCATTCCCCTCCTCTCAACTCCTTTCCCTTTAGTTTCCGGGGACGGATTCAATGGCCTGACTGTGGCCCATCCCTTCAACAACATGACTGGACCCCTAGTCAATGATTGGACCAAAACATTTCCTCAAATGTATTAGTCTTTTCCCCGGATTGGCTGATATGGCACCAACAGACTGGCATGGCTTACTCACTGGATTGCAGAAGCACGGACCGCTTGATTGAGACTGGTTTGATTTGAAGCCTGACTGTGAACATCCTATAGGATGCTGCACTTCACTGATTGTGTTGTGACCCCTGAATATTGCGTGTCTCCAAGGACTTCATTGAGGACTACTCCCTTTATAATTGAATACTTGGCTGCCTACTTGCTGCCCACGCAAAGGTGGTTGTACATAAGCTGCTGGCACATGGAACACATGTGAGATTGATGTAACATGCCACCATACAGCAAGACGTACAACCCCAGGAGTGAGGACTGCTGAGCTGCAAGGCAAGTTGCCTGGTTGTGTGACTGTGCTAATCAGCATGTCAAGGCAAGGCGACGATGCTGTGAGCAAGCACATAGACACTAAATGAATGAGGGCTAATCATGAAAGTGAACATCCCTGAGCTGGAGCTTAGTCGAGTGTGTGAGTTAAGTGCCCATTCCTGTGTGCAAAATATCCCCATTACAGACTTTCAATTTCTTGGTATAACCTGCAATGCAAGTGTGTGCATCCAGATCATACAGCCAGTGGATAGTGGAATAGTGGATAGTTGAGATGGGCTGATAGTTGTCAGATGCCAATATCCATGGAATACAGGGGACTGTGCTTGGTGCCCTTGCATTTTGCCTGGAGCTGTGGTTTTGTCACAGGCAACTTGGAGGTGGTTCAGAGCAAACAGCAAGCTTCATCTGCCAGGTACACATTCTGATTTCCTTGACAAGTATTCCCAACATTGGGCTTGTTTGGTAAGGTGATGTATATTAATGAGATGACTTGTGGTGGTAACAATGTATTTAATAAGCTATAATCCCCATCAATTGCCATCGAGGTGCAAGACTTGCGCCCACACCTCCCCCCTCACCTCCCTCCAAGGCCCCAAAGGAAACTTCCATATCCGCCACAGATTCACCTGTACCTCCACACATATCATCTATTGCATCCTTTGCACCCGATGTGGCCTCCTCTATATTGGGGAGACAGGCCGCCTACTTGCGGAGCGTTTCAGAGAACACCTCTGGGACACCCGGACCAACCAACCCAACCACCCTGTAGCTCAACATTTCAATTCCCCCTCCCACTCCACCAAGGATATGCAGGTCTTTGGACTCCTCCATCGTCAGACCACAGCGAAACGACGGTTGGAGGAAGAACGCCTCATCTTCCGGCTAGGAACCCTCCAACCACAAGGGATGAACTCGGATTTCACCAGTTTCCTCATTTCCCCTCCCCCCAGCCTGTCTCAGTCAAATCCATCAAATTCAGCACCGCCTTCCTAACCTGCAATCTTCTTCCCGACCTCTCCGCCCCCACCCCAGTCTGACCTATCACCCTCACCTTGACCTCTTTCCACCTATCACATTTCCGACGCCCCTCCCCCAAGTCCCTCCTCCCTATCTTTTATCTTAGCCTGCTGGACCAACTTCCCTCATTCCTGAAGAAGGGCTAATGCCCGAAACGTCGATTCTCCTGTTCCCTAGATGCTGCCTGACCTGCTGCACTTTTCCAGCAACACATTTCCATCTCTGATCTCCAGCATCTGCAGACCTCACTTTCTCCTCAAAGATTGTCATGACTATGCCATGCCACTTATGAAGAGCATAAAAGTTGGAGCAAGATGATTTTAATGTTGAGACGGATCTCATCACACTTGTGGTCTGATTCTTCCACCAATCGTAATCATAATCCCAACAGTGTGAAAACAGGCCATTCAGCCCTACAAGTTCACACCGACCCTCTGGAGAGCATCCCACCCAGACTCAACCTTTACTGTAGCCCGGCATTTCCCCATGGCTAACCTACTTAACCTACACACCTCTGAACCTGATGAGCAAGTTAGGATGGCCAATCCATCTAACCTGTACATCTTTGGATGGTGGGAGGAAACCGGAGCACCCGAAGGAAACCCACGCAGACATGGGGAGAATGTGCAAACCCCGCATAGTCACCTGAGGCTGGAATCAAACCCAGATCCCTGATGCAGTGAGGCAGCAATGCTAACCACTGAGCCACCATGCCTCATCTTGCCATAACCCAGCTCATTCATATTCGTCCATAGTGAAGAAGAGGTTCATATTTTAAATGTATGTAAAATCCAGACAAATGTCTAGTTTATTCATTTAAGTGTAAGGGATATAAAATAAATCTGTAATGAGTTCTGCCTACCAAACCTTACTATTTCTAACTGATGACCCAATGGAACTCATACATTATTGAAGTTCATTTAATCAAGGTTTAAGTTTCTTGACTGATTATAATTGAGATCCAGTATTGACACAGTACCCATCGCTTAAATGTTAAATGCACATCAAATGTACCATTGGGTCATGTATTCAGACTTGACTGCTGGCCTTGTGCTTTGTTAGTCTAACTTGAGCCAAGGTTAACAATTGGCCAGGACTTAGGACCTTGTCCAACCTCAGGACCTTGTCCATACAGTAGTATTTGGACCTCCAAAAAAAAACTAAATTTGAAGCACTTGAAATGTTTAACTGTATGAAGGACTTAGGGAAGGGCAGATTTCTTTAGGAAGTTCCCATGTTTTTATGGGAGACTGGATAAGGTTCAGGTATTGTGTCCCCCAAAAGCAAATATTCATTGCATTACGATACAGCTATATACATGAATAATAGAGATTTTTATGAAGTGTAAATGTGTGCTTCTGTCATGTTGTACCCCACTCTGAGTCAACTCCTTCAGAAAATTGCCCACGTATGTTCAGTCAACAAGATGTAGGGAAAATCCAACTCATTCAATTATCACCGTCATAAGAGTCTATACCTGATCATCACCAATGTGATAGAAGTTGTTGTCAACTCATTGATGCTCAGTTTGGCTTTTGTCAGGGTCATTCAGCTCCTGACCTCATTACAGCTTTAATCCAAACATGAACAAAAGAGCTGAATTTAAGAGGTGAGATGAGAGTGACTGCCCTCAACATCAAGGTAGCATTTACATTATAACATCACGAAGACCTGGCAAAACTGAAGCCAAAGGAATCTGGGGAAGAACTTTCCACTGCCCAAGGACACATCTCACACAAAGGAAGATGACTGTGGTTGTTTTCAACCCCAGGACATCACAACAAGAATTCCTCAGGGTAATGTTCTATGTCCTATTTACATCTGCTTCATCAATAACGTTTCCGCTATCATAAGTCAGAAGTGGCATTATTGTTGATGATAGCGCAACATTCAGTATCAGTTAGAACCCAATATTGAAGCAATCTGTGTAAATTTCCAACAAGACTTTGACAACATCTGGCTTGTGCTGATAAAGTGGCAAGTATCATTGGCACCATACAAAGACCATAACTTCTTTTTCTGTATAATTGACTGTGGACTAAAATGGGAAAGAAAATCTGTTTAAAAGATCAAGGATTGGTGGAAAAAAGATTGCTGCACTTTTTTAAAAGCAAGTAATCTCACACTCAGAGTAAGTGCTGTTTATACAGCTGCTTGTTCAAATAACGAAAGCTTGGTTTGCAGACAAACTGGAGCCCAGGGGTGTGTATGAATGGATCCTTGGCTGACAAGTAACTAATTGGTCTTGAACTAGTGACATTAGTCTCTTGGATAAATTAATCATTGATTTATTTCAATTGAAAGTGAATCCACCTCCAGAATAGGCTCCATAAACAGCAGTTCAATTTACCAAAAAACAGTCCACAAAGACCACTGATTGCTTAAAGCACAACAGAGCATTCAACCAGCTGAGATAAATTTCATGTCTGAAAAATATACAATTTGAGGTAAGATCCATGTGAAATCCAAAACAATCTATTGCTACAATATCTTATCATAGCTTAACCCCACATAATGAAGGCAAAACTGATCAGCCTTACCCCAACAATCTATGCATTGTAGGAAAAGATGACCCAATTCAAAGATGTGCCACAGTCCAAAGAATATACCCAACGTCAAATCAAGTAATTTCCAGGCCACTATGTATATTCATGGCTTGGAACAGAACACTGAAGACCAGGTCAATACTTCAATAGAACTTTTTTTTATAATGTGGAACTACCAATCATCAACGGACAAATAAAATAATTTTTCACTCAAAGAAGTAAACTTCTAACCCAATTTCTTTCAATATTTTCTAATCAACTTATTCAGCGATACTATTACACAGTTCTGGAGCAAGTGGGACTTGAACTTCAACCTAACTTCTCATTCATTCCTGCAGTTATATCAACACAAGACGCTGCAGCGAGTACTTCACGTTCAGGGCATTTGGTCAGGTCTCCAGCTCAATTGAGTCTCTGGAATGGAAGCCAACAGAGAAAAAGAAATCTCACTAACATTACCTCAAGTATTTCTACACTTTCTTTTAGATTTTTCTTATCCACCTATGAACACAGAAGAGTCAAGTCAAAGACTTGCAGAGAGATGGAAGAAATAAGGACAAAATGTACAATGAATATTGTAAAAAGAAGTAATCAGAATAACTCATGTATAAACGTATCAGTGTTTATGAAGGGAGGGAGAAAATTTGGCGAGCGGTGATGTGTAAGTGTTTTAGAATCTGGAGCAACCTTGTAATGATGTGAACGAGTGACTTTTCTCTGAGCACACATATCACAGTACAGTGGAGTTATTTAGATTGAGAGGAGAGTGAAGAGAGAAACACGTGTAGATAATTGACTCCTAATAACCTAACTGTGAGATTAGAACCTATTATATTTCAGATCGGCATGTGTCGATACATTTAGTGTTAATGTGCAATTAATAGAGTTCTTCAGAAGTGCAAGCCTGAAGACACTTCTTGTCCTTACCTTTTCAACCAGTCTGTCTTGAACCCAAACCTTAGATGTGGGTATAATGCTGCCATCATCCCAGAGAACCATAGGGTTGCTTTCTCATTGGAGAGAGTGAGATGATTAGTGGTGAGTTTAACCTAAGAGTCATCACACTTCAGGTGAAGGATCAGATTGAAAAGAGGAGCTTTGTGGTAACCTTGCAAACCAGTTGTTCAGCCTACTGAGCTAACTGACTCCTAATGTGGGCATAAAATGACATGACAAAAGAGTTTTTTTCTTTCAAAAATATACTTTATTCATAAAAATATTTTGATGATCTGTACAATAGCTCAGTAGGCTGAACAACTGGTTTGCAAGGTTACCACAAAACTCCTCTTTTCAATCTGATCCTTCACCTGAAGTGTGATGACTCTTAGGTTAAACTCACCACTAATCATCTCACTCTCTCTAATGAGAAAGCAACCCTATGGTTCTCTGGGATGATGGCAGCATTATACCCACATCTAAGGTTTGGGTTCAAGACAGACTGGTTGAAAAGGTAAGGACAAGAAGTGTCTTCAGGCTTGCACTTCTGAAGAACTCTATTAATTGCACATTAACACTAAATGCCATACATATGTAAATATTCCATTTCTTTGCATACATTTCTTGGACCTTGGAATGTGCCAGTCCGCAATGCTCAGTCAGGGTCAGCTCCTTTAGCTGGAAGATCAACAGGTTTCGGACAGACCAAAGAGTGTCTTTCACCGAGTTGATGATCCTCCTGGCACAGTTGATGTTCGTCTTGGTGTGCGTCCCGGGGAACAGACCGTAGAGCACGGAGTCCTGTGTCATGGCGTTGCTCAGGACGAACCTCGACAAACACCACTGCATTCCTCTCCAGACTTCCTTTGTGTGGGCACATTCCAGAAGGAGGTGTGTGACAGTCTCGTCCCCTCCGCAGCCGCTTCGAGGGCAGCATGCGGTGCTGCAGAGAGTCTGGGCGTGCATAAAGGGTCTCACAGGCAGAACCCTTCTCACCACCAGCCACGCCATGTCTTGGTGCTTGTTGGAAAGTTCTGGCGATGAGGCATTCTGCCAAATGACTTTGACAGTCTCCCCAGGGAACAGCTCGACAGGATCCGCTCTCCTTTTCCCGAAGGGTCTCAAGGACACTATGTGCTGATCACTTTCTGATGGACTTGTGGTCAAAGGTGTTTTTCTTCATAAACTTCTCCACGAAGGATAGGTGATACGGAACGGTCCAACTACTTGGAGCATTCCGTAGCAGCGAGGCCAGGCCCATCCTTCGGAACACCGGGGACAGGTAGAACCTCAGTACATAGTGACACTTTGTGTTTGCGTACCGGGGATCCACGCACAGCTTGATGCAGCCACACACAAAGGTGGCCATCAAGGTGAGGGTGGCATTGGGTGTGTTTTTTTCCCCCGTTGCCCAGAGCTTTGTACATCGAGCCCCTTCGGACCCTGGCCATCTTTGATCTCCGTACAAAATGGAAGATGGCCCGGGGGACTGCGACGGCACAGGTTCTGGGAATAGGCCAGACCTGTGCCACATATAACAGCACTGACAGTACCTCACACCTGATGACCAGGTTTTTACCCGCAATGGAGAGCGACCGTAGTTTCCATCAGTCCAGTTTCTGCCTCACTTTCTTGATATGCTCCCCCAAGACTTGGCGCATGCTCCAGCCCCTCCGAACCAAATACCCAGCACCTTCAGGTGGTCAGTCCTGATGGTGAAGAGGATGAAGGATTGGTCGGTCCAGTTCCCAAAAAGCATGGCCTCGCTCTTGCCTCGGTTGACCTTGGCCCCCAAGGCCCATTCGAACTGGTCACATATGCACAAGAGTCTGTGCACGGTCAGCGGATCTGAGCAGAAAATGGTGACATCATCCATGTACAGGGAGGGCCCCGCTGCCAGGAATAGTCACCCCTATCAGGCTCAGTTACGTCATCTCAGGCTGATGTCATGAGGATCAGCAAATCCTTCTACGCCATTCTGTATGAATCGAAGCCAACCGACAGTGCGGCCTCCCAGTCGTTCCTGTCCTCTATCACGGAGGTCTTAGACGACAGAACACGGGAGAGGCTGGACCAGCCGCTATCGCTGGATGAGCTGACCAAGGCCCTTGAGTCCTTTGAAATGAATAAAACTCCCGGAGGCAACGGCTTACCAGTTGAGCTCTATTCTGCTCTGTGGGACTTGATTGGCCAGGACCTGCTGGAGGTGTATGTCAGTATGCTTCGGGCAGGTACCATGAGTGAATCCATGAGGAAAGGCATCATCACCCTCATCTACAAGCGGAAGGGGGAGAGGGAGGAAATCAGAAATTGGAGACCAATTTCACTATTAAATGCAGATTACAAAATCTTGGCAAAGGTCTTCGCCAACCGAGTCAGGTCTGCTCTGGGATCGGTGATCCACCCTGACCAAACCGGGCAGGAAGATCGCTGAGAGTCTTGTACTCCTCAGGGATACAATCGCCTATGTTCAGAACAGGCGGTTGGACACCTGCCTCATCAGCCTGGACCAGGAGAAAGCCTTTGACAGGATATCACATACATATGTGAGAGATGTTCTCTCCAAAATGGGCTTTGGGGAGGGAATCTGTAATTGGATCAGACTGCTCTACACCAATATTGTCAGTGCAGTCTCAATCAATGGGTAGGAATCAGAGAGCTTCCCAGTCAGATCTGGAGTCAGGCAGGGCTGCCCTCTCTCTCCTGCATTGTTTGTGTGCTGCATAGAGCCATTTGCTGAGTCCATCAGCAAGGACATGACAAAAGAGTTACCTCATCTAAGTCATTGATGTGGAGTTTAAACATCTGAGGCCCTATCACTGATCCTAGAAGTGTGGGCGGCACTGATCCTAGAAGTGTGGGCGGCACGGTGGCACAGTGGTTAGCACTGCTGCCTCACAGCGCTTGAGACCCGGGTTCAATTCCCGCCTCAGGCGACTGACTGTGTGGAGTTTGCACGTTCTCCCCGTGTCTGCGTGGGTTTCCTCCGGGTGCTCCGGTTTCCTCCCACAGTCCAAAAGATGTGCAGGGTTAGGTGAATTGGCCATGCTAAATTGCCCGTAGTGTTAGGTAAGGGGTAAATGTAGGGGTATGGGTGGGTTTCGCTTCGGCGGGTCGGTGTGGACTTGTTGGGCCGAAGGGCCTGTTTCCACACTGTAATGTAATCTAATCTAATCTAAATCTAATGTCCCACTAACAAGTCTCATCAATGTGAAAGTGGCCTTGTTTGTCCTACTCACTGTTTTCCATTTGCTAACCTATGCTCAATTCATTATCCCTAATCCCATGATCTCTAAGTTTATGTGATAACATATTGTGTGGCATCTTACAGGATGATTGTTGGAAAATACACTTTATATTAATTAGTTCCCCATTATTCTAATAACCTCCTTTCACCTGATCTTAGCCTGCTAAGCATATAATTAATTGACATCCCTCTCTCTTATTGTTCTTAAATAAAGGAGTGACATCATCAATTTGCCAGTCTAATGGCATGGTCACTGCACCAAGAGAGCTTTTAACAGTTTTAACAGAAGTATTATGTTCATCACCCTGAGGTAGAAATCATTGTGTCCTGGGGATTCAATCAATTTAAATTTCATTATTTTCTCGTGTGCTCTAATATTGAATATGTTAACCTTTTCCTCTTGATTTTTCCACTTTTTGTCTTATATTTTCTAAAATCATTTTCCTCTATTGTGTAAAAGATACAAGATATTTGTTTAATAAATTTACCATTAACACATTTGTTGTTACCATATCACCTTTAATAGATCTTTATCTTACTGTTATAATGTAAATGTATTTATAAAATCTGTTACAATTAGTCTTTATATGACTTGCAACTTTTTATTACCATGATCACAACTACAAATTTATATAGGTAGTTTCTTGGCCCTGTTATTTTTCGAATGTTTCAATTATAAAATAACTAGCATCAAACACAATAAAAGGTTAGTTTGTTACATAACAATTGCTGAAAGTTACTAAGTAAAAGATGATACGGTTATCAGTTAAAATATAGAAACAAAGTATAAAAGTAAGGAAGGACAAAAGTTATACTTGGAAATGGAAATAAGCACAGTCTCTCATATCATTTCTATGTCTGGCTTGCTTGAAGATCATCTTTCTGGAGTGAAGTGGTTGAAAACTTGGAAATCAGATTCAGCAGCTGCAATAACATCTGTTGTCAAAGATTTGAATATTTCATCTATAGTGCAGAATTGGTTCCAAGAGGAAATGAAGACTCTATAGTTTTGCTTCTATGGTATTACAGGTTGTGGCTGTTGACAAACTGGTTCAGTACAGAAATCCCTTACCCAGTTTGACTCCCTCTATTTCCCTGTTACAAAACCTCTGTCTTATTGTGTATCTTAGTATTCTTCCTGGAGGACATCTGCCCAACGTGGTTGCTCACGGTCTGCCTTATGCAGGTCAGAAATTACATCAATTGGTATAATTGGCAAATTGTGCTTCAATTAAAGGTATTGGGTTGACCGAGGTCTGAGACATAGTGCCATCAACAACATGGACGGTGGTCATTATCAGGTGTAGTGATACAGGGAGAGCGAGTTACACCTCAGCAGAACTGTTATCAAGGTGTTTCTGTTTATGCTTGGAAATGCATATTGAATTTCAAAAGTTCTCTTGTAATTTCTTCCTAAGGTAAATGCAGTCTAGTCTCAATACCAGTTGAAATTCACAAGGGAATTCATGTGATTTTTGAGATCCATTTTATAAGATTTGTTGACCATTTTAAAGACAGATTGGTTTTCTTTACAAATACATGATACTATAATTATACAGTTATAACAGTATCCACATTCCCTTTAGTAGCTCTAAATATTTTATTTTTCCAAACATAAGAGATAGGAGCAGGTGCAAGCCATTTTGTCCCTTCAATCAGCTCCCCCATTCAATGAGATCACAGTTGATTTTCTACCTCAGCACCCTTTTCCTGTGCCTGACATTTGAATATGTCGAAGACTATTGATCACAGTCTTGAATATACTCAATGATTGAATCTCCATAACCCTATGCGACAGAGAATGTAAAAAAAAATCACCCCTGTTTTAGTAAAGAATTTCTTCCTTATCTCATTGCTAAATGACCTTGTTCCTTTCTGAGATACCCTCCCCCTCAACACTCAAAGGAATAATCTTTTCTGCATCAAATTTTAAGATCCATATTTTAAAAAATCTGTTTGAATTGAATCACTTTCGACATGTCTACTCCTTGAGTGATTTCTCAGACAATGTCTTGGCCTATTGAGTCACTTGGCTGGTTTAAAATTTATAAAAGTCTTAGAAGTTAACTGTCAGTCATCATCTAATCAGTACATTCTCTAAGATATCACCTGTACCAGTCATAGTCCATGCAGTAATCAATTAGCACTTCCTTCTCATATGGTACAAATGTTGCTTTCCCTGTACTTGGTAATTGTTGGGAATTGCCTAGATGAGTGCAAGACAAAAAACTTTGTCAAAATGTTTATTTTTTCAGCAATACTCAAGTTCTCTACTTCATAGTGACTACATAGTGTAAGAAATATACTGCATTTCTGTTGTTTATATTGAAATGGATAAGTTCACATTTCTCCACATTATTTGCTATCTACTAATCTTTGTCCATTACTTAACTTCTGCCAAGTCCACTTAAAGTGTCATCCTCCTAACAGCTCACAATTACACCTAGTTTTGTGTATTCTGCCAACTTGGAAGTATTAAATTTAATCCACAAAGTTGATATATTACTATTGATTGTGAATAGTTGGTGCCTAAGCACTGATCTTTGCAAGATCTCACTAGCCACGAGTTGTCAACCTGAAAATGACCCATTTATTCCAACTCCATGCTTTCTGTTTGTTAACTTGTTCTCAATTCTTGACACAATATTCTGCCCAATCTGATATGCTATAGCTTTGTTTACCTGTATTTTGTGCAGGACCTTATCAAAAGCCTTCTGAAAATCTAAATATGTTTGCTAGTCTGCCCAATCTAACCATTACTTTTGAAGTGACCTGTTATCACATCCTTTATTATAAATTTTAGCATTTTCAATTTGACTAATGTTAGGTTTACAGGTCTGTGGTTCCCAGTTATCTCTCTTAAATAGTGGGGTTATACTGATCATGTTCCAATCTGCAGGAACGATTCCAGAGTCTATAGATCTTTGAAAGATTACTACCAAAGATCAATTATCTCCACAATCCAAAGAGATTCTACAAATACATTAAAGAGCAAGACGGTAACTAGAGAGGGAGGGTAGGGTCTCTTAAAGATCAAGGAAGTCATCTTTGTGTTGAACCCTGAGAGATGGAGCGATACTAAATGAAGATTTCACATTAGTTTTTACTGTAGAGACAGAAATTAAGTCTATAGAATACAGAGAAATAAACTTTGATGTTTTACAAACAGTTCATATTCAGAAGAGGAAGTTTGGGAGGTCTTAAGAGATTATAAAATGGATATACCTCTCTGACCTGATCTAATGTATCCCAGAATGTTGTGGGAAGTAAGACAGGAAATTATGAGACCTCTTGTAGAAATATTTGCATTCTCTATAACTACGGGTGAGGTGCCTGATGACTGGACAGTGGCTAATGTTGTACCTTTGTTTAAGAAAGTATGTAAGGAGAAACTAGAAAATGATAGACTTGTGAGTCTGACTTCAGTTGTGGATAAATTGTTGAAGGTGATTATAAAAGATAGGATTTATGGACATTTAGAGAGGCAAAAATTGATTAAAGATAGTCAGCATGGTATTGCTTGAATTTTTTGAGTAATTTACCAAAAAGGTTGATGATGGCAGAGCAGTAGACATTGTTTATTTCGGTTTTAGTAAAGCCTTTGACAAGGTTCCGCATGGTAGACGGGTTAGTAAAGTAAAGTCAAATGAGATTCAGGGTGAGTTTGCCAATTGGATACATAATTGGCTTAGCGGCAGGAGACAGAGAGTAATCATAAACTCATAGAATCATAGAGAAGTACAGTACGGAAACAAACCCTTCGGTCCAACTCGTCCATGCCGACCAGATATCCCAACCCAGCACCCGGCCCATATCCCTCCAAACCCTTCCTATTCATATATCCATCTAGATGCCTTTTAAATGGTGCAATCATACGAACCTCCACCACTTCCTCTGGCAGCTCATTCCATACACGTACCGCCTCTGCGTGAAAAAGTTGCCCCTTAGGTCTCTTTTATATCTTCCCCTCTCACCCTAAACCTATACCCTCTAGTTCTGGACTCCCCCACCCCAGAGACTGTGTCTATTTATCCTATCCATGCCCCTCATGATTTTATAAACCTCTATAAGGTCACCCCTCAGCCTCCGACACTCCAGGGAAAACAGCCCCAGCCTGTTCAGCCTCTCCCTATAGCTCAAATCCTCCAACCCTGGCAACATCCTTGTAAATCTTTTCTGAACCTTTTCATGTTTTGCAACATCCTTCACTTAGGAAGGAAATCACAATTGCACGCAATATTCCAAAAGTGGCCTAACCAATGTCCTGTATAGCTGCAGCATAACGTCCCAACTCCTGTACTCAATGCTCTGATCAATAAAGGAAAGCATACCAAATGCTTTCCTTACCAACCTATCTACCTGTGACTCTCCTTTCAAGGAGCTATGAACCTGCACTCCAAGGCCTCTTTGTTCAGCAATACTCCAAGGACCTTGTAATGGTGGACGGTTGCTTTTTGGACTGGAAGCCTGTCATCAGCAGTGTCCCACAGGGATCCGACTAGGTCTTCTTTTGTTTGTCATTTATGTACATGATTTAAATGAGAATATAGAAGGCATGGCTAATATGTTTGCAGATGACACCAAAATTGGTAGCATTGTAGACAGTGAAGAGGTTTTCTAAGATTAGAGAGATCTTGATCAAATGGTTCAATGGGCTGAAACATGGCAGATTGGAGTTCAAGCTGGATAAATGCGAGGTATTGCATTTGGTATAACAAACAAGGGTAAGGCTTATACAATTTATGGTAGGGCCTTGGGTAGTGTTGTTGAACAGACAGACCTACGAGTGCAGGTGCATAAATCTTTGAATGTTGCATCATATATGGACAGGATGGGTAAAAAGGCTGTTTTGCATGCTTGCCTTCATTGCTCAGTCCTTTGAATATAGGAGTTGGGAAGTCATGTTGAGGTTGGTGAGGTCTTTTGAATATTGTGTGCAGTTCTGGTCACCTAGTTATAGGAAAGATATTATCAAGCTGGAGAGGGTTCAGAAGAGATTTACCAGGATTTTGCTGGACATGGAAGATTTGAGTTATAAAGAAAGGCTAGATACACTGGGACTTTTTTCACTGGAGCGTAGGGGGTTGAGAGGTAATCTGATAGAAGTTTATAAAATAATGCAGAGTATAGATAGAGTGAATAGTAGTTATCTTTTCCCTAAGATGGGGGAATTCAAGCCTGGGGGCACATGTTTAAGGTGAGAGGAGAGAGAGATTTAAAAAAGACGTATGAGGCAAATTTCTTGCACAGAGGGTGGTTCGCTTGTGGAATAAACTTCCTCAGAAAGTCATAGATGTGAGAACAGTTACTATGTTTAAAAGACATTTGGATAGATACATGAAAAGGAAAGGTTTGAAGGGATATGGGCCAGGAGCAGACAGGTGGGACTAGTTTAATTTGGGATTATGTTTGGTACGGACTGGTTGGATGGAAAGGTCTGTTCCTTACTGTATGACTCTGACTCTATAACCACCTCTTTTAACACTCAGAGAGGTAGGTCATCAGGCCTAATCAATTTATCTCCCCATTCTTTTCTCTAGTATTGTTTCCTTATTAATATTATAATCTTATAATTCCTTGTTTAACTAATCCCTGGATTCTCCATTTTTTGGGGGGAAGTCGTTAGTATTTTCCTCCATGAAGACAGATGCAAAGTACTTTGTATCCCTTACTTATGGATTACTATTTGCCAGGGCATTTGCATTAGTTGCTTCTGTTAGCTTCATACTATGTCTTACGTGTCAAATTAAGTATCATGACTGTGCCACTGTCCTCTTTAGGACAAGTTTTTACATTGTATTGTCCTTAACACTTCTTCAAATACCTACCAGTGTTGTCCTGCATTTTCATCTGTTAGCGGTGAGTCTTGTTTAACGTGTTACTTTTCCAACTATTTTGTTTAAATTCAACTTTATTTAAATCTAAATTCTAAGTTAATGCTTAACCTTTCTCCTTTTCAGAATTGATGATCAAACTTTATCATATAGTTGCTGTTTCCAAAATGTTACCTCATGTGCGAATAACAATGAATTAATTCTGGCTCACTCCTAATTAATAAGTATCTTGATATTACCTAGCGAGATTATGAAGAACGACCATGCAAAGGCCAGGCACATTGAACAGAGGAATAGAATCTAGTGCCAGGAAATCTTATTTGCTGCCATTAATGTTTTAATGGTTGGTTATACAGTGGCTCTAGAAAAGATCTGATAGAAGATTCTTCAACTACTCAACATAGGATAATCTGGCATTAAAGGTATAAAGGAAGAAAAAAACATAGGTTAAATAAACATTCTTGTTAAGAATGAAAAGAAGCCAGCTATTAATATTGGATATGAGAAAGAAATTCTACCATTATCTCCACTGACATTCCTATCACAGATGCACTACCTAATTGGCAAATGGCAGTCTGATGTATTTCATACCAGATTTCTGGGAATTGTTATAAAACTCCAAGCTGATCAATGAGTTCAATTATGTCATAAATTGCAAGGTAGAAACTCCCCTGATCTTTATTTGTGACTGGAACCCTGTGATGAGATTTTAGTCTTAAATTTCCTCAGGGTTATTCTTTCCTACTCAGCTTTCTGGATATTGGCTCATTCAATATTTTTTTTGTTGACAATGGGTAATGTTATTCATGCTGGAGGTTATAACTGCTCTAAGTTTATTCAGAAATCATGACCAGATGCTTTCCAGGATTGTAATATTGCCACAAAGTTTATAGTTAAATACTTCTCTATGGTTAATAATTGCATGCAATGACCCCTTTTTTTCTTAAAACTGAGTTAATGTGAATGAATTGGTGTTAAGTAAGTGCATTAGGTTGAGAGATACATTTAAAGGTAAAATGTGAATGCCAAGTTGTCACAGGTAGGCAGGACGGTTAAACACACTTGCCTTCATTGCTCAGACCACTGAGTATAGGAGTTGGGAAGTCATGGTGAGGCCTCTTCTGGAGTACTAAGTGCAGTTCTGGTCACCATGCTATAAGAAGGATATTATTAAACTGGAGAGGGTTCAAAAAACACTTACCAGAATGTTGCTGGGAACAGAGGATTTGGATTATAAAAATAGGTTGGATAGGCTGGGGCGTTTTCCACTGGAGCATTGGAGTTTAAGGGGTGACCTTATGGAGGTTTATAAAATCATGAGTGGCATAATAAGTAAATATTATGGATCTTTTTCCTAGGGTGAGTGAGTTCAAAACCAGGGGGCATATTTTTAAGGTGAGAGGAGAAAGTTTTAAAAAGGACATGTGGGACAACTTTTCTCCATAGAGAGTATTGTGTGTGTTGAATGGACTGCACGCGGAAGTGGTCGATGCAGGTACAATTACAACATTTAACATACATGAATATGAAGGTTTTGGAGGGATTTTGGCCAAATGCAGGCAAGTTAGATTAGTTTAGTTTGGGGACATGGTTGGTGTGGACTAGTTGAGCCAAAGGGTTTGTTTCCATGCTATATGACTCTATGGCTCTTTCTAAACTTGTCAGGTCCGGTGGACTCAATGACACGTTGGATTACAGACTGTTCTTTCATTTTACAAACGATATTTCATTGTAACATAGACTAAAGGGATCTACTTTCCTCTCCAAGGAGATTTTATGGATGAAAATGAAATGACATTGAGTGATTTCAACCCAGGTTGACATTATAGAGTCAGAGAGACATAGAGATAGCACAGAAACAGGTCCTTCGGTCTGACTTGTCCATGCTGACCAAATACCCTAACCTAGGTGAATTGGCCATGCTAAAGGTGTTAGGTGAAGGGGTAAATGTAGGGGAATGGGTCTGGGTGGGTTGCGCTTCGGCGGGTCAGTGTTGACTTGTTGGGCTGAAGGGCCTGTTTCCACACTGTAAGTAATCTAATCTAATCTAATCTAATCTAATCTAATCTATTCCCATTTACTAGCACTTGGCCCATATCCCTCTAAATCCTTCCTATTCATATTCCATCTAGATGCCTTTTAAATGCTGTAATTGTACCAACCTCCACCACATCCTCTGGCAGCTCATTACATACAAGCACCACCTTCTGTTTGGAAAGGTTGTCCCTTAGGTCCTTTTTAAATCTTTCCCCTCTCACCCTAAACCTATGCCCTCTACTTCTGGACTCGTCCAACCCAGGGAAAAAACCTTGTCTATTTACTCTATCCAGGCCCCTCATGATTTTAGAAATTTGTATAAGGTCACAACTCAGCCTCTGACACTCCAAGGAAAACAGCTCCAGCCTACTCAGCCTCTCCCTGTAGCTCAAACCCTCCAACCCTAGCAACATCCTTCCAGTAGGAGGGAGACCAGAACTGCACATAATATTCTAAAAGTCCCTTATTAATGTCCTATACAGTCGCAACATAACCTTCCAACTCCTATCCGCAATGCTCTGACCAATAAAGGAAAGCATATCAAATGCAGCATTCAATACCCTATCTACCTGAGACTTTACTTTCAAGAAACTATGAACCTGTACTCCAAGGTCTCTTTGATCAGCAACATTCCCCAGGACCATACCATTAAGTGTATAAGTCCTGCTAAGATTTGCCTTTCCAAAATAAGGTACCACATATTTATCTAAATTAAACTCCATCTGCCACTTCTCAGCTCATTGGCCCATCTGATCAAGATCCCCTTGTACTTTGAGGTAATCTTCTTCACTGCCCACTACACCTCCAATTTTGGTGTCATCTGCAAACTTACTGACTATACCTCCTATGTTCACATCCAAATCATTTATATAATTGCCAAAAAGCAGTATATCCAGCACAGTAGAAAAGCAACCCTTGACCACCATCCTCTGTCTTCTACCTTTGAGCTAGTTCTGTATCCACATGGCGAGTTCTACCTGTACTCCATGAGATCTAAAGTTGCTAACCAGTCTCCCATGGGGAACCTTGTCGAACACCTTACTGAAGTCCATATACATCATGTCTACCATTCTGCCCTCATCAATCCTCTTTGCTACTTCTACAAAAAACTTAATCAAATTAGTGAGACATGATTTCCCATGCATAAAAGCACGTTGACTATCCCTAATCAGTCCTTACCTATCCAAATACATGTAAATCCTATCCTCAGGATTCCATCCAACAACTTACGCACCACTGATGTCAGGCTTATCAGTCTGTAGTTCCCTGGCTTTTCTTTACCATCTTTCTTAGACTGAGGCCCCATGTTAGCCAACCTCCAGTCTTCCGGCACCTTACCTGTGACCATTGATGATACAAATATCTCAACAAGCGGCCTAGAAATCATTTCTCTAGCTTCCCCCAGAGATCTAGGGTACACCTGATCAGGACCTGGGGATTTCTCCACCTCTATTCATTTTAAGACATCCAGCACTTCCTCCTCTGTAATATGGACATTTTTCGAGATATCACCATCTATTTCGTCAGATTCTATATCTTCCATGTTCTTCTCCCCAGTAAACACTGATGCAAATATTCATTTAGTAGCTCCCTTATCTTTTGACATTCCACACATTGGCTGCCTTGCTGATCTTTGAGGGGCCCTACTCTCTCCCTGGTTAGCCTTTTGTCCTTAATGTATTTATAAAATCCCTTAGGATTCTCCTTAATTCTATTTGCCAAAGCTATCTCATGTCCCCTTTTTACCCTCCTGATTTCCCTCTCAAGGAGACTTCTACTGCCTTTATCTTCTTCTAAGGATTCACTCGATCCCTCCTGACTATACCTGACATATGCTTCATTCTTTCTTTAACGAAAATCTCAATTTCTCCAGTCATTCAGTATTCCCTGCACCTACCAGTCTTGCCTTTCACCCTAACAGGAATATACTGTCTCTGGACTTTCATTATCTAATTTTTGAAGGCTTCCCATTTTCTAGCCATCCCTTTACATGTGAACTTTTGAAAGTTCTTGTCTAATACCGTCAAAATTGGCCATCCTTCAATTTAGAACTTCACCTGTTAGTTCTGGTCTCTCCTTTTCCATCACTATTTTAAAACTAATAGGATTATGGTCATTGGCCCCAAAATGCTCCCCCCACTATCACCTCAGTCACCTGCCCTGCCTTATTTCTCAAGAGTAGGTCAAGTTTTGCATCTTCTTTGGTAGGTACATCTACATACTGAATCAGAAAATTTTCTCGTACACACTTAACAAATTCCTCTCCATCTCAACCCTTAACACTATGGCAGTCGCAGTCTATGTTTGGAAAGTTAAAATCACCTACCATTACCACTCTATTATTCTTACAGCTAACTGATATCTCCTTAAAAATTTGTTTCTCAATTTCCCGCTGACTATTGGAGGGGGTCAATAGTATGATCCCAATAAGGTAATCATCCCTTTCTTATTTCTCAGTTCCACCAAATAATGTCCCTGAACGTATTCCCAGGAATATCCTCCCTAAGGGAACTGTAATGCTATCCCTTATCAAAAAATGCTACTCCCCCTCCTCTCTTGTCCACCTTTCTATCCTTCTTATGCCATTTGTATCCTAGAACATTAAGCTGCCAATCCTGTCCATCCCTGAGCCACGTCTATGTAATTGCCATGATATCCCAGTCCAATGTTCCTAATCATGCCCTGAGTTAATCTGCCTTCCCTCTTGCCTTGAAATAAATGCAGTTTAATTTACCTTGTTTTCTGCTTTGTTCCTGCCTGCCCTGACTGTTTGACTTATTCTCTTTCCCAATTGTATCAGTCTCAGACTTATTTCTTTCCTCAATATCTCCCTGAGTCCCACCCAAACCCCCCCATCCATCTTATTAGTTTAAATCCTCCCAAGCAGCTCCAGCAAATCTTTCCACAGTATATTCGTCCCCTTCCAATTCAGGTGCAATCCGTCCTTCTTATACAGCTCACTTCTTGTACAGGTCAACCCCAGAAGAAATTCCAATTATCCAAAAATGTGAACCCTTCTCCTCAGCCGCACATTCCTCTGCTCTATCTTCCTATTCTTACATTCACTGGCTTGGAGCAACGGGAATAATCCAGATATTACTATCCTTGAGGACCATTTTTTAAAATTCCTGCCTGATTTCCTATATTCTCCCTTCAGAATCTCATCCTTTTTCCTTCCTATGTTTTGGTTCCAATGAGTAGAATGACTTCTTGCTGGTCCCAGTCCCCTTTGAGAAGATTCTGCACTCTCTCTAAGAGTTCCTTGATCCTAGCACCACGGATGAAACACACCATTCTGATTGCTCACTGTTGGCCGCAGAAACATCTGTCTGTGCTTCTGACTAGAGAGTCTCCTTACACAATTGATCATTTGGAATCTAAGTTGATCACATCATAAAAGTCAACCATAGGTCAGCATGGTGGATCTTAAGTTAGTTTTGTACTTGGCCAATCTTACGTTTTACATAATGGAAGCCACACAAAAGTATTCCATTATTTGGGATTTTATGATGAGCAGAAGTTATAATTTATTTTATTTCTGTTTAAATTGAGAAGCAAATGTACATGTTATGAAGAGACTGAGTATGTTGTCTTCCCATTAATACTTCTAAAAAAATTTTAAAAATTTCGAGGATTGTGCATTGAGTCATTTAACTGTTTTCTTTCCGATCATGCTTTCAAATATGTGTAACTTGATTTGAAAGTTGACAATAAAAGATATGATAAAGCAAAAGTAGCATTTCCCAGTTCTGATCAATGGGGAACTGCCTCTCCTTAAATGATAAGTGAATGCAATGCTTCTTAGAGTATTTCTCCAATTATAATGATGCAATCTGGAAAGGACTTCTGTATGTTTGGGAAGAGGAATCAAATTAGCATTTCAGGAAAAATGCACACAACTTGCAATTCCCAGAAGAGCTTTGATCACTTTACAGTTAAAAAAACATATATTTTTCATGCAACATCTGGTTCATCAAAGTTCTGTAAAGAGATCTTAGATCCAAAGCATATGGAAAAAGATTTCCTTTCTATGCTTTTTTACGAATGTGTAATTTTAAATGGATTTACCATATTGATACATTAAGCACAAATTCTTCTAGTAATCTTTAACCAAGTTAAAAACAAAATATTATTCTATAAATTTTAGTTTTCATTGTTGATGGCATGGGTAATGATTCCTACAACGCAGCTGTGACTATATCCCTTGGAAAGTTCCATAAAAATGCAAATTCTTCTTTAGTCTTTTGTCCTCTGAGGGAACTGACTTCCAATAAGAACTAAAACTTTTGCTTTATAATTTTAGAACATTACCATAAAATTCTTCAGGAGGTAACGATTGTTTTATTCAGAGATTCCATAACTACCACAATTCTGAAAGCAATAAGATGAAATGCATTTGGATAAAATTTCCACTGTTGCCCACAGACTTATTGGAGCAGATTATGTTAGTCAGAGAGTGATCACAGAGTGTAATTGTAAAGTGTTGTTTAAGCAGTGTTACACTAGGAAGACTCTCTGCATCTTCTGTTATAAGCTGTAAATAATGAGTCATATGTTCTATATAGGGCTAAGCTTTTCCTTTGGTGCTGTGACTGAATTTATGTTATGCATGATTTCTGATGCTGGACTTTATGCTAAAAAAGCTATTCTGTACTAGAAAATTATATTAATTAGTGAGAAGATATACTTGATTTATCACATTTCATCACTAATTTTCATTTTGTTTCCGGATTAAATTGCTGCTATTGAATTCAACTAGTCGCCTAATTATAGTATATTTGCCAAGGCAGGCAGTCAGTTATTAAAGAATGACTGAAACTATTTTCTGGGCAGAGCTGATGAATCAGATGACTAAAAGAAGATGACACATTTATGCTTCATGCTTCTGCTATAACTTTACGGACCTTCTGAATCAGCAAACCCATCAAGAATTTCAATTGGATAACAATTTAATTACTGACATGAAATGCTGGAGAAACTCAGCAGGTCTGGCAGCATCTATGGAAAAGAAAACAGAGATAATTATTGAGTCCAATATAATTCTTCTTTGAAGGGTTTCCATATTCAAAGGATCATGCTCTGCCATTTCCGGCACTCCCAGCAGAATACCACCATCAAATTCATCTCACCATGCCACTCCCACCTCCCTTCCTCCTCCCCTCCCCCCCAACACATGTCAGGATTCCATGGAAACTGTTCACTCTGGTCCACTCTTCCAATTCTTCCTCATATCCCCACCATGCAATCACAGAAGGTCTAACACTTGCCCTTTCACCTCCTTGTCAGTGTCCAAGGCCCCAAGCTTCCAGGGGAAGCAGCACTTTATCTGTATTTCATTTAATCTAATCTGCTGTATTCGCTGACCACAATGAGGTCTCCTTTACACTGGCGAGATGAAACACAGACTGTTTTGTAGAATACCTCTACTCTGTCAAATGAATGACTCTGATCTTCTCATTGCTTGCCATCTCAATAAACCATCTTGCTGCCATGCTAACATTCCCATCCTGGGCCTGCTGCAGTGTTCCAGTGAAGCCCAACATAAGCTGAACGAATAGTTTTTTTTCTGCTTAGTGAGTTTAGAGTCTTCAGAACTGAATATTGAGTTCAACAACTTCAAACCTTGAACTCTGTCCTCCACTTTGATTACACCACCACTGCACCACCCTCATCTCTTGATAAAAGAAGAAGAGTCATATTGGACTCAAACATTAACTCTGCTTCTCTCTCCTCAGGTGCTGCCAGATCCGCTGACTTTCTCCAGTATTTTCTGTTTTTATTTCAGATTTCCAGTGTCCACAGCTTTTTTGCTTCTAATGTAATTATTGATCCACACCTGGAATGAAAGGATTCAGAGTCAATATTTTGTCAGTACAGATATTTTTGATAATTATTTGAATGATTGTTACATTTGCCTTCTGAAGCTGGGAGTGATTCATGCTTCATAACAGGACTTTGGTCTTGGATGGTTGTTTGTAAACGTTAGCTCTCAATTCAGGTAGATGATTAGTGTTGGTTAGGAAAAGTATTCACAACTGCCTCTGCTGTTATTTCCTTTTAGTATCAACTAGCTGCCAGCATGATGTAATGATGGGTAAAATACCACTGCCAGTGTGATCTGGACAGAGTGTTCCCTATATGTTAAACCTTGTAACATAACCATGTTAAGACAAATGTCTTGAATTTTATTAACAATATGATTTACAATAGTATACGATTTCAGACTTAAATATGGTCTGGTCTCTGTGCTTATTGACTACACAGATACAGTAACTGCAAGCAGGCTATTGTTATTACTTATCACTACTGAAGATGGGGCAGGTATCTTCATATTGGAATGTCATATGCCATCATATGTGTTGAAGGCACCACTCCAATAAAAGTAAAATACTGTGAATGCTGAAAATTTGAAATAAAACAGGAAGTGCTGGAGAAACTGGAGAAACAGGAAGTGTTGGAGAAACTCAGCAGTTCTGGCAGCATCTTTGGAAAGAGAAACAGAATTAATGTTTCGAGTCTGATATGACTATTCTTCAAGACGAGTCATTGTGGACTTGCAATGGTAACTGTGCTTTGCTCTCTCAACAGATGCCTGCCTGATCTGAGATCTAAGTAATAAAATGACAACTATTTTCCTAATGCAGTTGCAAAAAAACTTGCACGTTGACTTCAGCATGTCTCACAACTTTTCTTAATCCCTTTCTTCAGCTCTTCCTTTGTCACACACTGCTGTTCTTTGTATCTTTCTCAAGCATTAAAATCAAAGCTACATTATGCAATTAAGTATTATTTTCCTTTTAGATTTACGCCAATTTAAACTTTTTTTTAAACTTGTCCATGGATAGCTTTGCCTCGTAGAGATGCAAATTGGTTCCGTAGCTCTTTAAATTATTTTGGTAACACTTCCTATTGTACATGTGTCATTTTACCCATTGACATATTTATTCAATTTATTGTGAACAGTCTCTGTCTCATCCCAATGATGAGACATTTAGAATTCAATATCTGGAATTAATAGGTGGCATACAATGATTGCACCAAAAAACCCCCACCCCACCTTCAAGGGAAAGTTGGTCGTGATCCAACACAACAGAAATAAGCCAGCCTTGCAGCCATCACACACTGAAGGCAGACTAAATTGTCTGTGGGACTTAATGGCTTCACTCTGATTGGCTAGCTGCTCTAGCAGTACTGGTACTGCCACAGGATCAGTAGTGGACACTACTGGTATTGTAGGCAGACCGAAGAAGAATCAAACATGGATCCTGAAGTGAGGTAACCAGAAGGAAATCCCAATAAAAATTGGGAATGACACTAACTCATCTGATATATTTCAAAATGGATCTCCAGTATGCATGTTATATTCATTTCCAAGTATGCTTGTTTCCTTTTACTGCTTATTCCCCCGAGAAGGCTGGATGTTAGGTTGACAGAAACATGGCTCAGGGATGGGCAGGACTGACAGCTTAATGTTCCAGGATACAAATGCTACAGGAAGGATAGAAAGGGAGGCAAGGGTGGGGGAAATTTTTGATAAGGGATAGCATTACAGCTGTGCTGAGGGAGGATATTCCCGGAAATACATCCAGGGAAGTTATTTGGGTCGAATTGAGAAATAAGAAAAGGATGATAACTTTATTTGGATTGTATTATAGACCCCCTAAAAGTCAGAGGGAAATTAAGAAACAAACTTGTAAGGACATCTCAGCTATCTGTAAGAAAAATAGCGTGGTTATGGTAGGGGATTTTAACTTTCCAAACATAGACTGGGACTGCCATAGTGTTAAGGGTTTAGAAGGAGATGAATTTGTTAAGTGTGTACAAGAAAAGTTTCTGATTCAGTATGTGGATGTACTTACTAGAAAAGGTGCAAAACTTGACTTACTCTTGGGAAATAAGGCAGGGCAGGTGACTGAGGTGTCAGTGGGAGAGCACTTTGGGGCCAACAACCATAATTCTATTAGATTTAAAATAATGATGGAAAAGGATAGACCAGATCTAAAAGGTGAAGTTCTAAATTGGAGAAAGGCCAATTTTGACGGTATTAGGCAAGAACTTTCGAAAGCTGATTGAGGGCAGATGTTCACAGGTAAAGGGAGAGCTGGAAAATGGAAGACCTCAGAAATGAGATAACAAGAATCCAGAGAAAGTATATTCCTGTTAGGGTGAAAGGAAAGGCTGGTAGGTATAGGGAATGTTGGATGACGAAAGAACTTGAGGGTTTGGTTAAGAAAAAGAAGGAAACATATGTAAGGATACATCGAGTGAATCCTTAGAAGAGTATAAAGGCAGTGGAGTATACTTAAGAGGGAAATCAGGAGGGAAAAAAGGGGACATGAGATAGCTTTGGCAAATAGAGTTAAGGAGAATCTAGAGAGTTTTTACAAATACATTAAGGACAAAAGGATAACTAGGGAGAGAGTAGGGCCCCTCAAAGATCAGCAAGGTGGCCTTTGTGTGGAGCCGCAGAAAAGGGGGGGAGATACTAAATGAGTATTTTACATCAGTATTTACTGTGGAAAAGGATATGGAAGATATAGACTGTAGGGAAATAGATGGTGACATCTTGCAAAATGTTCATATTACAGAGGAGGAAGTGCTGTGTGTCTTGAAATGGGTAAAGGTGGATAAATCCCCAGGACCTGATCAGGTGTACCCTAGAACTCTGTGGGAAGCTAGAGAAGTGATTGCTGGGCCTCTTGCTGAGATATTTGTATCATAGATAGTCACAGGTGAGGTGCCGGAAGACTGGAGGTTGGCTAACGTGGTGCCACTGTTTAAGAAGGGTGGTAAGGACAAGCCAGGGAACTATAGACCAGTGAGCCTGACGTCGGTGGTGGGCAGGTTGTTGGAGAGAATCCTGAGGGACAGGATGTACATGTATTTAGAAAGGCAAGGACTGATTAGGGATGGTCAGCATGCTTTTGTGCTTGGGAAATCATGTCTCACAAACTTGATTGAATTTTTTGAAGAAGTAACAAAGAGGATTGATGAGGGCAGAATGGTAGATGTGATCTATATGGACTTCAGTAAGGCGTTCAACAAGGTTCCCCATGGGAGACTGATTAGCAAGGTTAGATTTCACGGAATACAGGGAGGACGAGCCATTTGGCTCAAAGGTAGAAGACAGAGGGTGGTGGTGGAGTGCTGTTTTTCAGACTGGAGACCTGTGGGCAGTGGAGTGCCACAAGGATCGATGCTGGGTCCTCTACTTTTTGTCATTTACATAAATGATTTGGATACGAGCATAAGAGGTACAGTTAGTAAGTTTGCAGATGACACCAAAATTGGAGGTGTGGTGGACAGTGAAGAGGGTTATCTCAGATTACAACAGGACCTGGACCAGATGGACCAATGGGCTGAGAAGTGGCAGATGGATTTTAATTTGGATAAATGCAACGTGCTGCATTTTGGGAAAGCAAATCTTAGCAGGACTTATACACTAAATGGTAAGGTCCTAGGGAGTGTTGCTGAACAAAGAGACCTTGGAAGGCAGTTTCATAGCTCCTTGAAAGTGGAGTCGCAGGTAGATAGGATAGTGAAGAAGGTGTGTGGTATGCTTTCCTTTATTGGTCAGAGTATTGAATACAGGAGTTAGGAGGTCATGTTGCAGCTGTACAGGACATTGGTTAGGCCATTGGTTAGGTCTCCTTCCTATCAGAAAGATGTTGTGAAACTTGAAAGGGTTCAGAAAAGATTTACAAGGATGTTGCCAGGGTTGGAGGATTTGAGCTATAGGGAGAGGCTGAATAGGCTGGGGCTGTTTTCCCTGGAGCGTCGGAGGCTGAGGGGTGACGTTATAGAGGTTTACAAAATTATGAGGGGCATGGATAGGGTAAATAGGCAAAGTCTTTTCCCTGGGGTCGGGGAGTCCAGAACTAGAGGGCATAGGTTTAGGGTGAGAGGGGAAAGATATAAAAGAGACCTAAGGGGCAACTTTTTCACGCAGAGGGTGGTACGTGTATGGAACGAGCTGCCAGAGGAAGTGGTAGAGGCTGGTACAATTGCAACATTTAAAAGGCATCTGGATGGGTATATGAATAGGAAGGGTTTGGAAGGATATGGGCTGTGTGCTGGCAGGTGGGACTAAATTGGGTTTGGATATCTGGTCGGCATGGATGGTTTGGACCAAAGAGTCTGTTTCCATGCTGTACATGTCTATGACTCTATGAGGATTTGGAAAGTTTAGTGAGGGTTGGTTTTTCAGAATATTAAGGGGGAATGAAGGGGTGGAGTATTACACTCAGAGGAGGTGCACTCAATGAGCAAACAATACCCCTGAAGATAGTGCTACCTTTTATTCCCACTGTTTGAGACAATTCTTAAAGTAAAAGAATCCCACTTGTCTGCTCAAACCAACTGTATTTTGGTACGGTCAGAGTATTAACAGAGCCAATTAAACTTTTAACAAACTCAATCAACCCTTAATTATTTAATTGTGTGGTGGATTGCTGATTTCAGGCTGTTCCCACTCTCTGTATTTATTGCGTAGTTAGCCACCCAACCTTTATTATGTGCCCACCTGCTGAAAATACACCCATAGGGATATGCCTTTCATTATATTTCCCTCTTATCAACCTCAGTGACTAAAGCGCTTCATCCTTTTCCGCCCTTTTCTCTGTATTTCCTATGGACCTTGTAATCTGTTATAATTAGTTCTCATTCTTGACCACCTTGTAGCCGTTTTAATTATGGCTGAAAATACCGTAGATGAATTAACAATTCATTCAATTTATTCTTTATATTCTGTATCATGTCTCTGTAACTGCTCTATTCTCATTAGGACTGTGGCCTCAATGCAGTTTTGATGGAATCTTTTCTGACAGTCCTTCCCTATCCCAATGGCACTAGATGGCATGAAATGAAATCTCTTTATCCCATGCCTTTCTTTTCCACTTTGCGAACACTTCAGCATTGGCCTGGTATTAAACAGGTTACAATAGCTGGCTGCTCTGAAACACTTGCCTAGTGACATAGACTTCAGGCTTGGACACTTCCCTCACTCACCAACTCACTCATGTTCCCACTTCAAAGACTAGATCAACATTGGAACCAGTCATAACTCCAAAGATTTCAAACCTGACAGCTGTAATGGGAAAACACGTTGACTCCCACAGCTTGCAGTGTTATATAGATGAAATCCATGTCTCAAAATGACTCCAATCTCTGCCATCCCAGATTGAATGAACAGCTGGTGCTGACCAACAGTTGACTGTCCTAAAATTTAATCCAATGCATCAAGATCTTTGGTAAGTAATGGCCTAGTAAGCAAACTTGAATCTTGCAGATTATCTTTGGAATGTCCTTCAGGTATTTTTGTTTGTTTGTTACTATGTTAGTCAAGACTCAGAGTTACATACAGATTAGGTTGTTGGTTTATCATGATAAACTGGATCCTCTATAATGACAGTTTAAAGATAAGCTAGTATTAATATGGAACCTTGTTATGTGGTCAGGATCTTCTAAAGCAATTCACAACAAATGAGTTTCCCCTGAAATGCAACCACATATGGATCAAAATATTTTCATTATTCACATATTTTGACATTTGGTTAAGCTAAAATCCAATAGTACTGACTATAAGTAGTAGCTAATGACAGCTTTCCAAATATTACTGCAAAGCAGGGAGCACTGGTTGGTTATGTGTTTGATTGAGTAGACCTTGATTAAGAATGTTACACATGTAGTTTAGGTTGTCTTTAAAAGGTGCAGCATTAATATGTATTTGCAATATGTGTCTAATATCAATGTCAGCAGCATAGCACTATATCATGGTATGTGCTCCATTGCATTATATCTTCCATGGAGTTTTTGTAAGTTTTGCCAAAGAAATATGCAAGGCTGACACCTGCAAGAGTCAATTTTAGGAATGAAAAGTAATTATAACAAGTGGTAAAGAAAAGCAGCTATTCAGGAAGACGAGGTAATGTATCATGTTAAAATGTTACCTCTACATTTTTAGAGTCTGATTTTCACTAGGGATCTATGCATACTAGGTTCAGTCTGAGTGACAACCTCCCATCTTGGCGTCTCATGAGGGTTGGAGTAATTTTAAGATCTCTTTCTATATAAGTAAAAGCACTTACTATTTGTTCACATGATTTTATATACATTATGTAATATACATGCGCATACAAAATCCATAACCCTGTTTTCCTAACAGGGAAGAAACATTCATTGACTCCTTGACCAGTATGGAAGTAATGAATTCAATCCACTATTTCCATTACTTTGTTGGCATGCATCACTCTTCAATGGAACTCAAAATAATTAGCAATGTAGTTTGGAAAAATTGCACCTACCTTTTGTACTCTAAAACACATGCAAAATTAACTTTCTGCCAATGAAGAGACACCAAAAGAAAAATGGCAATGCACATACTGAGGAATGCTATGGCAGACATACAAAAAAGAAAAGGTAATTCAAGTGTCAATTTTGGGCTTCTGGTCCTGGTCAGAATGTTTACAATTTTGGGCAAGGTGCCCCAAAAACATATAGTTCTTTTATTGGCTTTTCTTCATCTGGTCTTTAGACCTTACAACAGATTAAAAAAACCTTGAAGTGTGTTAGAGAGGAGTTGTTTGTTTTAATGAGAGTCACAGATTATGAGGAGGAAGGTTCAATATTCAAAATCTTGTGTGTTCATTCTGGTGTTTTTCTGCTGTAGATGCAAGGTACAGGTCACAATTTTACAGCAAATATTCCACCCACTCAGGCATTATGATCTGATGTTCTGAAATTGAAGCAGTTATATAATTAAGTGGGCCTTGAGCTGCTATAAACCAATGAAATGAGTCTGAGGAATTTATAAAGTCATCAAAACTCTAAAACAGGAGGACGTGCTCCCAGAAAACTGTAGTGTTATATAAAACAGTGGCTATCACATGCGCTTTATATTCATATTCTGCTATTATAGCTTTGTTGACTGTTATATGTGGTTCATGCCAACATTTTGTTGGATGTGTTTTTGCATTCTGCTGCTGCTGGTGAATTTTGTCATTTAGCTTTCCAGTCTGTTCTCAAACTATGGGCTGATAAATATACAGGTAAAGAAGGATGAGCTATGACTGCTGAACCCACCAACATACTGCTTTATCCAATAAATTATAGAACCGCACACAGGTCCTCCCAGCACGAGTAAATGCTCTCTTTTGAAAAAGGTAGGTAGGAAAATCTCTTGAGTGGAACGTTCCCTACCCCTGAACGATATGGGAAATGGGAAAATGAAGTTGTTGGGGGGTGGTACAGTAGCTCTCTGATTAGCACTGCTGCCTCACAGCACCAGCGACCTGGGTTCAGTTCCTCTGGGTGCTCCAGTTTCCTTCCGTGGTCCAAAGATGTGCGGTTTTGGTGGATTGGCCATGCTAAATTGCCCATAGTATCTAGGAATGCTTAGGTTGGCTTTGGTGGATGTGGGGATACTGGGGTGTGTCTGTGCAGACCCGGTGGGCCAAGTGGCCTGCTAATGCACTCTAGGGGTTCTATGTTGTCAATAAATAAAAGGCCAATTTTCCATCCAAGGTTTCAATGACTAGCTGAAAACCTTGCGAGTGAGTGGTAGGGGGCCTTTTTGCATGTGTTAAAATCACATTGTTACCTATACTTGCCTGCTTTATACGCAAGTTACTATTGTCCCAGGCAGTTGAGAGAAACCAGTTGACAACAGTTATTGACACAAAAGGCTAAGCAGGCACTTGGCAGCTGCAGCTTGTGGCATCTTCTCTGTGTTGTTACCTTAGCCAGCAGACTTCAATACCTCAGGACAAACTTCATGGCCAGTGACCACCTGCATAGTTCATACATGGAAGTCAGCATTGGACAAGTGCCAGCCTTACCACATCATTTTGACACAACTCAGGCTCATTTAATAATATGGTTCACCACTTCAATACTGCACTTTGGAACATACCAATGCTGTATATAGCAATACTACTGCCAGGCCACTTAGCACACAAGGACAGATATGCATCCATGCCTCAGTACAAGGCTTTTAGTTTGTTCTTGTAGTGCTCACTCACTCTGCATCCACTTGGATGTTGACAGCATTCCTTCCTTACATTTTTATGCATTGCTGCTTCATTCAGGGGCTCACAGTACTTTGTGCTTCATCTTTCTGCACAGACACAAAGTCAGGCAGCCTGTCATGTTTGCCAGTAATGAATAGTCAAGCGGTTGGATATGTTTTTGCGTTGACGCTGCATCAATGTCATGCCTATGCCATGTGTCAGCATCTTATTTTAAAAGTAATAATGCTCTCTTCTGTCAGAAGCTTGTGCCTACTTTTACAAGACAGCAGGAACCCCTTTCTAACCACAGCAGTAGTTTTAAGACCCAAGAAAGAGTGGGTTTGGATGTGATGGGAAGCAAAACATATAAACACTCCAAACCAATCTGCCCAATTTCTGTTTTAATGGAAACGAGTCAGGATGTGGGCAACCTATCTTGTCTCAGGAAACAGTGATGTCATTGAAATCTTTTAAGGAGGCAGTGTACCCTCAATTAATGGGCTTTTAACCTTTGACTAGTGGTTGCCATTTTCCTGGTTCTCAGGAATCCCAGCAGTTAAACGGAAACTGAAATGGTTGGATGTGTAATGTAAGTGTATTTATAGCACTGCTTGTAGGCTGGGAACAGCAACTGTGTTTCCGCCAGGTCCAATAAACATACCTCTGCTATCTTACTGTGATCAACAACAATCTCCCACCCACTCAGATATTATGATCCGATGTTCTGAAATTATAAGGCATGGACACAGAACTCAGACTCACATGACTCCTCCCCCCCTCCACTTTTCTGGCATCCCATTAATTTTTTTGTGCCCAGCAATTGTCTAACCTGTCAATTGGGCTGCTGTCTGCCTGGAAACCGATGGAAAAGATCTATAAGACATCCTGCAGTTAAATCCTTCACGACGTCCAGGAAGCCCTTACTTCCGGGTTTCCTGTCCGGAAATCCACTCGTTCACTGCTCTCTAAATGGCCCCAGGTACATCTCAGGGTCCAGATGTCTCAAGAATTCCTTCCAGAGACCAATAATACTTTGCAAGAAATAAAAAGATTTCCCGGCAACTAGGCTAACTCATTCAGTACAGATCTAATCTGCTTGACCTATACCTTCATTATTTCCAAATAATAAACTAACCTACCTAATTAGACTGAAGCTGAGCCCTTCATTAAAATAAAAACTCAATCATATCCTATCTAAACTTGTGCTTTGCCAAGATAAATGCCTCCTAGCTTTCTGTTGCTGCCAAGTTTTGCGTATAGGTTCCTATTTTCAGACGCTATACACACTGGTATTGTAAACAGGATGAGGATGAGACTGGGTTTGTGGTTTTTGGGAATAGGTTAAGGTACATTAGGGAGTTAGAGGTAATGTTTTGAAGTATGTGACTCCGTTTTCAATCTGTTATATCTAGATCACTATACAGAAAGTATTTTATGGTTTCGTGCACAGTTCTTAAGTTATTTTTTTTTTCTGATTTTCTCCTTGTTCGGAATCTATTTCCTTGTTCATTTTGCTCCATGCATTACTGATGAAGAAAGCATAGGATGTAAATGTATTGTTGGATCTCTTTTCTATCAGATATTAATACATTGGAACCATTTGTCTTGATTTTGCCTCTGATCATCGTCTGTCACTTATCGATCTCACTAACACATGAAACTCACTCATGTGACATATATTGTAAGAAAGTGTGATGTGCTGTCAAACCCTTTTAACAGTGCAAATAAGTCCATTGCCGATTCATTTTATAGGCAAATGAATCAACATTTTGTTATCTTGGAATTATTTTGGACCCCAGAACAGTTTTGTATCTACAGATTTATCCACTGGCACAACTTTGATAGGCCTTACAGCTCCTAGCTTTCTGTGATGCATTAAGGACTTTGTCATTTGAACAAACACCATAATGGGGACGCTAAAATATCTGTATTCAATCAGTTGATGAGAAGTTGTTTTTGCAACTTTAGCTTTCCAGTCACAGACCCTCTAGTGTGTTTTGGAGGAAGGCTAACAAATAAATGCTGATATCACATTATTAGAACTTGACAGGTAGATTGAACCAGCACTGCTTCATTTAGTATTTTATAAGCTTGTTGTATATTGTAAATGCAAATCCAGAACATTTCAAGTCCTAATGCTTTCTTAATAAGAAATAATTTACAAATATGGTTTTGATGTGTACAAATTTCAATAGTTTACAAACCATACCCTAGTTCCTCTAACTTTTTTTAATAAAGCTTTTGAGTAAAGTAATCTCAAAAATGAAAAGGAACTAAAGAGTTTCATGGCTGTATACAAGGTTCATTCTTAAAAACAAGTCACTAGATCTTAATGTCATTTTATTTTCCTTCATTAACTCTTCTGAACATTTTATAAATGTTTGGACATATTTAGCTCTATCTTATTTCACTTCCCTTTCTCAGTGTTCATGTTTCATTCACATTAATTCTACCTCTTTTTAACTTGACTGACTGTTAAACAATGAAGTATTTTCCAGAATTTTTTTTATTGTGTTTTCTGACCCACTATGTTTTCTTATGTCTGATTGTCCTAGATCTTCCTGTTCATGGTTCAATGTCACACATCACTAAAATAAAAATGGCAATTCTGTTTCGCCATGCTCCAAACTTTCATATATATTGAGAAGCATTGGATTAGTACTGATATAATTTTGATATTTTTCACCACCGCTTTAATCCTTCACTTATCTCTCTGCTGATTTGAAAATCCACCAGCTGCTGAAAATCTGCTTGTTTCTGTATCCTATCATCAGGGCTCACTAAATATAACAAGTATTTCCTTTAACAAATGAAGTACTCAGGTTAACTTTTTGAGATGCAACGGGTTCTCATTTATGGTACATTACGATACTGTTAGAACAGGCTCGGCCATATTAATATGTTCAACTCTGCTGTTCATGGAAATCGTGAAGGAATTCATGGAAAAATGTTAATGGATTAAGCTTACTCTGAAGTAAGCTTTCTGTGATTTGCTTTGAAGTTCAGTAACCTCAGATAAGTCAAGAAGATAAAATACTCTATTGATGCATATTTTTGACTGCAGCATTAAAGATAATATTATTTCCACTACACAGATGCCAAAGTGATTTTTATTTTTAAGAGGTGAAAGCATATTATATCTAAAGCCTAAGGGGTTGTATAGAATGCCTAATTCCATAACCTGGCTGTAATAATTCAATCCACAATCTCAAATATATGGTAGTATTTGTTTATTAAGTATGCCATACTGCCACTCTGGTAGAAAGCTTTGGAAAAAGGGTGAAAAAGTGGTTCAGTGGTTAGCACTGCTGCCTCACAGAGCCAGTGATCTGGGTTTGATTCCACCCTTGGGCAACTGTCTGTGTGGATATTCTCCCCATGTCTGTGTGGGTTTCCACTGGGTATTTCAGTTTCCTCCCACATCCCAAAGATGTGCAGGTTGGGTGGATTGGCCATGGTGCATTGCCCATAGTGTCCAGGGATGTGCTTGGTGGATTAGCCATGGGAAATAGAGGGTAGGAGGGGGGTGCTTTTCAGAGTGTCAGTATGGACTCAGTGGGCTGATTGGCCTGTTTCCACACTCTACGGATTCAATAAGGAGACATCTGGAAATGCAGGTCTAGACCTGAGGTGATATTTCCCTTTTTTGCTTTACAGGGAAGATTGTGGTATCTCCTGCAAAGTGCCTACTAACAAATCAAACCATTTAAGGGCTTATTAAAAGCCTGACTTGCAGAAAATATTTTGACATTTTGATGTAGGCTTTTAGGAGCCCTGTCTTCAGTCACAATGAGGGCAGGTGTATCCGGTGGGGGAGTTACTGACATTATTTAGAGCAGTTAACAGGATTGAAAAATTATTGAAGATGACAGAAAGGGATATTCTCATGATACACTGTGTGGAGGGGGTGAAGAGATAACACCGATGTCGTACATGTGAGATTGCCTCAAACCTCTAACATAGAGATGGACAGTGATATTCTCTGGGATTGGAATACTAGGTTTTGGAAAGACAGTGATGAGTTTACCATTGTCTGATTGGCCAACAATATAGCTTGCAAGTGGCAACACTTCTCATATAAACATATGACTGAGGAGCAGGAATAGGCCATTCAGATTCAGGAACCTGCCATTGAATAAGTTGATGGTTGAAAATATTGCTACTACAAATCTATATTTTCATCTAGCAAAAAAAACCAAAGGACTGCTGAAGAGAAAAACCAGAGTTATTGCCATGTTGCCTTTCTTCACTTCTAACCTTAACCCAAGAAGGCCCAGGGGAAGATCAGCCCTGCTCTGTGAGACCCAATTTTGTGGAAGCGTGCCAGCTCTACATCAGAGAGGAAGATTGCAAAGGCCCAGGTCAAACCTGTGGATTGTTGTGGGTAATTTCCTTTCTCAGCCAGATAAAGCTAGCTAGATAGTAAATATTATGGAAATTTGTGAGCTGATCACATGTTACTTTTAATAAGGAATATTTTGTTACTAAAATCAAGTAGAACTGCAAACCAAATTCTGTGTCCTTTTGTCCACATCACCGACAAGAGTGCTTGGGTTAAGTGTTTTTAGTACATGAACTGGTCAAAGTGTCCAGAGCACGAACAACATCAGTCAATGCCCAGTCCTTCTCAACTTAACTTGCTCTGCTGGAAAGACACCCACATCTACCTTACCTAAATAGACAGGCAAGAGGCTGGAAGAACACAGCAAGCCAAGAGGTGGAGAAGTCAACATTCGGGTATAACCCTTCTTTAGGACTGGGGGTGGGTGTAGGGGGAACTGCAGCTAAAGGGGGTGGCAGGGGCAGGGTGGTGAAGTGGGGATAGATGAAGACAGATAGTGGACCCCCTGGTTGGTCAATGGGAGAATGAATCCATTTGGGGGCAGGGAGGAGTGAAAGGGAGGGGGAAGGAGGGAGATTATGCAGATTAGTCTTTGCTGTAACGACCGTACTTCATTTTGATCGGGGCCTAAGTGAGGAGACCATTGTGAGTCTTTCACCAGGTAAACCAAAAGGAAAAAAGTTGCTTTTAAAACATTTGGAAAATCTTTCCTTGTGGGACATTGAGGAGCATTCCATGGTGACAAGAGGACCAGGAATGCTTCATGGAACTTGTCTTAAATTGTTGCATTCCAGCAATACTCTCCCCCATGACAGGTCAGTAGCTTTCTATTCCCTGGTGCTGGCATCTGTCCTGCTGGTTTCAGGCTGGCAGCTGAGGGCATCCAGCTCAGCGTTGGCATTTAAAATCACCAGGTTCTTAAAACTTAACTAAGGTCAGTATGATCTGACCTGGTCCTATCCACTCACCCAATTCCTGCTCTGAGTTAAGGCCTGGACTGCAGTATAGTATGTATTTATGTTTTCTGATTGGTACTGACAACACCTTATTCATTCATAATTTTAGAACAATTTGGTGGTTGCCATTTTAAATGATCTCTATGCAGTCTGAAGTAACTCCACAGAGGCCAGTACCCATCACCAATTCACTATTTATTTACAGATGAGTGTCCTTGACACTGATCCAGTTCCCTCAGAGCCAGCTCTCAGAGTGAGCAGAATCTCTGACACTCCTGTTATTATCTGTCAGCCCTGAACTATGATGTCCACCTTGGTGGATCTCGTTACAATCACAACACAGTAGATGGAAAATAAATTATTAGTGTTTTGCTTAAGTACTAAGAAATAGTTATCACACAGTGCGTTTGTAAAGAATTACAGTATCATAAACCACCCCTTTCAACTTGAGCACTTGTATTTCTGACTCTAGTAGTAACACCTTGAAAATGGATAAATGCTGATTTCACAGGCAGCAAACCTCAATGGGAATCTGGTCATGCAGATATAAAGGTATTCAACTTGATGTGCATCAATCATGCATTAATAATGCAATACAATCTTAAAAGAAAAACGTGTATGTTTCTAACCTGAGAGCTGAAATTTCAGCAATTATAATGCCTTTTCAATTACCTAAGCTGCAGCATCTATATGGATTGTTCATTTGGACCACTTTCCCTTTGTTGATTATGTTCTAATGGGAGATACCTGACCATGGGCATTAAAGTAAGAGGCCAGATTTGCTGTTAATTCAGACAATTATATCCGAGTGTGCTGTGCGAAATGCCCTGTGAGAACGGTAGTATTGTCGACTGATTTGAAACAATAGATTTAACATACCTGGTCAGACATGTGACACGTGACTGCTTGGTTCACCTCTTCTAACCTGGGCCAGTCATGTATGAATGCTTATTATTACAACATTGTTTATAAAAAGCTTTATGAAGGGCAACTCTGAGTGATATTTGTGAATTTTTAATCCTTTCATGCAGATGTGATAATAACTTTTAAATATAAAACAGATTTGTGTGAACAGTTATGGGGTATGGCCTTTTGCAAAGGAAAATTTCATCCTTATTTAGCTTCCTTCAGACATCCCTGATCACTGGTTCTTGATTACATATAGCTATTGCTGTGGACTAATGATTTCTACAGAACTCTGTTAAAAGTCAGGTGTGGAAATCCCCAGGGGACTAAACCTGGTACTCCCATAAACTTGCACTAAATTTTATTTTATAGTAAACTCCCGTGGCATCGGCACTTACCAATGGTAAGCAATGAAAGGGGCATTTTCTTTAAGGCAGTCAAAATGCACTGTCCACACATTTTCAGGGATTGCGAATGGGAGTAGAGATGGTGCTGGTAGTGGATCTAATTAAAGTTGAATAATTGAAACGTTTCACTCATTTTCTTTTCCTGCTTTTATGTACTTGAGACACTTTGTCAAAATGTAAAATTTAAGTCCACACATTGCGGTAAAGCACTTTCATACAAGTCAAGCATAAATCCATATACAAGGCACATTTTGGTAACTACTCCATTTTATTGTACAACACTTGACAGAACAATTGCATAGTTCATTAGTAAGTCATTGTAGTATAGTTGTCCCCAATCTCTTTGGTTAATTACATTTTAACATGTTTTTTTTCACAGAGAATGCAGACATGACATACATACATCAAATAATTGCAAGTTGCACTGTTCGAAAGCCACTTTTGTTTAAAACTAATACCATATACAAGGAACATATTAAACAGTGACAAATATATGGAAGCAATGCAATGTATTGGTAGACTATGTAATACATACTTCTGCAAATTTTCAATAAGTTGGAAGGGCATTCAAAAATAATTTTGAGGTAATAAAGTACTGAAAGTTGCTCATATTGTTGTTATCAAAGTGCTTTTTTTTTTAACAAATTGAGTTAATTGAACTTCTATACCATCAGTTCAAGGTGACTTTCTGACCATTTAATCCAATGACTATACCATTTCTGAGCTCAATGTCTCAGAAAATAAAACACTCCTCTCTCAGAAAAGGTGTGGGGAGGTGCTGGACAGGCAGGATGAGGGGAGCAAAGTCAACTGGTGCTTTTTCTACCTAGGTCACCACAGACAAAGAATGACCAATTTGTTTGAACAAAAATTAGCATCCAATACTGTGGTAACTATTGAACAGCTATACATCAATTGAACAGCTACACATCTTTAGGAGAGGAAGGAAGAAAAAATTGAAAGAGTGTATGGGAGAAAAGGGGTGAAAAGCATGTTTCAATCTGTGAAAACTGAAAAAGGTTCCAAAAATATTGTTACCTAAGTAAGAAAAAACCAAAGGTACAGTTCTGATTATTTATATTAGTAGCTGTGACTAGAAATACCCATCAGTGAATCAATTTTTATTGTCACTCTGTTATTTTTTAATACAGTTAGAATGTAACTCCCATTATGATCATAAATATTCTATTGACATTTTCTCTCAACTTATTATAATTCTGACAGATTAACTATTGGCCAACTGGATAAAAAGATCAAAGGGAGTTGACAGTGATGAAACTGAAGGGACATCATATTTCAGATAAAGCTGATCAGAATGTTATGTTTTCATGAACACCTTTGTTACATCGACCAATCTGCAAATGTTGAATTAGGCATCAAAAGATTTTATAATAAAATTTATTATCTATTGGAAGCACAAATTTTCACCTTTCTCTGCCCAGAAGCTCACACCAAACTGAGGAAGAACCTAGCTTTAGGTATTTTATAATCAATCTGTTCAGATAGGAAGTGTTTGGAGGGATATGGGCCGGGTGCTGGCAGGTAGGACTAGATTGGGTTGGGATATCTGGTCGGCATGGATGGGTTGGACCAAAGGGTCTGTTTCCATGCTGTACATCTCTATGACTTTATGTGTTATGACACACCTCTACAGCAGGTGGGACTTGAACCCAGCTCCTCTCATCCAGAGGTGCGGGCACTTCCAGGATAACCCTCAAATCAACTCCACAATTAAACAACTTTTTTTTATTTACAGAAGTGCATTTATACACCTCTGAATGTATTTTTTCACCATTAAATCATCTGTGTTACTTTTGTCCTTTAATCTCCACCACTAATTCACCCGTGTTTATGAAACAAGACCAATTTATAGGCAAAGCCTGTCAGAGGCAGCACAAGCAACACCAAAAGTGTAGGAAAAGGAGGGAGCCAACATCAGTTAGGGAACAAAAAGGCATTGCAACCTCTGTGGCACCCCCATCACTCTCTAAAGGCATCAAGAAAGTTGATGGTCACCACGTGCTCCATCTTCAAGAACACTCAGGCACAGATGCAGCATTGAAGGGGACAGGCAGTTGTGAGTTATGACCTTTGTTCCATGGCCTGCTGCCTCGCCACTTTGACCAGCCCCAGAGCAGATTCAAGAGCAGGTCCTCCAACTTGCCCACTTTCCTCGGTGGACCCAAGATCATTTTTCTTATGAGCTCCAATGAGCGTCAGTTGTACTAATCAATTCTAGAGTTATTCAGTTTGACACTTGAGGGATCTTGTAGCACAGTTGTAGGGTCTCTATCTCTGAGCCAGGAGGCCCAGGTTCAGTCTCACCTGCCCTAGGTAATAATGTCCCTGATTAGACAATATCTTCTGCTGGACCCTTAAAGCAACCTCTGTTTCTTACTCTGGAAATTTAAGAGCAATTCATACTGCATTGAAAGAAACTGTTAGCTCACTAGAATGCAGGAGTCTTCTTTGTGGAGCACATTAAATTGGCAAAGGAAATCCCTCAGACTATTTTAACTTTGCAACTATTAGATGTTGAAAATAATATTGCCCTAAAATAACATTTGCAGCAAGTCTTCAGTTAAAGCACTCTGACTGTCCAACATGAATTATAATGTAACAAAATGGGAAGAACAGTAATCTGGAAATGACCATTTTAAAAGATTTATTTCAAGGGCATAATTAGTGAAAACCATGACAGGAACCTGACTTTGGCCACTGGAATTAAAACAGAGGAAAATTCAATTTTATAAACAAGTCTTAGTTATATAAGTAGGTGTCTGGCCAATGAATTTAACTTGGCTGTAGACTAACCTTTTGAGTTTTTTCTTTGCAGTCAACCAGAACTGTTCTAAACTTAGGTGAAATGGAACCAGATCCAAATAGAAGAATGTAAGAAAAACAGCAGCAGGGGTGAGAAATGAATTCAAACATTTTATGCAATTAAGGGGATTAACATGAAATAAAACTAAAGATTGGATGAAGGTGAAAATGGAAGGTATAGCTTAGAGGGGGAAAGTTCAAAACTGGGAACATAACTAAGACAGGATGAGGTTGAAATAAAAATTGAAAGAGCCGCAGATGCTGTAAATCAGAAACAAAACCAGAAATTGCTGGAAAAGCTCAGCAAGTCTGGCAGCATCTGGGATGAGAAATCAGAGCTAATGTTTTGGTTCTGGGTGACCCTTCCTCAGAACTGATAAAGGGAGGAAAATGTTGGTTTATAAGCAGAAGATAGGATGGGGTAAAGAGTTAAGGAGTAAACGATAGTTGGGAATGGACCCAAAGAGAGAGAAGGATAGTTGTACTGACAAAGGAGTGTATAACAATCTGGCTAGGAGGGTGAACAGCTGTGTATGGAAATTGTTAGTGACTAACAATAGGTGGTGTGTAATCACATGTGACAACAAAGCCTGGTGTGTGGGGTAGGGGGCCAGGACATGGGAGAGTTCAGGCCCTAAATTTATTGAACTTGATATTAAGTCCAGAGGCTAAAATGTTCTTTTAATTTAACATTTCTAATAAAATATCAATGTTTGATTTAAATTAAAATGGTAATGACATTTATTTATTCTTGGATGATCTCAAAAACATCAAATTCCCTGGACAAAAAAACCCGTAAAAAAACTCTGAATGCTGGAAATCAGAAACAAAAACAAAAACAGAAATTACTGGAAAACCTCAGCAGGTCTGTGGAGAGAAATTAGAGTTAATGGTTCAGGTTCAGTGACCCTTTTTCAGAACAGAGAATGGTTCTGAGGAAAGGTCACTGGAGGCGAAATGTTAACTTGGATTTCTTTCCACAGAAGGTAAAGGACCCAGGGTGGTGGTGGGTTGCTTTTCAGACTGGAGGCCTGTGCCAAATGGTGTGCCACAAGGATTGGTGCTGGATCTACTGCTTTTCGTCATTTGTCTAAATGATTTGGATGTGAACATAGGAGATGTGGTTAATAAGTTTGCGGATGATGCCAACATTGGAGGTACAGTGGATAGTTGAGAAGGTTATCTCAAAAGACAAGGGAATCTTGATCAGATGGGCCAATGGGCTGAGGAGTGGAAGATGGACTTTAATTTAGATAAATGTAAGGTGCTGCATTTTGGAAAGCAAATCAGGGCAGCACTTATACACTTTATGGTAAGGTCCTGGGTGTATTGCTGAACAAAGGGACCTTGGAGTGCAGGTTCATAGTTCTTTGAAATTAGAGTCTAAGGTAGATAGGATATTGAAGGCGGCGTTTGGTATGTTTTCCTTTATTGGTAAGAGCATTGAGTATAGGAGTTGGGAGGTCATGTTGTGGCTGTACAGGACATTGGTTAGGCCACTTTTGGATTTTGTGTGCAATTCTGGTCTCCCTCCTCTAGGAAAGATGTTGTGAAACTTGAAAGGGTTCAGAAAAGATTTACAAGGATGTTGCCAGGGTTGAAGGGTTTGAGCTATAGGAGAGGCTGAATTGGCTAGGGCTGCTTTCCCTGTATCTTCAGAGGCTGAGGGATGACTTTATCGAGGTTTATAAAATCATGCTTAGATTATATTCCCTACAGTGTGGAAACAGGCCCTTCGGCCCAACAAGTCCACACTGACCCTCCGAAGAGTAATCCACCTGGACCCATTTCCCTCTGACTAATGCACCTAACACTATGTGCAATTTAGCATGGCCAATTCACCTGACCTGCACATCTTTGGACTGTGGGAGGAAACCGGAGCACCTGGAAGAATCCCATGCAGACACGGGGAGAATGTGTAAACTCCACACAGACAGTTGCCCAAGGGTGGAATTGAACCCGGGACCCTGCTGCTGTGAGGCAGCAGTGCTAACCACTGAGCCACCATGCCATCCATTATGAGGGGTGTGGATAGGGTAAATAAACAAGGTCTTTTCCCTGGGTTGGGTGAGTCCAGAAGTAGAAGGGATACGTTTAGGGTGAGAGAGGAAAGATTTAAAAGGGACCTAAGGGGCAATATTTTCATGCAAATGGTAGTGCATGTATTGAATGAGTTGCCAGAGGAAGTGGTGGAGGCTAGTACAACTACAACATTTCAAAATCTTCTGGATGGGTATATGAATAGGAAGGATTTAGAGTGAAATGGGCCAAGTTCTGGCAAATGGGACTAGATTAGGTTAGGATGTCTGGTCGGCATGGATGGGTCAGACTAAAGGGTCTGTTTCCGTGCTGGATATCCCAATGACTCGATGACTCTAGTGCTGATATTGGGATAGTGGGAGTTGGATGTTTGGCAGTGATTCACTGCACTAGATAACTGCCTAGTGTTTCACTTATTGTATTTTCTCTTTTGAAATGCTCGGCAGTACCATCAATGCTTGCCCTAATATGTGTCGAGAGTGTGGTGCTGGAAAAGCACAGCAGGCCAGGCAGTATCCGTGGAGCAGGAGATCAGTATAAGCCCTTCATCAGGAATGAGGCTTGTGGGCCGGGGGACTGAGAGATACATGGGACGGGGGTGGGGCTTGGGGGGAAGGTAGCTGAGAAAGTGATAGGTGCCCTAATGTGGCCTGGCATAGTCCCTAATTCGATGGTAACTATGGAAAGAGGTAATCCCTCACATTTTCCATGATTACCACCTTGGCAATCGCACATGTCAGGAATGCCAGTCGACGACAGGCACCCAATGTTCCTCAGTGTGATGGAAAGAGAGAAAAAATATTATGTTGGTAAATCAGATTGCATGTGACTAAACATGTCAAGGTGCAGTTTTATTTAAGTTTACGTACTGGATTTGTATGAGAGACAACAACATTACTTTTTTTCTTGAAGCTGCTTGGTATATTTAACCTAGCAGAGTGATATGAATTCTGCAGCAGGAACTAGATTTGCTTTTTCTCGTTCTCTAAGCTCCCAAGTATAGGAGATAATGCCATAAGGGATCTGCCTGAATAGAATCCCACAATAGTCAGTGGGTTTGAGAGTCAGAAAAGATTCCACCCATTACTTCCATTGGCAATTCCACAGAGAAGTTGCAACTTATATTAACTTTTCTTTACTCTTTACACATCTTTGCAGTTCCATCAGTTTCTGCTTTAATTATATTGCATTGTTTAGTTCTCATAATGTAACCAAAGTGGTAGCAATACATATCAATTAACACGAAAAATGTAGCCCTGCCCAAAACTGATATTGAAAACATAAATCAACATGACAGTAATCTTACAGTGAGAAGGCAGTCAGTACTGGTCAAACCATTACATTTGTACAAAATGGAACTTAGAAAAAGAGAAGCATTTGTAAAAGACTGATCCCACCTTTCTTTGTATTGTGTTTGATGTGATGCTTCCCATAAAGTAATCATGAATTGCTTGTTTCTGAAAGATCAAGAGCTGAATTTCAAGATTTTTTATTAATCAAAATGTTTTAAGTTCAACAATGTGGCAGTGGCAGAATTAATTGTGGCTTTTAAAGGGAAACTGCATAATTATCTGCAGAGAAAACAATTGCAGTGGTACAGAGAAAAGATGGGACAATTGGATTTGCTGCATTGCTCTTACCCGCAGTGACATGATGGGCCAAATGGGCTCCTACTGTGCTATTTGCTTCCATGGTTGAAGTTATCAAGTTGATTGCATATATGACTTGTTGAGATAACAAATTGGATATTTTGGCTTGTGGTTCTGGTTGTTCAACTTTTAAGCCAGGTTATAATGTTTAATTAGCTATAAGTAAATAACATTCCATCTGATAGATTAACACTACATCTGTTTAGATTCATGATCTTGCCTCTTTTTATAGTTAGTATCAATTTATAGACTCTCAGAATGGTTATGAGGAAGTTTGAGGCACAGTGGCCAGTTGCTCTGCCTCTGATCCAGGAATTTGTAATTCATGTCCAACTCCAGGACCTGTTGGTCAAGGAAGGTGCACTCAAAACTTGGCCAAACAGTGTTGTATCAAAATTAAAATCTTTACAGCACATGTCAAAGGCAGTCTCTTAGAATGAGAGATTTTTCTGGTCAGTCATGCCATGAAAGAAATAGGAGCCATTACCATCAATATCCATTGCTCTAGTGATAATGTAGATGTAAAAGTGTATGTTGGCACAAATAAATTTGAAAGGCAGTGCAGATCAGTTGGTTCAACCCCTATTTCACCAGGGTGGAATTAGGGACCTCCCTCCTTGATGGAGAGTGTGGTGGTGTGATTTGGATATACCTACAGGGCAAAAAAAAACTCAAGAAGGATGGTCGTAGCATAGTAGGAGGCAATTTGTAATAATGCCGGTAAGAGCAATGCAACAAATTTAATTCTCCCACCTTTCCCCCATATCGCTGCAACTGTTTCCTCTTCAGACAATTACACAATTCCCCTTTAAAAGCCATGATTACTTTTACCACCACCTCATTCCTAGGTTGTGTCTTAAAGATCTTAACTGGTCACTATATTAAAAAGTTCCTCCTCTAGTTGGCTCTTTTGCCAACCACTTTGTCTAGTGATCCTTGATCTTTCTGCCACATGGGAACAGTTTCTCCCATTCTACCTTGTTCAAACCCCTCATTGTTTACTATCCATTAAGAGTTACAATGACAATATTAATAAGATAAACTGACTGTAAACTTTTCAGATTGTAATTACACCCTTGTGCCAAGTGGCACTGCTTCAGTTGTGGCTCTGAGAGCTGGATTTAGATTATGCAGTTTGAATATACCTAGTGTGCTTAATTTCCTAGGATGATTCAGTACCAGTCAATTTCATTGAGAACATGCTTACCTTTATGTTTCATACTTTATACTCGGTAGCGTTGTTTCAAATATTTTTCATAAACTACAGGACAAACTTCAAAGACTGTGCAGTGACATTTGTACCAATGTTGCTTTGAAAAGTTACAGAGAGCCACTGCAGAGATGTGTGTGCATGTGAGAAACAGAGAGAAAGGCAGATAAAAATCAGGGCTCCGGTTACACACCTGTTCTGGCTTTTGTTCCCTGTTCTACACACATCAGAAAGTGGATACACTTGGGAGAAAAGAGGAATAGTTGGTTAATATTACTTCCATTTTTAATTGAGCACATGAGATGAATTGCAAATCAACCTGTGTTTGCTTAACATATAGAAAGGTCAAAGAGTTTTCTATATGTCTGCGTAAGAGGCAGATTCACACTGGAGTCAAAGAATGAGGGAATGAAAGAGAACATTCAGACAGACACCGTAGGGTCACTAGTGGTGATCCATAAAGCCCTAAGTCAGAGAAAGATGAGAGAAGTATGAAAGTGTTCCTTCTTAATACTAATTTAATATTTTAATGTTTGAATCTAATGGGAATGGATAAGAAGAGAGGGGGACATTGGAAGGAAATACACTTTTACATCTATATTGTCACTGGAACTCTGGATATTGATGGTATTGGCTCCAATTTCTTTCACTGCTTAGCTGACCAGAAATCTCTCCCACTCGTACCAGTCTGTCATTGACATGTGTTGTAAAGATTTTTAGGTTGATTCAATGCTGTTTGGTTAAGTTATGAATGCATCTTCCTTGACCATCGGGTCCTGGAGTGGGATTTGAGCTGCAAACTTCTAGATTAGAGGCAGGACAACTGGCCACTGTGCCATGAAATTTCCTCACGACCATTCTGGGGGTCTATAAATTGGCACTAACTATAAATAGAGGCAAAAGTATACATCCAAACAGATGTAATGTTCATCAATTAGATTACATGCTGCTCTATTTGCTTAGAGTTCAAGGACATGAAAAGTTTATTGCCATTTGCCATTTATTCTTGGAGCAAGTGGGAATGGGTACAATCGAATAAAGGGCAGTAAATGGAGTGGCAAATGACAGCAGAGCAAGAAGACATAGTGGTTGAGTGAAGATCTTAAAAGTGAAGTGCTTGTGTTAGTGATAAGGCTAATGGCATGAAGGAAGTGGAGAAAGATAAGAGGAAGGTATAAATAATTGAGGGAACCAATGCAAAAGTGTCTGCTGAGGGCTACATTTTTCTTGTACTGCTGATATCAAATGCAGCTTACTGTTTTTAGTGGCTCCTTTATTGAACAGAGCAGAAAAATAAATGAAGAATCAGAAGGGAAAAAGACAAAAGAAAAGTAGAAGAGCATTGAGTGAATGAAACAGTGACCTATAAACAGTAAAGAGCAGAGACATGTAAGGGACTGATTATATTGTCCAACTTATCACTGGCAATATTGAGGGAAATTATGAATGTTATATGTTGATGTTGCATCATATTTGATGATGCGTTGCATCATATAAGACTGGAATGTGATGACTTTTTTTACAAATTTTGCACAGACAAAACTGGGACAAATTATATGCAATGTACCAACTGAATGCCGCAGTAGTTTGCAAATAAAGTGCCAGTTGCTATAAACTACTAAGGATAAATAATAAGAGCCAACTCCAAATGAACAGGCAATAAATGCCAAAGATGAATTAATGCAATTACTTCAATACTTCCAGGAACATATCCTTCTAAATTCAAAAATTTGCAAACTAAACATGGAAGGAAGGCAATTCTCAAACAAACCATTAAAATCTAAAATATATCTGTTCATCATTGATACTCTCAAATTTCTACCAGAAGCAAACCATTCACGAGCGTCAAATTCATCTCAAAATTTAGGTCCTATCTTTGGCCTCGGTTTGACTTCATGTTGTGCCTGTAATATGGAAGCATTTGACACCAGCATTTTCATTGTCAAAAAGTACAATCCAGACATCTGTCTTAACATCACACAGCTGACCACAACATCAACTGTCATAAAGGACCGTCCCCACATCCCCCCTCCCACCACCCAAACACACCCGCCCCAACCAGTGACTTCAAGGGACCACAAAGTAGTTAGAATTGCTTTGCTTTGCAAGTTGCCAGAAGAAATGTTGTGTATCACTGTCCCATCTGCCTATTGAACTGGATAGCTGGAAGAAACTCTACTGCTGCCAACCTAATTGTTCCTGCCCTGAGAAATAAGGCTGCAGGATGACCTAGTTTAAAACTTGAATATTGAAGGATACATGACACTCAGAATGAGCAGAAAGCTAGGATAAGATAATTAATTAACGATTCTGTTAGCACGAATGGCTTTAGGCTTGGAGTGCCCTGAGTTCAGGAAACCAAGAGATTTAGGCATTTTGAGTAGAAATGACCAATGATAAAGGGAAGAATTCATTTTTAGGAGTGATGTACAGACCCTAAAAAAACCCTATTGTAGGATAAATTGTAAAGCAAGAATTAATGGGAGTTTATCAGAAAGGAGCAACAATAGTTACAGGCCATTTTAATCTACATAGAGATTGGAAAAATCAGAGGGACGAAAGTAGCCTAGCTGAGGATTCCATAGAATAGAAACTATCTCATTCCATAGAACAGCAGATTCTAGAGCCAACCAGAGTGACCATGTGATCAAATATTTCTTTTATTTGAGGGGATGGGAGTGGGTTCAAGTCCAAGTATTTTAACTCTGAATAAGGGCGATTGTGAGGGCACAAAAGCAGATCTAGCTGAAGTGAACTGGCAAATTAGATTAAAGGATAACACAATAGGTATGCAATGGCAGACAATTAAAGGGGATATTTCTGAAAACACAGAAGAGATCTTCATTGGTAAGAAAAATTCCAAGTGAAAATTCAACTTTTCGTCAGTTATATTATAGTTAAAAGAAAGAACACACCACTGGGACCCACAGAATTACCCTCTCTTTTCTATTAATCCATCCCATCAATCCTATAGCTTTAACACTTCCCAGATCATCATCCAAGCTGTGTATATCTGTATACAATTGTCTATCTGTTCCCGCTCCCCCAACCCCCTTCCTCCTTAATATCTACGTACAGAGGTGGCGGAAAATACATGGCTCACCCCCTCAAGCCATCATCTGTGCAGACCCTTGGAAACACAAGTCTATGACTGCAACTGTCATCCCTATGGACTGGTGCCCCTTATGGAGACAAAGAACTGTGGCCTGCTCAGGAGCACCAAGGCATGATCCCCCTGTGCAATGCTATCCTAATAAGATCCTGACCATGGCCAAAGTCCAGGACTGGTACAGGAGGCTGCCCTTGACTAACTGTATTGCCCCCCCTCCCCCTCCCCGATTGATAGAGGCCCCCATTGACTTCAGTGCATACTACTCGTCTAAGGCTTTCAGATATGTTGTACTGTTTGCAGCAAATGCTGCATTTGGCACAAACAGTGAGACCATGTGGTGCAGGTGTTAGGACATGTCACATTGATGTACGATGAGATGCCTGTGCCCTGAATTGCAGAATACTGTCCAGCATGTTTACTTGCCTGGTTGTGTGATTGAACCAATTCCCAAGACAAGATACGCTGTGGGGTGCTTGTAAGCACCAGGTGAATACTGTCTGAAAGAGCTAGGAAGTGAGTCTGGTTTCTCTGTATCCAATGCAGCTGTCCACTGTTGATTGCCAGTGTATCTTTTTAGATTAGTCTTCCCTTGCAAGAGTCAGTGCCAGAGCTTTGGAATATGCTAAGATGGTGGCAATGACATCCTGAAACTGGAGTACCAATGTCTGTGGTGGAAGGTACTTTGGCTGGTGCTGGTTAATCGTACCCTGTTATGCAGTTTGTCCATGGGCAAGATGGAAGTCATTCAGTGGAGGTGGTGAATTGAACTCACCAAGAACTCACTCTAGTTTCCAGGTCAAGTTTTCACAATGGCTGGTTTGTAAGGCAAGTTTGATAAGATTGCAACCTGTGGTTAGTTGGGCTATTAACAAAGTATTTAATAAACAATCATGTGCATCAATTAGGAGCTCACCACTGCCTGGTGAGAATCTCACCATGTCACTGAGAAAAGTGAACAAGGTGCAATGATTTGATCTCAACATCAAGATGGGCCTTGCTGAGTGCCTGACCCTATTATCCGCATCGCTCAGGGACAAGATTCCATTAAAAAAAATGCTTCAGCACAATTTGACTTAGTTGTACATTGTTTGCATTTTAATCTCAGTGTTATACTGTGTAATCGCCAGAATTATAGGCCAAGTGCTGATTGCAGCATCTGAACATAGTTGTTTCTCAGTTTGAACTAAAGGAATTAGTAGATTTTAAATTAGAATGGATCCTAATTGGATGAAAGGGGCAGTACAGGTGGTCGTTACTTCTCAGACTATCACCATGGATACTATGTAAAACATCTAAAAGGTCTCAATAAAGGATTGACACAGTCAAATAATCTCAATTGACAGATCACCTTGTTCAGTTTGGATGGAAGAACAAAAGAACAGAGTATTATTTAAATGGACAAAAGCTACAGAAAGATGCTAAAGGGACTTGTGCATGAAACACAGAAAGCTAGCACATAGGTGCAGAAGGTAATCAGGAAAACTAATGGAATATTGGCTGTTATTTCAACGGGGGTTTGTGTATAAGAGTAAGCAAGCCTAACTGCAAATGTACAAGGTGCTGGTGAAACCACAACTGGAGTACTGCGAACAGTTTTGCTTCTGTTATTTAAGGAAAGACATCATTCATTGGAGACAGTTCTGAGAAGGTTCACTAGGATGATCCCTGGCATGGAGAGATTGTGGATTCCTTCAGTGTCACTGGTACAAAATCCTGGAACTCCCTCCCGAGCAGCATTGTGGGGCTACCTACATGAAATGAACTGCAGTGGTTCATTACGAGCTCACTACGAGCTTCTCATGGGCAATTAGGGATGAGCAATAAATGCTGGCCCAATCTGCATTGCCTATGTCCCATAAATGAATTTTAAAAAGCTTCTGTTTAACCAGACAGGACAGTTTAAAGAACTGTTTAGTTTTAGAAGATTACGGAATATGGTGTAATTTGCAAATAAGTATTCAAATAGTTTTAAATAAGGAGGCAATGGCCTAATGGTCTTGTCACTGGACTGTTAACCCAGAGAACCAAGCAATGTTCTGGGGACTCACATTTGAAGTCCACCATAGCAGATGGTAGAATTTCAATCCAATAATTTTTAAAAACTGGAATTGAGAGTCTGATGATGACCATGAATCCATTGCTGATTGTTTGGATAAACTGATCTGGTTCACTAATGCCCTTTAGGGACGGAAACTGCCATCCTAAACTCGTCTGGACTACATGTGACTCCAGACCCACAGCATTGTGGTTGACTCTTAACTGCCTTCTGGGCAACTAGAGATAGGTAATAAATGCTGGTTCACTCATATCCTATGGATGAATTTTAAAAAAGTAGCATATAGTCTAGTCAGAAGTGAAAGATTGCACATTGACAAACTGCAAAACTAACAATTTACATGTCTCTTCAGCATGATTACCTTTATTCTATCATGTATCAAACTGTCTGTGTGTTCCTGGTCTTTCTTCAATTCCACTTCCTTAAACAGGGGATCAAAAGCTAGAGTTACACATGTAACTTATCTGTGCCGTCTGTCTGTTTTTGGATTTATTTGCCTTTCGTGTGTACTCAAAACTATGTAATTCATGAATGGCCTGCCTTCCTAAAGAAGGAATTGCTTTTAAAGCATTTTCTCAGATGTATGTAGATTTGTAATATTTCAAATGCATAGGCACACATTCAAAGGTCCGTGGAAGTATTTAAAATATTTATAAGTCATACTGAATGCATGCCTTACATTTCAAACAACATATGTAGAGCTATAATCATAAACTAACAAGTATAAAGTTACTTCAAACCAAGTTGAATATACTTATGAAATATAAAGGAAGTGCCAATCATGTATGGTGTGTTCTGATTTACAGTCTAATTTCAATAATGAATGTTTTAACTTTACAAGATGAAAAAGTGCTGCTCTGTCCTGTGCAAGTCACTCAAGGTGACAGGAATCTTGTGGGCACTGCAGAAAAGTCCCATAGAAGTCCGGAAATGACCCTTGCAATGGGATTTTCAAAGCAGCCAGATGAGAGACAATGTCTTCATACAACTTCTGTAACTCTGGCACGAACCATTAATACAAAGATTGGGGGAGGGTGTTTAAGAACGGAATAACAAATGTAGTCTTTCGGCTACCAGGGACATTTATATACTTTTGACTCTTAGGTATATTGTATAAAAGTCAACCTTTTGAGCTTTTCATTCTAGCAATACTTTTTTAAACAGAATACGTTGGATATAATGATGAAATTGAATTCTTTGTGACAGGGAATCTATGTGGATCAGATAGCATGTAGCACCAGACTACTCTGTGGTCACAGTGGTGCGGAAGGGAAGCTGTTCTCCATTCTGAATAGTGTCTTTGTTCCTTGCTCTGCAGTAGTTACATTTTGCAGGCCCCACAGATACAACAGTGGGCATATGAGAACAGAATCAAAATGAATCTTTAGTTTGAAGGCTGCTTCTTTGCACCATGTTTTAGGGAGGCACGTGGAACAATATTGGCAATCACAAAATGACTTTATTATGTACAACCATAAAACTGTCTGCATTAATCAGCAGATAAAAAGTTGAAGTTACTTTATGCAGCAGTAAGATTGAGACATCGTTTTGCTCTAACGTTTTTCTTGCATTTCTCTGTTTTATATTCAGCGATGAAGTGGCATAGTGGTGGTGTCACTGAACGAATGCTCTGGAGACATGGATGTGAATCCTACTGAAGCAGAGGATAAAATTTGAATTCAACAAAAAAATCTGGTAATTATAAAGCTTGTCCAATGGTGGCAATTTAACCTTTGTGTGTCATAAAAGCCCATCTGTTTCATTAATGTCCTTTATGAAAAGGAGTCAGCTGTCCTTATCTGGTTGAGTCTAAATTTAACTCCAACATAGAGTGATGCAGGAGACTCATAACTGCCCTCTGAAATGCCTAAAAGAGCACTAAGTTAGATCAAAACTGCTTAAAAGTCTAAAGAAGTCAGATAGCAACCTGATATCCATCGAGGTACCAAAAACAACAATGGTAATCCCAGCCATTGTCACCCTTGCAAAGACCTCCTTACTAACATCTGCTGGCTTCTGCCAAAATTGAGAAAGCTGTTCCATAAGCTAGTCCAGAAATAGTCTGACACAGTCATATTCATGAAATCCCACTTTACAGACTATGTTACACATACAACCATCTTCAATCCAGTGCATGTCCTATCTCAGCAAAAATGCAGAACCCCCCCCCCCCCCCCAGCCCTGGATGTGGCAATACAGTGGCTTGCAGTATACAGTCAATATTGACTCTGGACCCCATGAAGTCTCATGCTATCAGGTCAAACATGGACAAGGAAATGTCCTTCTGCTTATCAATACTGCTTGGCAGAGGAAGCAGCATACTTCCACGTTGAAAACCACTTGGAAGAAGCACGGAGGGTGGCAAGGCCACAGAATGTACTCTGTGTGGGGAATTTCAATGCCCACCACATAAAGAGGCTTGGTAGAACCACTACTAATAGAACTGGCCAAGTCCTAAAGGATATAGCTGCTCAATTAGGTCTGCAACAAGTGGTGAGGAAACCAACAAGGGGGAAAACATGCTTTATCTTGTCCTCATTAAATTACATGTCACAGATATATCTGTCCATGACAGTACTAGCAGAAGCTATCACTGCTAACTTCTTATACAGACAGCTGTCTTCACAATGAGGATAACCTTCATTATGTTGCTTAGTGTCAGCACTGTGCTAAATAGGATAGATTTTCAACAGATCTAACAACTGAAAATTGCACATCCAGGATGCCTTGTGGGCCATTAGCAGCAACATAACTGTATTCAACCACAATTTGTAACCTCATGGCCGAGCATATCTCCCTCTCTATAATTACTATCAAGCCAGGAATAACCCTGGGTTAATAAAGTATAGGAGGACATGTCAGATGCATCACTGAGTACACCAAAAAAATCAGATGTCAACCTTGTAAAATTCCAAAACAGGACTACTTGCATGCCTGGAAGCAGCATGCAATTAACAGGACTAAACAATCGCACAAGCAACAGATCATAAGTGCTGCAGTCCTGTCACATCTAGTCATGAACGCTGGTAGTGAATTAAACAAATCACTGGAGAAGGAGCCTCACAAATATTCCTATCCTCAATGATGGGTGATCCCAACACATCAGGACAAAAGACAAGGCTGAAGTAGTTGCATCTATCTTCCGTGAGAAGTGCTAACTGCTTAATCCATTGCTGTCTCCTCCCTCTGTCCCTAGCATCACAGTTGCCAGTTTTTAGTTAATTTGATTCATTCCAAGTAATAACAAGAAATGACCAAAGATACCGGATACTGCAACGGCTACAACAAAAGTCCTGAAGACTTGTGTTCCTGAATTTGCTATTCCCCTAGTTAAGCTGTTCCAATACAGCTTCAACACTGGCATTTACCTGACTATGTGGAAAATTGCCCAGGTATGTCCTGTACACAAAAAGCTTAACAAATTCAAACAGCCAATTACCACCCTCTCAATCATCAACAAAGTGATGGAAGAGGTTATAAACAGTGATATGAAGAGGCAGTTACTCAACAATAACCTATTTATCGATGCTCAGTTTGAGTTCCTACAGAGCTACTTAGCTCTTGACCTCATGACAGCCATTGTCCAAACAGAGATAAAAGAGCTGAATTCCAGAGCTAAGGTGAGAGAGACTGTTGTTGACATCAAAGCAGCATTTGATTGTGTGTGACATCAAGGAGACCTAGCAAAGCTGAAGTCCATGGAATTTAGGGGTGAAACTCTCCATTGATTGAAGTTATATGTGACACAAAGGAAGATAGTTGTGGTTGCTGGAGGTCAGTCACCACAGCCCCAGGACATCTCTGCAGGAATTCCTCAGGGTAGTGTTCTAGGCCCAATCATCTTCAACTGCTTATTCAAGATCTTCCCTCAGTCAGAAGACTAGAAGTGGAGATATTCACTGATGATTCCATAATGTTCAGCACCATTTGCAACTCTTCAGATAATGAAGCAACTCATGTTCCTATGCAGCAAGACTTGGAAAACATCCAGGCTTGGGCTGATAAGTAATAATAACATTTGTGCCACTCAGGTGCCTGGCAATGACCATCTTAAACGAGAAAAAAAATCACCTCTTAACATTTAATAGAATAGCCATTGCTGAAACCCCCACTGTCAACATCCCTGGGGGTTGCCACTGAAAAAACTGAACTGGACAAGCCATATTAATGCTGTGGCTACAAGAAAAGGTCACAAACTCGGAACTATGTGATGAGTAAATCTGACTCAGCCTTCTGCTGAAACTGAAAGTAGTAGGAATTCAATGCAAAATTTGAACATAGGAACGCAATAAGCTAAAATGTGTTAATCAGGTAGTTCTTCTGTAACACAATGGTTGCATTTTTGTGCAACCCTGCATTATAGAAAAATTGCACTTTAGAAACAGCACATAAAGTGTTGGCAATGTAATCGCATTTCAAACAATGCATGCTTTAAAAGTTTGCACTGTAGAAACAGTGTCCCCAATTTGTCAATCGCGTTATATGAAACGTGTGTTATAGCAGAATGACCTATAGGTAACTATTTTGGGTGTAAAGCCAGTTGGAGGGCCTGTATTGAGTGGAATGTCATTGGGAGTGATACAGGGAGCCCTAGGATACCTAATCCTTGGCTTCTGAAACTCATGCCAGCAAAATCTCTGGTGACTCTAAATGAGAGCAGGGAAGGAAGGGAGTAAAGTCAGTTAAAGGAAACAGTCAAGGTTCAGATAAAATTAGTAACTGATCAAACCAACAGTAACAAAATTCAGGGTAGAAAAGTTTAATGTACAGTGCATTGTTTCACACATTTGTGTAATGACTAAAGTTGAAGCTGAGATGTAGAATGATAGTAGTTGCAGCAAACAATATGTTAATTCAGTGTGGAGCAGCAAAAAAACAGAATAAATGGAAATTTAAACCAGATCATTTCAGTACAAATCAGGTGATGTCATATTTAAACGTCTCTTGCCAACCTGCACTTTGGGCACGTGTTCAGTTTCAGTCATAAAACATTAAAGGAAAACATTCAGTCGATTGAAAAAGCAAAAAAAAATTGCAGATGCTGTAAATCTGAAACAAAAACGGTACACATTGGGAACTCTCCGCACATGCAGAGACACCGAATCTGTTCGTATTGTAGGCTCAGATTGTTCTTTAAACAGATTTGTGGAAAGGTTCACACCTGAAACCAGAACTAATCTGTCCAATCCTTGGGGATAATGAAGAGAAGGACCAAAGAGTTGAGATAGAAGGAAAGACAGAAAAAATAGTGCATTCTTTCCTCTTTATTGCTGAAAAATGTCCACCAGGTCAATATGATGTGTCTAGTTTGTAGGTAAAAGGAATTGGTAAATTTACAGTATTATGTACATTAGTTTGCATGTCATTTTCAGTCTATGGTGCTGGCTAGCAGCACTGCAAAGGAGATTCCCTAATGTGTAGGTCTCTGCCTGTCATACACACCCTTTCTACCAGCAGATCCTTAGCTATGTCCCTTATGGCCCCAGGCTAAAGTTTTAGAGGAACTCGGGAATTTGACCACCAGCTGTATAGTGTGCAGGTCCATTGGCATGTAGACATGACCTAGTGTTCATGAGTCAAATTTCCAGCTATAGGGGCAATAACTGCACTGCATTGTCAATACTTCAAGAGGTGAAGGCTAAGGAAGTAACCCTAGGCAAAAAAAGGCTGGAGGGGATCCCAAAGGTGGACGTAATTTATTCCAACAACTTTTGCAATCAAGTCCATGTAAAATCTAGTTCTTTGCATTATTTTGGATCAAACTGGTGAGTTCAAAAGGAGGGACTTTGATGTTTCGGTAGCTCAAGGTTGCCATAAAGTTTGCTCAGGCTTCCACACTGGTGAGGATGTTCCAATTTCATTGCACCATATTTACACAGCTTGGTAGATGACAAGTGATAAGACCGGTCCTTTGGGCTGCCTCGTGTGGTGGAAGTGACCATTATTTCTCAATGATTAGTCACTGCCAGCCTCAGGTTAAGCAACTCCCAGCTCACAAGGTGCTGGCCTATCACAGCTCACTTGCGTCAATGGATGCTTGAAGCTGAGAACCTCTGCTCAAAACTTGGACTAGATCCAAAGAAAACAGACAAAAAAACCCAAAAAAAAGCCAACTCTTTGAATGGCATGCTGAAACATCAGGACCTTGTGGCTTTTCTTTCTACATCAAAGAAACATGCAACAACTTTAACAAAAATTCACTGCATATGACCTTTGGTGAGATAAAGTCAAATATGAATTATTAAGCTCTTTTTAAACACAGTAAATGAGTGTACAGAGTAACAGATAAATCATCATGATTTAATTAAGTACAGAACACCCCCCTGCAATTTAACATAATAAAATAAGGGTGGCCTAGCAGGTCTTGCTGTTGAATCACTATGGATATGTTTAACTCCTGCATTATTACTGGACAATCAGCTCCCAGCCTTAAATCTATCTTGAGAAGTCATATTTTGCTTTTTCTAGGGGGATTTAATAGGTGGTTGCTCACTTGAACACAAGCTCACAAGGTTTTTAACAATGAAACAGAAGTTATTATGCAAAAAAAGATGAAATAGAATAAAACTCATGTAAAGATTTTTAAACGTGTAGTAAAAATATCAAATATCCTTTACATTATTCAAAATAGAAAGAATGTTCTTTTATATCCCATATTGGGTTTTACTTAGATTTCCTGGTCATGAGAATTTTATAGCCTCTTGCTTGATTTGTCGTATAACTGATCTTAAGTATTCTCAGTTTCAAGTAATCCCTTCAGAATTTTAGTCAAATACTTCTGTTCTGGAACATTTGTTAAACTCCTTACACCAAGGTAACCCATTGTTAATAATTCTAAACTATCTGCTCCCTTTCTCATGGGAAATTTCTTTACATGTTCAGCTAAGAACATGCAAAATCGACCAAACGGAAACTCTTTTACAAAATAAATTACCATGAGTACACAAATACTTACAAGTTAATCCTTAAAACCAGTCTCTCACAAAGCTTATATGGCACTGGTTCAAAGTGTCAAATAATCCAAAAATCTAAATAATTGCAAAAATCCAAACTCAAAAATAAATTATATTAAACTATATATAAATCACATCTTATATCATATTAGAATAAAAGCAGAGCATAACAACAATAGGACTTGTCCCTTCAAGTAGCAATCCATGTGTCTTATTTTCAGGTTGATGCACAACTGGCCTAATAAGTAAATGTATAATTATGTAACTCAAAGATATAGCAATAGCCTCATTTCATGATCTACACTGCTATTGTTGGGGGTAGGAAGAGAGGGCTGCATTTCCATATCGGTTCTCCCACCTGATGACAGCCTTGAATTGATGAATCAGTACTCCACCATGTTAAACACAATGTGGAAGAAATACCAATGATAGCAAGGGCACAGAAATTGCACTGGGTACGGATTTCAATGTCCATCAGTAAGAGTAGCATTATGGTGTCATTAGTGAGTAGACAGGCTGATTCTTGAAGTAAGTAGCTGCTAGATGGAGTCTGAGAGAATCAATACTAGGGGAAGAACTATTTGATCTTATTCTCACCAAACTGGCCCAAATGCGTTTGTTTATGAAATGGAGAGGCGTATCCACAACACAGTCCTTTTGGAGAAGATAACTTCTACATGTTGTGTGGCACAACACTGTGCTAAATGAGCTGGATTCAGAACACATCCAACAGCTTGAAGCTGAGCATCCACAAGGTGCTGTGGGCAATGTGCAGCAGCAGAACCATTTTTAATCACATGGCCTGGCACATCCTTCACTCCACCATTATCATCAAGGTAAGAGTTAGGTTTAGGGTTCAATATAGAAATGCATGCCAGGAGCAGGATCTGGTTATCTAATATGAGGGGTCAACCTGGTGTAGCTATAATACTAGGAGGAGGAACATGTCATAGACAGAACTAAGTGATACCACAAAAAATGGAATAGATCTAATCTCTACAGACCAGTCATATCCAATCATGAATGGTAGTGGATAATCAAAGCTTCATGAAAATCCCAATTATCTTCAGTCAAAAGTTCCAAATGGATTATCCATGTCAGCATCCTCCCGAGTCCCCAGCATTACAGATATAAATTTAATTCACTTCTCGTGATATCAAGAAACAGCTGAAGGCACTGAATACAGTAAACATTATGGGTCCTGACAACATCCTGGTTGCAATGTTGAAAACCTGTTTTCCAGATCCAGCATGATCTCTGGTCATAATTTGTTCTGTTCACAGAAAGGAGAAAACTCCAATCAGGCCAATTGCAGCCCCATCACTTTACTCTCAGCAAAGTGATATTGACAGTGTAACTAAGTGTCATCTTGGTCAGAAATGTTTAGATTGGGCAGAGTCAGTATGGATTTGTGAATGGAAAATTATGTTTGACAAACTTGTTTGGGTTTTTTGAGGATGTTATTAACAAAGTTGACAAAGTGGAGTTGATGGATATAGTATATTTTCAGAAGACTTTAGATAATGGCATCCGGATGAGGTTGTTAGCAAAATTAAAGCTAATGGGATTACAGGTATTGTACTGGGATAGATTAAAGATTTACTAATAGGCAGAAAACAGAGTATATGTTATTCTGTGTTGGCAGACTGTTACCATTGGGGAACTGCAAGGATCAGTGCTCGGGACCTTGGCTGTTCACAATATATATCAATGATATGGATGTGAGGACCAAATGTAATATTACCCAGTTTGTAAATGAGAAAAAGCTATGTGGGAATGTGTGTTGTGAGGAACATGCAAAATGGTTTCAGGAGGATTTGGATTGGTTTAGTGATTTGGCAAGAACGTGCAGATAGAATATAAAGTGGAAAAATGAGAGTTTCTCCATTTGGTAAGAAGAACAGATATGCAGAGGTTTTCTCATGCAAGGCTGGAAGTTAGTAGAAAGCAAACTATCCAGGTATATAACAGCCTTGTATGGCAACTGCTCTACCCAGGACTGTAAGAAACAACAGAAGGTTGTGTACACAGCCCAGACCATCATAAAAGCCAATGCCTCATACATGGACTCCATTGACACTTCTCATTACTGCGTAAAGGCTGACGACATCATTAAAGAACCACACCAGTAATTGTCACCTGCCACTCCTTCTGTTATGCAGAAGATACAGAAGCTTGAACACATACACCAAGAGGTTCAAGAACAGATTCCTCCCCACAGTTATTAGACTGCTGAATGGACCTCTCTAACTTCAAATAATGTTGATCTTGCTTTGTGCATCTCCTGTGCAGCTGTAACCTTGTATGCCTTGCTCTGTCTATGCTCCCTGTGATCTGCTTGTACAGCTGTCAAAACAAAGCTTTTCACTGTACTTAAGATTTGGAGATGCCGGTGTTCAACTGGGGTGTACAAAGTTAAAAATCACACAACACCAGGTTATAGTCCAACAGTGTGCTTCCAATTAAACTGGTGTTGTGTGATTTTTAACACTATATTTAAGTACATGTGACTACAATGGGGTGGCACGATGGCACAGTGGTTAGCACTGCTGCCTCACAGCGCCAGAGACCTGGGTTCAATTCCCGACTCAGGCGACTGACTGTGTGGAGTTTGTACATTCTCCCCGTGTCTGCTTGGGTTTCCTTCGGGTGCTCCGGTTTCCTCCCACAGTCCAAAGGTGTGCAGGTTAGGTGAATTGGCTATGCTAAATTGCCCGTAGTGTTAGGTAAAGGGATAAATATAGAGGAATAGGTGGGTTGCGCTTTGGTGGGTCGGTGTGGACTTGTTGGGCCGAAGGGCCTGTTTCCACACTGTAAGTAATCTAATCTACAATAAATCAAATCAAATCATGTGCAAGGGGACTTAGTTGTGCTTGTGAATAATTCATTGAAGGCTAACACATAGGTGCACAGAAATTAGGAAGTATAATAAAATATTATGCTTTATTGCAAAAGGATTTATGTACAAGATGAGTGATATTTTGCTTCAGTGTGGACAGGAGCTTGGTTAGATTGCATCTGAGGTATGGTGTGTAGTTTTCATCTTCTTATCTCATTAAAGGTATCATTGCCATCGAAGGGGTGCAACTACAGTTCACCAGACTTATTCCTGAGATGGTGGGACTGTCCTATGAAGACAGATTGGGCACACTGGGCTGTCAAAGAATGAGAAGTGATCTCATTGAAATCAAATACTTAAAAGAATTGTCAGGGTATGTGCAGATAAGATGCTTCCCCTGGCTAAGGCATCCAGAACCAGGGGACACAATTCAAAAATAAGGGGATGCTTTTTAGGATCAAACTAAGGAGAATTCTTTTTATTGAGAGTGATAAAATATTAGAATTCTCTACCCCAAAGTATTGTGGAAGCTCAATCTTTAGGCTATTTTAAGCAAAGGTTAGTACATTTCTGATTACTGATGGGCTATGTGGATATGTAGGGAAAAGGCATTGAAATGTTTGATCAACCATGATCATATTAGATGGCTGAACAGGTTCAACAGGCTGAATAGCCTATAATTTTCCTAGTTCCCCATATTTCTATCTTCTTACTAACATTCAGTTTGGGTTCTGTAAAGGACCATTTGGTTCCATGCCTTTTTACAGCCCTTTCGACTGTGGACAAAGAGCTAATTTTAGAGGTGAATGAGATTGCCTTAGCACTGTAAAATAGCCCACCACCAACATTCTGTGGCTACAAGAGTAAGTCAGAGGTTGTGTATTCTCTGATGAGTAACTAACCTCCTAACTCACTACACTTCTCCATCATCTCCAGACACAGGTCAGGAGTGTGCTGGTATGTTCTCCACTTGTCTAGATAGTGCAGATCCAATTACACTTAAGAAACTCAAACCATTCAGGACAAAACCACTTGCTTAAATGACCCTGTATCCACCACTTTAAACATCCATCCCCTCCACCATCACCAGTACACAGTGGCAGCAGTATGTACCATCTGTTACGTGTATTGTAGCAAAATATTAAAGCTCTTTTGACAGCACGTTCCAAACCCATAACCTCTATCAACTAAGAAGGCTGAGATCAGCAAGTGCTTTGGAATACCATCACCTGTCACATCCCTCTTTAAGTCATACACCATTCTGGCTTCGAAATATATTACTACTGTTTCACAGTTCCTGGGTTAAAAAAACATTCCTGGAATTCCTTTCCTAGCAGCACTGTTAGTGTATCCATACTACATAAGCATCTATGGTTCAAAAAGGCAGCTTACCTTCTTAAGGGCAAATGAGGATTGGCAATAAATGTTGACCTAACCAACAACACTCAAACCAATGAATGAATAGATAAAAGCGTACAGGTCCCCTCATCTTCTGGATCCTTATCATTGGTTAATTGGTCGGAGTTTTCAAGCGCACAGCTCATTTGGGATTTTCATTAACCATGAAAATCAGGTTCTGATGACATGAATAATTTATTGATGCACAATGGACAAGGGGTACATGCCATTCAAACTCCTCGATCAGTGATAATGATCAAAGCAGTAATGTTTTAAAGCAGCTCACAAAATTGTAGATGAAACAACTGTTTGGTTTTTTTTCTGTGGGGCTCGGCAAGGAGTTAATGATCTTCTTGGACAATAAGAATCACCACTGGTTTCCCAACCTTCCATCGCCACCATCATATCTGCCTCCTGAACCTGCTTCAAAGTCGCTCAAATATCCATCCCCTCCGATTAACAAACTGTTCCAAAACAACTTAACATTGGAAAATCAATGATATAATACTGTGCAAACAGACTGGAGCCTCCTCCATTTGGTAAATGGCAGATATGTTTTGCCTGTTTCTGTCCTTTTGGAAGCAGTCACATGAAATTCTACCACATATTTTTGGCTTCCCAGTTTATGAACAGCAGCACCCTTGACCTCTTTACAGGGCTGTAAGCCATTGGCCTAAACTTAACTATAAATAACATTCTGCTTTTATTTCTTCTCACCCTACCATACACTTGGTAGTGTCATCAAATTCCACTGTGAAACATTAACGTCATTGCTCTACTGAAAATTACATGAAATTTATGCCTTGGCAACCCATTCTAACACCTGTCTCTTTCATCCTCCACATATTTCTGAAGAATAATCCAAGCCCACATATCCATCCCTCCTCACACTTCAGAGCATTAGTCATCGATCACTTTATCCTTTCCAAGCACGAACTCACAGACAGGCTGATCCATTCTGCGGAGAAGTATAGGGTGAGTCAAAGTGAAGTGCAATGTACAAATTATAAGCAGTTGTGTTTGAAACTTGGGAAGTAAGATGCTACTGTACAGAGAGCCAAGATATGCAAACATTTGGCTGAAGAATTTTGATTGTAAAATGAGGACACTCATTCTGAAATCATGCTTATGGTTCTGAAGAGCTTCCCCTTTCTTGGACCATATATCAATGACAGTTTGATGCAGATTAGGAGCCTTAATTTTACTTCAAAATGGAAAAGCTGGTCACATGTCTGCAGCAGTGAACAAGAGTTCAGTTTCATGATGGTGTTTCAGTCTCATAAGAAGAAGTAAAAGTCTTAGAATGTGGAGATTGAGTCCATATTACCTGCTCATTCAATAGCAATGGGAGCCTCTGGCATAGCTTTAAAGCTGCCGGATTAACTTGACATAGCTCACAATTGACAGATGATCTTTATCATGTTTGATGTGTACAAAGTGGGGATTTCCAATGGGAAGAATTGCCATTAGGAACAAGAACAAAAAATGGTGGGAAAACAGGAACATTGGGTGAGCTTTCTGGGCTTGCCCGAGGGCATGAGAATTAATTGGGAAGGAAGCAAAATTTCTGTTTCTTAATGGCAGGTTAAACTTTTGCTATTAAGTTCTCTGAGTTTTTCAGATATGTTGGGTTTCCCAACCATAACCATTATAGGCGAGAGTTTGCATTTATTAGCATGTTATAAATTCTCAATAATGCTCTAGATCACTGCAATTAAATTCATGGGCACAATTTTGTTAGACAAAAAGAGAGAGACAGAGATGAAGGGAAGCCTTTGGCCTAGTAGTCTAGTCTACTATCACTAGACTAGTAATTCCAAAGTATAGGTAATGTCCTGAGGACCCAGGTTTGAATTCTGCCGCAGCGGATGGTGGAATTTGAATTCAATTAAAAAGTATCTCGAATTAAGAATCTACTGATGAAACCATTGTCAGGAAAAAACCCATCTCAATCACTAATATCCTTCTGGGAAGGAAATCTGGCATCCTCATGTGGCCGATGTGTGACTCCAGAGCAATATGGCTGACTCTCAACCTCCCTCTGAATTGGCCTAGCAAGCCACTCACCACCATCTTCTCCAGGGCAACTAAAGAATCCATGAACATTAAAAATGATTAAAGTCCAATAGTTTTGGAGTGTCCTGACAGGATAATCACTGGAAGCCTATCTGTCATTCTTCCTCCTAGTTGGCCAATGACACCTTGCTAACCCCTTGAGGGAATAGGTATCTAGAATTAGGTCAAGGTCCTTTGATTCCCTCCTGCTGAACCAATGACTAAAAGCATCGATGGGTCAAGTGATGGCATGAAGGTCTGAATGCATACCTAGTGGATCATGACTGTTTTGTTGAACTGCACTCTCCAGTTGCCATCACCTAATCTACAGAGGCAACCATGTGCTTGTGTGCCAAAGCCATTACATCAGGCAGAACGTGTGCAGACTCCGCTACCATTTACTTTATTCAATGCAAAGTGCCTGGTATCTCTGCCAGATAGTTCACTGTCTGACTCTATATCTTGTCATCTCAACCATGATCAAGCCCGTAGGCTCATCGTCTGTACTAGACTTGGCAAGGGGCTTTTCTCCACCAGTCTTCAGAGTGCCACTTTAGTCATTTCTTCCAACTCTTGTTGTAGATCTGTGTTAGTGCTGTGTTCACAGAAGCCTATTCCAGATACATTACTCATTGAAGTCTTTTGGTGGTGGAAGGTGGGATGAACATCAGACTACTGCATCCTCTGAAGATCCTGGCTGTTCCTCCTTAGAAATACTTTCTATGGGACTGGGAGACATGGACTTTATGGCTGGCTTTATTCTTGTTTAGGTCTGTGTTTTAAAAGCTAGAGAGATAAACATAAAAATTATTTGGTCAGACAGAAACTGAGTACTGCTGAAATAAGTCATTTTTTCATTTCACATTCAACCGTTCACAAGAAATGCCAAAGTAAAGGGAAAACAACATTTATTATTTTTTATTTTTTTTATCTCTTTTTTCCCCCCACACTACCGCCTAACTGCGGTAGTGCTTATTGTTATTTTTTTTCCCCCAGCATCCATGTTGTGTCTGTGCAGGTGTGAGACACAGTGAAAGACACAAGGTGCACAAATCTTTATTCAGTTTCCACCACCAGGAAAAAAGGAAACACCCAAGTGGCCAGTGACAAGCAGTGCCCTTCACATCAAAGGGCAATGCTGCGTGATCAAACAGTGAGGGGGAGGTCAGGGGTTAAATCAAAATAGAATTGGACGGGGAAATAATTCACTCCACTCCCCGCGGCGCCCACCTCTCCCTGAACAACTCCAGGGTGTTGGTGGACTGCGCATGCTCATTTTCCAGAGACACCCAGGTGCTAACATAACAAAAACAACATTTATAGTGTATGAAAGGAGAACTCTGAGTGATGGTTGTTAATTGTGCAATGATTGTGCAATTGTTCCAGGCAATACCTTTATCAATCAGACTCCACTGGTGAACCAATCAGCACTCTCCTCTCATTCAGTATAAATGTTGATTTCCCCTTACTGCAGCACTCTTGCAAATTTGTCTGATGACTGCAAGACAAAAAGTTTCAACAAAATGTGTCACTTTTCATCAATACGTAAATTTGTTATTGTTACAATATGCCATCCTTATCCTTATTCATTAAAGTGTTGATAATTGATGTATAGCTGGCAGTAACTGCTTGGAAACTTTCTCATAAGACTGATAGACATTTCCAATCTCCCCTTCAGTATATGCATGTTCCCCTTTGCTTGTCTTCCAAGCTCAGCAGCTCATTCCTCCAAGGAGGAGCTGTCTGTCAGGCATCTCCTGCCCTATCTGAACACATTCATGCTGGTTATGTACATTCATTTCCTGCAGAAGAATGAAAGCATTAAGGGACATTAGCATGGTACACGTCCAGTATGCTGGAATTGATGAATATAGACAGAAATGTGAATTCCCAGATTGCCCTTGCATTTTATTTGCAAGACGAACATGGTCTAGGGGACGTTAAGAATTAAGATTCAAAATGAAAGGTGATTCAGTGTATTCAGAAAGCTAGAATAATGTATGCCTGATATACATGTGAGTTGTTCATTCTGAAGCCATATTTTAAGATGTCCTTGTCTCATGCAAGCCTTTGGCAAAATGTAATGTCATGCATATATTCTCCTAGTTGTAAAGAAAGCCAAGTGAGCTGGTGTGGCATGCGTTACTGAGTGTTCCAGCTCCTTTTTAAGATTAAATGTGAAACCAGTAGATGGGAGAAAGGCAATCACAATAAACTACAAGAGGTACGAACATAGATAGGTGCAATTAAGTGACAGATATTGATTCAATGTGACCCAATTTAGTGTATGTCAGAATTGTGCAGTGGCAAGTGCACAATGCCAACTTAGAGGAGAAGGAAGCATTAAGCTGACATTGGCATTTACCCTGGCAGTGTGCAAGAGACCATTTTCCTGCAACATTGATTCTAGTCTCTCATGATGCTTCCACAGTTACTAACCTCCACGGCTACCTCCAGGCTACCTTCATGTCTCAGAACTGCCATTTGTTGCCATTTCATGGAAACAGCAAACCCCTTTTTTTTCAGATAGCCCTGCAGGAGAACCTTTAGATATGTGTGCATAAGTGTGAGACTTACGTTTTTGCAGCAGTTTAATGGCTTTTTTTTCAGATTTCCAGCATTCAGGGAATGTTCCCACCAGGAAGTACATTGTCAGGGTCTCAGACCCTAGCTTGGTTTCTCATCATAAGAAGGACTTCAGTGATTTTTGTCAAACCTGCAGTGAGTCCCAAGATTGCCAACGATATCCATAAGTGATCAATTTGCCTTCAACTTCTGGCTTGATAAATGGATTTCCACAAACTATGCCATTTAAATAATGGTTCACATTCCCAAGTACAGCTGGATAACAATAGTCCCAGGCTCTAGGACAGATTATATCACATCTCATTCCAACTCTACCATCCATGTATATCTACCACTGCGACCACACCACTTCTCCAGTAAACTTTGATGATCAACAGAATTTATTTCAGAACCTGACTGCAGCAGAGCCTTCGAGCGAGTCAGTCACATGAGATATTGCATGTCTTGCAAAGTTACAAATCCTGGTTTAACACATTCCAACACAAAGGAATTTCAGTGTCAATACTTTTCAACCAAGGGGCTTTGACATTTTTAAACATCCTATTGCCTCTTCCTTTATATAAAGGGTGTTAATTTGGATTGCTTTGCTGGCTTCGTGAGTCAGCCATGGTTCAGCACTCTCATCTGTGAGTCACAAGGTTCTGGATTCTGGAGTCTCACTCCAGAGCTTGGGAACAAAAATAACCAGCACATTGCTGACGGCATGCTACAATGTGAAGGAGCTGACTTTTAGATGAGACACTAAACTGAAGATCCAGGTGGATGTAAAAAGATCCCATGACGGTATTTCAAAAAAGAGCAGGAAGCCATTCCTGGTATTTTGTCCTCGTATCCTGTTTATCTGGAAGTTTGCTGTATGTGTAACTTGGCTGCTGCATTTCCTTCTTCACAACAATGACAACATTTCAAAGGTACTTCATTTGCCATAAAGTACTTTGAGGAGGTTGCGAAAAGCACTATAGAAATGCAAGTCTTTCTTTCCCTTTCTGTATTTAAAAGTTTTTGAAAAATGGTAACCAGTAATTGTCTGGAAAATGCTTCAGTTTCAGAGAGGAACATTTTTACCAAAGTTGCCATTAATCATAGACATTTCTCTAGATGGAGCTCTATTTTGCTTGCACAGCTTTTTGCATTTCAACTAAAAATTGTCCAAAACATGGCTATATACATTCTTTGCTACTAAGTCTATCTTGTTCATCAGCCTAGGTCTGAGTTCCATCTGACTCACTGATTCCTTGGTGCTGAAGTTTTAAGACTTCCTCTGAAATCTCCTATTTTTTTGAATTTGAATTGTTCCTTGTGTCTGTAACTACCTTTACTTTTCTTTGAGGGTGTTGGAGATAAATTCAACTGAGGCATTTGGAAATTGGATTACTATCTGACAAAAAGAACAATGTGCAGGGCTACAGGGAGTGGCACTAGGTAACTTGCTCCTTCAGAGGGTCAGCACAGAAATGATAGGTTGAACAGCCTTTGCCTGTGCTGTAACCATTCTGTCATTCCCTGTTTTAATGTTCCTGTGACATGCTTTGGAACCTTTCATTACCTAAAGTCACTATGTAAAAAGTTGCTGGAGTTATGGTGCAATGTAGTTACACCAGGTCATTCAGCAAAGAGAATGATTAAAACAAATATCTTACAGATGTTGATTATTCAAATCAATGATATGGCAATGCAGTTACCAGCAATCAAATAAAGAAATTACTATTCAGATTGCACAGGATATATACATATATTTCCTGATCGGTATATAAAGACAGAAACGATGTCCAAGATCTTTTACATATTGAAAAAAAAGTAACTAAGTTTGTAATATTGTGAAGGTTACTTTTGATGTTATGAGTGAAAACTGAGAAAATTATTAGCTATTTTTGTTTTATTCACTCATTGCATGTGAACACCGCATGACAGGGCCAGCATTTATTGCCCGTTCTTAGTTGCCCTATGACAGGGTGCCAGTTAGCTGCCTTCCTGAACCCCTGCGGTCCATGTGCTGGAGGTTGACTCACAGTACCCTTCAGAAGGACTTTTTCAGGACTTTGATCCAGCAACAGTGAAGGAATGGTGATATATTTCCAAGTCAGAATGGGGAGTGGCTTGGAGGGGAACTTGCAAGTGATGGTTGTAATAACTCCACAGAGGCCAGTATCTAATCACCAAGTCACCCTTTATTTACACATGCATAGCACTTGACACCTGCTCTGGCTTCTGAGTGAACAGAACCTCTGACACTCCTGTTTATATTTGTCAGCCAGGTTTCCCTGATTGAACCAGGGCAACAGGTCTAATCAGGAATTCGTATTCTATGACATCCACCTAGCTGACCTCATTACAACCATATATCTGCTGCCCTTGTCCTTCCAGATAAAAGTAGTAATTGGTTTAGAATGTGCTGTCTCAGGATCTTTGGTGAATTTCTGTAGTGTATCTATTAGACCATACACACTGCTGTTACTGAGCATTAGTAATGGTGGGATGGATGTTTGTGGATGTGGTGCCAATCAAGTAGATGGTGTAAAGTTTCTTGTGTGTTGTTGGAGCTGCACTCATCCAGGCAAGTAGGGAGTATTCCATCACACTTCTGACTTGTGCCTTATAGATGGTGGACAGGTTTTGGGTAGTCAGAAGGTGAGTTACTCACTGCAGTATTCCTAGCCTCTGACCTGCTATTGTAGCCACTGAGTTTATGTGGCAAGTCCAGCTTTGTTTCTGGCCATTGGTAACTCCCAGGATGTTGATAGTGGAGCATTCAGTGATGGCAACGCCACTGAACATCAAGCAGTGGTAGTTAGATTGTCTTTTATTGGAGATATTCATTTCCTGACATTTATGTGGCATGAATCTTACTTAACACTTGTCAGCCCAGGTCTGGATATTGTCCAGATCTTACTGCATTTGAATATGGACTGTTTCAGCATCTGAGGAGTCGTGAATGGTGTTGAACATTGTGTAATCATCAGTGAACATCCCCATGTCTGACCTCATGATGGAGGTCATGAGGTCAGACTATTTATGAAGCAGCTGAAGGTAGTTAGGCACAGGACACTGCATCTGGATGGGATGCTCTTTGGAGGTTGGTGCAGATGGGCCGAATGGCCTCTTTCCACACTGTAGGGTTTCAAACATTCCAACCTTCAAACACTATCCCGAAGAATGCCTGCAGAGATGTCCTGGATCTGAAATGACTCACCTTCAACAACCACACCTATCTTCCTATGTGCCAGGTATGACTCCAACCAGTGGAGAATTTGCCCCAATACCCATTGTTTCCAGGCAAAAGTGAGGACTGCAGATGCTGGAAACCAGAGTTTAGATCAGAGTGGTGCTGGAAAAGCACAGCAGGTCAGGCAGTATCCAAGGAGCAGGAAAATCGACGTTTCAGGCAAAAGCTCTTCATCAGGAATAGAGGCAGAGAGCCTCCAGGGTGGAGAGATAAAATGGGAATGGGGGGGGGGGGGGAGGGGAGGTTGGGGCTGAGGAGAAGGTAACAAAGAGTACAATAGGTGAATGGGGGTGGGAATGGAGGTGATAGGTCAGAAGGGAGGGTGAAGCGGATAGGTGGGAAGGGAGATTGGCAGGTAGGACAGGTCATGAGGACCGTGCTGAGCTGGAAGGTTAGAACTGGGGTAAGGTTGGGGGAGGAGAAATGAGGAAACTGGTGAAATCCACATTGATGCCCTGGGTTTGAAATGTTCTGAGGCGGAAGATGAGGCGTTCTTCCTCCAGGCGTTGGGTGGTGATGCAGCGGCGGTGGAGGAAGCTCAGGATCTGCATGTTCTCAGCAGAGTGGGAAGGGGAGTTGAAATGTTGGGCCACAGGACGGTGGGGTTGCAGTTTTGCTCGGGCTCGTGGATGTCACACGTGGTCGAATATGGCCTTGATGTCAAAGGCAGCCACTCTCACCTCACCTTTGGCACTCAGCTCCTTTATCAATGTTAGAACCAAGGCTGTAATGAGGTCAGTAGCTGTAACCCCTGGCAGAACCCAAACAGGGTGACACTGAGCAGGTTATTGCTGAGCAGGGGCTGCTTGATAGCACTGTTGGTGACACCGTCCATCACTTTACTGATGATCGAGATTATACTGATGGGACGGTAATTGGGCTGGGTTAGATTTGTCCTGCTTTTGGTGTACAGGATATACACATTTTCCACATTGTTGGGTAAATGGTTGTCTTGCAATGTACTAGAAGAGCTTCTCTGGAGGAGCAGCAAATCATGCAGCACAAGGCTTCTGTATTCTTGCCATGATATTGACAAGGCCCACAATATTCAGTGCCTCTAACCATTTCTTGATATCACATGGAGTGAATTGAATTGGCTAAAGGGTCTTATCTGTGATGCTGACAACCACTGGAGGAGGCCGAGATGGATCATCCACTTGGCACTTCTGCTTCAGCCTTATCTTTTGAGCTGATGTGCTGGTCTTGCCCTTTTACTGAGAATGGGATATTTATGGAGCCCCTTGCTCCAGTGAGTTGTTTAATTGCCCACCACCATTTATGACTGGATGCGGCAGTGTGGAACAAGTAGAAATAGTTACACTTAAACTATACTATTTATAAGACAGGAATTGGGCAGGGATGGAGTGAGTCGTAGGTCAAAACCCAGAGATTTAGATCTGAGTCAATTCTGTCACAGACTATCTGTACATGCCTGCCTTAAAAATGACAGGCAGATTGTCAGGTAATAGGCTGGAACCAAAGAATCTGGTCCCTGGGTAAGTTCAGAAGCAATGTTATTGTAAGGTCTTGCTTTCAGAAAAGAAGGGAATGCTCAGGACTCTGGACCTTCTATAGAAGCCGTTTTTAAAATTAAAAACAAAACTTGTTTAGGTCACTTCTGCCCCAAGATCCTCTTTCCGCATTTTCTAACTAATAGGAAAGCTGAGATCACTTCTTCATTCAGGTCACGGTCACAATTATTCAAAAAGAAAAAGGGGGCATGCGTAAGGCTCAGGAATAACTTGGGGGAGAATGTAGTGTAGGCCTGATTAGTAAGTTTGAGGAGGAGCTATGAATAGTGAGAAGGATTCCTAGAGGATAAGTCAGGAGATTGATAGGCTAGAGACTTGGGTGAAGATGGAGTTTAATCCAGCCAAATGCAAGGTGATGCATTTTGGAAGATCTAATGGAAGAGGGAAATATACAATAAATAGCAGAACCCTGAGTAACATCAACGTACACAGGGATCTAGGTGGACAGGTCCACAATTCCATGAAAGTGGCAATTCAAGTGGATGAGATGGTCAAGAAGACATTTAGCATGCTAGCCTTCATCATTCAGGGCAGAGAGTATAAACGTTAGAAAGTCATGTGGCAGCTGCATAGAACTTTAGTTAGACCACATTTGGAATATTGATGAAGGAGAGGCGCACCAAAAGCTAGTGCTTCCAATTAAACCTGTTGGACTATAACCTGGTGTTGTGTGATTTTTAATTCATACAGTTCTAGTTGCCACACTGCAGGAAGAATGTGGATGCTTTGGGGAGGGTCTAGAAAGGTTTTATCAGGATATTGTCTGATTTGGAAGGTATTAACTATGAGGAGAGATTAATCAATGTTGGTTTGTTTTTACTTGAATATCGAAGGTTAAGCGGTGACTTGAAAGAAGTTTATGAAATTATGAGAGGTATGGATAGAATGGATAGTTGGAATCCTTTTCCCAAGGCAGAAATATCAAATACTTGGGCACAGAGGTTTGAGCTAATAAAGTTTAAGTTTAAAGGAGATGTGAAAGGTAAGATTTTTACACAGACGCCTACAATGTGCAGTCAGAGGAGGTGGTGGAGGCAGATACAATGGCAACGTTTAAGAGGCATCTTGACAGATATATGAATAGACAGGGAATAGAGGGATACAGACCGCAGAGAGGCAAAAGGTTTTCAGTTTTAAAAAGGCATCATGAGTCGGTGCCGTCTTGATGGGCTGAAGGGCCTGTTCCTGTGCTGTATTGTTCTTTCTCTTTGTTAGTCAGGCCTGTCTATAATTTTGAATCAGCTTAATGAACGACCCACTCTAACTTGCCCCAGGTCAATGTCTTAGCCACTTGCTTAGAAGAGATCTAAGATGGCAGGATTAGTGCAAGTTTTCAGCAAGTAAGTTACTTGGTGAATTTTAACTGCCTATCTGTCTGGATTCTATCAGGCAGGTAGGGATAAAATCACCCATTGGTTCTTGTTATCATGGTGATGAAGATTTTCTTTATTGTACATGTTTTTTTTTATTGGAACATAAATGGAACTGAACTGGGTGAAACTTGCAAGCTGGTTAGTTTTGTTTGTAAATTAATCCCTAAAGAAGCACAGCATTATCAGTGATGAAACAGAATTTATATGTTTGTCTGAAAAAGTTGGGCCAGGGATCCACAGTGATTTGTTAACATTGCTTTCTGCCTATTTGTCTAAACCTCCAAAAGAAAGCAAAGCTTCCTCTTTTATATTTAAAGTGATTCCTGACTCATATCTGTAGTTCTTACAAGTTAAAGAGACATTATGTCATGCATTTTTCAGAGCCTTGTTCCTCCAAAGCTTATTATGTGTGAGGGTTAGGTTCTGTGTGAACGTTCCAGGGAGAGGAAACTGTGGCTTTGAGCACACATCCTCTGTTTAAAGGGTCCTGGGGTTAACATTTAAGCAATTATTGTAAAATGGAATTGTTTGGAGTTGTGTTGCAATGATGTTGCCATACACATTCTTTGCTCCCTTTCACCTTGCATGCAAGTGGCACATTACTGTGGTAGGAAGTGGAAGCCTGAAGTCAGGGACAAATGGGAGTCTTGATGCTGCACTCAGTAGGGTACAATCACACGGGAGTGACTTTCCCTCAATTTGTCTCCACAGGGCAAGCTGACTATCCAAGTAAGGACAGTGGGTAGGCTATCAAAGCTGGAGGGCCAAAACATTTATGCTTTCCTAGATTTAGTATGATTTATGTGAAAAACCTTTGATGGCACATTTTCCATTATTAAAACTCTTAAAATAAAAACAGATTATTTTTGGTCATTGTTGTTCTTTGTGAGACCTGTTTTGCATGCACATTACATGCATTATTGTATTATTGTAGTATAGCCTTTGGGAAGTTCTGACATCTTATAAAGGTATTATATAAATGCAAGACTTTCTTTCTTAAACTCTTTTGCTATGTCATCATTCATGAAATCCTTCCACTTGACATTTTTAAAAAGACCGTCAGTGTTAATCACAGCATGGCACAATAGCCTCCATCTTTCTCCCTTTTTTTTGAACTCTCTATGCTGCCTTTACAATGTATCTTCTTTACTACTTCAGCATAACACCTGCTGGAGTACCAGGATGACATTTCCATTTCCATTAACAATGCTGCTGGCCTCCATGAAAGAAATGAGCAAACACGCTCTGAAAACAATGTGCAGTGGCAATAGCAATTGAAGCTCACTGACACCGTGCAAGGAAGATCATCACTATCGAACTGTTTGCACAAATTATTTACTTTCCATGTATAGTAGTTAAGAGGAGATAATAAATAGAAATGTGCATTAGTGTCTGGCCGAGAAACATTGATTGTGCTTCATGTAATGCCAGATTGTTTGCTCTTAACATTACTTTCTCTACATCATCATGCATGCAATGCACATACAGTATTTGTTTTCTAACATAGAGTTTAAAATCAACATGCATATTCTGATGAAGATCTAGTACATGGTTGCCAAATGATATAACATAAACACGGCAGCAAACCGAGAAAAGTGAATTTAGCTCCCCCCAAAAAAAGTTACTTAATGATACACATTACATGACAGACATTGGGAGTGGACGGTGTACAATATATTAAAACTGCGTCTAGTTAGTGTTGACTTGACAGACACTTTAATTCACAAGTCTGAAGAGTAAACTGTAATGTAGCCTTTTGAGTCTTTAAATACTTACCATACATCCATGCTTAACCACAAGTCAATGCAAACTCAGTGGCTTGGTTGAGTAGTCTCCGGTAGACAAAATAAATTGTTCAAAATTTCAGCTGTACAGGCTGCCTAACCATCAGTCCTTAAAAAAATATACTGACATGAATATAGAGTTGGGAACTGCAAGAGTCCTCCTCCCTTACTTTGCGACAGCACAGGAAATTATTCCGTGCCTTTGCTTGGCTTTGTCTCCACACTGCCAAATTCCTCTATTGCAGTTGCTAGCCCTCTCAGGTTGCCTCTTTTCCTCATGATCATTCCACGTCTTTGCTCCAAGGATTTGCTGGCATCATTCCAGTTGATTTGATTTGATCTGGTTTGATTTATTATTGTCATGTGTACCTAAATACAATGAAAAGTTTTGTTTTGCATGCAGTACAGGCAGAACATACCATACAAAGATTATAGGGTGATAGAACAGAGCGAGGAATACAAAGTTACGGCTGCAAAGAAGATGCAAGATCAATGTTAGATTTGAAATTTGAGAGGTCCATTCAGAAGTCTAATAACAGTGGGGAAGAAGCTGTTCTTGAACCTGTTGGTACGTGTGTTTTAAGCTTTTGTATGGAAGAAGTTGGAAGAGTTTATAACCGGGGTGGGAAAGGTCTTTGATGATGTTAGCCGCCTTTCTGAGGAAACAAAAAGTATAGACGACATCAGTGGATGGATGGTTACATGATTGACTGGGCGGAGTTCACAACTCTGTGTGGGTTCTTACGGTGTTGGATGGAGCAGTTGCCATACCAAGCTGTGATGCATCCATATAGAATGCTTTCTATGGTGCATCTATAGAAGTTGGTGAGAGTCGCTGCCTGGGAATGTCTATCAAGTGTCTGTAGCCCTGGTGGTCATACTATTGATGAAGACCAAGGCCAACTGTGGGCAGATCCATTCTGGTGCAGGGATGGTTCCCATAGCTGCATGGCTCACGCTAGTTTCTACACCAATGTGTTACTGAGGATTTCCGCTGCTTTATGAAAGGAGGTAAATGTTGAAGGGAGCCCAAGGCATAATAAGGAAATCAACTTGAAAGATACAATCTTCAAACTTGGCCTCCCCGGTCCCTTGCTTAAAATGATTTCCCCACATGATAACATTTTCCCTCTTCTTTGCACTAATGGTTAGGTGAACAGACAAGGATCCAGTTGTAGTTGAGATTATCTAGGCACAGACATTTATCAAACTTATCCCAAGACCATTTTCACCTAAACACAGCATAGCCATTTCTTAGGAGGTATGATTAAGGTAAAATCATTGACAGACCAATGCATTTGTTCAGCTGGCTATCCTATTCTGAAAGTCTGTAACTGAATTATTAAAATAAGTTACAAAGAATCACAAAATACATCAATCTAATAGCTACATGTGTAGTTGAACAGGCAAACAAAAATTATACACAGTACATAAATGAGCCATAAAACACTTCAATACAACACTGGAAAAGGTTGGTTCAGTCCCCTGTGCCAACTATTTTTCAATGTCAGCAGTCAGTCATTTTTTGATAGCCATAAGCAATGGACCTTTGTTTAGTAATGAGAGGGAAATGAGGAAAAATGGCATTAAAAGGGAGTTGATTCCATGTGCAGTTTTATATATCAGGTACCACTTAATATTTGGCTCAGAGCAGATTGACAGATGTGCTGCACCACGAGGGGAGATGATATTCAGATATTTGATATTCAACTGTTACAACAATTTATAAGAAACTTAGTCCTGTTATTGTGTTGGAAATTCTGGAAGAGTTGGGCTGCTCTTCATTACCTAAAAGGGGTTTTTGAAGTCTGACGTCGTTTTAATATCACTGTTTATTCAACATTGTATGAACTATTTACATTCTTAGATTTAGCAGGAACATTTTTTTCCTTTTGAGTCTCTCCATTATAAGATATCTCACTTCCTTCCTAACAGAGTTTATTTACACATTCAAGTATTAACCCTTTACTCTAAAATAATGAGTAGCATAAGAATATAAGAAATAGGAGCAGGGCCAAGCCATTTCCTTGCTTCTCCAATGGGAGTATTGTCCAATTCACCACATCGCAGTTTAGGAAGAGTAAATGCGTCGGAGTGGGTACTGAAGAGACTTACTAGAATGGTTCCAGTTATGAAGGATTATACTTCTGTGGATACATTGTGGAAGTTCAGCTTCTTTTCCTCAGTAAGATTGTAGCTGACCTGATTCTGAGCTTAACTCTACTTTCCTGTCCGTCCATCATCACCCATAACTCACATGTAAATTAAAAGTCTGCCTAACTCTGCTGTGAAAATATTTAATGACCCAACCTCAACTGCTCTCCAAGGGAGAAAATTCCAAAGATGAATAACTGAGAGAGAAGATCCCAGGAGTGTCAGAGTCTGAGGGGTGACCTCATAGAGGTTTATAAAATCATGAGGGGCATTGATAGGATAAATAGACAAAGTCTCTTCCCTGGGCTGGAGGAGTGCAGAACTAGAGGGTATAGATTTAGGGTGAGAGGGGAAAGATATAAAAGAGACCTAAGGGGTAACCTTTTCACACAGAGGGTGGTACATGTATGGAATGAGCTGCCAGGGGAACTGGTGGAGGCTGGTACAATTGCAACATTTAAAAGGTTGAAACTTTATTGCTGGAACAGCACAGCAGGTCAGGCAGCATCCAGGGAACAGGAGATTCGACGTTTCGGGCACAGGCCCTTCTTCAGGAATGAAGAACATTTAAAAGGTATCTGGATGTGTATAACAATAGAAAAGGTTTGGAGGGATATGGACCACGTGCTGGCAGGTGGAACTAGATTGGGTTGGGATATCTGGTTGGCATGGATGAGTTGGACTGAAGGGTCTGTTTCCGTGCTGTACATCTCTATGACTCTATGTTCTTCCTTGTCTCCATCTTACATATGGGAGACATTTAAAATGGTACCTCATAGTTCTTGATGTTTTATGTTTCAATTATGTACTCTACATCATATTTGTTTGCCATTTCAGATGTACAGGTACCTACTAGATAGATAAATTTTATCACTCTTTATAAACCATTTGATAATCTATGAGCAGAAACATCCAAAAGCATCCACTCCATCAAGCCCCCTCAGAATAAATCACATCAATACAGTCACTTCTCATTCGCCTAAACACCAATCAGTGAATGCACAGCCTGCTCAACCTTTGCCCATAAGACAACCCTTCAACCCTGAGTAGTATAGCAAAAATAATTGTACTTATTTGAATGATCCCATCTTCAGCAAATTAAAATACCAGAATAAGAATACATCTGGCAGATTAAAAAGCAGCAGTACAAAGATAACTTCTATAAAATTAAAGTATCCAAAAAATTGCAGCTGACCGAACTCATGCGGTAAATAATTGCTGCATTCAGACAAGAACCACTGCTGTATGACAGAGCTTTACTGAGAGTGTGGTGAGTATGTAGAACTTGTCACCACATGGAATGATTCAGATGAATTCCATTGATGCAATTCAGAGGAAACTAGATAAACATATGGAAGAGAAAGGAATAGAAGGAAATAACGATATGGTTCAATAAAGTAAATGGGAGGATGTCTCTGTTGATCACAAACACAGACATGGGCCTATTGATCCACAGGACCTGTTCTGCACTATAAATTCTTTGTAATTGTATGTAATTTTGTGCAATCCTGCTCTCTGCTAGTATTTCTATGTATGACAATGACCAATCAGAGGAGTTCAGGCAAGAACAAAAGGAGCCCTGTGCACACATGCATAAACATATTCAGAGTTCTGTTCCCTGGGTAGGTCATTTTTAATGGTTAAACAAAGTGTGGGTGGGAGCATTGCCTTGCTCAGAACATTAAAAATGTAAAAAATCAAGTTTGGAAAATTCCCAGGAGGTTCAGCAGACCATTAATAATTTATTAATAGGGCTGGAAAAATATATAAGCAGAAAGTAATGGAGAAACAGGGCGGCGCGGTGGCTCAGTTGTTAGCCTCACAGCGCCAGGGACCCGGGTTCAACTCCCCCCTCGGGCAACTGGCTATGTGGAGTTTGCATATTCTCCCCGTGTCTACGTGTTTCCTCCGGGTGCTCCGGTTTCCTCCCACAGTCCAACGATGTGCAAGTTAGGTGAATTGGCCATGCTAAATTGTCTGTAGTGCTAGATGCATTAGTCAGGGGTAAATGTGGGGGTCTGGGTCTGGGTGGGCTACTCTTTGGAGGGTCGGTGTGGACTTGTTGGGCCAAAGGGTCTGTTTCCACACTGTAAGGAATCAAATCTTATCTAATCAAACTCAGCAGTTTTGGCAACATCTCTGGAGACAGAAACAGAATTAATGTTTTGAGTCCAATATGGCTATTTCAGAACTCTTGAAATTATTCTACATTAAGTGTAAATCCTAAGAAGTGTGGAAGTAAGCAATAGAAATGATTTCAAGTTTTGGTTTTGGATACTTTATGGATTGCTGGCATATACAGTGCAAAAACTGGATTAGCATCTCTGATTGGATAGAGGGTTCATCATCACTTTCCCTTGCCAGTTGGACAGACCTTTTCCCAGAATGCATGATTCTTGACTATCAATCAAATTAGTTCTTCTGCCATCAGCAATATTTTCATAACTAATAAATGAAAGTGCTCAAAGAACATGAAAGAACTGTTTGGTAATGCTTCTATGATTTCTCCTTGTAATAGTGTCCAGCAGATTAATCTATAACTCTTGGAAAGACCAGTAACATTCTGGCTGAGGAGTTTAGGTGGGGGTTTGCGCTGGGAACGAATGTGATAGTGTATTAATGGCCTAATGCACCTAATGTGGAGCTATTAATAACTGGCTCTTTATGTTACAACCTTCCAGCCACTTTACAGCCACATTCCAAGGAAAGTGTGCAGGAAAGGAACCTTTTCTGAAGTGAATCTCTAGCTCCAATATGTGGCCAAATTTGGAAGTTCACCATTATTTAAACAACTCTTGCGCTGTATACCAGAGTAGAAGCAGAAGCCCTTAAAACAAGATTGCTTTCACAAATTTAATAAATGATGATAAGGTTTTTTTTAAACAAACACATTTTTGAAACCTTTTATTAAAATATATAACTATCAAAATATACCTTTGTAATGGACTGGGTGTAATATTTAAAAACCACTGAATATTGTAATCAATCACTAGCTGACTTACTGCAGTGAACTCCAAAATTTGATATTATTCAATGTATATTTTTAATTCAAATAGAGTGTTTTAAAATTAACAATGCATCGCACATACTTGTATTTTAATAATGACACCTACCTGATGTAAAATAGACAATTGGAAAAAGTAATATTAAGATAATGAACTATTAAGCAAGGGACAGTTATAGATTTTGAAATTTTGCTTTGTTCCAAAGAAGGATTGACAGAACTATACCACAAGAATTTAAATCGGTGGTGGATAGCCTACTGTAGAATAAAACTCAGGTTGCTAATTGCAGAAGGGTACTGATGCAATGGAACAGATGAAAAGATTTGATCCAGGATGAACTATTTGGATTAACTTTGTTTATTGCCCTATATTTGATTTTTAAGCCATTCACTGGAAAGAATCCTTCAAAGGGACTCAAGTTCACATTGGATGCAGGCAGGAAACCAAATGGTGGGAATACCAGGCAACCATTGCTGCTGCATGCTTAACATTCTACTTCGTGATCCTTGAGGCCTATCCAGCGAACCGTATCCTATGTGTTGAGAGGACACAAAAGTTATTTACATAGTGTGAGGTCAGTTCACCTGGCATAGAGGCAGCATCTAATGGGCAGCAATTCTGATCTCTGTGAACTGGTACTGTGTTATCATCTCAAGGGCTTCTTGCCTGGTGAATCTCTTGTAAAATGGAAGTAATGCACGTTTTAGTTAATAAATGCATTCACATCAGGCAGTGCTATGTCAGGCAAAAGGACATCACTGGCTGACATAATGTAGTGATCCAATTCTTTTCTTGTAAGATCTGTGCACAATTTATGACAATTAAAATACCAAGTGCTTTCAGAAACTTGTCTATGCTCTTTTTGAAATCATTTAAAGGGCACAACATTAATGAAAAGTTGAAGGGAAGGAGCTGAGGGAGGGAATTAATGGATCAGATGCTCTGATTTTGATTTGATTGAGTTATTAAATATGTCTCACAGGTTTTGCAACTCCAGGTTCTGCAGAAGATACATGCAATCCTGCAGGGTGTCATTGGAAGCTTATTACCGAAAGGGTTAATGCAGAAATGGAATTTCGAGGAGCCGGTATGTACTTAGCAGTGATGCATATTGCATATTGCAAATAGAACATAAAACATAGAACAGTACAGCACATGAAACAGGACCTTTGGTCAACCATGTCTGTGCCGACCATGCTGTTATTCTAAACAAATCTCATCTGCCTGTGCATGATCTGTATCCCTGCCTGTTCATGTGTCTGACTAAATTTCTCTTAAACAATGCTATTATATCTGCTTCTACCACCTCCCCAGGCAGTGTCATCTACCATCTTCTGTGTAAAAAAACTTTCCTCCGACATCTGCTTTAAACTTGCCACCCTCACCTTAAATCTACCCCCCTGATATTTTCAACCTTGGAAAAAGACTCTGACTATCCACCGTATCCATACTTCTCATTATTTAAAATGCTACAATCAGGTGGCTTCTCAACCTCCAAACTTCTAGTGAAAACAATCCAAGTTTGTCAAACCTCTCCTTATACCTAATACATTCTAATCCAGGCAACATCCTGGTAAACACCTTTTGCACCATCTCCAAGGCCTCCACATCCTTCCTACAGTGTGAAGACCAGAACAGCACGTAAAACTCCAAATATGGCCGAACAAAAGTCTTATACAATTGCAACATAACTTGCCAACTTTTATACTCAGTGCCTTGATCAATGAAGGCAAGCATGCCATATGCCTTGTTTATTACCTTACCCACTTTTATTGCCATTTCCAGGGAGCAATAGACTTGGACCCCAAGATTCCTCTGTTTAACAATGCACCTAAGGGTCATAGCAATTACAATATACTTTCCTCTTGCATTTGACCTCCCAAAATGCATCATCTCACACTTATCCAGATTAGATTCCATCTGTCATTTCTCTACACAATTTTCCTATATCCTGCTACATCCTTTGACAAACTTCCTTGCTAGCTACAACTCCACCAATTTTCATGTCATCTGCAAACTTACTAATTGGACTACCTACATTTTCATCCAAATCATTTAAACATGTTATAAACAACAGAGATCCCAGCACTGATCCTTGTGGAACACCACTGGTCACTGACGTCCTATCTGAAAAAACACCCTTCCACAACTACCTTTCGTCTACTATGACCAAGCCAATTTTATATCCAACTTACCAACTCACTGTGGATCTCAGGTTTAATGATACATCGCTGGAATTATGGCTGGGCATATAAGGAGATATAGATGATTCCAATCAATGGGAATTGGAAACCTGAAATTGTCACTAAAAAGGCTGAGGATATGAGCAGAAGGAACATGGTCCACGTTCTTAGATAAAGTGCAGGAAGAGGTTAAAAGATCTGACCAGATCAGGAAAGCTTTGAGTATATTAAAGATACACTTGCCTCACCACCTTATTAGCTAATGCCCATCCTAATAATTAACACACTCTCATAAGTACATTACTTGTATGTAGCCAAATTCAGCTCCATAAAAACCTCATTGCAACAAACCTGTTCTTTGGGGTTAAATATCGCCTCAACTTGTTCAAACACCTACATTGTTAATTTTCTCCATTCATTGATTTTTTTTCTCTATAAATAAAAATTGTAAATTCCCATTGTTTTAGTTTTCATTGTTACCTGGTTTGAAATTATAAGCAAAAGAAAACCTTGCCTGTATTCAAATTTCAAAGCTTGTTTTTATATTCAAAATTTGCATCAAGTCTCCAATCTTGAAAGAATAGCTCCCATAATGGGTTCATCACAAACCTAAGAGGAGACACAAAGAATACGGAAAAACACATTTCTGCTACATTACAGAAGAGTAAAGAAGGACATTTCATTCACAACAAGCATGTTAAAAAAAATCACTTCACCATGAGAACGCTGTAAGAAATTGTTCCAGTTCTTGAATTATTAAAAGGTTTCTTATAGTTAGTACTTAAAATGAACTGATGACATACAGGTAATGTATAATGGAATCTAATCTGTCCCAGTTACAATCAAAGATGCTTGTAAAATAGAAGGAAGCTATTAATTTCATCATATCAAATCAAAATGAATTCTACTCTGCTATTCCTTTTAAATTAATTTTTTTTGCTTTGCACAACCATCCATATTTTCCAAAGCTCCAAAGTATTGTCTTCCAATGGATCTCCCTGATCTCTTAGTGATATGTTTTTAAAAAGTGATTCTTTCTTGGAATGTAGGTATCACTGGCAGGGTCAGAATTTGTTGCCCTTCCCTAATTTTCCCTTGGAGTGAACAGCTTGCTATGGCAATTCAGAGAGCAGTTCAGAGTCAATCTCATTGTGAATCATTGAATTACAGGACAGAATCATAGGATCATACAGTACAGAAGAGGCTGTTTGGCCCATCGACTCTGTGCTGCCACAAAAATGCTACTATCCACTCTACCACTTTCCTGGACTAGGCCAATAGCTTTGACTGTTATGACAACCTGAGTGTTCGTCCAAAATAGTTTTTGAAGGTTGCGAAGTTACCCACCTCAATTAATCTCCCAAGCAGTGCATTCCAGACGCCTATTACCATCTGGGTGAAAACATGAGTCCTCAAATACCCTCTATACTTCCTGCCTTTCACTTTGAAAGTGTATCCCTAGTTTTTTTTTCTTTGACTAAGGGGAACAGCTGCTTTCTATCTACTCAATCTGTGCCCCTTACAATCTCTGCACCTCTATCTGGTCTCCTTTGGTCCTTCTTTGGTTTAAAGAAAGGAACCCAGGCTGATCCAGAATCTTTTCATAGCTGAAATGTTGAAATCTCAGGCAATATTCAGGTGAACCTTTCTGCACCCTCTCCAGTGCAATCACATCCTTCCTATAGTGTGGTGACCAGAACTGCATACAGTACTCCAACTCTGATCTAACCAAAGTTTTACACTACTCCGACGTAACCTCCCTGCTCTTATAATCTATGCCTCGGCTGAGAAAAGCAAGCATCTTATATACCTTCTTAACTACCCTATTAACCTATCTGCCATCTTCAGAGATCTGTGCACCGGCACCATAAGATCTCTCTGTTCTGAGCTTCCTGGTGTCCTGCCATTTATTGAATGTGGAATCACATGTAAGTCAGATCAGATAAGGATAACAGATTTCTTCCCTAAAGGATATTAGTGAACCAGATGCATTTTTACAGTAATCGATAAATGTTTAATGGCCTTTGAGTTTATTGAGATTAGCTCTAAACCACAAAGCAACTGTACTCGCATATAAAATAGGAACAGGAGTAAGCCTTTCAGTCTTTTGAGGTCATGCAATGCATCAAAGCTGGTCATCCAATTCAGTACCCTGCATCAACTTTATCCCTATACCCTTTGATCCCTTTAGTCCTAAGGACGAACCCCTTCTCAAAACCATTCAATGCTGTGGCCCCAGTTGCTTTCTGTGACAGGGAATTCCACAGACTCAGTACTTTCTGGGTGAAGAAATTTATCTTCATCTCAATCCTAAATTGCCTATCCTTATAATCTTAAAATAGGAGCCCTGATTCTAGACTCTTTGTTCAACAAGAACACTCTTTCTGACTTTACCCTGTCTAGTCCAACTAGAATTTTATATAGTGTATGTAGTCCTAACTAATCCAGTATCACTTAACATGTTAGTTGTGCCAAACATTGGTTTATAATCCCAGGGATCAACCTGGTAAACCTGTGATGCATTCCCTTCATAGCCAGAACATCCTTCCTCAGGTAAGGAGACCAAAACTGCACACAGTACACGAGGGAGCTGTACATTTGCAGCAAGATATCTCTGCTTCTGGACTTGAATCTTCATGCTAGGAAGGTCAACATACCATTTGCCTTCTCCATGGCTCGTGGCACCTACATGCTTATTTTCAGTGACTAGTGTATCAGAACACCCAAGCCTTGTTGCAACTGCCCCTTTCCCAATCTGTTGACATTGAGGTAATAATCACCTTCTTGCTATCAAAGTATATAAACAGACATTTATCCACATTGTACTTCATGTGTAATGCATTTTCCAACTTACTCAAATTGTCCAAATCACACTGAAGTATCTCTGCATCCTTCTCACAGTTGACTGTCCCATCCATCTTTGTTTTGTTTCCAAGTAACATAGTCTCTATCCCATCAATCCCCCAGTAAAATAGAAAATGAGTGTCCCCATACCATCGTCTCACCTCCACTTTGTCATTGATTCTTGAAGCAGTGGAAGTAATCTTTTTCTATTTACTATAGCAATTTTAAACAAATAAATTAAAATTCCTTTCAGCCTTCATTGTGGAAATATTGAGTCTCAATATTGCAATAGAACTGTCCTCTTTGCTGTAATTCCTAATTCTGACATCACCTAAGTGATCCCTTTAAAATCCTGTCTATAGTGGAACACCCAAAACCACAAACTGACTGTGGGATAACCAATGTTTGGCATAAATTCATGATTACATTTTTATTCTCGTCCACTTTTAGAATACCAACATTCGACTGGCACTTTTTTATGGATTTAACTACCCTCACTGGATTTTAAACATTTATCTTCATGTTTCTCTCATTGTACTGAATAAACCCAACTCCTTTAACCATGTACCATGGAAGAGGGTCATTGACCTAGTCTGAAAGCTAGCAAAACGGTACCATTTACACCAGTCTGCATATTGTCAATCAGTTTAATGCAGGCATGTCATTTCATCTGAAATGACACAAAAGATTCATCCAAGCATGCATAGCTTGTAAGGACTGGAAAGTCAGATTAGCCTGTTAAACACAGCTCAACCTCCCCTCAGGATGATTGTAGTTTACTGATTTTCCATTAGAGTACTTCCTACAATTGCACAGTAACACTGCTCTGCACAACAGATGTGTCACTTGTGATTCAATCACACTTTCTGCTGCCAGCCTTTGAAGAAGTGAATTACAACATTTGTATTCTGAGATTCTCTACTTCGCCACTTCAACATACCTAAAAAAAATTGTATCATGAAGTGCAGCTTTGTAACTGCAAATCTAAAAAAGGCCCAAAGGCTGAAACTTGAACTTGTGTTAGGAATGGAAGGCAACTACCTACCCTGCTTCCAGGAAGAAATTTAAAAAGGATAAATCTCCTTACAAAGCACTGAAATGTCGATTTGGAAGGTGATGAAGGTTTAGCTCTTATGGGATCTTAACAGACATTTATGATCTAGATCATCTCCTTTCACTAAGGAATAAGGAAATGGAAAAATATGAAGTACTTTAACACATTTACTTCATTAAGAATTCAATTTTATTTGACTGGTACTGAAAATTGAATGAGAAACCTATAAATACAAAAGGTAACCAATTAGGGGGATTTGGGTTACACACCACATTTGTGCTGTTTTCTGGGTCAGATTTAAAGATCACAGTATTATTCTATAGCACTCTGCAAAAAGCAAGTCACAATTTTAATTTTGCATTATCACTTTGAGGGTTTAAAAATAGGAAATTGTCCTCTAAAATTTTATTCTGTTGAAAGAAATGAAATAACAATTGTATTTAAAATGTATGGGCTGTGATTCTGGCAATTACACTTAGAAATTAGCATACTGTACCTCATACTATGAGAGGATACAGACTCAGGAAGTCATGTAATTTCCCCCAGGCTGGAAAGTTAATTGTTGTGCAGGTATCTTCCCGCCACACACCATCCCTTTTACCCAGAATCTGGACATGCTAATTAACCATTGGAGACAATGTTTAAAAGAGATTTAGATAAATACATGAATACAAAAGATTTGGAGGATATGGGCCAGAAGCTGGCAGGTGGGACTAGCTTAGTTTGGGATTATGTTTGGCATGGATTAGTTGGACTGAAGAGTCTGTTTCTGTGCTGTACGACTCTATGATAATGTAGATCAGCCAGCAGAAGGAGATAGCTGAGCAGGGCTTGGTGCGAGTTAACACAGATGGAGCTTTGGATGACATCAATTTTACGGAGGTTGGGAAGTGAGAGGTCTACCATTAGAACAATGGATTAATCAAATCCAGACGTAACATCAATGTGCATGAGGGTTTCGACCAGAGATGAGCTGAGATAAGGACAGAGTTAGGTGATGGTACAAAGATGGAGGCAGTGTTATCATTGGCAGTGCAGACATGTGATTAAAAACTGATTTTTTAATCAACAGTGAAATGAATGTTGGGTACGGTTGGGTTTGTCTCCAGACTGTTACCAGAGAGGGGGATGGAGTCGGTGGTTAGATGTAGATATGGATGGGGACTAAAGACAATGGTTTGCATTTTCCCAGTATTTAATTGGAAGAAAATACTGCTGATACCAGTATCAGACAACTAAAAGGCACTCTGAAAATATAGAGATGGTGGAGGCATTGAGAGAGGTAGTGGTAAGTTAGATTTGGGTGTCATCAGTGGACATGTGGGCACTGATGCATTTTTTATCATGTTGCTAAGGGGCAGCACGTAGATCGGAAATAGGGGGAGGCCACGGGAAAATAATCCATTGCAGATTATTCTCTAGCTATGACTGTATAACTAGGGGTAGATAAAGGGGGAGAAAGTGAGGACTGCAGATGCTGGAGACCAGAGTTGAGAGTGTGTGGTGCTGGAAAAGCACAGCAGATCATACATCATCCGAGGAGCTGGAGAATCGACGTTTCAGGCAGGAGCCCATCATCAGAAATGATTGAAAAGCTCCTGCCTGAAATGTCGATTCTCTTGCTCCTTGGATGCTGCATGACCTGCTGTGCTTTTCCAGCATCACACGCTCTCAACTAGGGGTAGATAAAGATGAGTGCAGTCTGACTGAGATGGATGATGAAGAAGTATCAAGAGCAAGATACTATCAATCAATTGAAAGGATTGCATTCAGGTCAAGCAGAATGAAAAGGTATAGTTTACCTTTACTATATAGAATGGCATTTAGTGTTTGATAAGAGCTGTTCCCACACTGTAGCAAGGACTGAAACCTGATTAGGTGGATTCAAACATGGAGCGGGAATTTTCTCTTCCTTATGTGCAACAGCAAGAAAGCTGGAAAAAAACAGATGGAATGAAAAACATCAGAATCTCCACACCTAGAAAATGTTTTATGATATTTTCCCCTCAGAATTTTGCCAATGATTAATGAACACCTTATTTTCATTCACTTGCATCGTATTAATACCTCATTTATATGCTACTTCCAATTTTCCATTCCATTCCCAAGGACCTCGATGACACAAACTCTTAACATGGAAGTCAGGTCAGATACCTGGCAGCTGCAGCTTACTATATGCTTGTTTAGGCTAACAATGCTTCTTCACAACAATGGCACTATGATGCTCCATGGACACTATCACCCTCAAGCCATGTGTCCACACAAGTCAGAATTGGCAAACCACTAGCCTCATCACACGATCATACCAGCTCTGTGACCAACCTACACACCACCTCAGCTCTTCAAGACTCTACTTCAGAACTCAGGTACACCTATAGCTTGTATGCATCTGCCAGATCTCTTTGCATGTGGGGACACACATGCATTACATCAGATAGGATGCATGTTATGACTCGTAAGTTGCTTGCCTGATGCCTCACTTAATTTAAGCTTATTTGAAATATGGCAATTGCAACATTGGTACCTACCGGACAATGTGGACAATTGCCCAGGTATGCCCTGTGCACAAAAAGCAGGACAAATCCAACCCAGCCAATTACCATCAGTCTATGTTGCAGTGGTAATGTCTCTATCTCTGAGTCAGAAGGCCTGGGTCAAGTCTCACTTGCTCCAGAGGTGTGCCATAACATCTTTGGACATGTTGATTTGAATATATATATATATATATATATATATAAAAACAAACTCTCCTCTTCATCATAAAGTGAGGGAAGGCGTCATCTTCAGTTCTACCAAACAGCACTAAGCATAGCTATGACCTGTTTAGTGATGATCAGTTGAGTTCTGCCATGGACGATCAGCTCCTGACATCATTGCAGTCCTGATCCAAAAGTGGAATTCCAGAGAGGAAGTGAGCTTGACAGAGCTTAACATTTAACCAAGTTTGGCATCAAGGATCCCTTGCAAGACAAAAGTCAATGGGAATCAGAGGGAAAACTCTCTGCTGGGTTGGAGTCATATCAGGCACATAGGACGGATTTTGTCTATGTTGGAGGTCAGTCATCTCAGCTCCAGAACATTTCAACAGGAGTTCCTCAGGGTAGTGTCCTAGGCGTAACCATCATCAGCTGCTTCATGAATGAGCATCCTTCCATCAGAAAGTCAGTGCTGAGGATTTCTGCTACTGGTTGCACATTGTTCATCATAATTCATTATGCCTCTGATATTGAAGCAGTGCACGTCCAAATGTAGCAAGACCTGGATAACTTCCTGGCTTGGGCATATAAATGACAAGTAATATTCATACCACATAAGTGCCAAGCAATGACCATCTCCAACTGGGGAAGAATCCAACATTTTAGATGATCAAGGCCTTAACATCACTGAATTTCCCACTATCAACATCGTGGAGCTTACCATTGATCAGAAACTGAACCAAACAAGTCATATATAAATCCTGTGGGTGGCATGGTGGCTCAGTGGTTAGCACCACTGCCTCACAGCACCAGGGTCCCAGGTTTGATTCCAGCTTCAGGGGACTGTCTGTGTGGAGTTTGCACATTCTCCCAGTGTCTGCATGGGTTTCCTCCGAGTGCTCCGGTTTCCTCCCATAGCGCACAGATGTGCAGGTCAGGTGAATTGGCCACGGTAAATTGCCCATAGTGTTAGGTGCATTAGTCAGAGGGAAATGGGTCTGGGTGGGTTACTCTTCGGAGGGTCGGCGTGGACTGGTTGGGCCGAAGGGCCTGTTTCCACACTGTAGGGAATCTAATCTAACCTAAACAGCTCCTGCAGAGAGCAACTCAGCTCCTAACACATCAAAGCCTGTCCACCATGCTCAATGCACAAGTCAAATATGTGATGGAATACTTCCCACCTGCCTGAATGAATGCACCTCCAACAACTCACAAGAAGCTTGATGTCATCCGAAACAAGCAACCCATTTGATTGGCATCACATCTGTATATTTTCACTCCTTCCAGTATTGATACTCAATAGCAGTAGTGTACCAACTACAAGATGCACTGCAAATATCACATTTGACAGGACTGGACCTTCATGGTGACCTCAGCTGGTACAAGAAATGAACCCACTGTTGGGTCACACTGCATTGAAAGCCAGCTATCTAGCCAACTGACCTAGCGTGGCATGGTGACTTAGTGGTTAGCAGTGCAGCCTCACAGCACCAGGCTCCTGGATTTGATTTCCATCTCGGGCGACCGTCTGTGTGGAGTTTGCTCATTCTCCCTCTGTCTGCATGGGTTTCACCAGGTGCTCCAGTTTCTTCCCACAATCCAAAGATGTGCAGGTCAGGTGGATTGGCCATACTAAATTTTCCATAGTGTTAGGTGCATCAGAGGGAGTTGGGTCTGGGTGGGTTGCTCTTCGGAGGGTCGGTGTGGACTTGTTGGGCCGAAGGGCCTGTTTCCACACTGTAGGGAATCTAATCATCATGAGCTAACTGAAAGATCATAGGAATCATAGGGATAGCAACTCAATAGGGAATATGAAGAATAGCAGTGGTGCTAGTGGATGGATTTATTATATCTCAAATGGAGCCTGCGAATGACACTGAAGCAAAGCTGGACATTGTCATGTCAGATCTAAAGTCAACTGTGCAATAACTACACAAAATGGCTAGCAGCATGTGTAAACTGGGTAGTGTAAGTTACTTTTCTTTCTTCAGGAGCTGAGAAAACCCTTGGGATTGATGACTGTGCGAGGGACAATTCCAATATCCATGCTTCCACTAATTTAGCAATGCTACCTATTTGGCTTCAAATTACCTTACATCAGCAGGTCATTCATTGACACTCCCCTCTTTAAAAAAAAAGTTATGGACTCAAGCCATCATTAGTATTACACTGTGTGCACTAACTGTCTCTTTGTCACTTAATAGTAAGGTGATAGGAGGTGTTGCTGAACAAAGAGACCTTGGAGTGCAGGTTCATAGCTCCTTGAAAGTGGAGTCACAGGTAGATAAGATAATGAAGAATACATTTGGTATGCTTTCCTTTATTGGTCAGAGTATTGAGTACAGGAGTTGGGAGGTCATGTTGCAACTGTACAGGACATTGGTTAGACCACTTTTGGATTAATGCATGCAATTCTGGTCTCCTTCCTATCGGAAAGATGTTGTGAAACTTGAAACTTCAGAAAAAGTTTACAAGGATGTTGCCAGGATTAGAGCATTTGACCTGTAGGGAGAGGTTGAATAAGCCAGGGTTGTTTTCCTGGAGTGTCGGAGATTGAGGGGTGTCTTATAGAGTTTTATGAAATCATGAGAGGCATGGATAGGGTAAATAGACAAAATTTTTTCCCTGCAGTAGGGAGTCCAGAACTAGAAGACATAGGTTTAGAGTGAGAGGGAAAAGATATAAAAAAGACCTCCGGGGCAACTTTTTCATGCAGAGGGTGGTACATGTATGGAATGAGTTGCCAGAGGATGTGGTGGAGGCTGGTACAATTGCAATATTTAAAAGCCATCTGGATGAGTATTTGAATAGGAAGGGCTTGGAGGGATATGAGCCGGGTGATGTCAGTGGGACTAGATTTGGTTGGGATATCTGGTCAGAATGGCCGAGTTGGACCGAAGGGTCTGTTTCCGTGCTGTACATCTCTATGTCAGCTAAGCAAATGTAATCAGACAAAGACACTAAAGAATGGCTCTTGAGCTTTTAATTTCATAATCACATTCCATTGCAAGCACTAGAAAACAACAATTTGCAGCTGCCATCTTCATATGGTAAACTGTAATTATTCGAGGACATGGTCTGTGATGTGGAAAGAAACCTGTTCTTTGTGAGGTGGGGCAGGTCATGGCGTCTGGCAGAATGGCAATCTGACCAATTAATTACATAGTTTGGTTCCGTATTTACAAAGGAGGATACAAATAACATACCAGAAATGTTGGGGAACTTAGGGTTTAGTATAGGGGAAGAGCTGAATATTAGTAGGAAATTAATGGGGAAATTAATGGGGAGTATTGGGGAAATTAATGGAAATTTAAGACTGATAAATCCCAAGGGCCTGATGACCTACATCCCATAGTCCTTAAGAAAGTGGCCCTTGAAATAATGGATGCATTGGTGGTCATCTTACAAGATTGCATAGACTGTGGAACAGTTCCTACAGATTGGAGGATAGCTAATGTGACTACACTATTTAAAAATGGAGATATGGAGCAAACTGGGAATTATAGACCAGTCAGTGTGTCCCCAGTAGTGGGGCTAGAATCCTTTATAAAAGATTTGATAGCAGAGCACTGGAAAGCAGCGACAGGATCAGACAGAGTCAGCATAGATTTACAAAAGGGAAAGCATGCTTGACAAATCGATTGGAATTCTTTCAAGATGCAACTAGTTGAGTTGATGAGAGGGAAGTGGTTTGTTCAGACTTTCAGAAGGCTTTTGATAAAATCCTACAGAAGAGATTAGCTTGTAAAATTAAAGTGCATGGGACTGAGGGTAGTGCATTGAGTTAGATAGAAAACTAGGTAGGTCGACAGGGAACAAAGAGTAGGAATAAATGGATCTTTGTCTGAGTGGCAGGCACTGACTTGTAGGGTACTGCAGGGATCAGTGCTAGGACTCTAATTATTCATGATATATATTCATGATTTATTCATGAGGGAACTAAATGTAAATTCTTCGAATTTGCAAATAATACAAAGCCGGGTGGGAAGGTGAGTTGTAAGAAGGATGCAGAGATGCTTCAGTGTGATGTGGGCAAGCTGCGTAAGTGGGAAATACACAGATTGATGTGAGGTTATCTATTTTGGTAGCAAAAATAGGAAGGCAGATTATTATTTGAAAGGCTTTGAATTGAGAGAGGGGAATGGGCAATGAGACCTGGGTGTCCCGGTACACCAGTTATTGAAGGTAAGCATGCAGGTGCAGCAGCCAGTCAAGAAGCAAAAAATGGTATATCCACTTTCTTAATGAGAGTGTTTGAGTACAGGAGCAGTCTTGCTGCAATTGTACAGGGCTTTGGTGAGATCAAAGGAATCTAGAATACTATGAGTTTTGGTCTCCTTATCTAAGGAAGGATATTTTTGCTACAGAGGGAATGCAGAGAAGGCTTACCAGACTGATTCCTGAGATTTGATGAAAGTGAGGACTGCAGATGCTGGCAATCAGAGTCAAGATTAGAGTGGTGCTGGAAAAGCACAGCAGGACAGGCAGCATCCAAGGAGCAGGAAACTCGACGTTTCGGGCAGGAGCCCTTCATCCTGATGCTACCTGATTGGCTGTGCTTTCCCAGCACCACTCTAATCTTGATTTCTGAGATTGCATGACTGATATACAAGGGGAGGTTGAATTGATTGAGATTATTCTTGCTGGAGTTCAGAAGAATGAGAGAGGATCACATAAAAACCTGTAAAGTTTTAAGGTATCTAGACAGGGGAGATGCAGGAAGAATGGTCCAATGGCTGGGACTCCAGAACAACGGGTCACTGTCTGAGGATATGGGGCAAACCATTTAGGGCTGAGAGTTGGTGGAATTTCTTCACCCAGAGAGTGGTGAGCCTGTGGAACACACTATCACGGAAAGCATTCAAAGACAAAACATTGTATGATTTCAAGAAGGAGTTGGATATAGTTGCTGTGGTTCTGTTCGCCGAGCTGGAAGTTTTTGTTGCAAACGTTTCGTCCCCTGGCTAGACGACATCATCAGTGCTTGGGAGCCTCCTGCGAAGCGCTTCTTTGATGTTTCCTCCGATGTTTATAGTGGTCTGTCCCTGCCGCTTCCGGTTGTCAGTTTCAGCTGTCCGCTGTAGTGGCTGGTATATTGGGTGACAGCCAGACTACTGCGACCCCTAGGACTCATAACGGCACACAAACCAACAGCCACGTTCAGACAACAACCCAATATACCAACCACTACAGCGGACAGCTGAAACTGACAACCGGAAGCGGCAGGGACAGACCACTATAAACACCGGAGGAAACATTAAAGAAACGCTTTGCAGGAGGCTCCCAAGCACTGATGATGTCGCCTAGCCAGGGGACGAAACGTTTGCAACAAAAACTTCCAGCTCGGCGAACAGAACCACAGCAACGAGCACCCGAGCTACAAATCTTCGCACAAACTTTGAGTTGGATATAGTACGAGACATTAAATGGATCAAAGGATATGGGGGAAAAGCAGGAACATGATATAGAGTTGGATGATCAGCCATAATCATAATTAATAACACAGCAGGATCAAAGACTCCTACATTCTATGTTTCTGTGAATTCTTCTCAATGCCACATGGAAACTTTGGTCATGCAAAATGCAATTGGATAAAGTGATATTAACTTATGAAAGTATGACATTGGACTCCTTGGAAAGCCCCTATACCACATTGTCTGAGGACGTACATGAGATTTCATTTTGATGGATATGACGATCTAGGAGTTCCTTCAATAAAATTGTGTTATCTTATCAACATTCCCCACGAATCATTTGCTCATGCACCTAACATAGAGATTGTCATGGCTGGAGTTTGTTTACCAGAGGGAGAAGCAGCAGGTAAAGATTAGTCATGGAGGCAGAGGAAAATGGTGACATACTCATATCTAGAGGTTTCACTGTTATTTTCTTCAATTGAAAGACCGTGCAGGTGATGACTGCAGATGTCCCAGGCTAATATCACTGAACTGTATCATCTAGTGAAGCTGCACTTGTATTCAAAAGGACTCAGTGCCCATCCCATCCAGATGGTCACAACTAACCTGAATTTCCATGCCACCAGCTTTTTTCAAGGAGGAACTGGACCCCTGTTGGCATCTCCCAATACTTGACCCATAAATGCTTCCAGGAAAGAACTAATTTCATCTTCTGCAGATCACAGCTTTTCATATCCTTCTCTCAGAATGGGAGAGTCAAGGAACTTGGGCTGTGGGATTCTTTACCATTGCTGACTTCTCCCAGGTACAGGATTCCAATGTGTAGAATTTGTCAACAAAAAATATTGCTACTCCATTGATGCTTAAACCATAGGTGACCATTGATGCTAAGTTTTGGAGATCTGTACCAGATATCCTGGCATTGCCATGATTCTTATATAATGTAAATTGGGGGATATGACAGTTCATATAGTTGTAGAACGTATCATTCTACGGCTGAACTGTCTCTTAGATGTCCACTTTTGAGTTGCTAGATCCATTTGCGGTATTTCACTTTTAGCAAATTGGCAGTGGCACATAAAATGACAGAACATAGGACATAGAACAGTAAAGCACAATACAGGCCCATCGGCCCTTGATGTTGTGCCGATCTTTTATCCTATACTAAGATCAAGCCAACCTACATACCCTACATTTTACTATCATCCATGTGCCTATCCAAGAGTTGCTTAAATGTACCTAATGTACTTGAGTCTGCTGGCAATGCATTCCACACACCCAGCATTCGCTGTGTAAAGAACCCACTTCTGACATCTCTCCTAAATCTTCCTCCAATCAACTTAAAATTATGCTCCCTTGTGATAACCATTTTTGCCTTGGGAAAAAGTCTTTGACTATTCACTCTATGTCTCTCATCATCTTGTACACCTCTATCAAGTCACCATTCATCCTTCTTTGCTCAAATGAAAAAAGCCCTAGCTCCCTCAACCTTTCTTCATAAGATATGCCCTCCAGTTCAGACAGCATCCTGGTAGATCTCCTCTGCATCCTCTCTAAAGCTTCCATGTCCTTCCTATAATGAGATGACCAGAACTGAACACAATATTCCAAGTCTGGTCTAACCAGAGCTCTATAGAGCTGCAGTATAACCTTACGGTTCTTAAACTCAATCCCCCGTAATGAAAGCCAACACACCGTACGCCTTCTTAACAACCCTATCAACTTGGGTGGCAACTATGGACATTGACCCCAAGATCCCTCTGTTCCTCCACACCACCAAGAATGCTGCCTTTAACCCTATATTCTGCATTTGAATTTAACCTTCCAAAATGAATCACTTCACAAGTTTCCAGGTTGAACTCCATCTGCCACTTATCAGCCCAGTTCTGCATCCTGTCAATGTCCCATTGCAACCTACAACAGCCCTCCACACTATCCACCACTCCACAAATCTTCATGTTATCAGCAAATTTATTAACCCACCCTTCCACTTCCTCTTCATAGCCATTTTTGAAAATCACAAACAGCAGAGGCCCCAGGACAGATCCCTACGGAAGACCACTGGTCACCGAGCTCCAGGTTGAATATTTTCCATTTACCACCACTCTGTCTTTTATGGACCAGCCAGTTCTGTATCCAGACAGCCAAGTTTCTGTTTCCCATGTATCCTTACTTTCTGAATGAGCCTACCATGAGGAACGTTATCAAAAGCCAGATTACAGTGGAGCCCACTTCTCAGTTCCCTCTCCGAGCAATTCCCTGCAAGTGATCTGGGAAAATGCTGACCGAACAGTGTTTTCGTTATCAAATGAAGGCTATTCTCATTGAGAAAACATAATGACTCATTGAGAAAACGTAACAACTGTACAATGGTCACTCTTACTGATGTTATCATTGACAGATGTATCTGCAACAAGGGAGACTCCTAGTGAGGAGAATGTTTTTCCCTCTTCTTGGTTCCTTTATCTGTCATTGAGCCAATCCGGTGACTATGTCCTTTACTTGGTCATTTGTGGTACTGCTGCTGAGCCACTGTTGGTCGTGGACATTGAAATCCCCCACCCAGTGTACTTTCTACGCATTTGGCCCCAACACCATCAGCACACCCTGTTTTGCGCCTTGCAAGTTTAACATGGAGGAGCACTGATTCATCAGCCAAAGATTACCTCCAGGAGGTTTCCTTGCCTACATTTGACCTGATGATACCTTATATACAGTTCATACTGTGAACTCCCAGGGAAAATACCTTTGTGCCATCACCTCTGTCCTTCCAATGGAATGGGACAGTGGTGGTAATGATGTTGTCACTGGGATATTGTCAGGAAGGTATGATGTAGTGAATACAACTATGTTGGGCTTTCTTTGACTAATCTGTGAGACAGCTCTCCCAGTTTTGATACTTTGTTGGATCAACAAGGCTGTTTGCCATTGCCATTTCCAGTGCCTAGTTCAAATACAAGATGGTCTGAAGAGTTTAATTTCTTCTTTGAGAATTTTTAGTGGTTACATATGGGGCCAGATCTGGTAATGAGCACAGGTGAAGCAGATGGATTTTAATGAAAATAGTTGCATAGTCAGAATGTTAGATTTTTCCTTTGGATTTAAATTCCAGTATCAGTCATGGTTGGATTTGAACCAATGTTACTAGAACATTAGGCTGGGCTTTTGGACTACCAGCACCAGTGTCAATACCACAAGGCTACAGCCTCTCCTTATTCTTTGGATAAGGCTTTTAAGTCACATCCTTGTAAGTCAGTGATAGGTGTTGTTACAGAACCACAGTAGACACTGGTACAGATGCAGATAACAGATCATTATCTGAATTACAGCCAGAAATCAATTATTCATTCATGTCTTTTCTCCACCTCCCTTTGGTGTCTAATAGAGTGAGTCAATTGTAATCTATAGCTCACCAAAGTATTTGAAGTGGCAGATACACTATAGAAACTCCAACAGCCAAATAGGATCACCTTTCATGATCTGGATATGCTTAGATGGTGACACATGCAACTTTTATCTCCTCAATATTGCTTCTATAATAATTCTGAAGAGCAAAAGGGTTAATGATACCAGATGTGTGACCGCTCTGAAAAATTGGCTCTCAGTTAGTGTAACAATATATCTCCAAAAAACCTGAGACAAGCCTTTATTCTCTGATCTTTGCATTACTCATGCAATCTTTTTGATGTAAAATGTCTGAAATGTTAGTAATCCTCAGACACCTGAAGGATTACTATCCACAGGAAAGTATCAGCATTTTAACAGCATGGAGAGGATAATGACTCTCTCATAAGGAGGCCTTCTGACCTCTTTGAAGCTTTAAACAGTCAATTAAACAATAACGGAGTAATTTGATCATCAAACGCTTGAAGGTAGCATAGATTCACCAAGATGATGATGGGAACAGATCTGGATAATATGCTAGCTTTAATATTTAATGCTTTTTGTTATCGGCTACATCCAAGTAATGCAAAAGAAATAGTCTTGGGTGTGTGACTAATTACATGAGATTTCTTTAAACTTTAGTGCTTGATCACCTTACACACATATATTGAAAATATACTGCACAGTTTTGTAGTGCAAAAGCGGAGAGTTATTCAAACAGACAAAATCTCATTTTACACCATGATGAAGGCATGTAGTAATGTCTTGTTAAGTTGTACTACATAGCAGTGGCTTTTATAATATAGACTGGAAATGATGGTGAAATAACTCCATGGATACTGGTATCCCATCACCAAGTCTCCCTTTATTAGCAAGTATGTGGACTCTGACCAGCTAGCTCAGAGCCAGTCCCAAGAGTGAGGGGGACCTCTGAGACTCCTGTTTATCTCTATCAGCCATTGCTCCCTGATTGGCCTAAGTTAGCCCCAATCAGGGAACTCATACTCAATGAGATCCACCTGGCCAACCTCATTCCAATCACTACAGGGCTATAGTGGTAATGTCACAAATAGAAACAAAGAATATAAAAGCAAGAGTAGGCCATTCAGCCTTTTGAGCCTGTTCTGCCATTTTGTATGATCATGGCTGATCATCCAACTCATTATGCTTTTCCCACTCTCTTCCCATATTTTTTGATCCTTTTAGTCCAAAGGACTATATCTACATATTTCTTGAAAGTCTTTAATGTTTTGGTCTTAATAGTTTCCTGTGACAAAGAATTCCACAGGCTCACCACACTGTAGGTGAAGAAATTCCTCCTCATCTCTGTCCTAAAAAGCGTACTCCTTATCTTTCAGCTGTCAACCCTGGTTCTGAACTCCTCCGTCATTAAGTATATCCTTCCTGCATCTACGCTGTCTAATCCATGAGATCGCCCTCTCATTCTCCTAAACTCAAGTGAAATAAGTGCTAACATATTCAGCCTCTCTTCATATGCCTTCCCAGGAATCAATCTGTGCAGGACAATTCTGAACTGACAATGCTACAGGGTTTTACAGATGGTGCAAGGGAAGTCGGTGAAGTCTGGGATCTCCAGACTTCTGGCAAATTATTCTGGGAATGGTATTAATTGGGTAAGTTTAAGATATGGTGAAAAAACTCAGTCGGCCTCACAGCAAGCATCACTCCATCAAACTCAATGTGACTGGGACTTGGCCAAAAAAACATTCAGTTCAGCTCAATGGTAGATGGTGAAATTTGAAATCAATACATAGCTGGAATTAAAAGCTAGTTACTGGAGACGGTGTAATGACTGCCAATTGTCACAAAAAACAATCTGGTCAACCAATGCCCTTTGGCGAAGGAAATCGGCTGTCCTTACTAGTCTATCCGACATGAGACTCCAGACCCTCAGCAATGTTGTTAATGCTTAAATGTCCTCTGAAATGACTTAGTAAGTCATTCAGTTGTATCAAATCCACTACAATGAAGCCAGATAGACAATCTAACATTGACCTAAGCACTGGAAATGTTAATGTTCATGGTGACCATGAAACATCTACCTTACTAACATTTAGAGGCTTGTGCCAAAATTGAGAGAGCTATCTTACAGACTATTTAAACTACAGCCTGACAATAGTCATACACATGGAATCATACCTCACAGACATTACCCCAAACATCACCAACAGCACAGTGATATAAAGTTAGGAAAGAATTGCTCTGAATGCCCTCAGCATCGACTCTGACCCCATGAAGTCTCATGGAATCAGGTTAAATAGGTAAGGAAACTGTCTGCTAATTATTGCCACCAGTAAATGATAGGAGACAATTAAACAACTCACCGGAGGAGGAGAAAACTCCACAAGTATACCCATCTTCAATGATGCAGGAGATCAACACAAGAGTGCAAACAATAAGGCTGAAGTATTTGTGACAATCTTTAGCTAGGCATGCTGAATGGACAGATGGTCAATTTTGGAGATTGCAACATTTGATTCACTCCACATGATATCAAGATATGGTCAGAGGCATTGGATAATGCAAAAGCTGTGGGTCTTAACAACATTCTGGCAATAATTCTGAAGAGTTGTGCTCCCGAAAAAAAAACTGTTGCCATAATATCGACATCTACCCAACAATGTGTAAAATTGCGTAGCTATGTCCTGTACACAAAAAGCAGTACAGATTCAATCCAGTGAATTTTTAAGCTCTCAGTCTACTTTTCATCACCAGCAAAGTGATGGAAGGAGTCATCGACAGTTCTAGCAAGTGACACTTCCAAAGGAATCAACTTTTCACCGATGCTAAGTTTGGTTTCTTCCAGAGCCACTCAGCTCCTGACTTCATTGCAGGTTTAGCTCCAACGTGAATCAACATGCAGAACTACAGAGGTGAGGTGGAAGTGGCTGCCCTTGATATCAAGACAGTGTTTGAACATGTATTAAATCCAGGAGCCATAGAAAAACTGGAGTCAATGCGAATCATCTACTAAATGGGTTGCTGAAACTCACCAAGTCTCATCCAATGGCAGCTCCCAAAGCCATGACCTCTGCCACCTAGCAGGACAATGACAGCAGTTGCGTGTGAACAATCCATCTTCCGCAACTACACTGGCCCCACCCCCCATCTTTTCCTTCGCTACATTGATGACTGTATCGGCGCTACCTCGTGCTCCCACGAGGAGGTTGAACAGTTCATCCACTACACTAACACCTTCCACCCCGACCTCAAATTCACCTGGACAGTCTCGGACTCCTCCCTCCCCTTCCTAGACCTTTCTGTTTCTATCTCAGGCGACCGAATCAACACGGACATCTACTACAAACCAACCGACTCCCACAGCTACCTGGACTACACCTCCTCCCATCCTGCCCCCTGTAAAAACGCCATCCCATTCTCCCAATTCCTTCGTCTCCGCCGCATCTGCTCCCAGGAGGACCAGTTCAAAATACGTACAACACAGATGGCCTCCTTCTTCAAGGACCGCAATTTCCCCCCCGACGTGGTCGACGGTGCCCTCCACCGCATCTCCTCCACTTCCCGCTCCTCCGCCCTTGAGCCCCGCCCCTCCAACCGCCACCAGGACAGAACCCCACTGGTCCTCACCTACCACCCCACCAATCTCCATGTACAGCGCATCATCCGCCGTCACTTCCGCCACCTCCAAACAGACCCCAGCACCAAGGATATATTTCCCTCCCCTCCCCTATCAGCTTTCCGTAGAGACCACTCCCTCCGCGACTCCCTTGTCAGATCCATACCCCCCACCGACCCAACCTCCACTCCCGGCACCTTCCCTTGCAACCGCAGGAGGTGCAACACTTGCGCCCACACCTCCCCCCTCACTTCTCTCCAAGGCCCCAAAGGAAACTTCCATATCCGCCACAGATTCACCTGCACCTCCACCCACATCATCTACTGCATCCGCTGCAGCCGGTGTGGCCTCCTCTATATTGGGGAAACAGGCCGCCTACTTGCGGAGCGATTCAGAGAGCACCTCTGGGCCACCCGGACGAACCAACCCAACCAACCTGTAGCACAGCATTTCAACTCCCCCTCCCACTCCACCGAGGATATGCAGGTCATTGGACTCATCCACCGCCAAACCACAACAACCCGACGGTCGGAGGAGGAGCGTCTTATCTTCTGACTGGGAACCCTCCAACCGCAGGGGATGAACTTGGACTTCACCAGTTTCTTCATCCCCCCTCCCCCCACCTTGTCTCAGCCGGATCCCTCCAGCCCGGCACCGCCTTCCTGACCTGCAGTCTTCTTCTTGACCTCTCCGCCTCCATCCCACTCCGACCTATCACCCTCACCTTGACCTCTTTCCACCTATCACATTTCCAACGCCCCTCCTCCAAGTCCCTCCTCCCTACCTTTTATCTTCTCCTGCTGAACACTCTCTGCTCATTCCTGAAGAAGGGCCTGTGCCCGAAACGTCGAATCTCCTGTTCCCTGGATGCTGCCTAACCTGCTGTGCTGTTCCAGCAATAAAGTTTCAACGTGTGAACATCATCCTACTAAATTCCCCTCCAAGCCACACCAACCTGAGATGGAAATATATCCCCGTTCCTACTTCACTGTTGTTGGGTCATAATTTTGGAACTCTAACCCTAACAGCGCTTTGAGTGTACCTATTCCTCAAGGACTGTCACAGTTCAAAAAGGCAGCTCAGCAACTCCTTGTCAAGGATAATTAGGCAACAGCTGTCAGCAAAGCCCACCTTGCATGAAGAAGCTGAAACTAAACTGTCAGAGCATTTTCCCATTTCACATTTTGACGTGAATTCTGTTCAAAATTACTTCTCTGACTGTAAAAAATACGTCCTAAAGCAAGACAGGAATGCAAGCCTGCCTTTCGTTTCTCATAAGTGGAACCAAATTGTCATAAATAAATATGAGACACCAAGGGCACAGAAACTGAAGCACTGTGAGTGATGTATGTCTCAGTCAGGTGCAACATAATCGGAAGATTCTGATTGGCTGTGTGAATTCTTTTGGACTTTGTTATCATAGTTTTATGATATCAGAATTCTCTTTGAGAACTGATCCCCAGCAGACAAGTTTTGTGAAATGGAATGGCTCATTAGCTGTGTGATAAACAATTCCTTTTTCAATTGGTGCCTTTTAAAACATTTATTTGTAGAGAGTAGGTGTAATATGTATTTGTGTATTGTATAGATGTCATATACATACAATATGCTCACAGAGTTTGCAGCATTTAGTTCCTTCAGTTGTTTCTTGATATCATGTGAAATGAGTCAAATTGATTGGAGACTGGCAATATGCTCTATGGTCTGTCAGATCAGGCAGGGTCAAGTCAGGAGTGTGGAATTGAGTTTGGTCAGGGGGCTTAATGTTGGGTCTCTGGTTTGTGGGTTGGTTGTCTGGGGTCCAGGGAGGTGTAGTAAGAAGAGGTCGGTGATGAGTTAGGATGTTAATTTAGTAGTTGCTCAGGAATTAGACTAGGTTTTTAATCCCCTACCATTTCCTAGGTAACTATTTAGCTTAAGTGAGTCAGAATGAACCAAATTCCCAGTTGTGAATGCATTCCTTTGGAAAGTTCCATGAACAGGGAAATTGCTCATCAGATAATGTAATTTCCTCAGCAATTTCCATGAAGTTAGTTGCATTTGGGATTCTGCATGGTCTGGTATAAAAGTCCAATCCATCCTGTACCAATGACTGTTTGGTCATTGGAATATCTTGGCCAAAGACTTTGCACTATAGAAGGTCAATCAGCCCATCACACCCATGATAGCTCTCTAAAGAGGTGTTCTCTTTTCTTGTCATCTATGCTAATGCCTTTAAACACCTTTTAAAATATTATTTGTTCACTTTCCTTTCAAAGGTTCTTTCTGAACCCTGCTTCTGTGCCTTAAAACGTTTTAACATAAACTGCTTTTAATTACTCCTGTTGATGGCCAGCTTAGATCTTTTCCTCTAGTTATGTGAAAATAGAAAAATTCCACCCAGTCAGCCACAGAGCAAGTTTCCTCCCTAAAGGATCTTAGTAACCTGAAAGGGATTTACATTAAATCTGTTTCTTCTCGTGCAAGTCTACAATTTATTAGATTTATCAAATTTATTTTCATAAGTTGTTGAAGTGAGATTTGAACTTCACATTTTTGAGAATAGTCAGTGAGGACCCTCTGACAGTCAATCAGCAGCAACTAGAGAAGTGGGTGAGACCGGAAGTCACATCTAGGAGTAGATTCATTGGAGCTGATTGGAATTAGCTTTTAGTCTATTACAGAGAAAGGATCTAATTGGTGAGTCTTTGGTAAGGGATTATTGTCTTTTCTGTTCCAAAGGTTTAACGTAGTATCTGAAATGATGATAAAGTTGATTTTAAAATATTAAATAGGTGAGTAGTATAATTTAAATAACTGATTATTATGAATTAAGACCAGCCAGATAGGCAATGTATCACCACTGCAGCATGTAGGAGTTCCTGGATGCCAGTTTAGTCCAGAACAATCATGCCTGTGGCAAATGTTTGAAGTTTGAGATTTTATGAGTTGAAGGCTGATTTTAAAATGTTGCAGTACATCAAGGAGGGGGAGCATCACCTGGATCCTTTATAACAAGAAGCCGTCACAGCACTTGAGAAAGTGTATAAGGCGGGAACAGGTAGGGAAAGAATTAAATTTTGGGTTGTGTGAGACAAAGACTCAGCTAGCATGACTTAGATCAGATAAGAACTTGCAGTAAACAATGAGGTGCTGGAGGCAAAGGTAGTGGAATGACAAGGTGGAAAAGCATTCCTTATGTAAAGCCATTTAACAAGGTGAAAATAATTCATTATGTAAAGTCACTTAACAAGGTTAAGAACATCCATTGTATAACACCAGATGACTTAATCTTTACTGTTGAAGCTTGCTGATTGTAACGGTCACCCAATCAATATAGATGTTGCCTTATTTGGAAGCTGCTACCTGTAAGTGACTATGGTATTCCTTAAGAATCTGCTGTTCGAGAGAAGACCGAGAACACATGTCTCTGTGCACATGGGCGATTGTTTTCTCTCTCTCCAGGGCCTGAAATAAAGATGAAGGATGTAAAGCCGTACTGTGTCCCTGAGTGTTTGTTTCGACTGATACGGAGATAGGGAAATGAGATGACACACTCGGGGTTGGGTCAACTGATTTGTTCAGTGTTCAGGGACAGGAGAATGTTACTGCAGATGAGGCAAGTAAGGGGACCCAAAGGGCAGGAGCACAGGAGCCTCAGTCTTGACAACTGTCCAATAGCTTGGAGGTTATTTCAGTCTGTCTGGATGCAAGTGGAGACTTCAAGGTGGATGAGCTAAGTGACCATGGCACTGTAGAGCCACTCAAGAAGGGGGAGTAAGTGGGAATGTAGTGTAAAGGGGAACAATTCAGGAAGGTAAAAACAATGACTGCAGATGCTGGAAACCAGATTCCGGAATAGAGTGGTGCTGGAAAAGCACAGCAGTTCAGGAAGCATCCGAGGAGCAGTAAAATCAATGTTTCGGGCAAAAGCACTTCATCAGGAATACAGTCAGAGTGCCTGAAGGGTGGAGAGATAAATGAGAGGAGGGTGGGGATGGGGAGAAAGTAGCATAGAGTACAATAGGTGAGTGGGGGTGGGGATGAAGGTGATAGGTCAGGGAGAAGGGTAGGGGAAAGTAGCAAAGAGTACAATGGGTGGATGGGGGTGGGATGAAGGTGATAGGTCAGAGAGTACGGTGGAGTGGATAGGTGGAAAAGAAGATAGGTAGGACAAATCATGGGGACAGTGCTGAGTTGGAAAGCAAATGTGGCTGCGGTAGTGAGTCTGTTTTAGGACATGGTTGAAGAGCTGCAGGGCAGAGGAAATGACCTGGGAGTTGCAGTGGGAGAGGGACTCCCTGAGATTCTTGTAGAGAGAGGAGGAAAACTTCTTCAAGGCAGGCATCAATGCCAATTGACACTATTCTCTGCAGCAAAGAAGCAGGAGCCCAGACAACTGTATTACCTGCCCTTGTGAAAGGATTGAAGACATTTGATGAGGGCTAAAGATCAACTTCCAGTAGGAAGAAGAAGATACATTTGATGTGGTCCAGTAGATACCAGTGACATAGGCAGAACAAAGGATGATTTTCTGAGGGGCTAGATGCCAAATGAAGAAGCAGACTTTAATATCTTAATCTCTGCATGATTACTTGATCCATGAGCAAATTGATATTGGCCATTTTTTCTTATTCATTCATTGGATAAGAATGTTGCTGGTTAGGCCAGCATTTATTGACCATCCATTATTGCCCAGAGGGCAGTTAAGAGTCAACCACATTGCTGTGGGTCTGAAGTCACATATAAACCAGACCAGGTATGGATGGCAGTTACCTTTTGTGAAGGACATCAGTGAACCAGGTGGGTTTTTCCAACAATCGACAATCTATTCGATGGTCAATCGATGGTCATCAATAGACTTTTAGTTCCAGATTTGTATTGAATTCAAATTCCACCATTTGCCATGGCGGGATTTGAACCTGAGTCCCCAGAACATGACATGGGTCTCTGGATTAGCAGTCTAGTGATAATACCATTTGGATTTTTGCATTCACAAAATCCCATTAGAGAGACAAATGCATGTATTAAAGACTGGTGTAGGAGAAGTGGGTTCTGATTTGTGGGGGACTGGCACCAGTACTTGGGAAAGTGCAATCTGTACCAATGGGATGGTCCCACTTAAGCTGTGCTTATCTTGAACACATAACAAGGAAAGTAGAGAGGATTTCAAATTAAACAGTGGAGGCAAGGAATCAAATTTGAGAAGGTGTGGTAAATTAAAAAGTCAAAACTAGAGTCATAGAATCATAGAGTTGTACAACATGGAAACAGTCCCTTTGCCTAACTCGTCCATGCTGACTAAATATCCTAAAGTAATCTAGTCCCATTTGCCAGCATTTGGCCCATATCATTCTGAACCCTTCCTAAGCATATACCCATCCAGATGTCTTTTAAATGTTGTAATTGTACCAGCCTCCGCCACTTCCTCTGACAGCTCATTCTTCAGAATGTAGCACTGACAGCAAGGTTTCTGGTACTGAGACTGGCTCTAATGTAACGAGGGTTATGCCAGGTTCCAAGCGATCGATTGTGATAGGGGACTCTCTGATCAGAGGCACAGACAGACGTTTCTGTGGCTGACAACGAGAGATCAGAATGGTGTGTTGCATCCCTAGTGCCAGGATCAAGGATGTTTTGGAGAGAATGCAGAATATTCTCAAAAGGGAGAGAATCCAGCACAAAGTCGTTATATACATTGGGAGAGAAAAGGCTGAGATTCTGAGAATTTAGGCAGGAATCTAAAATGGAGGTCACCGATGCTAGTAATATCTGGGATATTCCCAGTGCCACGAGCTAGCGAGGGTAGGAGTAGGAGGATAGACCAGAAGAATGTGGGGCTGATGAGCTGGTGCAGGGGAGAAGAACTCACATTCTTGGATCATTGGAATCTCTTCTGGGGTAGATGTAAGCTTTACAAGAAAGACTGCTTGCACCTGAATTGGAAGGAGATTAATATACTGGTGGAGAAATTTGTTACAGGGAGGATTCAAACTAGTGGTCATGGGGATGGCAGATATGGAGGTGGGACCCGGGGGAATAGTGAGGAAAGAGATTAGTCTAAGATTGGTACAGATGGGAAAAGGAGCAAGTCAAATAGGCCAGACAGGAACAAAGCAGAGAATGAGGTAAGATTGATACATTAACTGCATTTATTTCAGTGCAAGATGCCTAACAGGTATGACAGATGCTCAGGGCATGATTGGGAACATGGGACTGGGATATCATAGCATGTACAGAGACATTGCTCAGGGATGGCAGGACTGGCAGCAGAATGTTCCAGGGTATAGATGCTGTAGGAAAGATAGGAAGGGGGGGGGCAAGAGAGGATGGGGAGTGGCATTTTTTTGATAAAGGATAACATTACAGCTGTACTTAGGGAGGGTATTCCTAGGATATGTCCAGGAAAGTTATTTGGGTGGAACTGAGAAATAAGAAAGGGATGATCACCTTACTGGGACCGTACTATAGACTCCTCAGCAATCAACAGAAAATTGAGAAACAAATTTGTAAGGAGATCTCAGTTATCTGCAAGAATAATAGAGTGGTTATTGTAGGGGATTTTAACTTTTCAAACATAGATCGGGACTGCCATAGTGCTAAGGGCTTGGATGGAGAGATATTGTTACATGTGTACAAGAAATTTTTCTGATTCTGTATAGAGAATTATTAGAGAAGGTGAAAAACCTGATCTACTGTTGGGAAATAAGGCAGGCCAGTTGACTGAGGTGTCAGTGGAGGAGCACTTTGGGGCCAGTGAGCATAATTCTATTAGTTTTAAAATAGTGATGGAAAGGATAGATTGGATCTAAAAGTTAAAGTTCTAAATTGGAGGAAGGCCAACTTTGAAGGCATTCGACAAGAACTTAAAAAAATTGATTGGGGGCAGATATTTTCTGGTAAAGAGATGCTTGGAAAATGGGAGGCCTTCAAAAATGAGATAATGCGAGTCCGGAGACACTATGTTCCTGTTTGGGAAAAGGGCAAGACTGGAGGAATAGGGAATGCTGGATGACTAGAAAAATCGAGATTTTTGTCAAGAAAAGGAAAGAAGCATATGTCAAGTATAAGATTGAGTGAATCCCTAGAAGAGAACAAAAGCAGAGGAGGATGCTTAAGAGGGAAATCAAGAGGCAAAAAGGGGACATGAAATATCTTTGGCAAATAGGGTTAAGGAGAATCCAAAGGGATTCTACAAATACATTCAGGACAAAAGAGTAACTATGGAGAGAATGGGGCCCCATAAAGACCAGCAAGGCCACCTCTGTGTGGAACCGCAGGAGATGGGGAGGATATTGAACATGTATTTTGAATCAGTGTTTACTGAGGAGAAAGATATGGAAGATATAGAACATGGGGAAATAAATAATGGTTTTTTGACAAATGTCCACATTATAGAGGAAGTCGTACTGGGTGGCTTAAAATGCAAAGGTGGATAAATCAATAGAGGTGCAGGTAGATAGGATAGTAAAGAAGGCATTTGGTATACTTGCCTTTATTGGTCAGTGCATTGAGTATAGGAGTTGGGAGGTCATGTTGCGGCTGTACAGGGCATTAATTAGACCACTTTTAGAATACTGCATGCAATTGTGGTCTCCCTGCTATAGGAAGCATGTTGTGAAACTTGACAAAGTTCAGAAAAGAGTTACAAACGTGTTGCCAGGGTTGAAGGGTTTGAGCTAAGGGAGAGGCTGAATGGGCTGGGGCTATTTTCCCTGGAGCATTGGAGGCTGAGGGGTGACCTTATTGAAGTTTATAAAATAATGGGAGGCATGGATAGGGTAAATAGACAAGGTCCTTTCCCTGGGGTGGGAGAGCCCAAAACTGGAGGGCATAATTTTAAGGTAAGAGGGGAAAGAATTGAAAGGAACCTAAGGGTCAACCTTTTCATGGAAAGGGTGGTGCATGTGTGGAATGAGCTGCCAGGGAGGTAGTGAAGGGCTGATGTAGTTACAACATTTAAAAGGCATCTGGATTGGTACATGAATGGGAAGGGTTTAGAGGAACTTGGGCCAAATGCTGGCAGATGACACTATTTATTTAGGACATCTGGTTGGCATGGGTGAAATGGATTGAAGGATTTATTTCCGTGCTGTATATCTTTATAACTCTATGACTCTATGGCCACTCTGTTAAAGAAAAAGTTGTCCCTCAGGCCCCTCATTCCATCAGCATAGGTATCTCTCTAATCCCTCATGCTAATTCTATATCAGCTAATGCACATGCCTTGCACTAAACCTCATGCTCTATCACTCTCATTATTGTCCAAGAACATCTTCTACACACAGACACATACTCACCTACCCCAAACAGTAGCACATTAACCCTGCACATTCCTTGCACTGCCTACTGACTCACTAGCAAAATCTTCCCATTTGCACCAGCAGTAAGTTTTGTATCAAGCACTTTCATTTTCTGTAATACCTGCCTGTCTCCCATTCCATGAGCAGAACAGCCTACAATAGAGCAGGAAGACTCAATATGGCTGGCATGTCATTCAGCTCCTCAGCTCTAATAGGTAAAGAATCCTGATACTGACGGCCCTGAGCAAGGCTTAAATGGGTATCGGAGGCTGCCCTTGATTTACTGAGCTGGAACACCCTGAACAAAAACTACTACTCTTGACTAGACTGAAGCCGGCTGACAACCATGGCAAGTTTCCTTGATTTTTGTCTTCTCTAAATGATACATCAAGACAATACTAAAATAAGCCACGTATCTCTGGGTGAGGGCCAATGTACAAGAAGGCAATGCAAGGCAGGGATGTTGTAAGCATCAGAGTGGATGAACACTATGACACTGACTGAAGAGCTCAGAGATACAACCTGATTCAGTTCATGAGATAGGCTCATGGCCCTGAGTTCTTGCTGCATCATTGTAAAGATAGTTGCCAGTGTAGCGCAAAGTGAAATATTGAGGCACAGCTGCACACTGTTGGTGGAACAGTGATGTGCAGTGAGAGCTCATTCAGGTTTTCACTTGCTGGATGCCAAGTCTGTGGATGTGAGGTCCATGTATTTAGTACCCATGGAGTGTGCCTGAGATGTGGGTGCCTTGGAGATCCTTTGGAGCAGCAGCAAATTGAACCTACTAAAAATCTGTTCTGAATTCCATGTAGATTTTCCTTGATGGCTAATTTGCATGGCAGGTTTGGTAAGACCACAACCCTTGATGAGTTGGACTGTTAACAAGTCAGTTAAAAAACAATAGAGTGTCAATTGGAATTTTGCCATTACCTGGCAAGAACCTTGCCATACTACTTGGACAAAGTGGAGACATTGTAGCGAGATTATGTTGATGTTGAGATGACCATCTTACCTGATTCTACCACTCCACATCATTGCCAATGTTAGTCAGTGCCTGGCAAGATTCCACCCCATCATTCTTGGCCACTCTGTTGGAGTTCTTTGAGGAGCTGAAGGGGAACAGAAGGCTGTACTATCTCTAGGTTTCCATAAGGCATTTGGTAGGTGCCAAATCAAAGCTGATTGCTGAAAGTAAAAGCTCATAGTATGGTGAGTAACATGTTGACATGGGAAGGAGATTGGCCCGTTAACAGGAAGCAAAGAGTAAGCATTAATGGGTATTTTTCAGGTTGGCAAGATGCAATGAGTGCTGAAAATGTGTAGCTGGAAAAGCGCAGCAGGTCAGGCAGCATCCAAGGAACAGGAGAATCGATATTTTGGGCATAAGCCCTTCTTCAGGAATTCCTGAAGAAGGGTTTATGCCCGAAATGTCGATTCTCCTGTTCCTTGGATGCTGCCTGACCTGCTGCGCTTTTCCAGCAACACATTTTCAGCTCTGATCTCCAGCATCTACAGTCCTCACTTTCTCCTCGAAGATGTAATGAGTGGTGAGCCACAGGGTTCAGTATTGGGCCTCAACATTTTACAATGTATATACATGATTTGAATGAAAAGATAAAAAGTATGATTGTCAGATTTGCTGATGATCCACAGATAGATATGAAAGTAAATTATGAAGGTGACATAAGGAGGTAACAAAAATTTACATGTAGTTTAAGTGAGTGGATGAAGATGTGTCAAATGCAGTATAATGTGGAAAAAATAAGAAAACATTCATTTTGGCTGGAAGAATAAAGAAAGTATATTAGCTAATCTATGAGGTGCTGCAGAGTTCTGAGATGTAGAATGATCTGTGTGTTCTTATGCACAAGTGGCTAAGGTAAATAATGCAGGTACAGTACGTAATTTGGAAAGCTAATACAATGTTACTATTGATCGTGAAGAGAACTGAATACAACAGAAAGGTGTTTATGCTTCACTTATAGAGGGCATTAATGAGACTTCATCCAGTGTACTCTGGAGACTATTGATCACCAGAGTATTAATCACCATATTTAAGAAACAATGCAAATACACTGGAGGAAGTTTAGAGAAGGATTATCAGACTAATACCAGGAATTGGAGTTGAGAGGTGCAGTTATCTTGTGAGGAAAGATTGGACTTTCTTGGCTTGTTTCTACAGGGGTTTGAAAGAGTAAGAGGTGATTTGTTTGAAATATATAAGATCCTGAGACATCTTGACAGGGTAAATGGGAGAGGATATTTCCTTTTATGGTAGAATCTAGAACTGGGTCACTGTTTAGAAACCAAGGTCACCCTTTTAAAACAGGGTTAAAGTGATTTTCTTCTCTCTCTATCTTTGGAACTTTGCCTGAAAAGGTGGTGGAAACAGATTCTTGAATATTTTTCAGACAGAGGTGGATAGATGCTTGTTAAGCATGAGGGTGAAAGGTTATCAGGGAAGAGCAGGAATGTAGATTTGAGGTTACAATCAGATTGGCCATGAGCCTATTGAATGGTGGAGCAAGCTTAATGAGCTGAATGGCCTGGTCTCATTCCTAGTTTGGATGTTTGTAATTATTTCTGGATTGCTAGTAAAATGACAGTGCCTTTAGCTTATTGCACCAACCATATTGCCTTGGCCATGCTACATGCCATTTGTTGACACAACAGCAGTTTCTTAAAGAGTAAAGTTTATTGAATCCCTACAGTTTGAAGCAGGCCATTCAGCCCATCGAGTTACCTCTCTGAAGAGCATCCCACCCAGACATCCCCCTTCCCTGTAACTCTGCATTTACCATGGCTAATCCACCTAACCTGCACATCATTGGGCTGTGGGAAGAAACTGGAGCACCCAGGGGAAACCCATGCAGGAAAAGGGAAAATATGCAAATTTCACATGGACAGTCACCCTCGGCTGGAATTGAACCCAGTCTCCAGCACTGTGAGGCAACAGTGCTAACCATTGAGTCACCGTTTCACCCTAAAGGTTGTCCCACTTTATCATGTTATTTTCAGATGAGATAATAAATATGCCAATGTCAGGGATTTGTGGAAATGGTATCTCATAATAAATCAGGTAATTAGAGGAATGAAGAAAATGTCTTATCTGGCACATATGGAATTCTGTATGCACAGTAATGTGCTTACCCCTGAAGTACAAACCACTAAGGTCAAAGGCAATAGGGGATGGCAACAAATCCTGGCTTAAATTAAAAACAAATCAATAAACACATAACCACTACAGGTCCTAAATAGTTGACCATCATTGATATGCAATTCTGTTAGTACCATGTCTAGTTTAGATTAGATTAGATTGCTTACAGTGTGGAAACAGGCCCTTCGGCCCAACAAGTCCCCACTGACCCGCCGAAGCGCAACCCACCCAGACTCATTTCCCTACATTTACCCCTGCCCCTAACACTATGAGCAATTTATTAAGCATTTAAATGCATCTTCTCCAATATTCATTGCCTGAGCTATGTCTGTGGATAAACTAAGTATCTTCATGTTGATAAACTAATAACTGGACCAGAACTCCCTTCTTCACTGCAGTTCACAAATTCAAAAACATCTAAGAAGCACACCACACTTAGCCTCAGCATCAGTATCTGCCAGAGTAACCATGGCAACTACATTACCATGACCACCACTAAATATTCCACATTAGCATATGTTCCATCACATACTAAACTCACAAATTTACGTAAATATCACCTAAATAAAACTGAATTATAGAATAGCTTGAATTACAATAAGCTTAGAACCAGACAATACCGAATTACACAAATAGATTTTATTGCAATTGCCAATTTAAAAGTATTTTGGTCTTTATCATTGAAGTGGCTGTTGACTCCTCATTGCTATTCTGTCATTTTTAAAATTTCCTCCTTTAAAATTCTTTCTCTTATTTTGTTCTTTTTTGGTATTGAGAAAAACAGCATGTCATGATATGTAAGAAAAGGACACAGACTATATTTCTGGTAAGCATTGATGCTATTTGGAATTCACTTTCTATTTCCTCTGACTCTGTCAGTTCTTAATTCAACCATGCCCCCTACTCCTGCTAACCATTAAGTCCCATCACTACCTCCAGCTGTCTTTTAACTACACAATCCACCACTGTATTACCAAATTTATCTTATCCTTCACCCTCTAGTTAATTTTCCTTGCTTAATCCTACCCAAGAACAGAAAATTGCTCCAGATTGGAGAGGAGCCTATAGCAGGAGATGGACAGGATCCAGTAACCATGGAAGATGTTGGAACCAATGATATAGTCAGGACTAGGAAAGAGTTCTGAGGAAACTGAACTTCAACTCTCTGCACTATAACCTGAGCCACAGGCATACTGGCATAGGACAAATTAGATTAGAGAAACGAATGCATGACTCAAAGACCGATGCGGTGGAAATGGATTCTAGTTTGTGGGGCAATAGCATTAGTACTCTGGAATGTGAGGACTATATTGCTGGGATATTCTGGAACCAGTGTTCTAGTGAGCCATGTAGCCAAAGAAATAAGGAGAATTTTAAACTAAATAGTGGAGCAAGGGATCACATCAGAGATGATATATTAAATCAAAATGTAAAGCCAAAGCAAGAGAGAGATGTGTTAATCTGGAAATGATAAACAGACTTTGACAGGAAGAGATAAAGAGAGCAAATCAAGAGTAAAATCATCACTATGGCTGAAAAATAGAAACTTTATCAAAGTATTGCATTTTGCTCTCATCAGGACAATTCACAAGAATATAATTTTAAGGGGGAAACAAACATTCACATTGCATTAAAGAAAAATGCAATTAGAGGAAATTAGATTTTGATTTGTAGCTGCACTGCGATCAAAAATGTACCAATTAGTTATAATTGACAGATAGCTGCCAAGCTTCATTTAGATTTTAAAGTGGTTTTAAACTGGGGACGTTGATTTTAATGATCAGGATATTGACCTGAGAAATGTATCAGCGAATAGAAATTAATGAACAAGATCTTAAACCTGGTGATATTACATTGCACAGACTAGTAAGTACAGAAATAGGGACATAGTGAAAATGAACCTAGGGCTACAGAGACAGTAGGTAGAGGAGGGAAGTTTTAGATTCCTGGGAGATTAAAAGTAGTTTTACAGGACATGGGAGCTTTAGAAATCATACAGATTGGCACCACCCTCTGGCTGAAGAAATTCTGCTTCATTTCAGTTCCAAAGTGTTGCCCTTCACCCTGAGGCTATGCCTTCAGGTCCTAGTCTTTCCTAATAGTGGAAATATCTTCTCCACATCCACCTATCCAGGCCTGTCAGTATTCTATAAACTTCAATCAGATTCCCCCTCATCTTTCTAAAGTCCAAGAAATACAGATCTGGAGTCCTCAAATGCTCCTCATCTGACAAGCCCTTCATCCCTGGGATCATTCTTGCGAACCTTCTCTGGAGCCTCACACAGCCTTAGCAGTACATCTGTGCTCTTATTCTAGCCCTCTTGAACTGAATGCTATCATTGTATTTGCCTTCTTAACTGCCAATCAAAGCCACCCATTGACTGGTGGTGGAACACCTCACCTTCCACCTCGGACCTGACAAGCACATGGCATCAACATTGACTTCGCCAGTTTCCAGATCTCCCTGCCACTCCCACCTTATCCCAAATCCAATCCTCCAATTCAGGACCACCTTCTTGACCTGTCCTATCTGTCCATCTTCCTTCCCACCTATCCGCTCCACCCTCCCCACTGACCTATCACAATCACCTCCAACTGAACCTGCACGTTAAGCTTAAGAGAATGCTAAACTAGGACTCCTAAGTCCTTTTATGCTTCTGATTTCTGAAGCCTTTCCCCATTTAGAAAATAGTCTACACCTCTATTCTTCCTACTGAAGGTACACAAGCTCACATATTCCCACATTACATTCCATCTGCCATTGCTTTGCCCAATGTGCTAGCCTATCCAGGCCCTTCTGCAACCTCTCCACTTCCTCAACACTACCTATCCCTCCATAAACTTTGTGACATCTGCAAATTTTGCAACAGTGCCCTCAGTTCCTTCATCCAGATCATTATTATATAACATGAATAGTTGTGGTCCCAACATGGACGCCTGTGGAACTCTGTAAGTCACCACTGCCATTCTAAAAAAGACACCTTTATCCCTACTCTTTGCCTTCTGCCAGTAAGCTAATCCTCTACCCGTGCCAGTACCTTTCTCCTAACATCATGGGCTTTTATCTTATTTAGCGGACTCCTGTGTAGCAGCTTGTCATAGGCCTCCTGGAAATCCAAATGGATCATGTCCACTCAATCTCCTTTGTCTCACTTACTCCTCAAAGAATTCCAACAGATTTTTCAGGCATTACTTCCCCTCAATGAATAGGGCTGACTCAGCCCTATTTTACTATGCATTTTCATGTATTATGCAATCTCATCATTAATAATGGACCCTAAAATCTTGCCAACATCTGAGGTCAGGCTAACTGGCCTAGAGTTTCCTGTGTTCTGACATTCTCTCTTCTTAAACAGGGATGTTACAGTTGCTAGTTTCCAGTCCTCTGGAACCCTCCATGACTCCAGTAATTCCTGACAGATCATCAGTATCTACAATATCCTTAGCTATCTCCTTCAGAATACCGAGGTGCATTTGTGAAAATCTTTTAGTCAGTACTTGCAAGGTGTAACAAGAGAAAAGGAAATTCTGGATTTAGTTGAGGGAATGAAGCTGGGCAGGTGAAAGGGATATTTAGTGGGATAACACTTTAGTGCATTAGACTGAGATTTAGAAAAAGGTGAAAGATAGGTCAAAAGCAAAATTTCTTAATTTAGGAAAATGACAATTTTACTAAGGTGGAATGTGGTTTAGCAAAAGTGAAGGTATACCTGAAGGTAAATTCGTGTTTTCTCAATGGGAAGTAATAAAAGTGGGATGGTGAGGATCCAGAGCAAATATGTTCCCACAAAGAAAAAAATCACATAAATTGCTGTCTACATCACTATATCATGACAATCTAGATGCAACATCTATGTCTGAATCTATATTCATCAAACTCATGAACCTAGCAATTCATTCATTTGAGCTCAGTTTCAAAACACCACATGCGGCCCAAATAGATGCTGCTTTCATGGACCCACCCTAGGGTCAGACCTTTGTCAGTTACTATGTGAAATGTGTCTTTGATGAAAAGACCACTAACCTCCTATCCCTTGTAAATTTCTGATGTGTAGATGCCACACTTACCAAATTTGAATCTATGGCTGCATTAAAGAATTTCCTCACACAGTTTAATGAGCTCCACCCTACACTCAAATTTACCATTGAAATGAAATAATCAACAGAGCTCCGTTTCCTCAATGTATTAGTTGAGAAGTTTGACAATGGGTCCTTGACTACTATCCATTTACAGCCTATGATCACTGGTCAACATAAATTTGGGTCTCTTACAGTCCTATGCACTATAAGATCAATCTTACTGACAACCTCACGAGCCATCTGCTCGCTATGTTACCTTGATGCTGAGATAGGACATATCAAAACTATCTTACATTCAAACAGTTACCATGATCAAATCAACACTCATTGTAATCACAAAAATGAAAGAAAGTGTCTACATCTACTACTTATGGCCTCAAGTGGGCCCAGTCTTCCTTGGATTATCCTGGAAGGGCAATGTTTCTCAAATATTTTAACAACAGGTGAAGCTAGCTGTCTCACACTACTACTATGTAGTAAACCCATTGTTGCTGCCAACCCAAAAAGATGTTTTCCCTACAACACAAAGGAGTACTGTGATATATGAGTTTCAGTGCCAGTTGTGAAAGTGGTCATATAGATAGCTAATTTCTGCATTCTCATGGCAATAGTGACCAATCAGAATCTACTTTCTAGGTCTGAGATTTAAGTTGACAAGTGACTGTGTTTTGTTTCTGCATCTCTGTGTCAATGATGAACCAAACAATCAGTACCCTCTTCTCATGCTCTATAAAATTGCGTCCTAGTTCTGATGACAGCAAGACAAAACGCTTCAACGTCTTGTCTCCTTTTTGCAGTGTCTTATTTTGTTCTAACAAGCAATTATTTGCTCCCAAACTTAGAGTCCATGAATATCAAAGCGCATCAAGGAACAGGATAAAACAAAAGTAGGAAGTCTATGTCAGATACCAAGAGCTCACCTTTCCTCATTCTTTATCTCCAAAAGATGATGAAATTGCAACTAACAGATCCATGTCTTGATTTGGTGTCTTGATTTGGTGTCTTTGCTGACAGTTGGGGAGGCCAATTCTTAAGAGGCAGATTCTGCTCTAAGTGTTGCACAGGAAACCACAAATGTAAACGTGGGTTGCTTTTTTGGCATCGAAATTTGTGTCAAGCCACTGTAGTCACTGATCATCATGGTCGATAGGAGATCTTGTTACTTTCCTATGTTATAAGCTCGTGACATGGATGTGCATTAGTTAATAAGTTGTACCTGGGAAGTTGTCCATATTGTATAGTAGATCCCTGAAGTAGAACAACTTGACTTAGATGGTGATTATCTCTAAAGCACAAAGCTTGCAGTACTACAGCCAGGATTCTTGATGAGATGTAAATAACTTGGTATGAACTAAAGTGGAATTCAAATTTGAAACACAATGGATTATTTTCATTTACATAAATTAATGATTTGTTTTCCGAATAGGAAATACAAACATTAGATTTAATGATATCACAGTAAATATCTTTTACTTATCATAATGAATTCATAATTTTTCTTTATATCTCTTTTAAGTATTTTCAGTTAACATTGTAAAACATTGCTAAGTTGATACTTAAGCAAATAAAATTAATGTCTGATAGCCATTAGACTATGCTGTACAAAAGGAAATGTTAAATGGCTTTAAAATCCCCTCTCAGTCAATCAGATTTCATCCTTAAATTATCTATCGGGTGGAGAAATTAGTGAAATAACTTTGAAGATCTTTCCAACAAAGGCATATATGTTGATCAACGAAGTGAGCAAAGTGAAGATATCAACCATCATAATAAGTAGTAACACCCCATTCTGATTGCTAAATGTGATTGAATTAAATAGCTCTATGTCAATGACTCAAGCCACAAATCATAATAAATTGAAATAGAGATTAACTGTTTAAATACTTCCGCCATGGGATATGAATTTAATATAGTGCTGGATTCTTATTATAATACCAGCAGAATGATGAGAGTACTCTGTTGAGTGCACTAGATCTCCTTGATGACATTCATTAATTCATAAATTAATAAAATACACCTGGATATGTATGTATATTATACTATCTGTCATAATGCATTTTTAATTAAAGTATGATTTGACTGTTCTGTAGAATATGTTCACACTGTTTAGAAATGTAATCAGTTCTATTTACCTTCACTGTAACACTGAATTATTAGAGATTAGTTAATATAAATCCACTCACTGACAGAGATAATGAACAAATAAACTTAAATCATTATGATTGCCAAGCTCAATCATAATGGACTTAATGTCGTCAGACATGTTGACTGCTACCAGATTACAAACAAATTTTCTCCAGACTTCAAGTTTCCTCCCTATGTTATCTAAAGAATTTTTTGTACTTTTTTTCCTTTGTGCTTTTACAGTCAGAAGTACAAAACTAGGAAAAGTATATTTCTAGATACTTTGACAGAGACTAAAAAAGTGAGAATTGTTCTTCCAGACTGAGAATGGTGTTGGCATTCATTTAAAGTTTGCTCTGAAACAGACTATAAATTGATTGCCTTGATGCCTGCTTTAATCTCCATATAGCTTTTAATTGGAGCCATTAGTAACTAGTCTGTAACTGCTGTGTTATGCAGTTGAGATGAATAATCGAGCATTAGAGATGATAAGGGGTCTTGAAGTTCTACCAATTTTTATCAACAGAATGTGAGTTATACACATTGAGGGTATAGGAAGGCATTTATGCCAGGATTTTGTGGGTCAGTTCATTTTATGATCTACTATGGTGTTGTATGTGTATCTTGCCTTTAAGAGAGATCCCCTTTAAGGACTTCATGTAATGTGTATGTATAATGTTCCAACTCTGCCCAACAATTCCTCTGCTTTGTGTGTACCAGTTAAACTCAGCACAGAAACCAGTTGATTTGTTGCAATGTCTGCTTAATGACTTATGCATTTCACTGCTTTAAATTAACTAATCTACAGAGTTAATCTATCTGTGATGAGTGATTAATTATTAACTATTATCATCAACACAACATGGTGAACAGTGGTGGAAAACCTTACATTTATGCAGCCCTATCCTATTTTGAGCAGTCAGTCAGCAAGTTAATCCACAGGTGAAACACACAGCTGACAGGCATAAATCATGCCAAAGTACATGAGATAAACCTCAATATCTTTGTTCATTACAATGTCAGAGTGTTGAAGAAACAGCTTGCTGGTAAGCAGATAAATTCCAAATGAGAGACCAATTTAACTCACTTGAGAATGATCAGAATGTGCATGCGATCGAGTAAGGGAAGTTCAAAGGATTACCGTCAGAACACCCTCAGACATTTCCTAGTTTAATTTGCAACAAATCAGACCTTCTAACAGAATTTAAATGTTCAAACAGCATTCAACACATTGGGACAGAATCTTTTCAGGCATTGAATGCTATGGGCACTGATTAGAAATTTGGGAATATTGCAAAGAATGGCAATGAAGGGCTTCTCGGCATCAAGAGCAAACATCCCATTTTTAACCAAATGTTGAAAAGCATGATGAGCTTCACACTACTGAACAGCAAGCAGCCTATTTCCAACTATTTTTGTCCCACTAACATCAAATGGCCTCATTTATATGCAATATCCCATTTTAACACCTGCCCCATTGAAACTAGACAATAACATTTGCTGACATGAAAGTCTGAACAGTTAGCTGGCAACTGCAGACTGCCACTTGCACCTCAGGACCTCCATCTGTATACCCATGACTGTGTCGCCAAATACCAGACTAATGCCATTTAGAGGTTCGCTGATGACACCACCGTAGTCAGTCGAATCTCAGATGGCGACGAAACAGACTACAGATGGGAGGTGGCAGACTGAGAAAAATGGTGCACTGAGAACAACCTAGCTCTCAATACCAGCAAAACCAAGGAACTCTTTATTGACTTTCAGCTGAATGTTACTCATACCCCTTACACATTAATAGCACAGAGGTGGAACAAGTGGAGAGTGTCAAGCTCCTAAGAATGGTCATCCACAATAAATTTTCTTGGACTGTTCATGTGGATGCACTGGTTACAAAGGACCAACAACATCTCTTCTTCCTCAGGCAGCTGACGAAATTTGGTATGACAGCGAATACCTTTGCCAACTCTTATAGGTGCGCCATCAAGAGTATCCTGTCTGGATGTATCACTACCTGGTATGGCAACTGTACCATTCAAGACTGGAGACGGTTACAGAGAGTGGTGAACTTGGCCCAGACAATCACAAAGGACAACCTCCCATCTATAGAATCCATCTACCAGGCTCACTGTCAAGGAAAGGCCACCAGCATTCTCAAAGATCTATCCCACCCTGCAATGCTTTTCTACAACCTCTACCATCAGGGAGAAGGTATAGAAGTCTGAACACATGAACCAGCTGGTTTCACAACAGTTTCTAACCTACTGTTAAAATACTGAATGGACTCACAAACTCTTAACATTCGCCTGTATCTGTGTTTTGGTTTTGCAGCTGTTTACCTATTATTATTTACTATCTATGCTACTTGACTCTGTGATCTGCCTGCATTGCTCGCAAGACAAAGCTTTTCACTGTGCCTTGGTACACGTGACAATAAATTCAATTCACCTTGGTCAGTAGTTACCAATATCTCAGGGAATGCTCCATGAATAGCTAATGCATGCAGCCTATATTTACAGGTGCTGGGATTTGACATATACCAGTCTCATCACACCTTCACGGCACATTCCAGGTTCATTTCCTTGGTGATTCTGCACTTCCGTGCTGCATGGTGGATTGGAATGGCAGATGTGCCAGCAAGCCAAGGATCAGCTGCAACCTCTGGCAGGTCCAAATATGTTCCCAATGAAAAGGACAAAACTGAATGTCCCTTCATTTACAGAGAAGCCCGGAATCTATTGTCGCCAAATCCATTTCCTCAAGATGAGCAAAGTGCAGTGTCGCTGCAGACTGAGGATGTCTCATGACACTGTCCTAGAATTAGGCCACCTGCTGAAGCAACATCTGGGATATGAAGGACTGGGTGGCAATCCTGTCCTGGTTAGCACCAAGGTGACAGCGGCACTTTAAGTTTGTGCAACTGGCTGCTTCCAAGGATCCTCTGGGCATCTGTGTAGAACCACTCAATCCTCAATCCACAAATGAACTAAGACTTTCATTGATACAATTTCTGTTGATCACACGTGTAATGAATTTAGTGCTGCAGCCAGGCAAGAGGCTGGCTCTCAATAGGTGCAGGCTACTATAGACTGTACACACACCATATTGATAGTGTCATAATATGACATTATCAACACATAAGCAGTCCATTCCATCAGTGTGCAGGTCACCTGAGTTTCAGTACCATATCTTGGCTAAATGCGCTAGGAATCCTGGGACCTGCTATGATGCCTATATCCTTGCATTTTCTCATGCTTCTGCTTTATTTAAATGGTCAGGTGCCTAACAAAACCTTGGGTTACTGGGAGGCAAGAGTTATCCTCTGACATCATAGCTGATAACTTATTTATGTAACTCCCTGACTGAGGCAGAATGTAGATATAATCCAACCAAATCTTTGACCAGGGTCATCATCGAGCAGACGAATGGCTCACTGAACATCAAATTTCACTACTCGGCTTTGTTGGGGGGAACCTTGCAGGACATTCCAGACATAGAATACAGCATAACACTGGCATGCTGTGCACTGTACAATTGGAGCATTCAAATAGGTGATGTGATGGATTCTAAGGAGCCATGTGAGTGGCAGAGTCTTTTGAAGAGGAAGATGAAAAATATCACCTTCTGCATTATAGAGTGCTGCAGTAACAAGCCAGACAGAACTTCACTGACATGCAGTTCCAGTCGATGATAGGTGGATCCAGTGATCATTCATTGATTGGAAATTTGTCGGAGTTTGAAAAGCAAGCAGTCCTCATCCACTCCCAGAGTTAAATACACCTTCAGTCTGTTCATTTATTGTTCACGTTTGCTGTTGCTAAGTAAAATAGAATGTTTTGAACTGTTTCAACTGCGTGTGGCATCATCAGATTGGGTGGAACAAATGCTACTTCACCTTGAGGCCAGGAGTTCACGCTGGGCCAAAAGACTGCCATAGGCTACTGAAAGACCACCATGCCGCAGCGAGAGACCATCACGCTGGGCTTCTGAGAGACCACCATGCTGGAACAAGTGATTGCCATACTTCTGATTGAAGCATTGACTTATAACTAAAGCATTATGCAGATAGGTTTGTATCAATTGTTATTTGTGAAGGGAATTCAAAGATTAACAAAAGAAAACAGTTTTGTTTTGGTCAATTCAAGCAAGGTAACTCATAATATAGACATTCTGAATGTAGTGTTGAGGGACAGAGAGCTTGGGATATCCTTCTGACAACAGCAAAGGACTTAGGTGTTTTAGTTTTTTTAATTAAAACTCTCACTAATTTTCACTAAGTCCTGACCAAACTTACAGACCAACAGATTAAGGTGAATTCTTGAATAGGTTAAAAATGATTGGTATAAGAAGCCTATTGTTTTGTAACAATTTAGATTCCACAATCATCAAAAGGAAATGAAACCTCCAATAAGAATTTGAGAAATTGGGTCTAGTAGAGCTGTTAGCACATTCGCTTCTGAGGCAGAAGGTTGTGGGTTAAGTGCCATTTGAGGACAATACTAAAGGCTGATACTTGAGCGAAGTGTTTCAGAACTGCTGAACTAATCAAGGTGGCTCTTTCACATGAGATGTTAAACTGAGGCGATGCAACATCTTCCATGTCCTGGTTTATATTTTACCCTTAATTATTCCAGAAAAAAGAACAATGTGCATAGGAAGGTGCAATGCATTCTTGCAGTCATTCGTTAAAATTTTGACATTTCAATTGAAAAAGAGATGGAGAGAAATTCTCAATCAGTTGGATTCAGACGGTTTTGTTTTAAAGTGTAATCAAAACAGGTTGCATGAGTGAGGCCTTTTGTGGCACAGTTGTAGTGTCCTTACCTGTAGACCAGAAGGTCTGGGTTCAAATCATATCTGCTTCAGGGGTGGGTAATACCATCTTTGAACAAGTTGACTTAAGAAAAAATGTTGCACATTTGTTCTTTTTACAACCCGATTCTCTCTTCACCTATGTACCCTGTAAGATGGGAGTGGAGTAGAGCTTCCTGGGTTTCCTATGCTACATTCGCTTTCCTTTTCTTCATTTCCACTCTTTTCTTCCCCTCATTTTCTTTGTTATTTTACTCACCTCTTGTTGAAGAGCTCAGTTGTGGCGATGGCATTAGTGGCAGCGAGGGGGCCCAGTGTGGACTCATAAGTTCCTAACAACTTTTGCATTGACGAGGTAGTTCTAGCATTGTCTCATGACTGCTGTGGCCTTGGCAAGTGCAGATTTGCTCATAGCGGAGATTCATGGGAGGCAGGGGCAGGTTTGGGCCCAGTAACAAAGCCAGCAGCTGTATTGGTGAGGTGGGCCTGAAATGGACTCATGGCAGCAGTAGAGTTGAGTTCGGGCTAGTGTAGTCCTTGGCTGGATCGATGCCATGTGCATTGGCAAGGACCATGGGGGACTCGCAATGATGAGGGTGTTGGTGGAAGCAAGATGGCGCCGAAGACTGGCAACTTTCGTTCCAGCGGTGGCAAAGGGATCTATGCCTGCCCACCAGGCTCATGGCCCATGACAGAGCACTTAGTAAGAAAGATTGTAAAGTTGAACACTTTTTCTTTATCTTTTTATTATTTTGATTTTATATTCTATGTTTTGGTTTATTTTTCTGTGTTTTAAGAAGGCACTGAAGAGTGGTGACATTGTAGAACACGTTTTGCTAAATTTTGTAACAAAGTACATGTGTAACAATAAATAGGTCAAATCAATCAACATCACAGAAAGAGAGATTACTGACCATTAATGGAGTGTCATAAAATCAACATAATGAAGTATGAAAATCTGAAATAATACTAGAAAATGTTGGATATATTCAGTTGGTCAAACAGCATCTCTGAAGTGAGAAACAAAGTTAAAATTTAAAGGTGCGAGCTTTCATCAGAACTGAAAATGTTAGGAATGAGATGGGGCATTGATGGGGTGATGTGACAAGGACTAAATGGAAGGTCAGTGAAAAGGTCGCGGGGCAGGAGAAATTAAATGCTTAAATGTTTCATGGTTCAAAAGCTAATTCAAAAATAAAAAAAGCAAACAGTAAAGTTCTGAGATAAAGTGTAACTGGCTGGATTGCAGAAGTCCAAGTGGAAGTTGAGAGAATTAAGAAAGAAACAAAACAGAAAACACAAGATTAGGGCAAAGGTTATGATGGAAAATTGTTGACTTGAGTGTTGAGTACAGAAAGCTGTGGAGACAACGTATTGTTCCTTGAACTTGTGTTGAGCTTTATTGGAGCAGGCCATGAACAGAAAGGGCAAAGTGGGAGCTTGGGTAAGAATTGAAATGACGAGTGGCAGGAAGTTTCGAGTCAGGTTTGTAAACTAAATTGAGGTGGTACCCAGGGTATGTTGGCCTCTCCAGTGTAGAAGAGACCACATCATAAGCATCAAATACGATATACTAAAACTGAAAGAACAAAAGTACATCGTAGCTTTACTTGGAGGACTGTTTGGCCCTTGGATAGTGAGGAGGGAAGAGTTAAAAATACAGGTGTTACCTTTCCTGTGCTTGCAACAAAAGATATTAGGCTTTTTCTGAGGTTAGCATTTGTGAAGAAAGAATGAGGTCATCAAATTGTGAGAGCTCTGAGCTCTAACAATGTAACATAGAAGAGATGCAGAAGATTATTAAGATCACTTCACTTTTTTTTTATTTATATCCACAGAGGCCACTAATACATTTTGGATTTCTCTACTAATTTGGTGCCAAACATATGTGCATACACTTGCCGTTGATTTAAAATCCTTTTCCTTATCCTGGAAAAAATGACCAAATCTTTGTTATACTGTTTTTAAGAGTACCCAATTTCACAAGTTTTACAACCTGCAACTGAATTACTCTTGAAATGTATATAGATTTGTTTTGGGACATAACATATTCTCTAATTTTCATTTATTTGCAGCTAAGGCACTTGTCCAGCTACTAAGTTTTCAACATTTTGAAAACTGAGCCTCACCAAAAGAAATAAATATCTTGTTTAGGTGGTTGTTTTTGTTCAGCATAGACTTGATGGGCCCAAGGCTTTTTTCTGTGTTGAAGACCTCAATGTCTCTATGACTCAGTTCATAACTTAACAGCACAAATTCCTTGAATATCACTTATTCCTTGAAACCATCATCAAATCTAAGAATGATTAAACCAAACCACACTCCAAGTGTGATATCATTAACTGCTCACAATTAGAAGGTAATACTTCTTGGAGTTATTTTTAACATCTTTTGCATTTGGCTTTCTTTAGCAATTGCTCTTAGATGCCATATAAAACTTGTTTTGCTATCAGGTTATTCAATATACATGTAATTGTGTAATCTTTCTTTCATTATGTTGTTGTATTTAATCCTATTAAATCGTATAGATTTATTAGATCCTGGAATTTGTCAAATTCTGAGTTTTGTAATATCTAACACCTAAAAAACTTAGCTTTCCCTACCTTAGCAAAGTCATTAAGAAATATTAGAAACAGCGGGGAGCTGAACACTGAGCCCTGGGAGACTTCACTGGTCACAGTTATCCAATTAAAACAATGACTATTGATAGCAAATTTCTGTTTCTTATTATACAATCAATTAAGAATCCAATTTACAACTTTATCATGGATCTCATTATGTCTCACTGTAGTTATAAACCTCCTGTGAAGGGTCTTTTCAATGCAACATAATAAACTTCATTTGCAAGTGTTGAGATGTCTTCATAAACTTATACTAGATTTGTTTGGAAAGCCAAAATCATTTGCTTTGATTTTGTTGGTTTTATACCCACTGGTTGTTCTTAAGTTACTGCAGATTTAATGACTTGCCTTATAAATTTCTTGTTGTGTAGTCCTGTCAATATATCTAACACTAAGCATATTCAACCCTAATGAATATTTCCCCAAGAGGATATCTTTATAGCACTGTAATGTTGGAAGATCTGTGATAAAGTGAGAAAACAAGAAAGAGATATAGAGAATAGAACACTAACTTGTCTTTTGAATCTAAAAACAAATGTAGAACTATGGATGCTGAAGGACCGAAACAAAAACATAAATTGTTGGAGAAACTCAACAGGTCTGGCAGCATCTATGGAGAGAAAGCAAAATTAACACTTTTCAGTCCAATGACCCTCTTAGCAGCAATTTCTGTTCTGTGTTTTGACTCTATCAGCCATTCTTCCAGAGCCAAATATCCTCTAATAACTGACAAACAATGGAATAGGTGAACTTGGTCCACCTAAAAAATACAAATTTTACTAGTATTCCATCAGCAAATGCTTATTTACACTTTTGTGACTGTCATATACTTACTGCGCTATAGTGTCTGAACATTTTAGATCAGATCTGTTCCCTGGTATTACTAACCTGCCTTGTAGATAAACTAATAAATCAAAGGACAATGCCATCCATATCTAATCAGTGCAATATCTTCAATGAGAGTCAGCGTGTTTCACACATTTGTTAAGTACAATATGCCCTGGTGTTTAGATAGTTCTTGCATATGAAGCAAAGTCGAAACCCTATCTCTTAATTTCTATCTTCACTTTTCATTTAAACTTCTTTGAACAATTTTCAACTATCCAACTTCCAATTGAATTACTTCAGTCTGGTTTCCATCCTGTTCATTGTATTAAACTGAGCTGATTCAATTCAGCAAAACCACGAAATGAGAGGAAACCACATAGCTCTGTAAGACTGTCCATAGCTCAAATAGATCATACCTTCACTTCTACATCAATTCCTATTTTCTTGCGATACCCAGCATATCCCTCTTGGTGGCTGCAAAGCTATTGATAGCAATATTTAACATACTAATGGACTGATCCTGTATGGGGTAGCAAATTCCAAATATTCAAAACCTTCTGAATGATGACATTTCCCCTCATCTCAGCTGAAATGTGCAGATCACTTAATCTGAGACCATGCTAGTTCTGGACTTATCAGCCAGAGGGAAACAGGTTGTCAATATCTGCCTGTCCAAATATTAAATTTCAATGAGAACACCTTTTATTCTTCTAAACACCAGTGCATGTTCGCCCATTCTGCTCGATCCCACCTCTTAGAATAGTCCCCTAGTCACCAGAATTAATCATCAATGCTATCTGATGCTAATGTAAAGGGTCACCCTGTTTTACATCTCCATTCTTTCAATATGTTTACCACTCCATCCTTTCTCCTCTGTGGTCCGTTTCTGTCGTATAATGGTTTTGTCATACCACAATCAGCATAAAATCCATTATATAGGCTGTCGCTGCATACAGACTGTTATATTTGCTGAGTCTCAAGGTTCCATACCTGAAATCCTCTAAATCTTCCTTTACTCTCTTCCTCTCAGAAAAAAGTCTTTATAATTATTAGTGTAACTTCTAATTCTTTTGTTCAACACAATGCATTTTATGTTATTTCCCACCCAACTTTGTTTTGTGACTGTTGGTTGCGCTGCCTGATTGTCTATTCAACATGAAGTTTAGATAAGCCATAATTTTCCCACTTAGGTTTTGGTTGAAATTATCCTTTCGTCCTCAATCGAAACTTCTTACACTTGGTCCCCACTCTGCTCTCTTGATCAGGATCAGCAACTGCAGAATTTGTTACTCTTCTCAATTCTGAGCTATCCATCAAATCCTAGCTTAAATGTCCCCAAAATGACTAATTTATTTCTCTCAAACATTACCTTTCTCACACCCTAACTCACACAAACACCTTCAACCTTGATCTTGCCATTGTTCTTTTGACCATCTTATTGACACCATTACTGGCTGCTGCATCACATACCATTAATTGAGTGATAGCTTTTTCTTTTAGAAATAACCCATCTTCTGGCAGCTTGAAGGCTGTGTAAGTGTAAAATATAACAACCTGACATGAGGGAAGCAATCCATTGCTGCAAATCAAGGAGCCCTTTCATTTTAAGCATCGTAATTCAGGGGAAAAATGATATATTGGCTGTCCAAGACAAATAGGGCAGTAGTAACTGAATGATGAAGGCATGCACTGCAGAAAACTGGGTGATGTATCTTGCAACTGTCTGCAAGGAGCCTGAGGCAAAAAAATGTGAAGGGTGGTGGTGACTTTGACAGCTACTGTCAGTGAATGTTTACCTGGGACAGAAAGAAGCAAGTTCTGGTGCAGGAGGCTGTGTAGAACAGTGAAAATCTGTTTGGTGAAATGCAGTCTCCCTTGTTAAATGCAAGAAAGTAGCTCTTGGCCTGGAGACCCTAGGGTTTGGGTAAAATCTTCTATTGGTAGCCCTCTCATCTACTGTCTTTTAAATACCCCTTTTGCTGCCCAAATATAAAAATTGTCTTTCATTATTCCACAATGTGGGTGGGTGAGTTAAAATCAGTTCAACTGTTCTTTGATGGAAGATATAAATGCGTGAAATCAAGACAAAGCATATTTCTCTTGACTGAAACAATAACTAACCAACCAGTCAGTTTAATCATTTATGCTGCTTCATTAAACTTTGGGAGACCAAGGCTTTTGAATGTAGGATTCATCATATATTCAAAACGTAAGAATTCAACAACTGTATTTCAGTGTTAGTGATTGAACTCTCAGATGTCATGTAGTCTTTTTGGGTTTTTCTACTTATATTCCTCCAGGATGAAGGATCTAAACCAAATTGATGAGTGCAGTTATGTTGACATTTTGCACTCCTGGAAAGTGGATCTAGGTGTGGCATCGGTGTTGGCAGGGGCAGGTCTTGTAAGCAGTGATGGTGGTATTGGGCTGCATGTTGGTGAAGTAGGAATGGTGTTGAAGGTTTGGTTCAGTTACACGGAAAACAACTTCTCTCTTTCTCAACATTCTCTGGAGCTCGGAGTCCACAACATCCATTTCTTTCCCCCTCAATAGGTTCTGCATCTACAAGTCAGATTGATTGGTTGGATCCCTGTAAAGAACAAAACAAAAATAGCATCCACAAATGGCCTTTATAGAGATCTATAATTAAATAATATGTACTAAGATGACAGAGTAAAATTAAAAGCCATTTAAGGCTCTAGTAGGACAAATGACCAAAAAGCTGGCATTCAGGGGCATCTTAAAGGATATAAGAGAAGTAGAGATTAGAATGGTATAGTGAGAGAACTCCAGAGCATAGGAGCTAGACAGCTGAAGGTTTGTTCATAAATGGTGGAACAATTAAAATCCAGGATCATCAAGAAGGCCAGAATTGATGGAGGTAGGTAAAACTCTGGAGAGACTGCAAAAAGAATGTCATCTTAGTTGAAGTGTGAAATGCAAGGGATTTAATTTCCAACTGTGGGATATGTTGTGATTTCCCATTCTGCGAATGGGTATGGAGGGGAGTGCAGGTGGGAGATCCCAGCTGAGGGGGAATTTGGAAATAGGGCAAATAGTAAGGCAGTGAGGAAACAATCCCATTGCTTTTGGTCAACAAGCAGTGCTGTAGGAAAGTAACCATTTTCCTCAGGCTGACTTTTGCTACCTTGAACTGTTGAATTTCCAGAAGTTTATAACATTGGGAAGACCAGGGCTAAACTTGTAAAGTGGTTTATCAGCCTCATTATCATAGAATCATAGAATCCCTACAGTGTGGAAACAGGCCGTTCAGCCAAACAAGTCCACACCGACTCGCCGAAGAGTAACTCACCCAGACCCATTCCCTTATGCTATTAACCTTTATGTATCCCTCACTAATGTACCTAACCTACACATCCCTGAACACTATGGGCAATTTAAAATGGCCAATTCACCTAACCTGCACATCACTTATAACATCACTTGTCCCAGCCTTACTGTTTTTGAGATTAAACTTACTCTCTAAGTCTGGGTTTAGTTCAGGTCTCAACAACACTGGAGTAGAACAATGTTATGGGATACTGCTTCAGTGAAACTCTAGTACAGCATCAAATCCAGTTCAAACACTGGCGTGAAGTTCCCGAGGACTTGTGAGGAATTTAAGAAGTTTTTTGTCAATATTCTGTGTTAGAGAACACTCCGGTCTGCATCCTCAAAATATTTATGATTTGTGTCCAGATCCATGTGCAGGCGTCTGACTTGATGGAATTTACAGGTGGGTGGAATAAATAAGTCACACCCTGATAGCAATTGGTGCATTGGATATCAATTTCAGATTGATAGCTGCAGTGTAAGCACAAAACTACTTTCAGATATGCATATATCAAGAATCAAATTTGACAATGAAAATCATCAACTGCAGGGAATGTGACTGGACATAATAAGTTATCCCGAAGGTTGAGGAAATGAAGTTGAGTTTTCATATGTCAAAGTCTATAGCCATGGGCACACACCCTTGACAAGAACCTGTTGTGGAAAAATTAGTTTGCAATTACTATAAGCCCTAAATTAGAAATAATAACCACCAAACTACAATATTGTGCTATTTATGTTTGTGTGACTTCTCATAGCAGATTGTAAGGTTTTGCAGTTTGAAAATTTTTTGCAGTGATTGTAATGTCCTTTAAAACTGCCATCAACTAGCAAACAGAGAAAATAAATGGTCAACTGGTAATTTGATCTTTCGCAATTGACTTAAGCAAAACTTATTTATTTTGTTCATTTGAAGATCTTTAAATGACTGATAAAGTAAAGATATTATATTGAGAAAAACTGTGTTGACAAGAAGTTAAAACAAGGTTATTAATAAGTGGGAAAATTAAGCTGAGCTTATTTTTCATCTTAAGTCACACAAAACCAAATGTTAACAATGATAGATTGCTCCCAAAACTATTTGAAAAGGATAATTTTTAACATTAATTTTCTTAAAAAAACACTCCAACAGGGGTGCTTTCAGATTTTAAAAAAATATCTCTGGAAATAATTCAAATTTGAAGTTGTTTCTTGGCACCAACACTGCAGTAATTAACTTTTGTAGCCAGACTGTTTTTGTGTTTATATCTATTTTTCTTGTTGAAGCTACATGCTTTTTATGGGGGCCTCTGCTGTCTGAACACCATATGAATAAACAGAAATGTAGGTTGGGTATGTCTATGGAGCTGAAGCACTTATTTTCAACTTATGTGTAAACATAGCCTAGTCTTCCTTAAAATATATATAAAATACATGTACTTCTGTCATCTTATTTTAGAGGCCATACTTAAATTGACTTTATTAGTATTACTTTATGCCCAGCAAGCTATAATCAGATGAGTTCAAAAATCATTTGATGATGGGGATCACAACTCATAAGCACCCCTCTAAGTAATAACACTACATTACAGAGTCATAGAGATGTACAGCATGGAAACAGACCCTTCGGTCCAACTCGTCCATTTCGACCAGTTTCCCTAACCTAATCTAGCCCCATTTGCCAGCACTTGGCTCATATCCCTCTAAACCCTTCCTTTACACATACCCATCCAAATGCCTTTTAAATGTTGTAATTGTACCAGCCTCCACCACTTCCTCTGGCAGCTCGTTCCATACATGTACCACCCTCTGCGTGAAAAAGTTGCTCCTTAGGTCCCTTTTAATTTTTTCCCCTCTCACCCTAACCCTATGCCCTCTAGTTCTGGACTGCCCCACCCCAGGGAAAAGACCTTGCATATTTATACTATCCATGCCCCTCATAATTTTATAAACCTCTCTAAGGTAAATACTAGACTATCCATTTTTAATTCCATCAATGATAATAATTTCACTCACTAAAGAAGCAGTAATGTAACAACTCTGTAAGCTTATGTCAATTTCACCAGTCTCTCACCAATTATTACAATTTTACTTAAATATATTTTGAATTGTATGTTTAGAACTTTTTGTAAGAAGGATTTCTGAAATATTCAATTTAAGAACCATTAAGATTAAATTTAAAGTAATTCTGTAGTTGATTTTATGCTTATGAAAGTAGCTGTGAGAAGCCATTCACAAAAATTGGTTGCAGCATTAGTATTGCATGGCAGTCAAATTTGTAACAGATTGTCGGACTGAGATGAAACCCTATAAGCCCCTTTGAGTACTAGCATCTGCAACCATGACTGCATTAAGCTGTGACTGCCTGGCACAAACTGATGTCTCATGATCTCAGTTTGAGCTTCCAAGGGTGTTTTCTGCTTGTCTTTCATCATTCAATAGAAGCTGAGAAATCAAATAGGCTGGGGCTGTTTTCCCTGGAGTCTGAGGGGTGACCTTATAGATGTTTACAAAATTATGAGGGGCATAGATAGGGTAAATATGCCAAGTCTTTTCCCTGGGGTTGGGGAGTCCAGAACTAGAGGGCATAGGTTTAGGGTGAGAGGGGAAAGATATAAAATAAACCTAAGGGGAAACTTTTTCACACAGAGGGTGGTATGTGTATGGAATGAGCTGCCAGAGGAAGTGGTGGAGGCTAGTACATTTGCAACATTTAAGAGGCATTTGGATGGGTATATGAATAGGAAGGGTTTGGAGGGATATGGGCCAGGATCTGGCAAGTGGGGCTAGATTGGGTTGGGATGTCAGGTTGGCATGGACGGGTTGGACCGAGGGGTCTGTTTCCATGCTGTACATCTCTATGACTCTATAAATGCTGCAGCATGGTCAGGTTTGCAAGTGACTTCCCTTCTGTACTGGAAAGAGTGGGCTCCAAGTTCTCTGTGAAGTCCAGTGAGAAGTTGGAGGAGGACTGGAGATGTTGGTTATTGCAGAAAATAAAAGTTCATTGTATGGGGGTAGCATACGATCATGGATGTAAGGTTCACTTGGCTAGCAGAAAACAGATTAGACATACATGGGTCTTTAATTGGCAGGATGTGAGCAGCAGAGTTGTCTGGGCTGAGACCTCAACATTTTACAATTTATGTCAGTGAGTTATTTGAGAGGAATGAGTGCATGATAGCTGGATTGACAGGGACCAAGATAGGTAGAAAAATACCTTATGGAGAAGTCATAACCAAGTTGAAGACCAATATAAGCTGGTTGAGTAAATGAATGGGCAAAGAAAAACTGGCAGTTAGAGGATAATTGAATTGAATGATTTATTATCACTTGTATTTAACAAATGAATACAGTGAATGTCTCCACATTCTGCCATTTTGACTTACAGAATGTACGGTGAAGATATAAGTAAAAACTGAGTTCTTCCTCCCTTCTTTTGCTCTGCTTCACGTTGGGTTGGGGTTCTCCACAAGAGGCTCCGTGCCCCCCGCATCACTGTCCACTCCAAGAGTCCCACTCTGAGGCCACCACTGCCATGCTAATGCTAACACCACGCCATCACCGATACAGCCACCGCCTCTCTCGATCCTCTAGGTGTACCGACTCAGGCCTACTGCATTGCTGCAGCTGACCAATGCTGACTGCAGAGGCCTCACTGCTGTTGCTGCCGACTTGAAAATTTGGTGGTGCCAACATTGCCTCAAGCCCTGTGCTGGACCCACTACGTCGAAGCCATGCTCGGGCACCATCTCTCATCGCTGGGCCCAGAGCTCACTGTCATCGCGATCTCTCAGAGGGCCCTCTCTCCTCCACACCACTGCCTCACATGCTCGGGAAGCCAGACCCACTCTTGTTCTGCCAAAGATGCTGAAAAGGCCTCCAAAGAGAAATAAAAAAAAGAAAAAGGCACAAGCAAAGAAGCGAAAGTAAAAAGAAAAAAGGAGAGAAACAAAGAAAGTAGGCAAAAGTGGACGAGCCCCGGGCCAAGAGCTCAGATACCGTGCTGCTACTCCACCCTGTGGGAGAATGAACCGTTGTTCGCTTTGAAAGGAAATTATTACTTAAACAGAGGACAACTGCAGAATTCTGAGCTGCAGAGGAACTTAGATGTTTAGCTGCACAAATCACAGAAGTTCTTTTGTAGATACAACACAACACATAATTAAGGCGGCTAATGGAATACTATTTTTTATTATTGAAGGAATTGAACATAAGGATAATACTGCCATGCTTCAGTTATTTAGGGAATAGTGTGCAGTTTTGGTTTCCTTAATTAAAGATGGATGTAAATGCATTGGAGGCTGTTTGGAGGAGGTTTACGGAGTTGATACCAGAAATTAGCAGGTTGTTTTATGGGTAAAATTGGACAGGCTGCTTCAGAGATGAGGAGTACTTTCTTTTCTCTGAGTGGGTTGTATGACTTTGGAACTCTCTGACCTAGAGTTGAAACAGGTGCGATTGAATATGTTTAGGACAGAGAAAGATGGATTCTTGGGTTATTGGATTCAGGGGTTATAGGCCTAGATAGGCATGTAAGACATGTAAACAACCTTTTCCTGTTTGGCATCCCATCAATGTCCTCAGTAAGACTCCTGCAGCAGAGCAGGCATGTGATTTCACTCTCGGCTGAACTGTCTGATCAGTAAGCATCAATAATACTGTTAATTATAAAGCCAATATTCTTTGAATATTTTCAATTTTTAAAGAGCTAATTGTAATATCTTTTTTCAGATTTTCTTTAACAGAACTTATGTTCTGACCTTGTAGCCAGTGTTGCTTTGGCTCATGATCCCTATCCCTGCAGCCTGTGCTTTTCTTTTTGTCTATCACATTCTTTCCCAGAAACAATGTGTCTTTCAATCACTCTTTCTAATCAGATATGTCCTACTTTCTCTCCAGTCTCAATACTTCCCATTTTTTTCTTTTCTGTCAGAAATCTCCAGGTCTACAATTGTTTTAAATGCTTCTACTGCTCCTGTTTTGAACTGGAGAAACTCCTCAAACACTATGTAGGACAAACAGGAAGAAAGTTAGCCACCAGGATACACGAACACCAGCTCGCCACAAAAAGACACGACCCTCTCTCCCTCGTTGCCCTACACACGGAGGGAAAAAAAACACCATTTCGACTGGGACAACACATCTATCCTGGGACAGGCTAAGCAAAGACATGCCAGAGAATTCCTAGAGGCCTGGCACTCCAACCACAACACCCTAAACAAACACATAAATGGTATCTAGATCTATCAACCCCTCAGAAAACGAACAGGAAATGACATCACCACAAACCCCAGGAACCCCATCCAGGACAAACATATAAATAGGAAGCAGGAGACAACAGCTTCGCTTCACTTGGAGGTCACCACTGATGATGTTACCTAGCCAGGTAATGAAACGTCTGGATATCAAACCTACAGCTCAGCGAGCAAACCTACACCCTAAACTCCTCAAGCCCACCCCACCCCATTCCATATCCACATGGTCTCCAACTCCAATTATCTACCCATACCCTTTGGTTCCCGGAGACCAAAACTCTATCTGTACTAGCTTGAAATATATTGAATGATGGAGTATCATCAACGTCTGGTGTAGAGAATTCTAAAGATACGCAACCTGTTGAGTGAAGATCACAGGCTGAAAAAACAATACTCACAAACACAGGTTTAACAAAGATTAATGAACAGGGGCTACCTTTTGTTGTCCATAAATGTTCTATCAGGGACTTTCAGGGATGAATCCTGCCTTTTCGGCAATGTTAGCTTTTGTCAGGTTTTGTGGAGGATTTCTCTCTCGTAGATCTAGTGAGGTTTCCTACACTAGTTTGCCAAATGCGCCTCATTGACTACACTACACACCCCCATGGCATGCACCTTATCTGATGCTGGGTCAATCCTACCACTTGGAGAAAGTGAGGACTGCAGATGCTGGAGATCAGAATCAAAAAGTGTGGCGCATCCAAGCCACCCGATGCTTGGAGGAAGAACATCTCACCTTCCGCTTTGGGCCCCTCAAACCACATGGCATTAACATCAATTTCACCAGTTTCCTCATCTCCCTACCCCCACCTCATCCCAGATCCAAACCTCCAACTTGGCACTCTCCACTGGCACATGTCCATCTTCCTTCCCACCTATCTGCTCCACCCTCCCCTCCAACCTAGCACCATCTTCCCCCACCTGCATTGACCTATCGCCTTCCCAGCTACCTCGCACCCACCCCAGCCACAACCCCACTATTTTATTTATCTCTCAGCCCCCTTCCACTCGCCCCCCCCCACCCCAGATTCTTGATTATGCCTGAAATGTCTATTCTCCTGCTCCTCTGATACTGCCTGACCTGCTGTGCTTTTCCAGTGCCATACTTTGTGATTCTACCAATTGCCATTCCTGGTAAAACTCACCTCTGTACCTATATCGGAGAATACACTGGCATCCTGGTCAGAGGCACCATATTTAAAAGCCTGGACACCTGGACATTCCCTACATGGTAATGAGTTTTGAGAAGATTTGCAGCTCAGGTTGAGATTCTGGATGTAGGTTTGCTCACTGAACTGGAAGATTCATTTTCAGACATTTTGTCACCATGCTAGGTAACATCTTCAGTGAGCCCCCAGATGAAGCACTGGTGGTGTAGCCTGCTTTCTATTTATATGTTTGGCATTCCTTGGGTTGGTGATGCCATTTCCTGTTCTTTTTCTCAGGGGGTGCTAAATGGGATTCAAGTCAATGTGTTTGTTGATAGAGTTCCAGTTGGAATGCCATGCTTCTAGGAATTCTCGTGCATGCTTCTGTTTGGCTTGTCCTAGGACGGATGTGTTGTTTCAGTTGATGTGGTGTCCTTCCTTATCTGTATGCAAGGATACTCGTAAGGATGTAAGAAACCATTCCTATATGGTTCATTGCTTTTGCCTTGGATTTGGCAGATTAGGAGAAATCACTGTATGGATAGGTTTCTAGAGGTTCAGTTGGATAGGGTGATGGAAGGAAGGGAAATCCTGTTCTCCCAGGACCAATTTGAGGTTACCTCTGGGTCAGTGCATTTTCAACCATCTGGAAGAAGGCAGACCTTCCGACTGTCAGTGTAAATGCCACCATCTTCTCTCCGGTATCACATACTCACTCTATCTGTGTGCTGTACCCAGCTGTCACTCTCACCTTTGTTTCCCCCACTACTGTTACACACCCAATTTGCCCATGCTAACCCTGTGCGACCTCTGTGCTCCCTACTCACAGAGTTAAGAAAACAATGATTTGTAAATTTGTTTGCAAAATTTATGACAGTATGTTTGTGAACATTCCCTGGTATCATGCCAGGAAATCATGGACGTGTCTTTTGGTCCAATTGTGATGGGAGTCAGGTTGACTGTTAGATAATTCCAGTACTTGAATAAGAAATTGAGGGCAGAATCTTATCAGGGTCTGAACAGTGTGGACTATTGCAAGATAACAGAGAATCATGTGAGAAGTCTGACATGGCCTTCCTCAATAATGAGAGCAATTTGTTGTATTTTCAAACTCAGTTCTAGACATCGAGTCTTGATTCTCACTAGGCAGTGATGCCTATGAGTGGAGATTAAATTTTATTGTCAGCCTCAGTAACTGCAACTCTCTCCTTATTAACATGCAGCTTCCTATACTACCACCAACTGTGGGGAAACTAGACATCAACAATTCCCGACCTGAAAACCAGAATAGGTATCTGACAAACTCAACTTGCAATTTGCTACAATAAATTGTTGCATGATACAGGACTGTGTGAGTACTGTGTATATTGTAACCACCATGCATACTGTAACCACCAAGTAAGGAAACAGTGTAGCCAAACAGTTGTTAGATGGAATACTGTTTGACAGAAATTCTTTAGTGTAAAAATGCATTATGGTAACAAAAACACAATCCCAGATGTCTCAGATATAGGGGCTGAAATGAAGTTGAAATCCAGTAATCAAAGCCAGTGTTGCTGATTGCAGGTTGACTACTTGCTATCCAGGGGGGAAAAAATAGCAGTTTCAGAGGAAATTATAAGACTCCCTAATCCTAAAGTGATAACTCGAGACCCTAAATAACAGACAGACCATCGGGTGGGAGGACAACACCAAAGCAAATGAAGATTTTGTGTTGGGATTATGGTGAAAATAAAAAGGATATGCATCAAAAACTGCCCTTGAAATCAAATGTAAAGAAAGACAGAATATGAAATACTAAACAAAACATTGTTATGATATTATTTCGCACTGAACTTATCTGAATTAAAAAGTACTATATTTTTAAAAATTTACTCATGAGACGTGAGCATCGTTGGCTGGACCTGCATTTAATACCCATCCCTAGTTGCCCTTGAGGTGGTTATAGTGAGTTGCCATTTTGAACCATCGCATTCCATGTGTTACAGGTTGACCCTCGATGCTGTTAGGGAGGCAATTCCAGGATTTTGACCCAGTGACATTGAAGGAATGACAACGTATTTCCAAGTCAGGATGGTGAGTGGTGCAGAGGGAAACTTGCAGCTAGTGTTGTTCCCAGTAAGGATCTGTATATTTCACCCCCTGTCATTTTGCTGCCATTTTGTAATTCATATGGCTCTGCTCTTGCTTCTGTCTTGCTTTTTGAATGGATTTATTCTGCCATTCTTGAGTCATGCTCCTCTCTATTGATTCCCTGAGTAATAGTACTGGGATACTGGCCATTACTGGAATCAGCTGTTAACATCTTATAGATTTTATCTTGGTAAACCTCAGGTGCCACATTCTTGCAAAATGGCAATCTCTTGTGTTAGTAAAATGTATGAGTGATAAAGTACATCAACTTTCTTAGAAACAGGATGACATTCAAGCTGTGTTATCCTCGTTTTAAATCTCATTTGGAAAATACTTATTCATTTATTGCTTATTGACAACTCCAGAAAGATTTCATCCATAGTGGAAATAATGTCTCTTTTGTTTCATATTATCTTGCATATTATCACATAATCTGATTTTATCATTTGGTTTCAGCATGACCACAGTAAGGCTCACCCATGTTATTGGCCCTTGAACTGGCTCTATGATGTTTTGCTTGACCAGTTCACTGATCTTTGCCTCAACGTTCTCTCCCAAACCAAAAATGAGTCCTGTGCAGAAGGTAAACTATAGAATACATGCTTTAGTCATTAGTCACAACTTACTTAGTGATTGTGCAACCTTCCAATTTCTTTGAACATCCATCCAAATCTCTCTCTAAGCTGTGGGTAGGATTTCACAGAATTAACTTGCAATAAAATGTACAGGATACCTGAAGCTTGAATAGTTTCTTTGCTCATAAACATCTCCCTATCCTTCTCAAGCATGACAAATTCTGTCTCTATATTCTGATACCCAGCTCACACATCCACAGTGAAGCATCTTTCAGTTTGAAGTGGGGTTTTAGATGTGTAAAGACAGAGTTTTTTTTGACATATTTTTGAGATATATACTTGATTCTCTTTTTCTTTAGTTCCTCCCACGGTGCTCTGTCAATAATATTACTGTCACTGCCTGAATCTACAATAATGCTCAGTTCCACACCACCAACAATCACTGGCACTTTCGCGTGGCTACTCCCATTAATGGAAAACATGTATCAATGATTTCTATTCATGTCCTCACATCCTGCATCTTCTTTAACTCATCTCACAGTTGTGCTCCTTTCAGCTCTCTTTCCTTTATGTGATTTGCCACGTTTCTCTCAATGTTCAGCTTTGCTTCTGTACTTCTTGATCACTCTTTGCCAAATAACTCTTTGTTCCCACCTTCTCTGCTTATCTTTCCCTAGGACAACAGACATCTCTTCCACAGTACCCCAAGTTGCCACATCTGAAACACTCTCTCTCAGAATCTGCTGATTCCATTTACTTGTGCCTGGATTCTGTTATGTCATTTGATTTAACCGCATTGTGCCTATGGCGGAGATGGGACCCAAGTTTCATGTTGTGAAATTGTCCATCTGCTGCTTCAAATGTAGACACCATTTCTAAAGTGTCATCCAACATTGTCACCTCCTCTTTTGCAGCTTAAACCTGAAGTTGTCCAATTTCTGTATTTCTCCTCATTGCTAAAGTTGCATCTCAGGCTGAAGGCACAACACTCAATCACAAAGTTAACAAAAATTAGCAAAGTTTTAATGGAGCTGCTTCTTATTGCTCCTAAACTTGCTAGTTGGCTTTTCTATGTAGTATCCATTATACATTTAGTTTCATATTCTCGTTTAAGTATCTAATACTCATGTCATCCTGCTGACAACCACCTTGTGCTGAAATTGTAAAACAACTCGTCAACAGACAGTGAAATAACCTCTTAGTATCGATTCTGGCAAGCCCTTTCATAACCTTATAAAAGAAAAGTGTTGCAGCTGCTGACGATCTGAAATAAAATGCTGGAGAAACTCAGCAGGTCTGGCAGTATTAGAGAGGGAGAAACAGTGGTAGGGGATTTAAGTTTTAAGTCCAATATGACTTTTCTTTTGGAACTAGGTAAGGTTGGACTTGTAAATTTCACTCTGCTTCTCTCTCTACAGATGCTGCCAGAGCTGCTGAATTTCTCCAGCACTTTCTGTTCTTACTCCCTTCATTATCTTGTTTGTTTCAATATGATTACCTCTAAATTGTATAACCTCCAGAGAGATTTATTCAGTGCCTCTTATAATATTACAATAGTTTAATTTAATGAACATTTGCTGCCTGTCCCCAATTCAAACATATCCTTCATTTACATATGGAGACCAAAATGTTACATTGTACTCAGGTGTGGTCCTAATAAAGCTCAGGGTTATTGTGGCAATACTAATTAATTCTTGTACTCCAATTTCTTTACAAAAAAGGTGAACATATAATTTGCTTTCCTAATTGATTGATGTACCTCCATGCTAATCCATGTGTTCCTTGTATGACTACATTTGAGCTGCTCTGCACAGCAACATTTGCAAGCTTCATCCTTTTAAAAAATATTCTGTTTTTTTTATTCTGATGACCAATGTAAATAACTTAACACCTTCCCACATTGTTGTGGTTCTGTTCGCCAAGCTCGGAATTTGTGTTGCAGACGTTTCGTCCCCTGTCTAAGTGACATTCTCAGTGTTTGGGAGCCTCCTGTGAAGTGCTTCTGTGATGTTTCCTCCGGCATTTATAGTGACATTATACTCCATCTGCCACCTTGCGTTCTAATCATTTAGCCTGCCGTTATCTCTCTGCAGCCACTCCGAATCTTTCTCACTGCCTGCATTCCCACCTAGCTTTGTATCATCAGCAAACGTAGACATATTACTTAGTCTAAGTCATTAATATAGATTGTAAATGTCTGAAGTTGTGAGCACCAATCCCTGCGGCATTCATTAATCACATCCTGCCAACTTTAAAATGCCCTATTTATCCCCACTCTCTGCTTCTTTTCCATTAACCAATTCTCTATCCATGCTAATATACTGCTCCCAAACCAGGAGTCCTTACTTTGTGTGTTAACCATTTGTGTGGAACATCTTAAACACCTTTTTTGGAAACCTAGATCTATGATATCTATTCCTGCCCCCTTTTCTACCTTATTAGTCACACCGTCAAAATACTGCAATGGTTTTTCACAAGACTTTTCTTTCATATAACCATATTGACTTGTGCTAGTCATACTATGATTTTCTGTATATATACTTAAAGCTTCCTTTATAATTGATGCCAGTTCTTTCCTGATGACTGATATCACTATAACTTGGGCAGTACCTGTCTGTTTCCTCTGTTCCTTCTTTCTTGAAGAACAAGTGTTATATTTGCTACCCTTTGATCTGTTCTAAGACCTAAATAATTTGGGAAAATTATTGCTGGTACATCCACTATCTCTGTAGTTGTTTCTTTTAGAATTTTAACGTGTAGGCCATCACACAGTGAAGGGTAGATCGATTTTAGTCCCTTCACTTCTCCAGTATTTTTTCTCTGCTGATATTAATTGTCTTACTTTCCTTACTATTATTAGATCCTAAATTATTCTTTATTTCTGGGTTGCAACTTATCTTCTACTGTGAAAACAGACACTAAGGGCAAAATCATCCCAGCCCCTGAACAATTCCAACAATGTCAAGTCAATTGGTAAAATATGGTGAGATCTAAAACATTTGGATTCATGAACTGTCAAGAAAAAGGCTTTTTTTTTCTGATTCTGAAAAATTCTGATTCAGCAACCAAGTTTTGCGCAGTGAGTTGAGAATCTCATTAATAAGTGGTGAGAGTTCTATTTGCATACATTAGCATGCTGTTAGTACCTCATCTCATCTCATTAATATACAGTTTCCTGTGAAATTCGGAATGGATACCTGGCAGACCCATCTCTGAGCCTTCATCTTGGTCAGCAGACCCAAAAATTTCTCTGACCCCTCCATGGGCAGTGACTACCTGTACCTCCTATCCACTAAGGTTGGCATCAGATATGCACCCACCCTCACCACATCATCCCGGTACATCTCTGACCCACTTAGAATGCAATTCTCCACTTCAAAATTAGTAATCATAGAGCACTTACAATCCACTATTGTATTCACATGGCTTGCTTGTTTTGCATTCATCAGACAAAGATCCCTAGGTCTTAGAGGCATTCCATGGCTCTCTTTATTGGAGTCTTCCATGACTCACTTAATGGACAAATATATTAAACCTTCAAGAGCAGGTGTCTTACAAGGATAATTACTGGGAGTCAAGGATTAACCTCTGCAACTTTTGCTGGTGACTATTACATAACCTCCTGACTAAGGCTGAAGTGTAGATACAATATTGCCCTTTCTTCAACAAGAGTCATTGTGGAGTAGTCAATAGAACTTCTGAAGGTGAGGTTCTAAACCTTGAATCTATCTGCAGAGACCTTGTAGTACATTCTTCATAGTGTACTACATGATCCCTGCATGCTGTGTGCTGCACAACTGGAGTAGGCTAACAGGGGATGTGATAAAGGTTGAAGAGCTGCAGTGTTCTGAGGAGGAAGATGAGGTCACCAAGCAGGAAGGACATAAACAGTCAGCATGATAAGACACTATAGTGTTGGATGCATCAAGCCAGATAGAACTTAATTAACACCGGTTCTTGTAGATACGAACTGGGTGCAGTGATCATTCATTGGCTGTAAATTCGTTGTTCAAATGGCAAGTAAACACTAAGAGAAAGTGAGGACTGCAGATGCTGGAGATCAGAGTCAAAACTGCAGATGCTGCCTATCCTGCTGTGCTTTTCCAGCGCGACAGGGTTTTTGACTCTGGCTAGTAATCACGGTCTGTTTGTGGAAGCAACTAAAAGTTTTTTCTTTCCTTGTGCTGTTGTTGAATAAAAGTAAATGTTTTCAACTGTTTTAAGTCTGTCCTGCAAGTGCTGGTCCCACAGTGAACAATGAGAAGATATTATGCTACATTGGTGTTAGAGCCAAAGCACCATCAGACAGAGTTCTACGATGTTACAGTGAGAAGGCTGGTTAACCTGCGTGTCTTGATTTTTGTAGCTCGAGTATCAATCAGACAGGTGATGATGTAAAAGAGCAAGACATTTATAAATGTGCATTTGTGTTTGCAATGAAGTGTCAGCTGTATCACTGATGTACCCTCAGAGGTGTTCCTTCATCTCGTACACATCCCACCATATGCAATGTGAAGGGCAGCTTCTGGCAGACAGAATAGAGGGCACAGCTGAGCTTTAAACAAAGCACCAGTGCCAGGAATGCTCTGAGGTTCCAACAGAGGCAAATACTTCCTCTGATAACATGAGCATGGTGCAATCGGGGTGTGGTGCATAGATAATAAGGCAAACTGCAGAAGATTGTATAAATAACTTGCTGGAGCTGATGGAGAGAAACTTTCATGATACTCCTTAAAATAGATTTTTGGCTAAATACAGCCCTGTTTTTGTTCAGTGTGTTTGTGTAGTGATTAAAACAAAGGCCAAGTGAGATCTCATTGACTATGAGATCCTTGATTGGGGTTGTTAACCCTGGGCCAATCAAGGATCTCAAAGTCAATGAGATCCAACTGGCCCTCATTCCAATCGCTACAGTCTGCCAATTTCTCATTCACTGCAATAATATCTCTTGTCTCTCCTTCTAAGTGTCCAACATTTACTTTAGCTATTCTTTTATATATTCATTAAAACTCTAACACTGTTTATATATTGTCAGTTAGATTACTTTCACATACTTTTCTTTCTCTTTTTAATCAACATTTTGATGATCCTTTCTGGTTTCAAGAAAAATATCTTCCAAATCTCAGACTTATTATTATTCTTTGCAAAATAATCAGCCTCCTCTTTTAATCAACTGCTATACCTAAATTCCTTTCTCACCGTGTTTCTTTTCTTTGTTTTGATTGTTTTGAACATTTCCCATTATTTATTCATCACCATAGTTTTTTGGTCTTTTACCCTATCAAATGTATCCAGTTCTTCCTTCATATCTAAATAATTTGCTTTGTTTAAACTTAAGCTTCTTGTTTCTGATTACAGTAAGTCTTTTTCATTTATGGAAACAATTGTATTATGAGCACTATTTCCTCGTGGATCCTTTGCTATGAAATTGTTAATGCTGCCTCATTAGACAATTCTAGATCTAAAATAGTTTATCACTACTTGGTTTCATGGCATATTGCTCCAGGATGCTATCCTTAAAGCATTCCACAGCCATGTCTGCTAGTTTGATTGTGCAATCTATATGAAGGTTAAATTCCTCTTCAACTATTATATTGCATTTGTTACTAGCTACGACAATTGCTTCTTTAATGATCTATCCAACAGCATGACAATAGTTAATTAACATATAAACTACTTCCACTGAAGGTTTCTGATCCTTCTATTCCTAATCTTCATCCAGAATTATTCTAATTTCTGAGCCAAGACCCTTTTTCACAAATGTCTTCATGTGATTATTCATTTCAGACCTGTCCCTCCAGTGTTTTCCTTGTGCCTGTCTTTTTGAAATGTTGTGCACACGAGAATAATTAGTTCCCAATATTGGTCGCCCTTTACCCATGTCTGGGTCATGGTTATTAGATCTAAACCATTCATTTACACCATCAGATCACTTAAAGCAGATGATGGCATATAATTCAACTTTGAAGCTTCAAAATAAATACCCTCACAAATGGGTGTGGACTTATATCCAGCACATAAAAATGAACCACAATTGAGTGTGGGTAGTCATCATTTTCAAATACCATCAGCATCCACTACAAAAAGTAGGCATGTCTTAAACTCCCCGGAATACACCTTTGTGACCTAATTGATCCCTTGCACCAATGATAAGTACCAGTAAGTAATAAATTCAGTTTTGGGGTGAAAATTTGAAATAGACTCCTAGTGTGGGCCTGAAAAGTGGAACAGCAGGATAGAATGTAGGTCGGAAACTGACTTTTATGCGATGTTAAGAACATGCTTTCTGTGGCTGGAAAAGTGGATTTGCTTTACATACCATGCAGACCTTAAACTAATCCTTTTTGCTAACTCAGCAACTGGGTACCAAATTAGGGACCTAACTCAAAGTTAACTGAAATGTCAGGATAACTAGTGTAACCTGTTCTAGCAGATTGTGAGAGATCGCATTCAATCCTGATAACTTCACATCTCTTTGTCCAAAAAAAAGATATACACATCCTTTGGATTAATTAATTAATTCTGTGCCATTTTACACAGTTATGATTATTTACAAGAACATGTAAACAGAAATATGTTTATCCTCAAGTCTAAAAGGAAAAAATCAAAAACTTGAACTTGAAGTTAATGAATATGGTGGTATGATACATCTCCACATCCTTGTGTGAAAATGGTTCTTCTGCAAGTTTTCATTAAAATGGCCAGAGGTAACACATCTTCCAGGGTTTAGCTAATGGAGTTTGATTATGTGAAGAACAATACAATTAGTCACGACTGAGACTTTTTCTTGACAGACAGACACAGATTAATCCTTATAATCCCATCCTTCAGGCCCTGTCCCTTCAGACGGATGTTAATAATTAGGCTTCTCAATCCCTCTTTTTTTCTCTCCATCAGGGTTGACCCTTTTCTACAAAACATCATTCCTTTCTGTTCCACAACACGATATAGTGACATAACTGACAGTCAGATAAGATACCTTCATTGTTCACATATTGCCCAGCTCATTGTTACTGTATCACTGCTTTGATGGAATCTGAACAAACTTTTAAAAGATATAAATAATCAAAAACTGATTGGCTGACCTGTTCAATACGGATTTTATTAAATCTAGCAGTTTGTTGTTTGCCGCCTTCTATTTTTGTGATAATAAATTGAAGTTTGTAACATTGGAAGAAGAGAATTTGCTTGATTCGTCCATTAAACCAAAATTGCTTACTCTCTTTGAGGAGTCAGCTGCTCCCATGTTATACTGAAACAGTACACATGGTGGCATCATTGTTCTGTTGCTGAACACATTTGCCCACAAAGGGTTTGCAACAATCCTTTTTGTCAAACAGACTTTCTTTCCAAATTCCTGTCCATTAACATTAGTATCAATACAAGTGGGAGTTACTTTGGTCTGATTTTTTTTTCTTAAACTTGAGTAATGTGAAGTCCACTGTGTTGGTAATACTAATCACATATAGACCCATTTATAGGATAATGATTTATCTGAGGTAAGAAACCTGGATGCATGACATGTTATCTTTTTCATACATATCTACAGTATAACACCTTCTCTTTTCGTGTTTTAATATCAGGGCATGCTGGGGCCATTTTCCTTCCCATCTGCAAGCAGGTGGATTGGAGATAACTCTCATTCAGCTTTGTTTTCTTCTGACACCATCATTAATCATTCCTTAAGCCACACTTCAACTTATAATAATCAGGACTGTCTGCTGTGTTCTGGGAAAGAATTGCCTCTCATGCTGTAATGTGAAATTGAAAGTGAATGGCCAAAGCTGGATGCTTCTCCAGCATTCCCAGTGTATCTCATCATTTAGGTATTTATCCATCGAGGTCTTGTATAGGGAGTGACTCGTTCGTCCCATGAGGACACAGATTGTAACAGAGGATCAGATTTGTTACCCTGGCTTTGGGCTTTGATTGTCCTCCTATAAGTTTGGGATTAAACTGAAATTTCCCACAGGGCTGTGCAGGATTTGCTAGCATTTAAGTGTTTAACCTGTCTGTTTGTGAATGAGAATCCTGTGATCAAACTGTTCCACAGAGAATACCTTGTTGCAAGATAGCATCAAATGACAGACAAGATCTCGTTTCTCTAAATTCCTACAAAGATTGGGATAAATTTTGTCCAGTGAGTATTTTTTTTCCCCCAAGTAGACTGTTTTAGATGTTAGAAACAGTACACACATTGCATCAAGACTCAGGGTTAAACATAGCCAAAAAACAACTTTTCCAGCCTGACACATACATTGCATGAATCTGCTGGGAATATTAACTAACTTTTTAACTTTATGTTTCTATTTCTTTAAAAAAAGGTTATTTTCTTAAATAACAATTCTAAAGATAACATTTTTTTATTATGAAAACCAATCTAAGATATTTTTAATCTACCACTTCTTGCATCACCTGTAAAACCTTCGGACTGTTTGAAATGAATCACCTGTGATGAACCTTCCTATTGAACACAACATTCTTTTGGGATAAATTAAGCTGCTTGCCTTTTATGGCTTTCACCTTAACAAAACAAGAGAGACTTTCTTTTCTAAACACAGGCCAGGTGCGCTGTGCAGGATATGCTCTGGCTAAAGACCCTCTATTCATGTGAATGCCCCACCTGGCCTAACAAACATCCAGCTGAAAACCAGAAAGTAAAACAAGGTCTTCAATGTCAGAACATATTCCAGATTTAATTGCTGCCACTGTACAGCTCACAGCCAATATACAATTGGATAGAGTTTAACAGTACACAACACTGGATAGCTGCTATTTACCACAGGCCATTAATTTAGTGGTTACTTTTCTTTTTTGCTTCGCTTTTATGTTAAATTTCCCCGAAATGGTTTTACTCCTCTAATGGTACTCAAAATGATGAATACACCATTTGATTGATTGCTTACATTTTGATAACGCCAATTGTCAGAAGCAATATCAATGTGGACCCAAGACCAACAACTTGAATTTATACAGCACCTTTAACATAGACAAATACCAGCCCAAGGCATGAGCAAAAGAATTTCCCCCAATCTCTCCCCAAAGGGACATTACAAAATGTTTTGTGCAGCTGTGACTGTTCTAAGACATTTCTCATCTGTAATTACATTTTGGGAATCCACTGGGTGGATTTTAGTGTTGGAAGCTGAATTATACCCAAATATATATCGGAACGAAGTACATTACAGGAAACATGTACTTCAGTTCTGTCTGGTAGTGACTGGTAGATTTCCCTCCCCCAAGCATTGACCTCAATATGCCATTGCATTCTTTCCTACAAAGCTGGTGAATATAAAGGAACAGGAGAATAAAAATCTCTGTGTCACAGCAAGCGATGGTAAATCTGCATTACTTCTAAGAAGCGGTTTTTATTTGAACAGAAAAATAACATATGTATCTTATCAATGTTTTTGAAGATTTATTTATGCTTTAAAATATTAATATTAAAAATATTTGAGGTGCACTGTTAAAGACATTAAGAACAATCATATCCCAGCCAGTATGTTCTTATTCTTTGCAATGTGCTGTTTACGTAGGCTTTTGGGAACATTGATATTCAATCGAGTGGGGCCAGTTAGCCCAGTTGGTTGGACGGTTGACATGTAGTTCAGAATAATGCCAAGAGGGCAGGTTCAATAGTCATTCTGGCTCAGATAGGTTTGAGATCTGCTTCCTTTGTTGCCCCTGAAAGTGGAAGACAATGGCAAACTGCTACTAGCTGAGAATGAAACATCAACAGACAATGAGCTAAAGACCTGAGTTGGAGTATAACACACATGGAATTGATGTGTGATGGAGAACTCAAAAATCTGCAACTCTATACAAAAGAGATTAAATAACTTCATTAACTGCTGTCCAAGGCATGCATTCAATAGGACACAGTCCTTGAGAATGTTGGTTTTAATTTCCCATTGGGAGAAAGTACATCAAGCCTACTTGTGGCTTACCTTCTACCTGCTGCTATCAAGGACAATGAGAAGAAACAATTTTGATTCTGGTGCTAATGGCGATGCCATCGACTACTACTGAAAAGGTTTCTCTTAATTCACCAGCTTTAAAAAAAAAATCAATGAAATTCATTCTATTCCCGCTCTGTTGGCTGAAAAGCGAAAAGCCAACATTTCTAGTGTACTGGGCAGACCTGGTGTTTGACATTATGCCTAGTTGGAGATTTCAATACTCAAAGTTTCCGTATTGCAAGTAAAAAGAGTAAAGGGACCACACTCAAGACACTAACTTGGTTGCTGTTTCTGCAAATATTGAATGACCTTGTTCAGCATTAAGGTTTTTCTGTTTTTCTTCCTGGTCATAACCTCATCTTCACAATGTTGGACTTCTTGCTCCCTCTTCAACATTACCAGGTTAAACCCTTGGTAAAGGAACACCAGGCAAAACTGTGCACTTTGAGTCCTGAAGTATTGTGAACCATCAAATAAATTTATCACCAGTAGTAGCCACTAAACATCTTCTTGAGGAATATTTATGTTTTAACACTAGTGTTCAAGTATTACTCTATACCCTTTAAAAGATGACAGTGAGATTTTAAAAGACTGTTTCTGCTTCCCTAGACCCCCACTGCCCCCACCCCCACCATAGCCCATACTCTATACCCACTTTTATAGAACGACCTGCAGAGTTGTTGCCAAGGCCTTTCAGAACCAAACACTAGGAGGTGGAAAAGAGCCAAAAGGTTAATTCACATGACAATTTTCTCTCCACTTACTGTTAAAAACCTGCATCTTGCCCATAGTAGCTTAACTGAGATTTATAACCCCAAAGTGGAGATCAAATCTGCTGCAACAACACTTGATGGCACTCTGTCTCCATGGCAGCACATGCGCAATTATACCATGCCACTGCACACTGCTCTGTACTCCACAGTAGAGGAATTGCTGCCTCACTCCATATCTCCAGCAGCACCATTACTCCACACCATAACACACTGTCCAGTGCTCCGCACAACACCAAAGTTTCTTTAATATTCAGTTTTGCTGCATGGCCAGTTCTTTCAGTCCATTTTATTATACAGAAACATGTATGGTATTTGTCATGGCTGCTTGCTACATTCCAGACTGCTGGGTGAACATGTACCCACAATATTAAATGAAAACAATACTTCACACACACCTCTCCATCGCTCCATCACCTATACCCTTCCATTGCCTAAACCCCTCCATCACTCCATCTCACCCACAACTCTCCATTGCTCCATCGCGCATTCCCTTTCATCGCTCCATCACTCACAACCTTCCATTGCTCCATCTCTCACCCAAACCCCTCCATTGCTCCATCACCCACACCCCTCCATCGCTCCATCACGCACACCCCTCCATCGCTCTGTCTCATCCATACCCATCCATTTCACACACAATCCTCTATCGCTCCAGTTCACACATTCTGCATTATCACTCCACTCACTAGATTTGCTTTGATTTGCTTCATTGATGATAACACAACTCCTACTTCCTATCGGCGGAAGTGGGTACTGCAGATGCTGGAGATTAGAGTCAAGATTAGAGTGGTGCTGGAAAAGCACAGCAAGTCAGGCAGCATTCGAGGAGCAGGAAAATCAATGTTTCGGGCACAAGCCCTTTCCCGATGAAGGGCTTTTGCTCGAAATGTCGATTTTCCTGCTCCTTGGATGCTGCCTGACTTGCTGTGCTTTTCCAGCACCACTTCCACTTTCTATACTCAATGTGTAAATTCAAGATGACTGGATTTTTATCTGGGTGTTGCAGAGTATGGAGTTAAGACTGATTCAGGCATCAGCTTCTGTATTTGAGGTAAATCCCTGTCCATATTGGGCATGGCTTTTGGAACATGTCAAGGAAACAAGAGATGAATTGCACAAAGGTGGATGGATATTTAATATGATGTGGGCATTTAAATGCAAATGGAAAAAAAACTGATATTAATTTTTACAACAACCTATGACGTGGTAATGCACATTTCATCTCTTATGTGACAAAATGCACCTAAAACTGAAGAATATTCATGTTGTCAGGAAAGCGGGTCCGTGTTCAAGTACAGCACTGCAGTTATTGTTGTGGAATTTTCTCATCAAACCTTTTGTGCTTCTCTACCTCCCTCTTTGACTTAATCAAATCCTCGGTAAAATCCCTCTCTTTGACCAAGCTATTGATTAGCATTGCTGCCTCACAACGCCCAGGTTCGATTTCAGTCTCGGGCGACTGTCTATGTGCACATTCTCCCAGTGTCTGCGTGGGTTTCCTCCGGGTGCTGCAGTTTCCTCCCACAATCTAAAGATGTGCTGGTCAGGTGAATTGGCCATGCTAAATTGCCCAAAGTGTTAGGTGCATTAGTCAGGGGTAAATATAGGGTAGGGGAATGGGTCTGGGTGGGATGCTTTTCGGAGGGTTGATGCGGACTTGTTGGGCCAAAGGACCTGTTTCCATACTGTACTAAAACTAATCTAATCTAATCGATTTAATCAACGCTCCTCGTATCTCCTTGTTATTTGAATGCTAACTGGTGCAGTGGTAGTGAGTGAGAGGGTACATTGGAGGGTAGTTCTAATTGTCACTCTGAGCATTGCAGTTTGTCTATGGGGGAAAAGACATGCTCTCAATATGGTGACCATAACCATTGCTGTCCAAGTGGATGTCAGCTGTAAATGTACTTAGAGCACAACCAATGCTTTGACATTTAGTTTTTCTACCTTCTCAGACACCATAAACTTGACCATTACCACATAAGACCATAAGACATCGAAGTGAAAGCGAGGCCATTCGGCCCATCGAGTCCACTCCGCCATTTAATAATGGCTGATGGTTGTTTCAATTCCACTTACCTGCACTCACCCCGTAACCCTTAATTTATTGCGAGATCAAGAATCTATCAATCTCTGCCTTGAAGACACCCAACATCCCGGCCTCCATCCATAGGTTCACTTTTGTCGGTAAATGGGAACAATAGAATACCTGCAGCTGTCTGACGATCACAATCCTTGCATTACTTCTTCAATAAAACATATGTAGAAAGGTTAAAAATAACACAATGCCAGGTTATAGTTCAACTGGTTTATTTAGACTATAACCTGGTGTTGTGTGATTTTTAACTTTGTACACCCCAGTCCAACACTGGCATCTCCAAATCTATGTAGAAAGGGTTTCCCCATTCAAAGTACCTAGCATTTTAGCAGATGCTTGCAAAACAACTAACAACCAAGTGGAAACAAGAAACAAATGAAGTAAAAAGATTCTTTTTCTAAATGGTACACCCATTTTATATTGGTAACTATATGACTTAATGCTATGCTGTCATTAACACCAAGAAATTTTGTAAACATTTAAATGATGTGATCATTTTAGTGGCATTAATTTCAAACTGTCAAGTGTTCTGCTGTCAACACAAAGCCTATTTGGAAATATGGATGGATAATCATTGGGTCGAAATTGGACATAACTGATCTCAGTCCATTTATTGAATTAATTGGGAAATACACCCTGTATTTTATATTTATTTATGCATGGATTATTTTTTATTCATTCTTGTGATGTGGACATTACTGGCACAGTCAAATTGTTATCTATTTCTAATTGAACTGAGTGGCATCAGTTGCCGTTTTTATAACTCATTCATGGGATGTGGGCATCACTGGCTGGGCCAGCATTGATTGCCCATCCTTGGTTGCCCTTGAGAAGGAGCTGGTGAGCTGCCTTCTTGAACCACTCCAGTCCATTTTGTGTAGGTAGGTTCTTAAATGTAGGGAGATCCACAATGCTATTCAGGAGGAAGTTTTAGGATTTTTACCCAGTCACACACATTTCGGAGAATATTTTCAGAGACAACAATATTACTGTGGGTCTAAAGTCACATGCAGTCCAGACCAAGTAATGAACAAGAAAGTTTTTTGTGGCAATCAAAGATATTCAAATGGTCACAAGTAATGAGATTTTGTTAACTGTGTGTAAACTGCACCAGCAGTAATAGTACAATTGGATCCTATGTTTCACAGCATTTGCCTCAGCCTTTGGATTAGTTGACCACTGATATTAATCACTACAACATGTCTCCCCAGTGACCATCACTGACAAGGCCATCATTTGTTGGACTATTCCTAATTGCTCTTGAAATGGTGGAGGTGAGCTTCTTGAGCCTTGGCAAACCATGTACTGGAGGGACACCCACCATGTCACTGGGGAGGGAATCCCAACATTGTGACCCAGTCATGCTCTCGTACTTCTACGTGGTAAATGTCATGGATATGGTAGGTGCTGTCAAGCTGTATTGAAGTTGGCACATTAACAACTGTAAATTTTCTTGTTCTTGAAGCTGTCAGAATAAATTCATTCGAGTTAATTATTAGACAGAATTACTGAAGGGAAAAATCTGAAGGATATGATGAAAAGGCAAGTTATTGAGACTGCAACCTGACAGCTATTATGTGAGTTTTATTAATTTGGAAACTAGGCATCCAGTATCTTAGGTTCACTTTCCAGATGTTGGACTCCCAAACTGGAGTGAAAGAAAAACACAGGTAGAACCTGTTCAGCTCAATAGTCCTCTGCTACTCCTAGATTCTTTTGTATTATTGTGGTTAGCATCATCTGTCATGTGCTTATTCTTTCTTTTCATAATTACAGCTACACTGAAAATAGGGATTAATGAGTTACGTTTTTAAGTAAACTGAGATATGGTAGGGATGTTGTTCAACATTGGTGTAGTGGGGTACAGTGTGATCTTTGGCTGTTTAATATACACCATACCAGATTTGCCTAACCACTTAAAAAAAGGTGTACAATGGACTTTCATTGACCACATATATCAGATGGCACAAACCATTGGTTTTATCGTAGACAGTGAAAGCCATTGGTTTTAATAACAGATGGCCAATGACCATTGTTGAAATAGGGAGTGGCTCCTGATATATGGAAGAATAATGGGCAAACAATGATCCTTTGGCATACTAAGACAGGTCATTGACAATTGACTTACAGGTAATTTTGCATTCTCCACCAATGGTGAATTTCAGTTCAATCATCTCAGTTTAAACAAAAATTTTCCATAAAAAGTTTCCACTAAATTTTGCCATTTGCTGTTTACTATGTATATATCTTCAGCATCTTAAAACATCTTCCTCTTTTGCAACTAAGGTATTCTATTTTTCCTATAGGAATATTTTTATTAGAAAAATGTGGTTTAAATCCCTGGTTTAAATGTTTTCTCTTGAACGTTTATGCAGGTGTTGGACTCACTACAGGGAGCAGTGTGTAGACTTTATCTGTAATAAAGAGTTTTTCCTTCCCATATATATGTCACCTTAAGCCAAAAGCACATAAATGACAGTAGGGTTTAAATCCTCCAGGGACTAAGGAAAAGAGCCTCCTAATACCTCATAGTGCCTCTTCACATTTATATTACAGCTAATATATTACATAGGTAGCTGAAGAATATAACAAGAGAAAGGATTGTGGATATGAAGGTTTTACTTTTAAAAATGAGTCTGAACTGCTAGACTCTGGAAAGGAGTAATTCCATGATAAGTAATCTATCATTTCTTGTTGTATAAATTGTTTCAGATCAAAGCCAAACTCTGTCACCTCGGTACTAGATCCACAATTTAACTGGGAGAAAAAAATAATTCAGTTGATGTATTAAGAATATCCAGCTATATAGAAATGATACAAACTTCTGCAATTAGAGATTATTATATATAGTTATATATAAAACAAATAATTGTAGACATGTAGATAATCTTTTTACTTATGTAGCTGAAAGTTGGTAAAACACCAATATAGTTGGTGGTATCTATAGACATATAAATATGTATACAAATGTATATCACAAACCTTGAATCACATCACATGCATAGTTCATAATCAAAACATTTGTGTTTAAGCAACAGAATTTCAATTGTTATCTGACTTGTAAAGTTGATTCAGCTCAGGAGATCCCACACAATCTCAGTGGTGACAGAGGACCCATTGTTATAGGAATGGTGCATGCTGGCCATAAAAACACCCGCAGTAAAGCATTACTGGAAATCTCACATGTGTTGTATCAGTCACAAATAAAATGTTAACAGTTTTTTACACCGTGTTATAAATAAAGAGTGACACCCTGAAGATTTTTTATTATTGACTTTTAATTTTAGTTTCAGAAAGCAGAATTTACCAATAATTGCTACACATTTTGCCTGGATTTAAAAAAAACTGTGCTGGTTTAAGGCATCTAAATACTTAAAGGCTCTTTCTGAGGAATGAATGAGGAATTGCATCTTTCAATAAGTCTACATTACCTCAGATCATGTTAAGATTTAATTTTGCAGATTATTCCTGTCTATGATAAATTTTGTTTTGTAATATAATCAATCTTATTTTAGTTTCATAAAATTCTTTCTTGAATATCCTAAAATCACAGCCCATCATATTTTACTATTGAATATGAATGCAACAACTTGCATTCCTGCAAAATGCTCCTTGATGGTTATAATTCAATTGCTTTGTTGCCACATTTCTTCAATTTAACTATAGTGTAAAGTGGTGTATCCAGTCAAGTGGAATGTAGCAGGTGAACACCAATATTTCTGTCCTAGACTATTAACCATTCATTACTGTCATTTAAATCCAGACAGAGGAGAAAAGTTACTTTTTAATTTAGTTCCACCAAAACATAAGCCATAGCAAATGGCTCAATGCCATTAAATGTCCCTCATGGCATCTGTTGTGCTAACCTCAAGGATCCCCCGTTTGTGAAACGGGGAAGGGTTAATAAGCTTACTGCATTCTGCTTTGTGATAGGCTGACACCATTGATTTTATCAATGGGATGATAACCTGCTTTCATTCTGTAGTATTTTTTAAACAGATTTGATTCAAATAAGTTACTCTTAGCCTAAAAGAAATTGCACAACCTCCATCTCCTTTTCTCTAATAATTTTCAGTTGTATTTTGAACTTCCATTTATTATTTCTGATATGGGACAGCCTTAATAAAAGGCCGGCTTTCTAAGTTTATGTCCTTTTTATTCATAAGTAGAGGATATAGCACAGGATGTTGCTGGAAAACAATATTTATTGTAGGACTGAAACAGATAATGTAATTGGAACAACAAAGTTGTAAGTAGGCTTGGGATTCAAGTAAATGGAATTCAGATTAGACAGAATTTGTACATAAAAATCAATTTCATTTCCATTCTGATGTATTGAATGGGTCTGTCACTTTAAAACAGTGACCTTACCCATGCATAGTGAAATCTGTCTTTTAGTATGTCTTCTTGCTTGCAGTACTAAAGCTTGCGAAAATGCAGAAAAAGCATCAGTATTGCTTTGTGTGGCCTCTGCTGGCTTACAAAACCAGCAGCAATAAGAGAGTGACAGCTTAGTGGGTTTTATGTTTTCTTTACAAAATGAGCCTAATTTACTTTGATACTGCATATGTATGACCCTAGTCCATTTTCAGTGCAGGTCCTGTGGCTATCCATTTGCCTAATGGTCTGGGAGTGTGCCATTCACTCAGTACATTTGTTTCCCTAGCACTTCCAGGTTTTGCTCAGTTTCTGAAGTGTCTCATGCTCTGTATTCACAATGTCCATTTGCTTGGCACTCCAACAGCATTTTTTTGTCTTTCCCTAGCTAAGGAATTTGGACTGGATCCGACTAATTTTCAGCTGTGGTGAACAGTGAAATTTTAATCTGAAATACCGAAATAATCATAGTCTTGACCCTAACTTTGTGTGTAATTAATTAGATTATGGACCAAGATAAAGTGTTCCGATTAGGTGGATGTATTGTAGAACCCATGAAATACTCATGCATTTAATGCAGTCTCACAACCTCTCATTGTTCTACTGTTATGGCATCAAGCATTAAAATAACACAGCAACTGAGACTGAATTCAAACATTTGATTAAAACTATGGACAGATGTACCTAATACACATTACCTAGTTGCAAAAATTAATTCTGCACTCCACATTTAGTTCACTCGGGTTCTGTCACCTATTGGCTTGAAGCTCAAGTCAAGGAGCTCCAGGAGTTCAAAATCTACAGAAAACATGTATCTTAGAGCATTTTAATGTTTTTTTTATTTATTGTCAGTTAAGCATTAACTAGTTGCAACTCATAATTCCGCTAAGTTACCTTCTCCTCTTTGATCTTAAACTAGATTTAAAATTTAATGCAATATTGAAGATAACAGAACTACCTTTATTGATTACTTCTAACACAAGAAAACATGATCCATATTGCGAATATCAGGTGACTGTAAATGCAAGGCATACAATCACAAAGATATATCAAAACACTCATGAACTGGTAATCAGTACTTTCAAGGCTTCATTTTCCATTTATGTGAATGGTAAATTAAACTAAATTAATACCTCTTTGGGTTGATTGAGTGGGAGCAGAGCAACTGATAGTTGCTGTTTTTTTTAATGGTGCAGGAGGTGGTAGATTTTTAAATTTAAGAATTGAAATTGTCCAAGTGACAGCAGCTTGATTAAAAATGGGAGCAGAACGAGTTCTTCGTAAAATGGGAGGATGCTAGTGCTGTGAGGATTTCAACAGCATGTCTCTGCCATACTCACAAGTTGCTGCAGGAACTGTCAGGACAAGTTTATTATTCGCTTTTTCTGAATATGCTTAAGAGAAATCAACTGCACCTTGTTTTGAAACATTACCTATGACACAGGAACATCAGCCCCTCAATCATTTTCTGTGATCCATGCCACTGCAGACCTGTTGTTGTTTAAAAATGTACTTGATTTAGGGAATAATAATTTTAAAATGTTACACACTTACCTCAGGCTCAGATTTTTTTTCACATTACTCACTTCAAGCAGGCATAGAGTCACTCATGTGGAAAAGCTAATGTAATACTGCCTGAAAAATGTAATCTCTCATGAAATTATAATGCTAAAGATCAGCAGAAAGTATCACAATAAATAAATGAAAGTATCTGTTTAACAGGCAAACTAGTTTCTAACAGGGTTAACAAAGCTGAAGATTTTGCAAGCAATAATCTTAAATTGCTGTTATTGCTGATGTTAAAGGGTTTTATTTTCTACGACTAGGCAATAGCAAACATAAAAGGTTGGGGCTCTCACAGTGATAGACTCTTCAAATAATAATGGCATAATTCAAAAGAAATTGGCCTTCTTCCAAAAAAAGTTTGTATTTCATTCTTTTCATCGTTTAATAGATAGGAATACATAGCAATCTTTGTACAATTATCCATTATTCCTTTGGCTGACTTGTGTTTAACAATAATTGCTAGACAGAATCGATTCCCTGCACCAAAGCTAAAAATATAACAAGGGGCTTTTCCAGAAATCTTTCGAGAGTTCATGTCTAAGTTATGCTAGTTACATAACTTTCACTTCCCAATTTCTAAATAAAACACCACTTGCATTTTAGCAAACCTCAAATACTACTACCTTCCAGGTCATACGGCTTTCCTGTTTTCTGTTATCCAGCAGCTTTATGAACAATATGGATGATGAGTTATATTGCAGAATTTAACAAAAGGTTTCAATAGATTAGATCCTCATTACTTTTTCTCATTGCCACGTAAATGTTAACATATTAATAAAAGAGATACGAATAATTTACAAATAAGAAGCTCACCTTTCCTTTTGTAAGCTTTTTTTCCCCGCAAACAAACAGTAGACGGAGACACACTGTCTTAATTGTGAAAGCCCAGTTTAATCAGCAAGAATGACCCACTGAGCGACAGTTCTAAAACAGGAAAGAAAAGATACAGGTTTTCCTTTTTCTATAATAAAAGCTGTGGAAGTTGCGTGGGGTAGAGTCTCTAGGAAATCCACTCTTTCTTTGAAAAAATGTCCGTGGGTAGATACAAGATTGGCACAACAATAACTGAAAATAGCAAGGGCTGATACGCATTGTCAGCTAGAATTTGGGTTAAGACAGTGACTTTTGTCTGCAAGGTGTCTGTGTTGAAAAGAGAGCTGGGAGTTGCAAAATTCTAATTTTCCTATTTCTGATTATTAAGGGTTTATGACTGAATAATGAGCACACAGGTATCACACAGGAGATTTTGCAATTAGTCTACTGTGTATATAAGTGTATTAAAATCCATCACTGACCTAAAAAGAAACACCACTTTTTTTTTGCCTTGTAATATTAAGTAAGTAGCATCAATGGTCATAAATGAAAGCATTCATCAAAGGTGTTGGCCGTGGCAAAGGATTAGTGAATGCTGATGAAGTGTCCAGCTTCCCATAACTCGGAATGGGACCAGATTCAGAATTCCTTTATCATCTCGCTGCTGCATAACAAAGGTCTCATATATTTAGTGCAAGTTTGGCCTGGGCCACATAATAGGATTAGGAATAATTTTTACAAATTTACAAAAAACAGATCACATGGGAAGGCTTAGAATTTGCTGATAATTTCTCCGTCCTTGATAGATCAAAGGAAGCAAGAGTTCTGAAGCCAAGCAGCAGTTTGACCCTGGTCAGGCTTTCTAATGAAAGGGTTAATCTTCTCAGAGGTGACCATAGAGGAGCAAGTGGTGTGACCAAAGGGAGATTGAGGAATTAGAAAATCATTCAAAAGGAGACTGGGTAATATGACAGAATGAGAAAGTTACTGAGCAGTTCCACCTTAACTTGTCTTTAGTGATCTGAAATGATTTTCTAAATGATATATTTGCTATAACAAAGAAACAGCAGCTACAGTTTGTTTACTTATTACTTTATATTAAACTAATTTATTGGGCTTTTAATAAGAAGTGTTTGTCTTTTAAAAAATTGCAAGCTATTTGGTTGGACATATCTAAAATAGGGGCTATTGAAATCAATATATTCCTTCGGGACAGTTGACATCATGCAGCCTTCTGCATTAACAAGGAAGGCAGGACACTGACAGAGGCAGTAAGTCAGTGCTGGATAACCTCACCCATGCATTTTGAAATTCATCGACAGCAATCAGTATGGGAAGGCTTTCCCAGTGCATTTTAAAACAAAATGCAGTGAAGTGAATCTATAAACCTTTTAAGAGTCATGCAAAGGTTGTAGCTAAGGCAGAAGGCAAAGTGATCTTTACAGTAAGGTTTTCAAGAGACATTAAAACTCAGCCACCACAACAAAATATTAATCTTATAAGCAGCGCAATTTTATTCTTCTAATTTATGACTTCAAAACAATTAATCTGTTCAACATCATGGACTATATTTTCCCACTGGTATACTTGACAGACCAGCAGTTAGGACAATACTACCATTATTACTACTGTTAGAATTACAGCCTAACTAAATCTTCCCTAATGAATGAATGGCAACAATTTACTCATTTAATAACAACGAAAAGCATCATTAAGATGTATCAATATATGCCACTCATATTAAGACAACATTATGAAAATGTCAGACAGCTCAATCATCAAGTAGCAATGGCAGAGGCAGCTGTTACTTTTTGTTTCATAAATAAATCCAAAAGGTTGAGATCCTGTGGAAGAAAGAGTCTTCATTTGCCAGAATATAACTACATGTGCTATGACAGCTACCTGACTTTCTCAAACTGTAAGTTTGTGCGGCAATTCAAAGAACATAGTCAAACACTAGCAACTCTGAAATGAAAGTTTAATTGCCAAAACTTTGCCAGCAACTCTCAATTTTTGCTGTAATATATCTGGCAGCTAATTATTACTTTCTTTCCTCATGATAATGCCTGTAAATCTAGAGTATTAAACTAATTGCCTCGAACCAAGTAACAAATTCAAAGGATAAAAATTCCAAAGGTATTATCTGCCCTTTGTGACTTCTGATCTCAATAATTGGCTACAAACACCAGTCAGGATTGTGCTCAAAAACTCATAGTGAAGCCAATTAGATCAAATCAGGAAATTGGACTTATCTTGTTGGTCCAAGGAATGGTTGGTGGGTGTTACTGAGGACACCAGGCTGTACAACATCATTCCTTTTTCACAGATCAGAGGCAATTGTGATACGATAGCCAAACTGTCTTTGTGCCAAGGTAGCTTTCCTTATTGTGTAAAATGTGATCTTAATGGATTTAACATTGACAAATAGTATTTTATTGAATGCCAGCAGATCTTCTATGATATTTATCACAATTATCTTTTCTTCCATGTAAAAGATAAAACTAAGACCATTGTGCAAATAAATCAAAGCATATTTTCATTAAATGATTTTCTGAAATTCTTATTGGTGCTTGGGAATTGCATTCTATGAATCATCCTATTATTCAGTGATAACTGCAAGTAAGTGGCCTTTATTTTATATATTATATCCCTTAACATTTCTAAAGCTGAAAATTCAAACAGACAAACATAACTTTCGTTCTTCACATGGAGCAGTATTTTTGCAGCCAGAATCTCAAATGTCATTTAAATGGTGCAAGACTGCAGAAATCTACAGCACAGAGAGATTTGAGTGTTCTCAAGCAAAAATCACACAAAAAACTAACGTTCAGGTTCAGGGAATAAAAATGGAACATTAGTCTTTATTTCAAGGAAATCTTGCTAAAACTGTACAATGCACTCATTAGATCACACCTAAAATATCATGAACAGCTTTGAGCCACTCATTTAAGGAAAGATGTACTGACATTGGAGTGGAGAGGGAAGTTCACAAAGTTGATTAGATGTATGGAGGGGTGATTTTATGAGGTGAGGCGGTTTGGATTGGGCCTGACCCTGTTGGAATTCAGAAGAATGTGAGGCGACCTTAATGAAACATACAAGACTCTTAGGGCACTTGGCAGATTAGATGTGGAAAGGTTAGTTGCCCTCAAGAGTCTGGGGCCAGACAGCATAATCTCAGAATAAGGAGTCATCCAATTTAGACAGAGATTAGGAAGAATGTCTTCTCTCAGAAGGTAGCGAATTTGAGAAGTTCATTACCTCAGACCTTCCTACATAAAGACACTCACTTGAGAGGATAGATAGAGTCTCTGTTTCAAATTTTATCCAAAATACTCTACCTCCAACAGTGTAGTACTTCATTAAGTAGGATATAAACCCACAATGTTTGAACTCAGAAGGAGGAGTGGTATGCGTTGAGACAATACTGACAGTGAGGCCATCTAGAGTGTATAGCAAAGCAAGTTGTCAAATCTATGAATGGTGCAATTTTGTCATCCCAAAGATTTTTGCAGCTGAAAAATGCAGTACAGCTTACTATTAACAGAGTTGCAGTCAGAATCTATGTTCGATATCTCTTATAATGAAAGGTTCAGGTTGTGCCATTGTGCAATTTGGATTATAACAGCTTAGAAAAAGTCAACACATTTGGTGCTATTAGGCTCCTCATTTTCAGCCAAGTATTACCTTTAAAATACTTGACTTATTTCTAATGAGAGGCATCACTAATTTAATTTAATTTAGTTAAAGGCCAAGACCAGTTGGTGGTCATTGTATGTTCATAAACCTTGTTGTATCAGGAGTAAGAACAAGTAACAGAAGAAGTGATAAGCAGAAAAGGTGTGCACGCATCAGGAGTTTTTAAACCTGCAGTCACCCTCATGGAACAAGGTGAACCCATTGATGTCAAAGCTTCCCTGAGTTAGTCCTTGCCTACAGCTGCTGAAACATGCCACTTGCAGTTGTAAGGTTTTGGGGACTCAGGTGGTAATTGAGTCACTAGCTTCTGATCTGCTGATGTAGCCACGGTCCTTATATATAACTAGTCCAGTTGGGTTTCTGGTCAATGACTCCGATAGTGGGGAGTTCAGTGATGGTGATGCCATTGAATAAAATGGAACATGGGGAAATGGTTCGATGCTCCCTTGTTGGAACATGTTATAACACACCTCTGGTAAAGGTGGGAATTGATCCCAAACCTTCTAGTCCAGAAATAAGGACACCATCACTGCCCAACAAGAGTTTTTAAACCTGTGAATGTAGATATTTGTAGATTGTAGAGGTGTTACAACACACCTTTGGAGCAGGAGGGATTTGAGTCCTGCATTTCCTGACTTATTTGTGCATTCAATTACCCACCTTTGATTCGTATATGTTGCAGTGAGTATCTTACAAACTGTCTCCCTAGTTTTTGATCACCATCTACAAGGTATAAGCAGGACTCTGATGGAATACTCCCTACTGGCCTGGATAACTACAGCTCCAAAAACACCCAAAATACAGCAGTCTGCTTGACTGACACCCCATCCGCCACTTTTAAGCATCCAGTAATTCTACCACTGAGGCACAGTAGCAGCAGTGTATACCATTTGCAAGATGTATTGTAACAACATGTCAAAACTTCTGCAAAAGTACCTTCCAAAACCATGACATCAAATACTTAGGAGGACAATGGCAGCAGATGGATGGAAACGTTGCTTCTTGAACATTCAACTCTAAGCATCACCCCATCCTGACTTCAAGTTACATCACTGTTCTTTCACTGTCACTGCATCAACTCCCTTAATAACAGCAATGAGGGTATACCTACACCCAAAGGCAGCTCATCACCACCTTTCCAATGGCAGTTAGTAATGGACAATAAATATTCACCCAGCCAGTGAAGCCAACATCCCATGTATCAATAAAGCAAATAAAATGTGTATGTAACAACAATCCCCAATCTTGAAAATTGCACTTGATCTCAAAAGTCCAGTATTTTAGGGAGAGATTTTGAAGTACCTGCTGCTAATTGAGTGGAAAGGTATTCATCTCTGTATGATCTGGCTCCAATTTTGGTGGTCTCTTGCTGTGGCTTCTTCACCAGAAATATATTCCATATATCTGCCCTATTCACTCCCTTTGTTATTTTAAATAGTTCTTCTAGATTACCTCTAAGGACATGGGTTTGCAACTAAAAAGCTAGTCTAGTGGTACCATCATTGAGTGCCCTTAAGGGAAGAAAAACTGCCATCCTTACCTGGCCCAGCATAGGTACAATTCTAGATTTGTATCAATGTGATTGACTTGCAACTGCCACTGACATGGCCTGGCAAGCTGCTCAGTTGTAGTGAAGCACCATTAAGTTTAAAGCAAGTAATGACATCCAGCATCAATGTTAGCACTGAAAATGACTGTAGCAAACCCAAACCTGACAACTCTGCAAAGTCCTCTTGGACTAACATTTGGGACTTGTGTCAAAGTTCCCACAGACAAATCAAACAACATTTTAATGTAGATTAGAGTGATGCTGGAAAAGCACAGCAGGTCCAGCAGTATCCGAGGAGCAGGAAAATCGATGTTTCGGGCAGGAGTCCTTCATCAAGAATTCCTGATTCTGAAGGGCTCCTGTCCGAAACATCGATTTTCCTGCTCCTCGGATGCTGCCTGACCTGTTGTGCTTTTCCAGCACCACTCTAATCTTGACTCTTCTCTCCAGCATCTGCAGTCCTCACTTTTACCTCACGTTTTAATGTAGCCATACTCATGGAATCACATCTCACAGACAAATTCATGGACTCCACCATCACCAATCCTGGGTATGTTCTCTTTCACCAGCCAGACAGATCGATCAAAAATGATGGCACAATGGCATTCAACTGTGAGGGATTTGCCTTGAAAGTCCTTAATATTGTCTCTGGACACCATGGCATCATATGGCAATAGTTCAAATGGGGACAAGGAAATCTTCTGATTATTGCTACATACCATCCTCCCTCAGCTGAATTAGAAGTTCATGTTGAATACCACATGGAAGAAGCAATGATAGTGGCTGGAGCATAGGGTATGGTCTGGTTGGGGGACATCAATGCTGGAGAATGGCTCAGTACCACCATGAATGACTGGGCTGTCCATCTTCTAAACGATATAGCTACTAAACTGGATCTGTGTTAGATGGTAATGGAACCAGCAAGTGGGAAAAACCTACCTGGCCTTGTCGTCACCAATCTATCTTTCCATGCAATGCAATTGTCCATGAAAATATTGATAGAAGTGATCACTGCACAGTCATTGTGGAGACGAAGTTCTGACTTCATGTTAGAATACCCTCCATCCTACTGTGTGACACTATCACCCTATTAAATGGGGCAGACTGTGAACAGCAGGCATACCTAGAAATGAGGCATGCCAGACATTGGAAACAACACTTAGTATACAGTGCTAAATAAGCCACAAACAACAGACCATACCCAAGCTCCACAGTCTTGCTGTGCTGGTTATGAATGAGAGTGGATAACTAAACAGCGAACAGGAGATGGAGGGTCTGCAAGTATGCCTACCTTTAATGATGGGAGTAAGACAAGGCAGGAACATTTCAATTCATCTTCACCCAGAAGTGGATGTTCCATCTTGGCCCTCTCCTGAGCTCCACAGCATCACAGTTGCTGGTCTTCAACCAATCTTACATTCACTCCACATGATAAAATGACTGAAAATGCTGGGTATTTCAAAGGCAATGGGCCATGACAACATTCTGGCAATAGTTTTGAAGATGTGTTCCAGAATTAACCATGTCCCTAGCCAAGCTGTTCCAATACAGCTACAACACTGGCAACTACCAGGCAATGTGCAAAATTACCCAGATATGTACTGTCCAGAAAAAGCAAGACAAATCTGACAAATTACCACTCCAGTCGACTGTCAATTATCAAAGTGATGAAAGTGAAAAGTCCTCGATAGTGCTATTGAGCAGCACTTGCTAATCAATAACTTACTCACTGATACTACATTGGCATCCCCCAGAGTTACAACCTCCAGACTTCATCACAGCTTTGGTCCAAGTCAGAAAATGATTGAATATTCTCTGCATTGAAACTGTTTAAGAATGCAACTCATTTCCACCTTCTAAAGGGCAATGAGGGATGTGCAATAAATGTAGTTCTGGACAGCAATATCCACAAACCATGAAAGAATAAAAAAAAGCACCAGATTTATGTAATTAGTCATAATAGGCCCTGTATTTTTAACGTGAAGCTGAACTGCAGCACCCTAACATCAAAATATTTTTCTTGAGTATCTGCTAACCAAAACTGAACATAATTCTTCAGATGAATCTGTTCCAGGTCAAGTTGCAACTAAGATGGCTCATCCCTTAAGACCTGCCACTGGCCATGCAATGCCCTGGGAGAGATCAAAATAGGGCATTTTCAGGAAAGGAAAAAAAACAGAAAACCTCATTGACAAACTACATATCCCCATATACCACCTTGCCCCACAAAGGTGTTAGCAAAAATGATTTCCGTGATAAATAATGAATCCAAGAGACACCACCCAACATTCCAACTTATGTTAATATGCAACACTACCACTCTTCTCAATGAACTTGTCCAGCTACATTTTCAGTGGATCAGAACCCACTGTATGACCCACAAACTCAATGAGAACTTAGCTTCTCAAATTTACGTGCAATGGCCAAGGGCTCATATCAATAAGCAGATTTGCCAATCTCTCATAATAATACATTTTCTGAAAAGAACACTGAACCATTATTCTGCTAAATCCTGCTCCTCAAATAACTCAATCTTCCTGTCTGCCTATTTTACACACACACGCATATTTTTTAAATCATCTGAGATCCAATCGAAATACCTCCTCTGAACTTCTTCCAGGGCTTCTGTACCTCAGACCATGTGGAGGCACCAGAGTTAAATACAGCATTCTCAATGAGGCCCAACCAAAGGTCTTGCAGCAAATATAGAAAAAGATAAATCCATGGATTTCCTGTTCATTAAGTTGTTGCTAATTCTCAATGAATGTCATCTTAGTGAAGTGAAAGGCTTGATATGCTGAAATTTGATCAGGACAAACAATTTCCCATTGAATGATTTGACTCCATACACAATTAAATCAGTTACTGTAAATCCAAACGTAGAGTAAATACTGCAGTCATGTCAACTACTGTACCATGTAATAGAAAAAATTCCAAATGACATGAAGCTCTCCCTGAAATACATTTAAACCAAACAATCCCTAATGACTTTTTGCACTTCTGCTGCAACCAAAACTGGAAACAAACATGTTGATATTAATGCATTGGGAACTGCCACATTATTATGTAATATTACAGCATTACAAAACTCAAGTTTATTCAGTGAAGAAAATGTAATTTTCTGAAATGTTTCATATTTCCACATAATTGAGTTTTGTTCTCCATGTGAAATTTACAGTTAATATATATTTTGCAAATGCTTTGATGCTGAAAAGCAGCAAAGACTCCCTTTTATAGAGTAAACTTTGAAAATTTATTCTAGTGATTAGCAAAAATGAATCCAAACTAGAGGTAAAACCTGTTTTCAGTTATGGCTGCATAATGTTTTTTGAAGTGCAAAATGCCAGTAAAGGTGTCAATTTCTTAATCAAGTGCAAAACTTAAAATGGAAGTGTAGACTGAAATCTATGTGAACGTCGTCTGGAATTCGACAGATACAATTCTAAATATAGGTTAGTGCCAGTGACAGGAGTGGCTCGGTATCTGACAGACTATTGTGCCACCCTAGTGCACTTCACCACCTGAGGCACTGGTTCCAGGTTTGATCCAAAACTAGTCTGACAGAGTTAATCAAAATGTTTTCCAGCTTGATCCACATTGTGTAAATCTGCATATATTTGTTTTTAGAGCAAAGCTGGACATGTGATCAAATGATTTATTGACAGCAGGAAGGAGTAAGCCTTGATCCACACTGAATTAGACTGATCAAAAAAATGTGATATGGTAGCCTGCAGGGTTTGGATCTGCAGTTTGTTTGTTTTATTTAAAGCTGTCACTGAAATTTGACATTTTTATAACAGGCGCGTTTGGCAACATAATCATGGACCATAAAATAGAAATGCAAAAAAAGTATAATTCTCTCTCCCTAGAAAAGAAATAAATAAAGGGTACACAAAGCTGCTACCAGGACATAGCTTAAAAGGAGCTACAAATCACAGTTGGAGAGAGTAGAACTAAAAGAAAATCCTCCAAAAAAGGGATTGAAATGGTTTCAGCTGAGAGATCACATGGGGCGAGATGTTAAGATGTAAGTTCAAATGATCTGCCTTAAAGATGGAAATTGCTGAGATGAGGGAAGGGAATTAAAGGTGAGCCTGTGGAGGAACTAGAATGACCTCCAAACTTCTCCAGAAATTTTTGCTTTAAGGAAGAAGGAGGAAATGCTGTATCAGAAAACAAAGACCACCAACTGTCCAATTACATTTGCTTTTTCGGGACAGTAAACACAGCCTGAAGTCTGCTATCAATATAGACAAATTCAAAGTACTGTTGTGTTGAAACCTGATTAGAAGTGGCAAGCCTCCCAAAAATCATCAGGGCAAGATTATAGAGAACATGAATTTGTAACAACTCCTCAAAGAATTTTCAATCCTAGTACTTAAGTAATGACTCGGGAATTTTCACAACATATTAGTAGGATTTCCAATCTTTCTGTACTTCTCCAGCAATATTCTGTCCAACAAATCCTCATCCAAGAAAACTATTGCGGGAGCTTTATTAAGGATTTTAATCAGCTTTAAAGTCAAATAGCAAGAGATGTGCTGGCAAAGTTATAATGATGGGCAAAAAATTTGATTTGATATCACTGGGACCACAATGTCACATTCACCCCGCTACTGAGCCATAGCTGCCGAGCTGCATCGGGTCAAAGCACCACTTCTACTCAGAAGTAACAGGGCTTGAATTACTTTTGCAACATCAAATCTCTGGTAGTGTAAAACTAATCTGTCTCAGGACAATTCAAGCCAGCTCATATTTCTGATTATTGAGTGAAGAATTAGACATTTGGTAAATTCTGGCCCTGTCACTTTCCCAGCCATATGGTAATTGCTGTCTTAGGAGAACTTAGTTTAGTAACTTTTGTTCTTCATGGATTAGCAACTTCAGATACTGATGGTTTTTTTAAAAATGATGTTTTGCATTAATTGCTTTTTTTTACAAGGTAGACTTTTCTTTGCCACCTCAGCAATACCTCTTTCATAGACAGTATTGGGGTTCCTAGCTGACAAGTTTGGAAAATGAACAGAGATATTCCAGGCAGTTCAAGCTGCATGAAAGATCTCCCCCTCTCTCTCCCTCTCTTTCTCTCTCTCCCTCTCACGCGCACGTGCACACACACACATTTCAAAGGAACAGCAGAATCAATGTAGCATTATGAAATTTGAATGCTCGACTAAACATAATGCTACATGATTTCTCATCGAAATGCCAATCAGGATTTTGTTACTTATAGTGACATAATTTGAAAAAGAGATTTGCCATTATAGGTATTTTTCATCAACCTGTTCAGAAATGTTTTGACACACTCTGGAGCAAGTGGGATTTGAAACCAGTCATCTGGCTCAGAGGTACAACCACTACCCTTGTGCTACATCAGCCCTACACTCATTCAATTGACTGAACTGGTCCTCACCCTCAACAACTTCTCCTTTGAACCCTCCCAATTCCTTCAGACTAAAGCGGTAGCCATGGCACCCACATGGGCCCCAGCTATGCCTGCCTCTTCATCGAGTGCATGAAACAGTCCATCTTCCGTAGTTACAGTAACACTATTTCCCACCTTTTCCTCCACTACATTGATGACTGTATCGGCACCAACTCTGCTCACATGAGGAGGTTGAATGGTTCATCAATGTCAAGAACGCCTTCCACCCTGACCTCAAGTTCACCTGGACCATCTTGGACGCCTCCCTGCCCTTCCTGGATCTCTCCATTTCCATCTCTGATGACCGACTCAACACAGACATCTACTACAAACCCATCAACTCCCACAGCTACTTGGACTACACCTCCTCCTAACAACCTTCCTGTAAAAACGCTATCCCTTACTCCCAATTCCTCTGCTTCCACCGTATCTGCTCCCAGGAAGAGCAATTCCACTCCAGAACATCCCAGATGGCCTCCCACTTCATTGACTGCAATTTCCCCTTCCACATGGTCAACAATACCCTCTAGCGCATCTCCTCCACTTTTCATACCTCTGTCCTTGAACCCCACTCCCCTAATCAAAACAAGGACAGAATCCCCCCCACACCCTCACCTTCCACCCCAACAACTTCCATATAGAAAGTATCATCGTCCGCCATTTCTGCCACCTACAGTCAGACCCTACCAACAGAGATATATTTCCATCCTTACCCCTATCAGTGTTCTGCAGAGGCCATTCCCTATGCAACTCCCTCGTTAGGTTCACACCCTCACCAATCCACCCTTCACTCCCGGCACTTCTCTTGCCACCACAAGAGGTATAAATTCTACACCCAAATCTCCCCCCTCACCTCCATCCAAGGCCTTCCACATCCAGCAGAGATTTTCCTGCATATCCAAACACCTTATCTACTGTGTCCATTGATCTCAATGTGATCTCCTCTATATTGGGGAGACAGGATGCCAACTTGTGGAACATTTCAGAGAACATTTCCAGGACACATGCGCCAAACAACCCCACTACCCTGTGGCCAACCACTTCAACTCCCCCTCCCACTCTACCAAGGACATGCACTGCCAAATCCAAGCCATCTGATGACTGGAGGAAGAAAGCCTCATCTTCCGCCTTCAGACCATCCAAGTACACGGCATCAACATCGATTTCACTTGTTTCCTCATCTCCCCTCCACCCACCTCATCCCAGATCCAACCTTTAAAACTCGGCCCAAAAGAGAAAATGCTGGAAAATCTCAGCAGGTCTGGCAGCATCTGTAAGGAGAAAAGAGCTGACGTTTCAAGTCTGACTGTCCCTTTGTCAAAGCTTAAAACTCAGCCCCACCCTCTTGAACCTGTCCCACCTGTCCATCTTCTTTCCCACCTATCCACTCCACTCTCCGCTCTGACCTATCACCATCACCCCCCACCTGCATTTACCTATCCCGTCTTCCCAGTTACCTTTCCCCAGCCTCCCTCACTCACCCCTCCCCAACTTAACTCTCAGCCCCCTTGCCCCTCTACATTCCTGATGAAAGGTTTATGCCCGAAATGTCGACTCTCCTACTCCTTGGATGCTGCCTGACCTGCTGTGCTTTTCCAGTGCCAGACTTCTCGACGACAACAGCCCTAGATCTGCCAATGTACGCTTAATTATGAAAAGAGCTTTGTCTTGATGGGACCTTCATGAAGAGAAGACCACTGAGTTTCCTTATTCTGTTTCTTTGCATTATTCTTACATGCTTTTCATTAGATGTGTGCAGGTAATTTGAGTATGATGTCAGGCAGAGAAACACTACATTTAATTTCGTTAGCATTAATTACAAATTATGTGATTAATGTTATCATTTTTAACAGACTTTCATTGAAGAACATAGTAATTGCCAGATGATAAAAGCCTGAATTCATCTTCTTCACCTTCCAGTCCTGTTAATCACATGATACAGTAATAATTCAGTGGTTGACTAATCATGATAATCAACGTTTATCAATTAATGCAGAATTGGCTCCAAATAAGGACCCACCCAGCATGGTGGCAATATTTACAATCCTTGATATACTTAATTGCTGATTTAGTCACAGTTATAGATAGCAATTTAGGAACTTGGAATATTTAAAAAGAATTATCAACTGATTAAGGGCTCTAATGTTATTCATCACTAACAAATATTTTCTTTGTTAAAAGTACCCAGGACTGACTGCTGTGTGTAAATATGCAATATTCCATCATCATTAGCACATCAAATTGAAAGTTTACAAACAATTCTAATCTAATGACTCCTTCATAAAAATTAATTCCTATGTTGCCGGATTGATGTTTGAAATTATGATTGAACCTTTTCTCATCTGTGGCAGTCGGCTGTTCATCTTGAATTATCTCTTGATCAAGAAGATAACAATAAAATAGTTGATTCTATCAAGCCACACAGAGATTAATGTAAATTAAGGTAGATGTTGCAAATGATAAATCTTGCATATAAATAAAACAATCTTGGGAAGTAAAAGACTTTGGAATAAAGTTTTATTTTCTTGTTTTAAAAGCTACAGGATTCTGCATTCAGCTGGGACATTTTCTTTCCCCAGAAGAGGAAATAAATGAACAACTGAGTACGTTGTTTGAAATGTAGTTCCAAGCTCAAAGAATTTGGTGTGTCCACACGATTGAGTGGAAACTTGCAAATAACTTACCGAGAGGAATGTCAATTGGTCATGTCAACACTCCAATCAACCAGTTCTTCCAATAATGCATGAGAAACATTGTTTAACATATAGTGGTAAGCTAATATTAAACCAAGTCCATCAATCGATCAGTTTCTGTAACACCTTAGCAAAGAATGCAACATAGGAAGAGCTCTTAGAGATAAAATGGTAGAAATCCATAATATAATCAGGATATGCAGGAAATGCACAGCAGATCAATCAGTATCTGAGACAGAAGGTGGTGGTGATGGATCAGGTGGACCCTTTATCAGAACTGTCATGGGTTTCCTGACTGTGTTACTGTGCATATTCAACATTTTCACTGTTTATATGTTAAGCTTATTCATGATCTTTTCCTCTATATAAAGGAATAAAAGTGCCTGCACTGGTCTGCTTGTAAATTTTGATTTATGTTTTAAATTCTGAATATTGAAAAAGCACAGATGGAGCATAATGTAATCCAATTTGGGAAAAAGCACCACATTTACAAATATTTTATGAAAGTTTCACTGACTGGTCTAGGCTGAAAGAATTAATTGCACTAACAGTGGGAATGGAATTGGTTTGTTTACTTGTGTTGAAAATTGCTTTAGGAGTTTAGAAAATTGGAAAGTATGCCCATTGTAAATTCCATAGGGAAAACTATTGTATTCTGTGCATATAATGGTAAACTGGACTTTGACCAATACAAAGTATGCTTCTGCTAAACACAAGTCCTTCCTCACCTTACTCAAAATTACATCATCTCCAAATACATCCTGTACCCTTCAACATGAGCGCATTCTCCATTTCTTATCACCACTGTTCAACATCATCTAACTATAATCCTGCCGACTAAACAGTGCCAGGGAGACAAATCATTGACACTGGATCTTCTCCCATTTCTTGACTCCTTCTCCCTTTCACTCTTTCAGATCATTTGGCTGTCCAGATTTAGAAATCATATCACAGTGGGACTAGGTTATATAGAGATTTAGTAAGACTTTGTTGCCTTTGTATTATATACCCCTATTTATTAAACTTTATAAATTTTAAAATTTAACCTGTTTTTCTGATCGACCTGTTTAACAATGTTATTATGCATCTCTGGAGCACTTGGGACTTGAACCCAGGCCTCCCAGTCTGGGGCAGGGGCACTGCCAAGATTTCTAAGGGTCTGCATTTTAATTTAATTTTAAAATTTTTTAATCAGCCTATTTTTGTCCAATCAACTTGGACAATATACTCTAGAACAGGTAGGACTTGGACGCAGGTCTCCTGGTCTGGGGGTAAATGGTCTGCATTATAAAGGGCCCAGGTGATGGGTTCCAGTTGGGCAGACCAAGAGAACTCACACTCAGTGAGCTCTGTAAGGAGATTAATTAGTGATTTCCCATGGGCCTGTAGGAGTTATCACTTCTGTCCCCCACTGCTGTGATGATGGGGCCTCTTGTGTCACTTTGCCCATGGCTCCATTCCTGTTGCTTTCTGGGTCTGGTTGAGGGGTGTATAATAAGTAAGCAAACATCTCTTCCATGAAGACCTTTAAAGAGACACTGCAGGAGCAGTGACCTTTGACCCAGCTTCCACTACTTCTGTCTCAGGATGCCGATGGCGGTGAGAATATCAAAACAATCACTTATGTGTAGGGTTCCCACCAACAGAGGTGGTTGATGTGCTTTTTTGTGGTCGATGTGCTTTTTTGTGGTCTTCACCCTGGTTTTAACCAGGTACAATCTGGTAATTTTTTTTTAAGGATAATGCCCACACTCCATGGAGAATTATCAACAACGTTCTTTATGTGGACAGTACCTCCCATTTAAAATCCATGGCTGGTCTATATCCATTGTGGCCTGTTTGTTGGGATTATTGTTTTAATTCAGACTTGCCACCCATGTTCAGGCTAAGCATAATTCCAAGGCACTGGCCCATCAATAGTTCCACCAGGATTACTCCTGCTGTCCTATAGTTGAAGAGTAAATGTGCAACATCCAATGACTCTGAAGTTTGCTTCTCATGCACCTTTTGAATACCTGGACCATTCAAGGATGGGTGGTTGGCTGCTGTCTGGATATGCCTTACCCTGCTTGTCATTATAAAAATCTGAAACTTGCTGCTGAATAATGGGATCCTGTTGTCTGTTACAGGCATACCATGTATGCTATAACATTGGCTGAGATTTTTTAAAGTGTTGTAAGAGCTAGTATGGGCCATTCAGTGAACGTCGATCCATTTTGGATGGGCGTCAATAAGGATCAAGAACATAGACCTCATAGGCCCTGGAAAATCTGCAAGGACTGAACCCAGGGTCTTCCTGACCATTCCCATAGTTGCATGAAGCTGCTGGTGGGGCATTACAGTTTTCTTGGAAAGTTTTGCATCATTAGATCAAGTTTTCAAAATCCATGTCAATGCCAGGCTACTAAACATAGCTCCTTATGAGCATTTTCATTGTAGAAATTCCTGGGTGGCCATTGTGCAATCCTGAAGTATTGGTCACTGGCCTGGATGCAGGACAACCACCTGGACCCCCCCAACTAAATAATGTCATCTTCCATGCTCAACTCTTGATACTTTGAGACACAGGGTCGCAACACTTCCAGAAGATGCCCATATGGTCCACCATTTCAGATGATGTGATGCAGCTTTGCTAATAGAAGATCCTTTTGGGTCCAAGCCTAGATTTGCTTGGCTGATACTGGTAGAATGTCCATGAAGTTTTAAGTGATGATGACTTCCTTCATCTTCAGAGGTGAAGTTAGGCTGGTGGGTAGAGGCATTTGTCTCAAGGCATCTACATTGGCAAAGTGTCTCCCTGAGCAATGTTCCAAGGTAAGCTCATTGGCAACAAATAGCAGTGCCCAAGCTGATGCGATGGGAGGAATTGCCTTGTCTTCCTTGAAGAGGTTGAGCAGAAGTGTGTGATCAGTTACTTTGGTGGAACTTTTTCACTGTGAATACCACACCCAAACCTTCTTTCTTGATCTGAGCATTCCTCCTTTCTGCTCTGCCAGGGTTTGTGATGCGTACGCGATTGGATGTTCTGTCCCATCGTTCTAGTGGTGTGATAATACTGCTCTTAATCCATGGAGAGGGCGCATTGCAGATTACAATGAGTGGTCTCATGGGGTCGTAATGTATTCGTTAATTTTTGTTTAAAGTTTGCAAAGACTTTCTCTTGTGGCATTTGCCATGACCATTTTTGTTATTTTCTAAGCAGGAGTTGGAGGGCTGCCAGCAGGATTGCCAGGTTGGGTAGGAATTTCCCATGGTATTTTATGAAACCCAGAAAAGGCTTCAACTTCATTGTGTTCCTTGGATTCAGAGCCCCACAGGGTGTAAACCATCCTTGGCAACCCTATACATTACTCCATTTTCTTGTAACACACAGTTCTTCCTTTTTAACTGGATGCCAGTCTCAGAAAAATACTGCAAAACCTCCTACAAACTCTCCAAATGTTCCTTCACAGTAGCTCCTGAAATTAATTCAATATCCAGATAGACTGCCAATTTGGGCATCCCTTGGAGGATGTTCTCCATCTCCTCAAAGGGCAAGTGCGGAAATTCATACAGTTCTTTGTGAGTATTTGTAGTGACAAACTTCCTGGATGACTCCTCAAGCTCCAGTTGGAGGTAGACATAGCTCATATTCATTTTAGAAAATATGTGACCCCTCCCCAGCCAGCTTTGCTTATAACTCTTCTATGTGTGGCATAGGGTATCTGTCTATGTGGGAAACTCTTGTTGTCTCTCAACTCATAATTTCCTCAGGGACAGACTGAGTTGTCAGGTTTTAAAACTGGAACGAAGGGCACAGCCCATTCAGCAAACTGCACTGGGTATATGATGTCAAGTTCCTCTAGCTGTTCCAGTTCTCCCACTACTTTGGCATGTTGAACATTGGGGACCAACTGTAACTTGAAGTTGGCCCTCTGGGCCTACATAGATCTTGAAACTCTTTGTGATATTTACCAATGACTTCATATAGATTGCCAGTACCCTGTTAAAAGATCTGTTTTCAATCCAGGTGGATTTTCTGTAGCCAGTCCCTTCCCAAATGGTTGGGACCACACCCTTGCGTCAGACAGTCTGTTGCCCATGTGTAACTGGGGTTACAGTGGTCCCAAGTGAGGGTTTCCCAGTGTATGTGGTCAATCTAGTCTTGGTGTCTCTCAGACTAAAAGGCAAGATGTCCCGTTCAAGTTCCTTAAAGGTTTCCCCCAATAATAGATACAGTGGACACCATGTCACTACCTCCATGTCTGCGGAGCGGGGAGGGGGGGACATTTACCCTGAGTTTTATCTTAACTGTGGTTGCTTTGACAGCAGTGATATAATTTAACTGTATCAATTTCTCATCCTCAAGCTGATTTATTTGAAGGCGACTTCATGTTGCGACCTGGGTGGTACGTGTTTTCCCCATGTTGGTCACCTTGCCTGGGGTGGAGCCTATGACCACAGTTGGCCAAAGATGTTCTTGCTCCTCACTGTATTGTGGAGGAACTTCCTACTCAGTTCTAGAACCTTGCAGCCTCTGACTCCAATCTCCCTTCCTTGGCAATCCTGCGTACTATCTGCTGGGGATCTGGATCTGCAGTGTGGGGGATTGCCCAGTACGGAGGACAGTAATGCCTATGGAATCCTGATGCTTTCAAATCCCTTTTCCTGCATTTTCACTGGGAAGGGCCAGTTCTATGGCTTTCTTGAAGCCTAGATCTGGTTCAGTCAGTGGCTTCCTTTGGATCACAATATTGTTAATTCACTAAGTAAGTGATCTCTCAGTATTTCCCAAAGTATACTTAATGTTTCACCAACTTCCATAGTCTCATGATGAATTTAGTCATTGTTTTCCCAGGAAGTCTATTTGCTGTGTTAAATCTGTAACTCTGCAATATAATAATTGTTTGGGGGTCAGTGTGGTCTACTACCATATCTATCAGTTTATCAAAGAATTTTACTGGGTTGGTTAATCTATATGATGATGAAAGTCAGGATCCCACAACCAGCCAGAGAATGACATTTTCTTGGTGATGCTTTTCTAACCCGTTTGCCTGAAAAATTACCTCATTCTTTCAGCATACTGGGGCAAATCCTCCACACCCACATCATAAGGTTCCAGTTCCTGAAACAGCAGCATTTTTCTTATTTCCCCATCATTGCCTTATCGGGTTTGTTGAAAGGTAAGGGTGTCCAAAACTTTTCTTGACTCTCAACAACTCAGGAAGCCTGAGTAGAAAGGCACATTTGAACACCAAAATAGAGCCATCCTGGGACAGACTGGTCTGCATTTTAAAATAAATTAACCTATTTTTCTAGTCAACCTGTTCAGAGATGCTATTATACACTTCTGGAGCAGGTGAGATTTGAACCCAAGCCCTCTCTGTCCAGGAGTAGGGACATTACCTGAACCAAAAGAAAATAGTAAGGGGCTCTCTTGTGGTGCAGTGGTAATGAGCTCCACTTTGGCAGACCATTGCCTGTTATCAAAGGAACTCCTTCTCAAAGAGATCCATGAGGAGATTAATCAATCATTTCCCATGGGTCTTGTCAGGGTCATCACAACAATATTGCCATTAATTTAAGAAGAAATGAGGTATGAAGAAAATATAAACAATTGCTGAGCAAAAATAGTCAAAGCAATAGATCTGATTCATTTTTTAATAAAAAAGAATGATTAATAGTTTCTGACTATTAAAATGTTGAGTCAGCAGTACTAACTTATAACAGTTTATTTGCCTTTTTCTGTAAGAAGCTGAGACTGAGACAAAATAGCCCCCAAATTCTAATCACTTAAAAAAAGGCAGAGGAACAGGACTCAATGCAGGAACTGGGTTTAACCTGTGTTTTTCTCTCATGTGCACTCTCCAAGGTGGCCTCTGCAGAAGTGGGACTTGGAAGCAGTTTTGCCTTTCAGCTTAGGTTTTCCTTCTCTCCTAGACTAGTGTATGGCTTGATTTTGGGAATTGAGAAGGAGTTGGAAGGCGTGTGTGTATTGAGCAGCCTCTGCCTGTACATATGCATGCATGGGAATTAAGCTCACTCCCAATCTCAGAGTTCTCATTCTCATACACACTCTCCTACTCTGTCACAATCTCCCTCTCTCATGCACACATATGCACAGGTTCACATATGTTGTATTGGTTCTGAAAGGGTTTGTGTGGGAGACTGTATTAGACTTCACCCAGTTTGAGGATGGCACACTGCCTTAGGTGGAGAATTGAAGAACCTAGCTCGAGAATCTAATGGGATCAGAACTGTCAGCCCTGACATAGACATAATCACAGAAACTAACCAGTCAATGTAACTTGTACCTATTGCTATCACTGAATAATCTACACCTTCTTGTTCAGATAAGTACCTCCTGTTAAGTCTCAGGATCCTCTACCACTATTGACAACTAGGACCTTAGAGTCAGTACTGAAAGTAAAACTGATGATGTCAGCCTACTTCAAATATTAGTAGGTAGTGGTTGGTTCCACAAACATGTGTCATGATGATCAGAGGTGGGATTATTGCTTAAATGCTTTAAAGCAACAATGGTTAAAAAAAAATGATTAAACCCAGGAGAAAATAACTCCAGGAGATAAGTGAATTTAGTACTTTGAGGACATTAACTCTCTAAAATTACTCCAATAATCATTCACCTTCTAATACAGTGAAGCAGCCTGGAAAGAACAGAGGGAACAACAGAGCAAAACTACTTCAAGTTAAAACCTTCACCTGACAGATGGTAAGAAGTGCAGGAAAGACAATATGGAGAAGGAAAAATAATAAGTTGGAAGTTACAGAGTTCTTAGTGGAAAGAAAGGGTCTAGTTCAAGGTTTGGCTTAAATTCAACTATTTTGGAAATAAAATGTCTCTAAGTACAGGATAAAAAATTGAATTAATGGTGCACTGGGCCAGGTTAGGAAAGACAGAAGTCAAAAAGGAGCACTTATTATTCACAGCAAGTATTGCTGTCATAGTGAATGCACTCCACACCACAGGACTACAGTAGTGAAATCATGGGTCATATTCATTTATACTGAGTAAATTTAAGGGGGCAAACAGACAATTTAAAAGATTTAGAAGACAGAGTCTAACAGAATGGGACAGTTAAGAAGAATTTTTAAATTATGATAAAATTGGAAGGTATATAATGTTTTTTAACTGCAGAGTTAGCGAGTTGATTTATTAAGGCCACAACCATTTATTTGTTTGAAAAATCGGGAACTGGGATGTGCATCGTATATTAGGCTATGAATGGTGTGAAAGCATCTATTTTATCTGCACAGGAACGAGAAAATCCCACCTCGGCTGCAGAAAACTGGAAAAGTACCATTTCTTCTGCAAAAGGTAGAAGATCACCATTTGATTGCAAGAAAGACAGGAAAGTTGACATCAGGCAGTATCGTGATACAGATTGCTATACAACAGCATTGAAACTTTATTGGAAGAAAATAAAATGCATTGCTATGACACATTGTCTAAAAGCTTGATGAAAGTTTAAAACACTGGGATTGAAACAACTTGAAGAGATTGCAAGATTAAAAGCTTAAAAGACAGCAAGTACAAACAGCAATGAGATGCTGCAAATTGAAAATAGCTTTATAATATTAAGAATAAATCTCCACATTATGAAGCAATGGCAAGAGAAAGAAGGCTACCTCAACAATATAATGTCAGAGATAAGCAATATAGAACATAGCATTAACACCTTAGAGAAAATAATTCTTCAGATCCACAATTACTTCAAAATGAAACTGAGCAAATAAATAAATACACGAGTTAGCACCTAATGCTGACATTGCTATGAAATGCCAAAATAAAAAACAACATACAAATGTTTTTGAAATAATTCTAACAGCTTTTGATTATTACTTAAATCTGAGGACAACCAAAATTCTCGAAAGGGCAAGATTTAAAAGAAGAATCTAGTATCCAGTGGATTCTGCCATAATTTATTTCATGATCACCATAATTAATGGAGAACTGTGACTATGGACATTTGAAATTAGAATTCATAACCGACAGAATTGTTGTTAGGATTACCAATGAGTCTTTATTAGATTTATCTAGTCCAAAGAACATTTGACTTTTGAGAAAACTGTTCAAATTGTGCTGCAAGCAGAAATGCGGAAGACTCACACAACGTTCTGAGGGGTGAAGAACAAACTTAAGATAAGTCAACAACAGAATCTATCCACCTTATAAGGTGTAAAATCCGTCGCAGACACGAGTGACAAGCTGACACAAAGAGTAGGCCAAATAGCAGATATTAAGGAGAAAGTGAGGTCTGCAGATGCTGGAGATCAGAGATGGAAATGTGTTGCTGGAAAAGCGCAGCAGGTCAGGCAGCATCTAGGGAACAGGAGAATCGATGTTTCGGGCATTAGCCCTTCTTCAGCAGATATTAAGAGTCAGTGACAGAATGTTTGAGTGCAAAGGCCTCAAACAAAAGTAGTGCCCAGTTATGTTGAAACAATGTTATACAGGTCAACTACAAATCTATTTGCAGAATTGCAGAAGATGTGCAGAAACAGGACATAGTTACAGAACAACAAACATTGTGGTGGTTACATGTGCAAGAAGCTAAATGGTGTGAAGCAAATATAGCTAGAAAAGATACCCAGGAATCCTAAAGGAAATTGGTAATTCAACTGGTTCCAGTTTCAAATGAAAATGTCCAACTCGCAATAATTTGAAGTAAAAAGCAGTTACATACTTCAACAGAGATGTATCAGCAGATTGAAAATAATGAGTTGCATAAGCAAAAAGGAAATGAGGTGCATGTTATGAAGCCAGACCAATGCCCACAGATTCAAGACGTAGTCATAGTCAAAAAAGGAAGTTGCTTGACCTGAAAATCTAGGGTATTTCAAAGAATTAAGTGTAAATTTCAATTGAGCTGCCATCTTCCTTGGTGGACATTCGTGAGATTATAGTTCCCAGATAACGTATTGGAACTATTACCTGAGCTAGCAGGCATGAACCTACCTTGAAGGGAATTCAAGAGATTAAGGGTCCTCCAGAGATGGTTATGGACCAACTCCTTGGCTAAGCAGAACTGTCATTCCTTGAGAAAGAAATATTAGAGATATAAGATGCCCAGATTACAGAGGAGGAAGTGCTGGATGTCTTGAAACAGTTTAAAGGTGGATAAATCCCCAGGACCTGATCAGGTGTACCCGAGAACTCTGTGGGAAGCTAGAGAAGTGATGGCTGGGCCTCTTGCTGAGATATTTGTATCATCGATAATCACAGGTGAGGTGCCGGAAGACTAGAGGTTGGTAAACGTGGTGCCACTGTTTAAGAAGGGTGGTAAGGACAAGCCAGGGAACTATAGACCGGTGAGCCTGACCTCGGTGGTGGGCAAGTTGTTGGAGGGAATCCTGAGGGACAAAATATACAAGTATTTGGAAAGGCAAGGACTGATACGGGATAGTCAACATGGCTTTGTGCGTGGGAAATTATGTCTCACAAAGTTGATTGAGTTTTTTGATGAAGAAACAAAGAAGATTGATGAGGGCAGAGCAGTAGATGTGATCTATATGGACTTCAGTAAGGCGTTCGACAAGGTTCCCCATGGGAGACTGATTAGGAAGGTTAGATCTCATGGAATACAGGGAGAACTAGCCATTTGGATACAGAACTGGCTCAAAGGTAAAAGGCAGAGGGTGTTGGTGGAGGGTTGTTTTTCAGACTGGAGGCCTGTGACCAGTGGAGTGCCACAAGGATCGGTGCTGGGCCCTCTACTTTTTGTCATTTACATAAATGATTTGGATGCGAGCATAAGAGGTACAGTCAGTAAGTTTGCAGATGACACCAAAATTGGAGGTGTAGTGGACAGCGAAGAAGGTTACCTCAGATTACAACAAGATCTGGACCAAATGGGCCAATGGGTTGAGAAGTGGCAGATGGAGTTTAATTCAGATAAATGCGAGGTGCTGCATTTTGGGAAAGCAAATCTTAGCAGGACTTATACACTTAATGGTAAGGTCCTAGGGAGTGCTGCTGAACAAAGAGACCTTGGGTGCTGGTTCATAGCTCTTTGAAAGTGGAGTCACAGGTAGATAGGATAGTGAAGAAGGTGTTTGGTATGCTTTCCTTTATTGGTCAGAATATTGAGAACAGGAGTTGGGAGGTCATGTTGCAGCTGTACAGGACATTGGTTAGACCACTTTTGGAATATTGCGTGCAATTCTGGTCTCCTTCCTATCGGAAAGATGTTGTGAAACTTGAAAGAATTCAGAAAAGATTTGCAAGGATGTTGCCAGGGTTGGAGGATCTGAGCTACAGGGAGAGGCTGAACAGGCTGGGGCTGTTTTCCCTGGAGCGTCGGAGGCTGAGGAGTGACCTTATAGAGGTTTACAAAATTATGAGGGGCATGGATAGGATAAATAGGCAAAGTCTTTTCCCTGGGGTTGGGGAGTCCAAAACTAGAGGGCATAGGTTTAGGGTGTGAGGGGAACGATATAAAAGAGACCTAAGAGGCAACTTTTTCACGCAGAGGGTGGTACGTGTATGGAATGAGCTGCCAGAGGAAGTGGTGGAGGCTGGTACAATTGCAACATTTAAGAGGCATTTGGATGGGTATATGAATAGGAAGGGATTGGAGGGATATGTGCCGGGTGCAGGCAGGTGGGACTAGATTGGGTTGGGATATCTGGTCAGCATGGACGGGTTGGACCGAAGGATCTGTTTCCATGCTGTACATCTCTATGACTCTATGACTCTAAGATCCTCCAGAGGATAAATGATTCAAAGATCCAAATCAAGGCTAACATTCCTGAAGCCAAGGACCTATCAATCTACCTATCAATCTATCACAAGGGATTATGTAGTGGAAGAATACTACCCCATCTTTCCCACCACCCCCCCCCCCCCCACCCCTCCCCCCATCCCCCACCCCAGGTCTGCAACTTCACATTTCAGTGTAGTCCAGTAGTAAATGTGTAAGTCGCCAGATTCCAAAATGGTTCATGCTCAGAGACTATATTGGGTTCCATGCATCCAATAGTGTTGCAGAGTCTTGAGTAAAGGATCAAGGACTCTAGCTCTAGGTTCTGGTGGGGTCAAATGTGTCATTTCTGGCTCCTCATAGTCTTAGTGAATATGTCTAACTAGCCAATATTGTTCCTATTGCTATCATGCAATGAACCACAACTTGTTGTTATGACAAGTGCCTCTTCTTGTTAAGATTCACATATGATTCATCCTCTAACGCTAGGCATTCAGACTCATTAGAAAAGGGAGAATTCATAACAACATTCCACCTCTACCATTAGCAGGCTGCAGATGGTGCTGCAAATATAAACAACAAACAAACTCTCTGTTGCTCATTTGTCATTTACTTTCACATTCTCACTTTCACTTAATCACAAATTGCATGTTTTTCCACTGGCATTAACAATAAATTTTATGGTGGATTGGGCCAGCCCAAATTTTGTGTGTTAACATAACATGTGGAGCATATTAATTAAATGTTTTTTGGTGAAAACACAATTTATATCACAAAGCAAGTTGGAGTGCACAGCTAGGACACTGAAATATGGTTTGTCTGAGTAAAGACTGAATTTGAAAAAAGTAAAACTAAAGCGTGGGGGTAGGGAAAGCAGTGTGGAATAATAACCAAATGATGTTTATTTCCAGTGTCAACACCTTGTTATTCTCCATAACGCTGAGTAACTTGTGACTTAGATAACATGCCAAAGAACCAGACTTTTATGCTAAATCACTCAAACAACAATACAGCGGCAAGATGAAAGTTGAGCACAGTTGCATGTAACTGGACAAAAAACTGGGTGGAGGCTTGGCCTCAGGGGAAGTGGAGTTGGAAGCAGAAAGGATTTATTTAATTGTTCCCTCAGAAATATATATTTTCACATCAAAACATTCCTCTTCTTAATTTCACATTATTATTTGTACTCTCATGGTAAAAATCACTCAGTGTCTACTCAGTGACGCAGCCCAACTTTATTTCCGGCCTCACGGTTTCCAGTCATATCCAGTATCCAAAAGATTTTGAAAGTCACAATGACATCTCCTGTAAAAATCTTCTAATTTTGCCTAGAGTTTCATATGGTCATCACTTATTTCAAAGTGTCCAGTGCATTTACACAGCAAGCTAAATCTTGTTCCTTCACCTGATCCACTGAAACCTCAGAGGCAAATATTTACCAGTACACCCAACATCTCTGTCTCCTCATGGTCATTGATCTTCAGTCACTTTGTTTTATCTCATGTACATAAGCCTGTGGATCTGCACAGACATAAAACAGCTAAGTTCCTCCTAAGCAGCTGATCAAAATTCAGCTGCATGCACGGTTCTGTGACCTATGCTTATCTTTTAAAAGATGCTCACAGTCCAACATCTGTAGAACACAAGAATTCTCTTACAACCTGCACACATTATGTACAATTTACAAATGCAACAATAGCCATTTCTGTAAATTCAAAAAAAGTAGGAAAATCCAATCATGCCGTAAAAGGTGACACGCTGACCCAATGATTATGGCAAATACAATTCAAAATTGTAGAAGATGACAAACTTGTTTGTGAAAGAACCTCTTTTGCATCTCATTAACACACCAATAATTGAATACTGGTCATACATAGTCAGTGCACAGTTATTTTTGTAACAAAATCACAATGCATGAAAATAGCACTCTTTTGCCTTACGAGAAAATAAATACTTGTGAAAACATTTACAATTGCCTGTATAATTACTGATTATAAAATTATACCTTGAATTCTTGTCTCTCTCTATGCTTTAAATATGCTTTGACTTTAAAATATCAAGTTGCTCCTTATTGTGCTCAAGTTGATCATTGTAATCCTAGTTCAAGGGGATTCTGATATATCCTTTTTGTATTTTACTACTGGGCAAAAATGATTAATTTCGTTTGGACATTCTGAATTATAATTAAATTCCGTTTTGCTCAACGTAAAAGAGGTAAAAACAGGAAGATAATAATTGCTGGCAAAGACAATTGTTAGTTGCAGAGAGTTATTGTGTTCTGAGACTTGTAGTTTGTAAGGTTTGGGAGGTCTTTGGCAAGGCACACATTTCTCTTGTCTGTGAGACCTTTTAAAAGGTCTCCTTGTTAAGTCTGAAATGACACTATGACAGGCTGCATGAGAGATTTAGACAATGAAGCAGACTGCAGTACTGATTATTTCCACTTGCTTGATTGGCAGTTCACGCCCATCTAACAATATCGAAATACACTTTGCTACTAATTTTCTTAAAACGAAAACTGCTCGTATTTCAAGGTCACCTTATTAAAAGAGTTTCAAGGCAGATTTCAACAAAGATGTGTCTATTTACAAGAGCACACATCAGTGGTCACTGGGGAAGATACGCTCTGGAGAAAAAAGATATTTCCTTATAAACTTCACACATCACCGCAGATAAAATTGGCCTTGCCTGTTCACATCCTTCCTGTCTGTATACCATTAGGAGTACAGTTCATAAACAATCTATATCATACAAAGATAAAATGATGGTTAGTTTGACATAAAAAGTCCCATACTGCTTTACTTGTTTTCTGTGGACTTTTTCTAATGCAACCCTGAACCTGTTTTGTTTGGATTCATTGGAGCAAGCTTTAGACTCATGCTTTTGTTTGATGCCTGGCTGGTAATGAAGAGCTCTTCACCTCAATGCAACTTTATTTCACCATTAGCTGAAGCCCTTGAAACAGTCATTGAGAAAACAGGAGTTTAAAACCCTTCAAAATCAAGGTGTTTAGTGCCACTCTTGTATCAATCAAGGAGCCCCTCCAGTAAGTGCTATTTCCTTTCTGTGCTTACATTTACATGAAATATTCATAAAGCATTCAGTTGTGCTCTTCAGTCTCTTAATAATCACTTTTAAGAAAAAGCTGCAATCATCTCAGTCAGGGCAGAGTGTTATGGGATGTGCTGTACCTTTCAGTGCCAGGCTTCCTGCAGATTACTAGTTTTGTAATGAGGTGATTGACATCACAGGCTACTAAAGGCTCTCATCACAAACCCAGACAACTACTGCCTGTTGTCCTGTCTTCACAGGCCTACCCTCTCTTACAATTGTTCATCTGGGTAATGGTGTGCAAAAAAGAAATGAGTAAGCAATATCCTTTCTATCAATTTATAATTTAAAAAAGGTTCAAAATCAAAAGGTTTTAGTGCACCGCAGGATTCAGAAAAAATAATTGATAAAAATATTGTGACATTACTTAGCAAATATAATCCTAAAACCTGACCGTCTGTCAATAGGCATTTCCATTATTTTCAACTTTCAATTTGAATGAATTGATTACCTATATTCTTTATGCTGGCTTTAAAGCACAAGTTCAATAGAAACCTTTCATCTGTCTGTGCTAGTTTACTTTGTAAAGCAAGCAGTAAATGCTGCTCAGTGGAAAAGAAAGGTCAGTGCACAAGAATAGAAGCAAGAAGCCACACAGTGTTGTAAGAGATTTGTCTCCAACAAACTCTTGCCAAGGATAAAACCCAATTGAACCCATCTACGGGGATCAGTCAACATGAATGGTATTGATGTTTGTTTTGCTGTAGGCACTGATGGGGGTGGACTGCACAAAGATATACATCCCATTTGCACCATGCTTACTTAGATCAAGGAAAAGAGAGTTCATCACAAATAATTCAATGAAACAAAAACAATATTCTGTAGATACAGGAAATCAGAGCAGAAAGGAGCTCAGAAAACACTCAGCAGGCCTGGCAGAATCTGTGGAGAGAGAAACGGAATTAACAGTTCGGGTCGATAAACTGTTCATCAGAACTCTAAAAGGTCATTGACCTGAAACTTTAACTCTGTTTCTCTCTCCACAGATGCTGCCAGACCTGCTGAGTGCTTCCGGCACCTTTTTGTTTTCATTTCACATAATTGAACACAGCCACAAAATCTTGCTCAATGGCCAGTGAAATGTGTAACATGAGAAAAGTATTGACTCTTTTTCCAATGTAGAAATTTCAAGACTGCTTTGCAGTCAGTTTTCTGTCACAGCACAACCACTGTGCGATGCACTGTTTCTTTCAGCTGGTCTCCATTTAATGTAGAATCTTTAATTTCTCTTATCCTTAGAATTCCCAGCTTAACTGGTAGGCCAACCACACCCAGCTACTCATCTCTCGATGACGCTCTTCATTTGGCTAAGAGATTTGCATGAGAGTGTCACAAGTTAAGTTGTTTCTTGATTTTACTTTCTCCTAAACAAGGCTGACATCATGAGTGGAATAGTTTCTCTTGGCTGCTGTCCCACCTTGCACTATTTTTAAACTTCACCTCCTCGAAAAATCTACTGCCCATATCCTAATTCCCTCCTTTCAATCACATGTCCCTGATCTATTTTGCCATCCAGTCTTTGCCTATAAAATTCTCATTCTTGCTTAAAAAGCCATCCATAGGATTCTCCAGTCTCTGTTCCTGTGACGCCTTTCTGTCCTGCAACCCTCCAGGATGGCAACTCTCCTCCAATTCTGGCCTTCTTTTGCATCTCGCAATCTTAATCACCCCAACACTGGCAGCCATACCAATAGCTGCCTAAGATTTGAAACTATATTTCTACCTCACTTTCTCTTTTAAGACCCTTTGTAAAACTTCCAACCAATTGTGAAGTGACATGTCCAAACATTATTTGGTATCAAATTATGTTTGATAATGCTCCTATGAAAGCATTTTACTGGGCTAAAAACAAACAAATGCAAATTTTTGAGCATATTTGGCTAGCATTTGGCTCCTTTCAGTCTGGGACATCAGTTCAAATATCACTCAAATCTAGCTGAGTCTTTTAGGCTCCACTCCATTATTTTATTATGAAAACTGAATACTTTTATGTTTCTTCTGTAAACTTACTAATGTTCTACAAATTGCAGGAGGTGAGTAGCGTAACAGGTAAATGTAGTGAGTGGGGTGACAATAGCAATGTGGATATAAAATTGGTCAGCTGATAGGAAACAGAGAAAGATGGTCCTGAACAAGTGTCCCGCTAAGTTTCTCCAACATTCTCTGTGTTTGTATGAAACAAGGGTATTTTTTTCAGGCTGCAGTGTGGTGGAGTTACTGTGACATCAGTATTAGGACCCTTGCTTTTTCTGATTTAATAATGATCTAGATCTTGGTGTTCAGGCTACAATATTAAAGTTTGCAAAAGGCACAAAACTTGGAAGAATTGTAAACTGTGAAGAGGACGGTATGGAACTCCAAAAGAGTGTTGATAAGTTGGAGGGGTGGGCAGACAGGTAACAGATAAGGTTCAATGCAGAGAAGTGTGACGCAATGCACTTTGTTAGGAGCGACCCTGTAAGACAATATAAAATGTGAGGTACAATTCTAAAGGTCGTGGAGGAACAGAGGAACCTGGGTGTATATGTACACAGAATATTGAAAGTGACAGGACAGGTGCAGAGAGCAGTTAATAAATTATCCTTGACTTTTTAATAAGAAATAAGGTACATGAGCAAGGTGGTTTTGTTAAAATTTTATAAGACACTTGTTAGACTACAAGGTGGAATATTGAGTGCTGGAGTTCTGGGTGCCACTATATTGGAAAGATGTGAACACATTGAAGAGAGTGCAGAAGCAATTTAAAAGAATAGTTTCAGGAATGACCACCTTCAGTTATGAAGATAGATGGAAGATGTTGGGACTGTTCTACTTGGAGAGAAAGTGGCTGAGAGGAGATTTGATAGAGGGTTACAGAATTATGAACAGGCTTGATAGAGTAGTAATGAAAAGCTGTTACTGCTCATAAAATGAACAAAAATAAGACTGCATAAAAGTGATGTGCAAAAAGAAGGGTGATGTGAAATAAAGAATTTCACTCAGTGAGTACTTAGGGTATGCACTGCTTGGAAATGTGGTGAAAGAAGGTTCAACTGAGGCATTAAAGAGGATTATGGATGATTATTGGAATAGAAGTGGTATGCAAGGTTTGGGGAAAAAAATAAAAGATTGGCTCTAGGTAATTTGAAGAGCTAGTGCATGCATGATGGGCCAAATAGCCTCCTTCAGCACTTTAACAGTTCTGTCATTCTATGGTCAGTGCTGCTTAGTTTGATTTTACTGAGATTGAAGATAAATATTGTTGTGAATATGCCAAAACAAATCTATGTATGAGAAACAGGGTAGAACAACTCATTTACTTCCACACTCTTCTGCATCCATACTGAATCTACGGAACTCACATTTGATCTGCATAAAGAAAGCACGTTTCACATCTTTCCAGAGCAACTTTCTCCCTTGATGTCAATGTGTGATATTTGAAGTCAGACAATTTTCCAGGTGCTCCTGGAAGCTGCATAAAATCGTAGTTGGATACATTGCCACTAGCCTAGATACGAGATGCTGATCTCCCAAACAGGGCATTGTTATACTTTCATTACATCCCTAAAGTAGGTACGACAAGATACAACCATTATTCAGGACTACTTTGCCTCATCGACATTTTGTCTACATTAAATAAATTCCTCCATTATTGCACATTTAACCACCTTGATATTTTCAACAGGCTCGAGAACATTTCTGCGGTAGCCTAGCAAAATTATTGCATTCTCTCACCTTCATAGACATTTGTTTTTGCTAATTTAGCAATATTCTTTGCACACTTTGTTAAATCATATCATTTTTGTCAAATAATCCCCAGAATAACATTGCTTTACCTTTTGCCATCTTTATTCCTCCTTTGTAGACGGAGGCACTATTTCACCATAATAGAAATTGTCAGCCCTATAACAAAGCAACACTGTTTATTTGCTTTGGACAGCACAGTCTTCAAAATGGCATTAATGAAACGTTCAACATTTGTGCATGGTTAAGTGGCTTTTTAACTAACAGTGGGATTGTCTGATTTACACTTTGTTGATGAAATTGCAACCTCATCATGGCTGGCCCAAACTACTTTGAGGCAATTTTACCCTTCGGCATACTATTAGTGAGAGGTAGGGTTGGGTGATGTTGGCAGCATTTTGGAGGTGGCATTGCAAATAAGGCTTGACATGTCATAATCTGGATGTTCTGAAGAGCAATATCTCCCTATTTCATAAACTCATATGGCTCAGGAGAGGTGCTCTAGTGGTAAGATAATTACACTTATAACTCCCTGTTCTTAGCAGAAGGTGGCTAGGCTGTTTCTGCTGTTAATGTGGAATTTTAAAAATTTAGGTTTTATTGTCACATGGGCAAGAGTACAGTGTGCAAGTACAGGGTACATGAGTATAGTGAAAAATGTACAACATTACCACATGTGGCACCATCTTAGGTACAAAATACCTAGGGACAAAATCTTAGTTACAGAAGTAGGAAAATAACTATAAAAAGTTTAAAAAGTTCAGCACTGCAGTCTTCTTGGTATAAGAGTGGAAAAATAAAAGAAATAAAGTTAAAAAGTTAAACATTATAGTCCTTTCATCAGCAAAAGGCACTCCCATGCTGGGCTCTCCCCAGCAGGGCTCGCTCTCCCCTGTACTGAGCATGCTTCCCCATGCTGGGATCAGACCCGCCTGTGTCCGCCAGACACCTTTGCTGCTGACCGCTGCTGCTGAACTCCACTGGGCATGTCAGGCTTTGGCAACATTCACAAGGCTCTGTCCCTGACCGCTGCTGCTGTGACCATCTGGACTTGTGCTGGGCCCCAGACACTGCCATGATCCATTTCCAAAATGGCCACCTCACCGCATGCTCTGATGCCGCTCCAGACATTGATGAAGCTGCGATGCTACTACCACCGCGATCAACCGCCCATTGACTGGCTGCCCAAAGTGCCCCAGCCACTGCTGTTGCTGCTTCACGAACGAGCTCTAAAGACTGAAGGACTAAAAGAAAGAAAGAGAAAAAGTGAGAAAAGATTAAGAAAGAATAGCAGTCAGAGCTCTGGTGAGGAGCCATACTCCGCCGCCATCTTGAATGGAACGTATGCATGCCGACACGCTTCAGAGGATGTCCAGGCAGACCTGCCGCAGTCTACAATGATCCAAGTGCTCAAAAAAATTCAGACTTTTGATGGCCAAACAAAATGCATTTCTCACTGTCGGCCACAGGTCTAACAGTAATGGAAGCAACCTTGTAGTTAGTGATGCTGGTCTAGTGCTTAGCATTGAAGCTCCTTAACCATTGTTCCTTATGGCACAAAGTGACCCTGTATTTGTGTACCCCCTGCTTGTTGAATACCTTCACCCCCCTTCCCTCATACTCAATTTTTCGCACTCCCTGCATCATTCTATATCATTTATTTGCTGCTTCTCCTGTGCCTATTGATTGTCTTCCATTACCACTCTGATAGAGCTGCAAGAACAACTGTCATAATCAGGAGGATTTACAGATTTAGGACCTGCCAGTGTTTTAAAAGCAAGGAAACTTGGCAAGGTCCACTTTCAGCTCAATCCACAATCATCTTTCTGAATGTCCCTTTAACTATCATGGTCTGCATCCTGCATTCAGTTTCCTGGCCAGTTCTTACACTTAGCACCTATTGCTATTTCTGTTCAAATGACATAGTTCACTACAGAAATAACACTGCTAACTAAAACTGATGGTGACTGGACAGCTGAACCTCTTGCGAATTTCAAAATGGTTGTGACACAGTGCACGCACAAACAAGATGACAAGATGATCATATTAACATTCTGGTCACAACCATTGCACTAGTCAGAATGGGTTAAAATGAACACGTTTATTTCCACAGTTTAGATAACAGATTATAAACCTAGAATAAAATTAGATGTATCTCCTGTCTTTTTTTCTCAAACAGAGTATGATATAATCAATATTTCCTATAAGCAAGTTTGAATGATTTTTTTTGTTTAGAAACTGACAAATTCAGCACTTGCAAATAGAAATTACATTTTTTTTTTTACAGTTTCATAGGTTCCAGTCTGATTCTATTGATCTTTTGGACAAATTCAATAACTGTTGGTGTCTGAAGGTGGGATAATGAGTATCAATGTATTACTATGAGAATTAAAATCGTAGAGTGGGAGTGTTACCCCATCTAAACAGAAACCTGTTTCATTGTAAATAAGATGTTATTGTGTCCACATATAACATGAGTTCCATTGTATTATGTATTCGAATAATTCATAGTTCAACTTGTTATGAAATAATATCTTGCCATGAATCCCCTTGTCCATTGTACTGCCAGGAATTAGACTTCCTGCAAGAGTACACAGAAATCTCCATTAGTTATCTGTCAAGAATCTTGAAAGAAATTCTTACCTATGTGGCTGTGGTTCCAACTACAGTCTAACTCGCTAACTGCCATGATGTCAGGGAAGCAAAACAAGATATGGTAAATGGCAGCATGGAATATGAAAAGAGTGCTTTTGAGAGAGATAGGTTAATCCATTGACATAAATTCAGTATTGATGAATTAACTGAAAGTGGTCCCATTCAGCTCAGAATTTATTTTAACCTTTACCCTTCTGACTACTTTTCCTCTGGTACAAGATATACATCACTATTATGATGGGAGGAGATCAAATGCAATAAATACATTTGAAATAAATCCATAATAGAAGATGAAAGGGCAAACATTTACATTCCTACGCCATTGAAGCACAAGGATACCTTCTGCTGGTGTAAAGTTACTGACTTGCAGAATAAATTTACTAGATAACACAATAAATACTGAGATGGTAGGTATTTTTTAAGTGAAGCTTGATAGATTTCTGCTCAGAGAAGGTACAAGATAGGCATAAGTATAAATCTTCGATGAGATAATGATAAATGGAGTTTGAGAGATGGGACTGAAAAAATATCCATGTATCAAACTAATTCCTCAGATGAAATAAGCCTAATGGAGTGAATGGCCTTTTTATTATTTTCCATCTTTTTATTACCTTCCCAGTACATTAGTTTCTATCTGCTGGTTCTACTATCTTTGATTTAATCTTTCTATACAAGGTTTTCATGTCTCTTTTTTCTTTGAGAATGAGAAATCTTCATCTCCTTGCTCATACTTATTTTAACTTGCATTGTACCCAATTCCTCCTTGATCTCCATTGAAGGGGTGACTATTAAACGCGGCTAAATATAACATCTAAAAGAAGCATTATAAACCTAAATATTATCTCCCCTGCTAGCATACATTACTAAGCAGTCACAACACAGTCATGCACCAAAGCGTTTTGAAGGGAAGCAGTTGCAAGCTCTGCCCTCCAATTGGATATAATTGAGTCACTAATGATCAAGACTCACCATGATGTCTTCTACATTAATGCATTCCTTGCCAGGATCTCAAAATTATGGAATTCTTTAGCTCTCTCATACTTTCGTATCTCCCACAGTTTTGAAGCTTTTAAAACCTAAGCTCAACATAATATAATTATTACTTTTGATTTTATTTTGTCAAGAGTGAGGCTGTTCGCTGACAATTCTACAGCGTGAGTTTGTAGCAGAACCTGGATAGTATCCAGCTTTGGGCTGACAGATGTCAGATAACACTCACATCATAATGACTACTTTCCACAGGTAATGAGGGTCTCGAATGAGAGACAGCCCAGACAGCACCCCTTGACCTTTCTGGCACTACCATCACTGCATGCTCCATCACCATCCTGGGAGTGATCACTGACAAAAAACCTAAAGTGGACCAGCCATCCGATAATCTGGTTCATAAAAGCAGGTCACAGGCTGGAGACATGGCAACAAATGGCTGACTTAGAAAAAAAATCCACAATGATCAAATAAAGGAAATGATGAAATACTCATTATTTGTCAGAATGGTGCAGTCACTCAAGAAGCTGGACACCATCTTGGATTGAGAAATTTGACTGTTCCATGCTGCTGCTGCCACCAGACTCAATTTCCATCCCCTTTTTAACTGGCCCTACTTTCAATTTACACCACAGCAACTCACTAATGTCACTTTACTATAATTGCTATTTCTTTGCCACTGAGAAGGACAAAGGGAGCAATGCCTTGGAAACTTACCATGTCCAAGTCACACACAATCCTGACTGAGACATATATGGCCATCCCCCCAGCATTGTTGAGACAAGGTCTAAGAATCACCTAATCATTAAAATTGTAGGTGTACCATTACCACAAAAAAACTACAGGGATAGACGGGCAAATCCACTTCCACCTTCTTATACAACAATAGAAAAGCAATAAATATGGCCTTGCCAGTATTAGCTATACCCCTAATAAGATACTGTAAAATACTGCCAGTACAATAACGAACTGGAGGTCAACAAACAGGCAAAATCCTCTCAATGAGAAATATATGAACAAAGTCTGCATATTTATCTATAAAGTTGAAAGTTTATGTGTGAATATCAGAAGTAGGTAAGTATTGTGGGCGGCACGGTGGCACAGTGGTTAGCACTACTGCCTCACAGCGCCAGAGACCTGGGTTCAATTCCTGCCTCAGGCGACTGAATGTGGAGTTTGCACATTCTCCCAGTGTCTGCGTGGGTTTCCTCCGGGTGCTCCGGTTTCCTCCCACAGTCCAAACTGTGTAGGTTAGGTGAATTGGCCGAGCTAAGTTGCCCGTGTTAGGTGAAGGGGTAAATGTAGGAGAATGGGGTCTGGGTGGGTTGCGCTTCGGCGGGTCGGTGTGGACTTGTTGGGCCGAAGGGCCTGTTTCCACACTGTAATTAATCTAATCTATTCTATACCATAACAATAATAAAACTAATTATGGATGGGACTATATTAAGAATGATTCTTAAAACATAAATAATTGTCTATAAGGGGTGAAGAATACTTGAGAATAACCCACTTTAATGTTTTGTCTTGAAATTTGTTTCTTTAAAAATTATTATTGGTTGTTTTGTCTGTGTTACAATATTAACGAGATGATTTCAATTTGAATGCCAGTCTGATTGGAACCTGGCTAATTCCGAGGATGAAGTTCAAATTCTGCTTTCTCGAGTAATGATGGTGCAGCCCACATTATGGTCCATACAAAGACACTTGACTTTGGAATGTATCATGGATGTCCAATGCATTTTGTTCCTATTAAAAGCAGTCTGATTACTAATATTTGTTGATTTTAATAGACCAAAATACACCTGAAACTAAGAAAAGTGGAAATAATAATATTGTCTATGGATTTTTAAAAGTAAAATAATATTCAATTCAATTGCAAAGGAAGCTACATTGACCATGGAATTTATTCAATGTTCTCTATACACCCTTGATGGCTAAATGGTACAACAGCATCTAGCTGAGATAGAAATTTACTCTGAGAATGGTGCAAAACAAATTGTATCGAATCTTTCACCATTACGCAAACCTCTGATATTTAATTCCATTAGCTGTGGTGGGATTGAAAACCATATGTTCCTTTTTGGCATCTCACCTTGACAATATCACTGTGCTTCAGACTGGCTGGTGCACGATGATACCCTCTGCATATTTCTGTTCTCATCCACGGAGATTGCTTCTGAGAAACAAGTTTAGGTTTCCCAGTGGCTGTCCTACATATGGCATTACAATAGAGATGGAGAAGGAGCATGAGAGGATGGAGAAAAGGAAATTAAACCATTCATTTGGACTGGGTTTGTTGTTGATCCGCTCATTATGCAGTCCTAATTCTGGGACTCCTGGGTGACCTTTTCCTCAACTCCTCCCTTTATTATCATGGAATACGGTCTGAAGGGTGTCTAAGATTTAATGGAACAGAGAAGAGGTGATGGATATAGTTGTGTATGAATTGGTTGTATAAATACCAGGAGGTATTAATCAATGTGGTGAGAATTTTATGGAGTATGCCAAAATAAATTAAGTTCTCACTAGAAGTGTGAACCTAGATTCTGTTCAAAAACATTTATCTTCTAATTTTTAACAGTGTTAGCAAAGGATGGTTGAGTAAAAATGTAAAATTTCAGGATATAGTTACCCACCTCTAAAAATGAACCTTATGACCAGTGTAAGATGAAGTTAAAACATGGACGTGAGTTATATCTTTACCAAAGAGAAAACAAACTTTGGCCTGATCACCATACAGAGGCAGGATAAGAAGCAAAGTTTTTTCCAGAATTGACGCCTAAAGATTTAAACACAGATAAAGGTTAACAGATTGTTAACTTCCATGGATAAAAGTTACCAAAACAAAATATAATTGACTGCTTATGAGGCTTGGTCAGATGTTAGAATGGAAATACCATGGAAAAATATATATTGGAATTTAGCAGATTATATGCAAGATTGTAAAACAAAAAAAAATCATTTCGAATTTCCCAAATCTGTGCTGGCAATTAAGTTACTGGACTGTGCCAAAACGTCAAGTATGGACAGACTTCTAGTTTTGACTAGAGTTAAATCTGCACTAGAATAGCACTACAGCATTAGAACAAATACTAAAAGCATAACAAGAATTCCTAGTGCAAAAGTGGCAATTGATGATGTGACTAAAAATGGAGGACACAATGTTAACAAATTGGTGAGAGTGTTTAGATACGGATCACAGGCAAGAAGCAAAAAGGAGACCAAAAGCTAATAGAAAAAAGACAGAAATGAGAAGCAAAGGAATTTTGTAATTTACAACAAATGAATTAACCTGAGCAATGCCCAGTGTGAAATGAATCAATGTTTCAGGTGTGATACAAAGTATGGTGTCCCAAGCAGCATAATGCATTTTCCAAAGCTAAATATGAAGTAGAAGAAGCAGATGAAGTAGATCGAGATATAAATCAAAGAAAAAGCCCCGTGATGAATATATTTGGTGGGGAGTCTTTCAATCGTGCAGCATTAGACATTTGATTCATGTCTACTCTGTGTGGAATAGAGTGATAAAATACTGCCTAGACTTGAGGTAACAAAGATTGAGAAAATGTTCAAGAATTTGAGAGTTCCAATAGTTTCAGATTTGGTGTTGAAAGCCCACTAAAGTCTTTGAAACATGTTGTTGTTTCTTTTATAATAGCCAGTCACTTGATCAGTACAGATGTAGTGACCAGTGAAATAAGATTATTATTAAATTTGCTATCAATAAAGAAAATACAGATAAAACTGGATATGGAAAATCCCTGTATTTGCAACGTTGACAGCCATACCACTGTAATTTTGCTTTAATCGACCACAATCTCTCCATTGAAGATGAGTTATTGATATTACAACGTTGCAATTTAGAAGAAAAACGTTAATTGCATTACAATGAAATAGAAAATTTGTTCTTCCGCCCTCTAAAGGGTTAATTTTGTTTAGTAAACCATGCAGGAATAAAAGAGGAAGTGCATGAGGAGGTCATAGAGATTGACAGATGTGAGAGTGATAAGAAATACTAAAGGCACCCATAACCATCTTTGGGAAATCTACCTTTAGCAAGACATTCCAATGAGGTAGTGATGTTGGATTTACAGAAAGGGGACAAAGGAAAAGGCATTTTTATTTTAGAGCTTGTTGATTTGACAAGTAAATTTTGTCAGTCAACAATATGCTTAGTAAAGATAAGAAAATAATTGTGGATAAGGGAATGGAAAAGCAGATAGTAACCAGCATTGGACTACCGAAGAAAATTCTCACTAACAATATGGTCGAATTGCGAAAGATACATTTAAATATATGCATTAGAATATGAACATAATAGCATGAATACAGCAACTGAATGACCTTTTATCAATGGTATATGTAAAAAGAACCATGTAATAATAGACAAAATGATTCATAAAAGTTTGGCAGATCAGCCAAATTGTAAATTGTCGCTTGCCTTTATACTGCACATGCTCGGACTTCATTGCAGATAGGAGGAGATCATTATCCACGAAAGCGAGATTTTGGTAGAAATTCTAACATTCCATAAGTGATAAGTGATCAGCCCCCAGCTTGGGAAGGAGTTACAATAAGCTCTACTTTATAAGAGCATTTGAACACACAGTGAAAAAGGCTTTCTTCAAAGCCAAAGTCTCAAAGAACTTACCAAGGCTTAAGATACAATAAGGCCATCAGAAGCCAGGTTTAATCTGGGACATATGGCTTAATTCAAGAGAGAGGGGTTTGAAGAGAGAGCTCTAGGTTCTTGGTTGAATTGAATTGAATTTATTGTCATGTGTATTGAGGCACAGTGAAAAGCTTTGTCTTGCGAGCAATACAGGTAGATCACATACTTAAGAAGCATAGATAAGTAAATAATAGGTAAACAGTGGCAAAAACAAAAACATAGGTACAGATGAATGTTAAGAGTTTGTGAGTCCATTCAGTATTCTAACAACAGCAGGGTAAAAAACTGTTACGAAACCGGCTGTGTTCAGACTTCAGTATCTTCTCCTCGATGGTAGAGGTTGTTGAAAAACATTGACAGGGTGGGATGGATCTTTGAGAATTCTGGCAACCTTTTCTTGACAATGGGCCTGGTAAATGGATTCTTAGATGGGAGGTTGGCTTTTGTGATTGTCTGGGCCGGATTCACCACACTCTGTAACCGTCTCCGATCTTGAATGGTACAGTTGCCATATCAGGTAGTGATACATCCAGACAGAATGCTCTCAATGGCGTACCTATAAAAATTGGCAAGGGAATTCACCGGTCATGCCAAATTTCCTCAGCTGCCTGAGGAAAAAGAGACATTGTTGGACCTTTGTAACCAGTGTGTCCACATGAAGAGTCCAAGAAAGCTTGTTGTGGATGACCACTCCCAGGAACTTGACACTCTCCACTTGTCCACCTCTGTGCTGTTAATGTGTAAGGGGGCATGAGTAACATCCTGCCGAAAGTCCATAATGAATTCCTTGGTTTTGCCGGCATTGAGAGCTAGGTTGTTCTCAGTGCACCATTTTTCCAGGTCTTCCACCTCCCACCTGTAGTTGTTTTGTCGCCATCTGAGATTCGACCGACTATGGTGGTGTCATCAGCGAACTTGTAAATGGCATTAGTCTGGTATTTGGCGACGCAGACATGGGTATACAGTGAGTACAGTAAGGGGCTGAGCACGCACCTCTGGGGTGCTCCAGTGTTGAGTATTAGTGAGGATGAAATATTGTCCCCAATCTTCACTGATTGTGGCCTGTGGGTCAGAAAACTGAGGATCCAGTTGCAGAGAGTGGGGCTTAGCCTGAGATCACTAAGCTTAGTAATCAGTCTCAAGGGAGTAATAGTGTTGAAGGCTGAACTGTAGTCAATGAGTAGGATTCTTATGTAGCTGTTCTTAGTGTCAAGATGTTCTAGGGAAAGGCAAGTGAAATGGCATCTGACATGGATCAATTGGTTCAATAGGCAAATTGGAGTGGGTCAAGAGTAATAGGGAGGCTGGAGTTGGTCAATGCCACAACCAGCCTTTCAGAGCACTTCATGACCACCGAAGTTAGAGCCACTGGGCAGTAGTCATTGAGACATGCTGCATGAGTCTTCTTAGGCACAGGGATGATGTTGGCCCTCTTGAAACAGGCAGGGACAGTGGCCTGCTGCAGGGAGAGGTTGAAGATGTCCGAGAAGACCTCTGCCAGTTGATCTGTGCATGCTCTGAGCGCATGGCCTGGTACTCCGTTTGGTCCCATTGCTTTCCTTAGATTCACATGAAGGAAAACTGATCTGACCTCAGATACAGGGACTATTGGGATAGGTTCATCAGGAATAGGTGTTACCTCTCCGTAGAAATTCTGCTCAGAGCGAGCATAGAAGGTGTTGAGACGATCTGGGAGGGATATGTCATCGTCTGCTATCTTGCACTGTCTCTTTTTAGAACCTGTGATATTATTCAGTCCATGCCAAAGTTGCTGGATGTCTGTCTAGGTCTCTAGTTTGGATTGGTATTGGTCCTTGGCTGTCTTAATGGCTCTGTGAAGGTCATACTTGGACCATAAAGTTGGAAACTATACAGGATGGGACCAAGATGTTTCAATCTACTCTTCAAGGTTGCTTGGTATGAATGACAAATTTGCAGATTCTGAATATGTTATAGAAAACAATAAGGAGCCCAGTACCCTCTCACAACTGTGTGGGTCAAACTGCTTTAATCAACAGCTTGGCTGATGATGGATATATCAGTTCTGATAGTCAATATGATGCCATTGGTCTCAAACAATCACTGGCAAAGTTGGTGATTCAAGTCAAACATTTACCAGAACAGGCCAGCTACCAGAAAAATTTTTTTTAAAAAGGACAGTAGGGAATTCCAGCGGAAACTATAAAAGCAAAATTAATGTACAGGATGAGGAGCAGGAGGCTAGGACTGAAGTATCATGGATTGGTAACATGAAATAAAAAGATGGGAGGCAAGAAAACACAGTAGAAGCTCAAACTGTGGATCTGGGAGTGAATATGTTCCTAAAAAGAGATCCTGAACAAATGAAAAAAATGCTATTAATAGGAGTGTGTGCTTAAACATTAGCAGTCTAGAAAGAGATAGGAGATGAAATAGAGAACATCATTTAACAATGTCATGAAATATAGTACAAACCAGAAATACCACAAGGAACAGAATGCCACGTGCTCAGGAAATCCTAGTGGCCACTAGCTGAGAGATAGCTATATCTAAAATGCTTTGTTATAAAAAGGTTCTATTTGCTGGGAGCCTGCTGCTTCCTCGTTGGTATAATGATCATTGAATTATTTAAGTTACATTTTCTCTGTTTCATGAGATAAAATATCTTTTTTCATTTTACAATGCTAGTATTGTGAGCCCTTAGAAGCATCAAACTGAATAGAAAAACCTAGTCTTGGCAGGACTTGCATACAATTATACCAGCACAATGCTGCATACTCCCATGACCATGCTCCTACAGGCAATAATGATGACAGACCTTGCTTCAAGAAAACCCAAATGCCAATTACTTTGAAAGCTGCTTGCTTGCATGTTGTTCATGCAGACTATGCCTTGCTGAGAACATTATATGGGTGACATAGTGATAGGTGGCAACAGATGAACCAGATTAGACCAACTGGACCCTGGAGCAAATTCCACCATCCTTCTACATCCTGAATGATGTGACTCAACACCTTATACTCTCAACGTCCCTATAGTCCTGGAGATCTTCAACTTCCATGAGTCTACTGTTGCATTAATTGCGCATCTACAGAGCTGTGCCTGCATTACTGTCTGAGTGGGACAATTCCAAACACTCCCCTCTTATCCCCCTGAGAGAATGAAATTCTTCGATTTCACTAGCCAGGCGAAACATCTTTCCTTCCTCCATCCTGCAGAACCCAGTCATATTTCTTTATTATGTAAAAAGATGTTCATTGCAATATAACAAACCCAAGCACATTCACCTCAATTTCAGCTCATCTGATATGTCTGAACCCTAAGTTCAAACAGTGAGAACATTGATCTTTCTTTCTCTCGGTAGTGAGAACACTATCAGGCACGTCCCTTGCTGGTGATGTGAGAAAGTGAAAGATCTGAAGAGAGAAGACCAACATTACATTCTGATGGAGGAGGGCCTTCTATCCCTTACACTCCAGCCAACCATATCAGCAATGAGTGAGTAATGAGTCAACAGTAAACTTATGTACAGTGCAGTGCAATGTATTGTAATAGTGCAAGCAGTATAGTAAGGGACGAATTGAAACTCCTTCCTTGAACCAAAGTTAAGTGAATCTTCTAGATTTGTTTAAAGCCTCACAGAACTGGTCACTTCAGTGTGAATGGCAGCTTCCACCTATATTCTGTGAGACGAATGACAGAGTCTTGCTGATCCTACTAAAGACTATCTGTGAGGTTGAGGGATAATTAGGAAATCTTGTAACCCATACCTGCAATAGATTTCTATGGACTACATCCCTGTCAAATTCCAATACCATGGCACTAGGAATCACAGGGACCTGGTATCCATATGGAAATGCCAATTAACTATCCTCTAGACGGATAACTTCATTCTATCTTGGAATTAAATAGACATTTGACAATATAGTCATTCATAAAATCTGACATTCATAAGATAGCCCTGGAACTTACAAAGCAACAATCTACACATAGACAGCACAGTAAACATGTTCACTGATTACAGGTGTGAATATCTTGCATTTTCTTTTCAGTAGACAATGTGGTCTTTAAAAACTAAGCCATGTAGTCCAGTTATCAGCAGAATTTATCATAACTCATGTAACCATATTCATTCTTCCACATTTTCTTACATCAGTCACTTGCAAAACATAACAATCTTTCAAACTTCATATTCACAACGTGATCTGTCATATTACTTTGATAAAATGAGGGCAGGGATTACAAAGTTCTACTAGCAAAGAATTACCAATAACAGAGATAGAAAAGCATACTGTAAAGGGCCACGTTAATGATCCTCTGAACCGTAGGGCAGTTTGAAGATGTTAAGCCAGTCTTCATTTTCAATGACAATAAGTGTGTTGCTACTCATGGGGCCCTAGAAAGAAATGGGACAGAGTCAGTTGTGATACATTGCCCATGATTATCAATAAGTCGCACTGTCATCTCCCTTCACATGGCCCTGAAGTTACCTTTATGAACTTTATTCCACTGGCCCACAGCAGTCTTTACATCCTGTCCCAAATTTCATCGAGTGCAGCTAAAGATTGATCTCATTACAATTTTGTGCTCTTCTTATTAGGTCCTCCCTGAGAAGTATCTGCCAGGATCTCTAGTAGAAAACATGCTTTAGAAAAGTGACAAAATCACACACCAGCTTCCCAACATTTTGAAATGTCACTCATTTGTCCGGTGATTGTAAAGTTGACATTCTTGACTTTTTAAGTAATTGTAATTTCTGAGCAATCCCACCCAAACACACACCCTTTATATAGGAGTCATGCTATTGAACTTGAGTCTTTAAATTTAAATTGGGTTCAGGAAAGAATAAAGTTGATTGACAAAACACACTGCTCCATGGAATGTCAGAGCCTTGTTGTAGCTCTCAGAATTGTTTTGTGCAATTTTTGATATGGTAACACATTATACAGACTGTAAAGTTTCTGTCATCAGTTCTACAAGGGCTTTTAAAAAGTTAATGCACTCCAAGAGATTGTCCAGATTCCTACTCTAAATGCTGAGTGCATTAAATGTGAAACTCTTTCTTGAGCCATTCCAGAACAAAAATGTGACAGCTATAAATTTGCTTTGTCAGGGACTGGAGAACAAAGAACAAGAATTTCAATTTTAATAGCACGTGGTAGACTGTCCCCAGACACTTCACAGGGATAATACCAAACAGAATTTGACACTGAGCCACACAAAGTGCCAATAGAACAGATGACCAAAGCTCGGTCAGTATGGTAGGATTTAAGGAACATCTTCAAGGCGAAGAGAGCAGTAGAGAGGTAAAGAAGTTTAGGGATGGAATAGAATCATAGATCTTGATGAAGCAGGGCAGTGGTTCCCAATCTCACCGAGAAAAATTGTTTTGTGTAATGTTTGATGGGGTGACACATCATACAGACTGTAACGTTTCTGTTATCAGTTCTACAAAGGCTGTTAAATCAAACACCCATCCTTCCCTCAATAGTTGTACTTTTGCAACCTTGAATCATAATTAAGTATCTGGACATGGGTTTTCCACACCTATCGGGGAAGGATGTTCACCTCAGAGAGCTGTTGGCAGTCTGGATGGCTGGCATCTGTCCAGTCCCAACTAAGCCATTGTGATAGATGGCCACTACTGGCACTATGACCCACTTTGTCAAAGACTTGGGCATGTCCATTGTCAACCTAGAGCTAGGTTGGCAGGAACATCCTTGCTGACACGTCAAGGTTTCAGACGTCCACTCCAAATTGAGACCCCTCTCTCCCAGCTTGTCATGATTGCTGATGAACCCTCCGTCAGCTGATTGCAGCCAATCCCACCTCCTGCAAACCCCAGTTATCAATCGCTTCATTCCCCAAGCATCTGCCTTTCCCAGTTACAACCATCTACTCCCCACACCCAGTTGACCTGCCAAGCAAACTTGTAAGGAGATCTCAGCTATCTGTAAGAATAATAGGGTAGTTATGGTAGGGGATTTTAACTTTCCAAACATAGACTGGGACTGCCATAGTGCTAAAGGTTTAGATGGAGAGGAATTTCTTAAGTGCGTACAAGACAATTTTCTGATTCAGTATGTGGATGTACCTACTAGAGAAGGTGCAAAACTTGACCGACTCTTGGGAAATAAGGCAGGGCAGGTGACAGTGTTAGTGGGGGAGCACTTTGGGGCCAGCAACAATAATTCTATTCGTTTTAAAATAGTGATGGAAAAGGATAGACCAGATCTAAAAGTTGAAGTTCTAAATTGGACAAAGGCCAATTTTGACGATATTAGGCAAGAATTTGCGAAAGCTGATTGGAGGCAGATGTTTGCAGGTAAAGGGACGGCTTGAAAATGGGAAGCTTTCAGAAACGACATAACAAGAATCCAGCGAAAGTATATTCCTGTCAGGGTGAGAGGGAAGGCTGGTAGGTATAGGGAATGCTGGATGACGAAAGAACTTGAGGGTTTGGTTAAGAAAAAGAAGGAAGCATATGTCAGGTATAGACAGGATCGATCGAGTGAATCCTTAGAAGAGTATAAAGAAAGTAGAAGTATACTTAAGGGGGATATCAGGAGGACAAACCGGGGGCAGATAAAGCTTTGGCAAACAGAATTAAGGAGAATCCAAAGGGTTTTAACAAATATATTAACGACAAAAGAGTAATTAGGGAGCGAATAGGGTCCCTCAAAGATCAGCAAGGCGGCCTTTATGTGGCTAAATGAATATTTTGCATCAGTATTTACTGTGGAAAAGGATATGGAAGTTATAGACTGTAGGGAAATAGATGGTGACATCTTGCAAAATGTCCAGATTACAGAGGAGGCAGTGCTGGATGTCTTGAAATGGTTAAAGGTGGATAAATCCCCAGGACCTGATCAGGTGTACCCGAGAACTCTGTGGGAAGCCAGAGAGATGATTGTTGGGCCTCTTGCTGAGATATTTGTATCATCAATAGTCACAGGTGAGGTGCTGGAAGACTGGAGGTTGGCAAACGTGATGCCACTGTTTAAGAAGGGCGGTAAAGACAAGCCAGTGAACTATAGACCAGTGAGCCTGACATCAGTGGTGGGCAAGTTGTTGGAGGGAATCCTGAGGGCCAGGATGTGCATGTATTTGGAAAGGCAAGGACTGATACAGGATAGTCAACATGGCTTTGTGTGTGGGAAATCATGTCTCACAAACTGATTGAGTTTTTTGAAGAAGTAACAAAGAAGATTGATGAATGCAGAGCAATAGATGTGATCTATATGGACTTCAGTAAGGCGTTCGACAAGGTTCCCCATGGGAGACTGATTAGCGAGGTTAGATCTCACGGAATACAGGGAGAACTAGCCATTTGGATACAGAACTGGCTCAAAGGTAAAAGACAGAAGGTGGTGGTGGAGGGTTGTTTTTCAGACTGGAGGCCTGTGACCAGTGGAATGCCACAAGGATCAGTGCTGGGCCCTCTACTTTTTGTCATTTACATAAATGATCTGGATGCAAGCATAAGGGGTACAATTAGTAAGTTTGCAGATGACACCAAAATTGGAGGTGTCGTGGACAGCGAAGCGGGTTACCTCAGATTACAATAAGATCTGGACCAGATGGTCCAATGGGCTGAGAAGTGGCAGATGGAGTTTAATTCAGATAATATGCGAGGTGCTACATTTTGGGAAAGCAAATCTTAGCAGAACTTATACACTTAATGATAAGGTACTAGGGAGTGTTGCTGAACAAAGAGACCTTGGAATGCAGGTTCATAGCTCCTTGAAAGTGGAGTCGCAGGTAGATAGGATAGTGAAGGTGGCGTTTGGTATGCTTTCCTTTATTGGTCAGAGTATTGAGTACAGGAGTTGGGAGGTCATGTTATGGCTGTACAGGACATTGGTTAGGCCACTGTTGGAATATTGCGTACAATTCTGGTCTCCTTTCTATTGGAAAGATATTGTGAAACTTGAAAGGGTTCAGAAAAGATTTACAAAGATGTTGCCAGGGTTAGAGGATCTGAGCTACAGGGAGAGGCTGAACAGGCTGGGGCTGTTTTCCCTGGAGCGTTGGAGGCTGAGGGGCGACGTTATAGAGGCTTACAAAATTATGAGGGGCATGGATAGGATAAATAGACAAAGTCTTTTCCCTGGGGTCGGGGAGTCCAGAACATATGTTAGGGTGAGAGGGGAAAGATATATAAAAGAGACCTAAGAGGCAACTTTTTCCCGCAAATGGTGGTACGTGTATGGAATGAGCTGCCAGAGGATGTGGTGGAGGCTGGTACAATTGCAACATTTAAGAGGCATTTGGATGGGTATATGAATAGGAAGGGTTTGGAGGGATATGGGCTGGTGCTGGCAGATGGGACTAGTTTGGGTTGGGATATCTGGTCAGCATGGACGGGTTGGACCGAAGGGTCTGTTTCCATGCTGTACATTTCCAATACTCTATGACTGATTTGCTTAAGTAGTTTTCAGCCACACAATCAACGATGTGATGGGTGAGAAACAAAATAAAAAATGACAATGAGGTCCTGCCATTGTGTTTGGAAGGATTGCTATGCCTTATATCGTTCACCCTGGAAATTTTGTCCAGAGTAGCCTGACTCAGAGCAGAAGGTTAGTGAAGACACGAGAGTATTTTGTCTTAGATCAACACAATAGGACAAGAATGGATAGGAGAACTACATACATTAACATTGAATTTATAGCATATCATGCTCTTTAGAGGCATGGTATGAATACTATAAATGTATATTTGCATATTTCTACTTTATACCACAAAATGTGAATAGAACAACAGAAATTAATATGATCTCAATACACAAGAGGTGACTGTCTGATATTGCAAGGTAATGCAGCTAACATTTCCTAATATATTGGAAACCAAAGGACAAAAATACACATAGTATACATCAAGAGTTGAATTGTAATAGTGGAAACTTGTGTATTGTTTCAGACCATGAAGTGAAATGAAATATTGTAAACATAGTTAATAATTTTGAGAACTTACAAGGCTTATACTTCACACAAACCTATATACATGCAATTAGCTATTTTTAAAGTAGCTAATGTCACCTTTTTGTTCCTGTCTCTCGGATAAAATCAAGACCCATTATAATTCTCAAATAAAAATAACCAAAGATCTGTGGATGCTGAAAATTAGAAACAAAAACAGAATTTGCTGAGAAAACTCAGCAGGTCTGACAGCATCTATGGAGAGAAAGCAGAATTAACTTTTTCAGGCCAAGTGACCCTTCTTCAGAACACTTTTCTGAAGAAGGGTGACTGGACCTGAAAAGTTAGCTTTGCTTTCTCTCCACAGATGCTTCCAGACCTGCTGAGATTTCTCAGCAACTTCTGTTTTGATTTTTGATCATAATTCCTCTGAAAGTTCTATAAGAGATTCTCCATATTTTCATTCTGAATATGGAGCGAGCTAAACATGAGACTTTTTTTCAAACTATTCTCACTGAAACTAAAGAAATCACAACGTATAACTCACAAAGATGAAGCAATGTGGCTTAAATGTAGAGTTAGTACAATCATCTTTCTGAATTTTTGCCAGATTTTTCCAGTTTGATCAAACCAACTGAATTTAAATTAGATTTGATTTCTGACTGCTTTATTGTGACTATCAGTCAACGAACATAGAATTGTACAGCCACAGGAATGGGTCCTTCAGCCCATGATGTTGTGCCTAATATGACGACAAATGAAACTAGTCCCTTCTGCCTGCCCTCCATTCCTTGCGTATCCATGTGCTTATCTAAAAGTCCCTTAAATGCCCTTATCGTATCTGCCTCCACCACCACCCCTGGGAGTGTGTTCCAGGCTCCTACCACTCTGTGCAAAAAACTTGCCCCTCATGTCTCCGTTGAACTTTCCCCCTCTCATTTAAATGCATGGCCCCTAGTATTAGACATTTCAACTCTGGGAAAAAGATTCTGACCATCAACCCTATGTACACTCCTCATAATTCTATCAAGTCTCCCCTCAGCCTTCGCTGCTCAAGAGAAAACAACCTCTCCAGCCTCTCCAATGGTTCCAATTTCTCTTAATGGATGCTTATAGAACAATCTTAGGGCTTAGATTAGATTACAGTGTGGAAACAGGCCCTTCGGCCCAACAAGTCCACACCGACCCGCCGAAGCAAAACCCACCCATACCCCTACATTTACCCCTTACCTAACACTACGGGCAATTTAGTATGGCCAATTCACCTAACCTGCACATCTTTGGACTGTGGGAGGAAACCGGAGCACCCGGAGGAAACCCACGCAGACACGGGGAGAACGTGCAAACTCCACACAGTCAGTCGCCTGAGTCGGGAATTGAACCCGGGTCTCTGGCGCTGCGAGGCAGCAGTGCTAACCACTGTGCCACCGTGCCGCCCACAAATTGTGGGCGGCTTGAATTGTGACTTTTCATGAATCAGGATGGATGTACTTTCACTAATATTTTGTTTATGTTAAATGATTACCAATATTCCATAGAATTATGCATGAGATTATGATTCACTGTACATGGCATATATTGTATGTCATAATCAAGAGAAATAAACTTGAATCAGTTCAACATCATGTTTCAGGTTAGTTAATAAAAATCTAAACACAACAAAGCAAAACCAAAATCTATATTCCCCAAAAATGGTCGAACAACAAAAGGCACTATAAAATTTATTTAAAAGCTTTGCTATTACTTGTTTCACTGGCTGTCTTTGTTAACAATGCAGGTCTTTTTAGAAAAATAAAATATTACAATAAAGCTTACCGTGTGAGCTCTGACTTAAACAAAGCTGCAACATTCAGATCAATGCCCAATTACAGTTATACATCAATGGGAACTATCATATAGCTCAGTTCAAATTGATGGACTGAACAACATTAGTCTACAGAGAGTAACATCATAATTAGATTGTAACAAGATGGAGGAGCATATACCAAAAACATTTAAACACAGGATCAACAGTTGACTGAAAAATGTGTAGGTAAACAAACAGTTACCATATTCCCTGCAACATGAATGCCTTGTATTCTGACAATAAATTAGTAATCCACATCAGTTGAATAATTATGAAGAAATTTGTTTTTACCATAAATTGAAAAGTTAGATACTATATTCAATAGCGCAAATACTGAGTTTTGCAGCACATTATGCAATAAATAACTAGCTTTAGAATAGTGCAAAACATTCTTGGTTGCAAAGCTGCTCAAAAGAACACAGAAGACATGTCTCTGGACTGGCAGCACAATTGATATCAGTGCTAGCTCTCTAATGAACCTTCAATGGCAACAATCCTTGGATTAGTATGGTCAACTACAATGGAAAAACAGACAATGCGCCTTGAGAAATTGTAGGAGATTAATTAAGTTGTATTCGTGATGCGACTGCTGAAGATTAATATCTTGTTCTGCAGATATTAAGGACAAACCTTAATAACATATGTGCAAACCAGATTGTTGTAACCACATTCTCACATTGCATTCAACCTGCTAATGTTGTAGTCCGCGACAATCATCCTTGCTGTGAACTTATTAGGATGAAACTACTCATCCAGCAAGCACTATAAAATCTTAATTACTACCCTGGGTTCTAACCACTGACTTGGCTATCACTACTGGCAACCTTGCTGATACTTTATTCAAGATGTTAATTTTACTGTATTTTCAGTTTATCACTGCTCTGGCTAACATTTTTCTTGTTAAATATTTATTATTCTAATATTTTGCTAAAACTCATGAATTGCGATAGCCTGGGCAAATCTTTGCAGTGGTTGAAACTTGGACATCATGAGCTCTTAAGTTGGGATCGCGGGTGTCATAGAAGGCCTAAATTAAGAAAATGGTTCCATTTGCACACTACTTCCAGCAAATTCTGTGAAGGATACAAGTGTGGGCAAGCATGCATGCATTCAAAGGACTAGGCTTGGAAAGATGGAAATACTTCGGATGCATTTCAGAGGAGATTTGTGAGATTGATACCTGGAATTAGTAGGTTGCCCTATAAGGAAAGATTGTATATGCTGGCCTTTTTTTCATGACAGTTGAGAACAGCAAAGAATGATTTGATTAAAGTTTGTAAGATTGTAAATGATCTTGACAAGGAGGACATGCAGAAGATAGTTACTCTTGTTGTAGGACTAAAGTTCAGAACTAAAGACAGTGTTTTAAAATTAGAAAGTACCCATTTTGGACAAAAGACGAGGGGACTTTTGTTTCTCTTATAGGTTTGTGCAATTTTGAAACTCTGTTTGAGGGGGGGGGGGGGGGGGGTGAAAGCAGAAATATTGAAGTTTTTTTAAGGCAAAGGTAGATTGATTCCCTTGTCTAATAAGAATCTAAAACTATTGGGAATAGATAGGAATGTGGAATTTGGAACACAAATAGATGCTTGAATGGTAGAGTAAACTTGAAGGGCCCAAATCACCCAATTCTGCTTGAATATATTTGTTTGTATGTTGGGGATCATATAGCACATATTGAAGACCCTGGAAGAAAGTGAAGGCTGCAGAGATGAAGAAGGAAGAAGAGTTTTCACATATGTTCACATCACTAAGAATTTCACAACAGCACTTCTACCTTCACATGACTCAGAAGCAATACCTGGTGCCTCTCAGATTCAGATTCAGGTGGATGTCCTGCCTAAGGCCATTAAGGCCACAGTGATGTTGAACATTTCTCTATCTGGGTCTTTTCAGACAGGAGCAATGACATTTCCCAACGCATCTAATCTAATTGGTTGCTCCACTTCACAATCATTTACAGATTAATACAACAGGTCATCAAAGTTGCCATCAAGTGACACCCTAAAAATCTAACTTTTCATTCCTCAGTTTGGGTTTGGTCAGACTCACTCTACTCCAAATCTCATTGCATCCTTGATTCAGATATGGATGCAAGAATTGAATGCCAGGAGGAGGCTCTTCAACTTTCAGGCAACAGTTGACTGACATCAAGCAGCCCAAGGAAAACTCAGTTCAATGGAGTTCAAGGAGAAAACTTGCTAGTGGCCAAAGCTGTAACAGACACATTGGAATATATATTTGTGGCTAACTTAGCAGAACACATTTGGCTGTAAAAAGAGTAGATATACACACAGATCTGCACACTTGGTTTAACTTAAAACCCTTGAGTCCCTGAAAACAATGGACTCCAAAATGATTTCTTGTCCATCAGTTCTGCTAACATTCCCACTGGGATTTCATTCAGGAAACTAACAATGCAGGCTCATTTGAGCAAGGCGTGGAAATTAAAAGAAGCAAACCTTACCCCTAAGAGACCATGGGACTACCCATCCATACTATCAACCCAATACTGCCATAATTAATATTGGGGCTATAGCATTTGGGAATAAAACTATTTGTATTTATAACACAATAATGTCCATTTAAAATGGAACACAGACATGTGGTGGAAGTGCCATGCTTCTAATATAATATCTTAGCTATCTGAAGCAGCCATTTTCTCCTAAAAAAAAGCTAGAACTAAAAATCTCTCTTGCAATATAAGCAGTTTTGCATGGATACAGAAGTTGCTGTTAATGTTATAAGCACTCTAGCTCATTACAGAATAACTTGAGGTAAGAGCTACTCCATGTACCAAACAGAACTATCACATTACAAGTGGTCTTGAGTTGACATGAAGGACCAGTTTGGAGCATACATTCAGTCTCATGTTATAAATCATTTGTATTTTTTCTGAGCTTTCCATTAATTCAAATGACATTTATTTTCTTTATCACTTAGTTTTAAGTTATAAATTTCCTGAGTACAGTGTAATTTTGCATAAAAGACAAACGTATTTTTGCTGAAGCTTTGTCAGTGCTATGTGATAAATTAGTAATGACACAGGACTTTATGTTACAGCCTAGAAGAACATTTCATGTCTTCTGCTGGCATTTCAAAGAGGGCACAGATTTCTTTACTATTTCCAAACACTACTGTGTTAGCACAGATGAATTACCAGAGTTTATAATTTACATTATGAATTCATAGAACTGGCAAAAGGGATTAGTGTATTGTATTTCAGGGAAGAAGATGATCCTGTCATTAATGGTCGATACTTTCATCACTGTTTAAACCTTCAGACTTTCTGCACTGATGGTAGTGCATGGACATATCAGGGATTCACAGCTGTGAGGTTTATCTGGTCATATACCAGTTTGCTCACACTATGCAGACTTGGGCTATCAAAGTGGATTAGACTGTCAATCATCGCGTGCAATGTATATTGTATTATGTATTTTGAAAATGTCAGCAAGATCAGAGTAATTTCTTGGCTAATTGCATCTTGTCTCCTCTTAATACTGCACTTTTAATGGTTTCATTACCTCATGTGACAGTGGTTATTTTTGAGTTCATATTCAGAGCAGCCAGCGTTTTCGTGTTTTGAAATAGAAAGTGGAAGATTTATTAAGTTTTTTTTAATAATGGATAAAATATTTTGCAGACAATGTCATCATCCTGAAAGCCTAACAAATTAAATAAATACACGTGGAACACAGGAAACATTTCCCTCTGGTATGTTAATTTGAAGGATGCAATTTATTATGAACTTCAGAAGCCTACCTTCCACTTCATCATTTCCTATTTGATGTTACAATTATAAAAAAAAGATAAAGGGAAGTTTTCCACTTGTGAAATTTTGATTTTTTTTCCCCTTTTCATTGTGCAATTATTTCTCTACTTCTTAAATGTTATAAATACAAACTAATTGAATGCTTAATTAGTGGATTTAATTTATCTGAGATTAGATATAAACACAGATATTGAAGGGAAAAGCAAACTGTGGTACTGATTGGAGCAACCATGTAAAAGGGATTTAAATTCAAGCAGTATCAATTCATGAAATGTTTGCTTGCATTAGGGAAGACGACATGAATGGGTTGATTCTGAGACTAATATTGATGGTTATCAATAAGGAAGTATAGGCAGTGGAAAATATTGCTAAATAAAAAACATTGGGTGGAATTGTACCTTTCTTGGTGTGGTGTGTGACAAAGTGGGGACAATGCTGAGAAAATAAGAATATCTGAATCTGAGCCAAGAAATCAGATTTAGTGAGATTCCAATTATGTTTTAAACGGTGGCTTCAGAATCTCACCAGTGATTCACAACTACCTTATTTCTATACATTCAAATTTCATTAAAATCCCAACTTGCCTTATTAGCATGACACTTGTAATTTTCCTCTTCTTCCCCGTGATACTATATGGTGCAAATTTCTGATTTGTACTTTAGATCAGGTACTTGGTGGCTGCAGGTCACTATTCTAGCTTCATTGTCTTCACCATTACATCTATGTTCCATGGACACCACCATCTTCGACTATTTGTATACACAAATTGGCATTGGCTAACCACTCACACTTTACACATTATCATGCCTACTCTTGGACTAACTCTCACATCACCTCAGCCTTTCAACTTTTTACATTGGAACTCCATACTGTAGGGAGTCTAACTTAATCTAAACTCAGGGACACACTACTGCTGCTGCTGCAGCTTCCAGACTGCTTTGAATGCAGAGACACACTCATTTCTTCAGAATCTCCAAGGGAATGCATCTTGTGGCTGTTGCTTGCTTTCTTAATGTTCATAGATCTTCCATTTCCTTGGAGGCTGCCAGCTTCTGCTGACTTCACATGACTTTCTGAGTGCACACTCACTGACTTCAGTGTTAGCATCTGGGTGGATCACATTGCTTTCTTAGTACACAGAGTCATTCAGTGCTCAGTTACAGGCTGTCAGCCTCTGTGGCTTGTATCACATGTTAGTGTAGAGGGAGAGGCAGACAGCTCATCATAATGGTGCTATGAACAGTCAATGTGGTGGACAACTTGGTAAGTGGGCACTGTGCTATGTTAAGGTCATACTTGCAGCAAAATTAGTAGTTTATCTGGCAAACACTGCACATGCGCTTCAAGCAAATGACTATATATGAAAGTTGAAAGAGAGCAGTCCCAAGTGGGGTGAACAGGGCTAGATTCATTGAAGTGTAATACCTTAGTAAGTCAAGGGATTCATCTGATTCTAGTCCATAGGTTGACAATGCTCAGCCATCTGGTGATCTGTGTCCTGCCAGTGTGAGCCTTGAGTCACAGACAGTCCTGCAGGTTAAATGTAACCAGCGAAAGAATTAGTCAGGTCAGTCCAGGGGGTGAGGGAGAAGCAGTCCTGGGGATTTGGTCAATGATGGTTAGAAGGTTTATCTTAGAGAAAGTCGTATATTCCTCTGGAAAATAACAATGGTCAGTTCATGTCTGGGGATGGATTTCAATGTACAAGATTGCTGAGGGAATGGTAACAGTGAAAGAGGACAATTGAGGATAACGGTGGGGGGGGGTGCGCGCTCAGTGAACAGTGGTGGAGGGAGTTGAGGATTGAGTCCCATATGGTAGGGTGTTCATGCAGGTCTTAGTAACTCTGGCCTTTACATGGCGAGGGTGTAGGTCCAACTAAGGCCTGAAAATTGCCAAAGTCATGAGCTCTGGGGTATATTAATAGTGATATAATATGGCTCAGTGGAAACTGGGGAGACTGAAATATCACTGGGGCCACAGGGACAGCAATACAACATGGAACATAAAGGACAAGGGAAATTATTGCACCACAGATGGAGCCTGCAATTCAATTCTAAGAAAACAAAGTTGGAATCTTGCATTGCTGATCGAAAGTCAAATGCACAATACTTACACAAAATGGTTGACACTGCATGCAAAGTGGATAGAGTAAGGCATTGAGTTTTCCTTTGGGAGCAGAGTAAATCTTCTGGAATTGATGGCCCTGCTGGGAGAATTACAAGAATCAGGTCTCTGCTGATTCAATCATACCACCCATCTAGCTTCAATTTGCACTTGAACATAGTTCTTAATGTGAATTCTTGGACAATGATCTCAAACAATCATGACCATTACATAAAGTGCACTGATTATCTGTGTGTCAGGTCAGCTAAGGAATTGTAATCAGATAAAGGCACTTAACAATGACACCTGAGGTTTCTATCTCACCAACATATTCTACAGCTAACACTGGAAGGCAATGACATGTCGCTGCAAGGGCATGGACTGTGAGGTGGAAGGGAACATTTTCTTTCTTGGCATGTCGGGGCAGGGGAGCTCATGTTGGCTTAATGGCAGAATTCCTCTCCCAAGAGAGCATGAAAACTTTGGTTGTGCAACACAGATTTGAATAAGGTTACAGATCGCAGAACTACTTATGGAGACGTGACATTGACCTGCTTACAAAGCGGTGACTGGGCGAGACATGAAGCTTCATGCTTGGAGATCTCAGGAATTCCTTTGATGAATTAGCACTCACTTTCTTGACATTCCCCACATGTCTTATTTTCCTAGCTGGTTTTCTTGTGGACTTAATTCAACTGTCAAGACTCTTTCATCTCTCTAGAAAGAGAGAGCAATTATAAATTTGCCAGCAAATCCCTAAAGTACTGTGACCTCCTGTACCTGCTGCCTGCCCTTAAAGGGGGAAGCAGCAGATGAAGGTCCATAAAAGCAGCGGAGAATGATGAGACACACAGAGACCTCACTGTCAATTTCTTCAATTGTTTGAAAGATAGCTTTAAACAAAAAAATATTTCATGGGATATAGGCATTACTGGCCGAACCAGCATTTCTTGCCCATCCTAAATGCCCAGAGTAAAGGGTCAACTACATCTGGAGTCCCATGTAGACCATTCATGGAAAGGACAGCAAGTTTCCTTCCATTAGTGAATCAGCAATGAATAGTGGTGTCAGGGTCATCATTAGAATATCTTTTTTTTATTCTAGACTTTTTAAAATTGTATTGACCAAATTTCATGATGGGATTCAAACCCATGACCTCAGTACATTAGACAGGCGACTGGATCACCAGTCCAGTAACATTACTACTACACCACTGTCTCCCCACAGTGCAGGTGCTGATTAACCTCATATCCTTGGCAAACTGTATAAACTGCTGGAGCTGGATTAACATTCAGAAAGATAGGGTGACAATCCCATCCCAGTAGCCATCAAGATCACAGCTGCCCTGAATGTTTATGCAATGGCTTGTTTAAAGAGCCAGTTGGGTACCTGTGTGGCATCTACAAAACCTCAAGCAATAAATATATCCAGGACGTAATTGACACCATTTTTTCCAGATCACAGTAATTCACATATTTCTCTCATGATGAGGAGACTCCAGTCTGGGGCAATGGGTTTGTTCACAACTGCTGGATATCCAAAGGTGCAGGAGACCATACACTGTATCAAGTTTGCTTTGAAAGTACCCTATATCCAGCCTGCAGAGCTGGTTAATGGAAAAGGCTTCCAATCCCTAAATGTTCTTGTTTACTGGAAAACTTTCAGGTTCCTGCCTCCTTCCAAGGTCCTCAGACTATGCAGGGATGGTGTTGGAAGAGAAGCTACAGTCAACGAGTTTTTAAGCTTGTGACAGATATGCCATGCCTCTTGATTACAACTTCTTTCATCTTAGTCTGAAGAGGCTCCTCACCTCTCACATATGTACACCATAACCAGTTCAGACAGCAAAAATTACAGTAGAGCGGATATTTTAACACAGGAAGTGAAGAGATGTTTACAAAAAAGAAAGTTATTTACAATGATATTTCACCCATCACACCTATGTGTCCTCAGTAAATTCATAGAATCCCTACAATGTGAAAGAAGCCATTTGGCCCAACAAGTCCACAATCTCCTTCTGAAGAATAGCCCACCCAGATCCATTCCCCTGACCCGATTACTCTACATTTCCCCTGACTAATACATCTAACCTACATGTCCCTGAACACTAGGGCAACCTAGCATGGCCAATTCACCTGACTTGCACATCTTTGGATCGTGGGAGGAAACCGGTGCACCTGAAGGAAACGCACGCAGACATGGGGAGAATGTACAAACTCCACACAGATAGTCGCCCGAGGCTGGAATCCAACTTGGGTCCCTGGCACTGGTGAGGCAGCAGCGCTAACCACTGAGTTACCCAAAATTTGAATTCATTTTCACTTTCTGCCATGATGGGAATTGAACCGATGTTGCTAGAGCACTAGCCTGGGGCTCTGGGTTACTAGTCCAGTGACTTTACCACTATGCTACCACTTTTATTTCCTTCCTCTCCCTCTCACTACATTCAAAGTACAGCGCAAACTTAGGCTACTGGGGTAAAGGAATCCTGTGCTGTAAATGGCCTTCTTGACATGGAAGACTTGGTAGTCGTCCCTGTGAACTTGCGCAGTGAGGGCCCATGCCCACTGAATGTGTCCTGCCCAGATGCAGCTCACTCTCCTCAGCTTGAACTTCTGCATGCTTTGGGATCAGACCGAGGCCGGAGTGGGAGATAAAGGTGCTAGGCACCTCTGGGTTGTCCTGTATGTGGATCCTTCCCCTTATTGGTCCTGTTGGCACCACCCAGAGTCCTCGAGAGGAATGGACACCTGGAGTGAGGTTGCTGTCCTTTAACACCCCCACCCCCCTTCCTTACCTTGTTATTGATGCTGAACTCCTGTAGTTGGAGCAATGGTGTGCAGTCTGTGCATATTATCAGCAGACACCGGTGGAACAGGACATGGCTTTCTATGCCAGTTGCTAAACCCTTTATGGAGACACAGATTTGGGGCATTTCTTCCTTGACCAGCAGTGATGCGTCCAAAAGATTGTATTCCCAAATCTAATCTAGATAGAATTCCCACTAAGGTGGAAGTTTCTTAGCTGGTTAATGGTTCAGGTAAAAACCTTTGCCTCTCTTGTCACACAATTTCATGACAAGGGTGATGAACCACAATTTACATAACTAATGAGGTGAAAAGTGGAAATTGCATGAGAAAGGTTGCTCCAAATCATGAAGGAATGCTTCTCCTGAATCTCACTCAACAAAACATTTCAACTGCAAATGGGAATTTATATTCATAGTCCAGGACCTCCAGGTTGGATAAATTTAATTTAGTATTGATTTTCAATGGTCACAGAAATTCCAAGGTTAATTCCCTTTCTGTTCTAAGTCGGCTCACCTCAACAAAGTTAGCTGGAAAGCGTTTTACAATTAATTTAGAGAGACAAAACATTTCTTCAAATTATACCTACTATTACTAGGAAAGAAGGTAATAGATGCAATTTCTTTGTCACAGTGAGTCCTTTGTCAGAAATAATGACATTGTTGCTGATCAACTGGCCTTTTCTTTACTGAGCTGGCAAGGAGACCAGGTTCATTCAACATTTCAAGTTGCTATCCAATGATTGCCATCAGAAAATGCATTTGTGTAGAGGTCAATTGATATTGTGGTCAAACCGAGTTGTGTTGGTTCATACAGTCAGATACCCAAGGTTGAGGCTCATACATGAGGAATGCTATTTTCATAAAGTGAAAAGGAGCTGTTTGAAAATATACATTGAAATGAGTTGACACTATTAGGGCAGGAAGGGGCAAAACTGAACAAAAGAAATTGTGACTTCATAAATGTACTCTGTCTTTTGTATTATTTTATGCAAGGGTATAATGAACAGATGCCTTCACAAGATAAGGGCTAAACGATGCATAAATGTGGCTCTGTGTTATTGACATTTACACAAACATGAGAATTAGAAGTAGAAGTAAGCCCCTTAGCCCCTCTAGCTGATTCTCTCATTCAATTAGGTCATGACTAATTCAGCCTATGCCTGAAACCCTGCATCTCCTTGCTTATCAAGAATTGATGCACCCCCTGCCTTAAAAATAGTCAAAGACTCTTCTTTCATTACCTTTTGAGGAAGAAAATTCAAAAGACTCACAACTCTTTCAGAGAAATAAATTGTCATAATCCTTGCCTCAATTGGTCAATTCTTTTGAAAAAATGATCCCTCATTCAAGGTTTTCCACAAGTGGAAACATCTTTTTCTCTTCCACCCTTTCACGACCCCTCAGAATCTTATATGTTTCAGTCAAGTCACCTAAACTCCAATAGAAACAATTCTAGTTTCGCCTACCCATCAATTCAAAATATCAATCTAGTAGACCTTGACTGAACAACTTCGAATACACTTAACATCCTTCCTTAAATAAATATTTCACATAGTGTTCAACATGTGCTCTCACCAATGTCTAGTATAACCTCCCTACTTTTGTATTAAATTCTCCACACAATAAATGCTAACATTTTCAGCTTTCTCAATTAAATATTGTACCTACATTTTAAACTTTTGCAATTCATGCACTAGGATACAGAGATCCCATGACATTGACAGCTCTGAAATACTTTGTTAATTTTATATTATATTTTGTTTTTATTCTTCATGCCAAATTGGATGGTTTTATACTTTCCTACATTATACTTTACATACCAGATCAGTATACTCACTCAACCAGTCTACATCCATTTGGAGCTTCTTTATATCCTCTTCATAACTTACTTTCCTACCTTTTTTTGTATCATTGGCAAATTTAGCTAGCATGACTTCAGTCTCTTCATCCAAGTCATTTATATAAATTGTGAACAGTTGAGGACCCAACTCTGATCACCATGGCACACCATGCATTACACCTTGCCAACCATAAAATGACCCATTTAAGCATAGTCTGTTTCCTATTAGCTAACCAATCTTCTCTTAATGCTGATATGTTGCCCCCTATTAGTTTCAGTTATAACATTTCATGAGGTACCTTATCAAATGCCTTCTGTAAATTCTAATACAGGATATCCACTGAATCCTTTTAATTCAAAGTACATATTACTTTGTCAACAAATTCCAATAAATTGACTAAATGCAATTTCTCTTCCACAAAATCAAGTTGACTCTGCCTGATTATATTGAACTTTTGTCATGCTGTAATGACTTTAATAACAGCTTCTGATATCTTCCCTATGACAGATGTTAAGCTTTTCTGTCTCCCTCCTTTTTTCAATAAAGGAGTTACATTTACTATTTCCTAATTTAATGGAACTTTTCCCAAATCAAATAAATTTTGGAAATTTAAAATTACCTATCTCACTAGTTACTTCTTTTAAGATCTTATAATGAAGTCAATCAGAACCTAGGGTCTTGCCACCGTGCTGCTCAGTAACGACTCCCTGACTGTAATTTTCTTGAGTTCCTCCCTTCCTCCCATTTCCAGATTTACAAATAATTCTGGGATGTACTTGCATTCTCTATAGAGAGGATTGATTCAAAGTCCCTACTCAATCCATTTGCTGTTCATTATTTTCTATTATTAATTCCCCTAACTCACTTTGTTTTTACAGGACCAATGTTCACTTTGTCAACTCTTTTCCTTTTTAAACATCTATAGGAACTCTTACTATCCTATTTTGTATTTCCAGCCAACTTTTACTTGTACTTTTTTTCTCTCTTATTGATCTTATAGTCAATATTTGCTGTTTTTTATACTCTGTCCAATCTTTTGATCTGCCAATCATCTTTGCGCAATAACCATCTTCATAAAAAAGAGTTTTATTGGTTTATGTATTTCTGCCAGACTGTTAATATAGAATGAAGCCAATGATGATGCAAGGTATAAATGGTACTATAAAATAGAACCTTATTTCTTTTACAATTTTAAGTAATTAATATTTATTTGAGGCACAATGATACAAACTTAGAGAAACACAATCTCTCATTATTTACTGACAATCATGCTAAAGCAATTAGTTAATTAGAAAAGTAATCCTTTAGGTAATTCAGTCTTGAACCATATGCTTATGAGCTAAGTGACTCATTATAAAATAGTCTGGACCATGAGGTTAACTTCAAACAAGCCCTACTTCTGTCAGTAAAGATTTTATTTACTACTGTTATTCTGATTGCCAGCTCAGCTCCTCGTGACTCTGAACAAAGATCAACTGAAACCGAAGAAGAATTTTTGGTGATAATAACCTATATACTAACAAGTGCAAAAGAATCTCTTGCACCTACATTATCAAAGTAATCCTTTCCATTAAGGTACAAAATATGAGTCTGATCAGCACAGATGTGTGTACAATTTGTCTGGAAACATCAAGATTTCTTTACTTCAGTCAGGAATGAGATTTCAGAAAGAACTAATTGAACACAAAATTACAAGAATTAATTGCAAGAGTAAGCCCCACAAGCCTTCTGCACCATTCGATAAGATGGTGTCAACTCCATTCTCCTATCCATACCCCATTACCCTTGGTTCCCTTGTCAATCATAAATCTGTCTAAATCAGCCCTGAATATTCAGTGACACAGCCTCCACTGCTTTCTGATGAAGTGAATTTCACAGTCTTACAACCCTCTGAGTCTCCTCAATGCAGTATAAATGAGAAATCCCAAATTATTAAACTGTACCCCTTAATTCCAGACACCCCGACAAGAACAACATCTTTTCGGCAGTAACTCAGTCACTGCCCTGCAGGATCTTATAGGTTTCAAAACGTTCACCTCTCATTCTTCAATTCCAGCTATAAGCTCAATGTGTTCAACCTTTTCTCAATTGATCACTCCTTCATCACAGGAATCAGTGGAGTGAACCTTCTCTGAACTGCTTCTCATGCAATTATGTCCTACCTTTAGTAAAGTGACCAGCTGCTAGGTTAGACATCAACCTACAGATGTCAGTGTCTGCGTACTGTGTTGGGTATTTTTCAATGATAGTAATTCTGTGTTTGGCAAGCAAAAGAGAGGATGGTCTGAAATGATGGCTTATGACTCCTGTGCCAAATCTCAAACTGGCCACAAGGGAGTTATAATGGCTCTCATACTGTTGCAGAGATAGTCACAGAATGCACATTTGGCACTTTCAAAATGTGATTCAGCTGTTTAGATCTCTTAGGGGGCAGATCACACTAAGTCCCGGAAAAGCTTGTGAATATTTTGTTTGCTGTTGCATGTCTCACAACACGGAATGTTTCATATTCCTGCTATCACTAAAAGAACTAATGGTAAATGTTACAGGGGAATATCCAAGGTGATGCACATGGATAGGTCATGTGGTATCTGGATATATCTTTTATCTAGTTAAATCTGAATGTTTTCTGCAAGACAGTTTTGATACTGCCAACATATGTCTACAGCAACATACTATGATTGATAAAGGTGATGAAGCAAATGTTCGCTGATTGAGTTTGCTCCTTATATGATCAATAGGACAGTAGTTGCAAAGGGGAAACCAAGTACGTCAATGCGTCCAATATTGGTGAGATGGTGAGTTGCCTGAAAATAAGGGCATTGAATTAACTGCTTGGGGAAACAGCAGTGACTTACATAATTCTGTGATGATGGTTATAAAAAAGCAAAGTAGAAAGTTTCTTGCTTGCACAATCGAACTATATATGTCTTTACACTGCTGGTTGATTAATGCAGCACTTATTACATGCCTGTGGATGAGTTTGACTTCAGGTCAACACAGTCACCACCTCCCTTGTGAATGATAGGCTTAGCAAGCATGGCTTCTCTGACATATTGAGGTGCACATGCCTCACTCTATAAATTTAAATTCAAGGCCACTGCTGATTCTACAGCCTGACCTGCATCGCACCTTCAAAGGACCTCCCCTTCCACCATAAAATGCAAGTTTTCAGGAATTAATTACTTTTACTAGGCTTAGGCAAAATTGACAGTTATCATAAAGCTGCCTCAACAACTAAATTCAAAGAAGAAAAAAACAAATAAAACTGCAGTTTTCATGGAGGCTTATTAATTGCAATTCCGTGAAAAGCTGATCCCTGAAAACTCTGCTGATCTAGTTTATATGGCCAGGTAAACTGATGAGAGATTGCATGAAGAACAATCATTTTAACTTTAGGGCTTATTCATTGAAATTCAGTTATAGCTAGATATCCACCTGCAATGACTTATATCCTATTCCTGCATTGCAACCCCTGGTGATCCAGGGATTTAACCTTAGCCTCTTATTTCTGTCCATTGTAATATTGCACACTAGGGCATAAAAAGCACTTGCATTCAGTATACTTTGACACAAATCAAAAGAAATGCATCAGTTAACATATTTCCATTATTTGCGTATTATTAAAATGAACCTGTTCATATATGGCTAAACTATCCTGTATCGAATAGTGAATGGTGTAAAGTATTTGTGAGCCTATGGCTCAGTCTGTTCAGTAACATCAGTGTTGGAGGGATAAAAATTCAGGCTGCTTTGTTGTGTGCTTCGTTTGACTGGGAACTGTCTTGGTTGTGGCTTATTGAAAACCACTTGCTCTTAAAAGATGTTGGATGTGGAGTGCCAGCGTGGAGATAATAGTTGTCACACAGCAGTTGCATGGCCATTCAGAAGCTGTAAGATGCCCAAAGGACCTTCCCTCCAGTAAAGCTCATTCCGTCTCTACTGTGAACTAGATTTGGATTGCACCTCTGAGTCTGTCCTGGTTGTGTCTGTTACTTTTAATCCTTACCAGTTGCTACTTGATGTTCTCCATCAGATGATTCCTCAGACTCCTCAGAGCATACGCAAAAACAGTTGATGATCTCTACTCAGTAGATTAATGACTCATTTTGACAGCATTCTGTCCAAATTTCCAAAGAAACTTTCATTTTCAAGCTGCCAACAGCGTATAGATTGTTTTTGTTCTTTGCGACCTCTGCCACAAACACCTCAAGCTTGGTGTTAAAACAAGCCTTGCTCCAGTTTTAATCTTTCGGCACTACTGCTCAAAATGTTGCTTCACTCAGTTATTTTCTCTCTATGTTATACTTCATCAGAATAGCCTTAGGACTAACTAACCCTTTTGTTTCTTTCTTGTATTTTTGATGCTTACCTAGATCAGTATTGTTCTTGCTCAGGAAATTAAGATTTCTAATTTTGCTAATTAGTATTAACAAAAAGGATTATTGCTTAGATTTAGCTAGCATAAAGCAAAGCATTCTTCCTAGATCTCGACAATATGTTTTAATCTGAAGTGAAAAAAACATGCCCGCTCCTATTCAAGTCAGTGCAAATAGATTATTAGTGCTGTTCACTGCACTATCTTTCTGAATTATATTTTTGACTCAAGCCTGACTCCCTGCTCCTTTCTATTCCAATCTATTAAAACACTTTTACACTGAGGGAGTGCCATCAACCATAAAATCACAACACTCCACTGTCAATGACACTTTCTAATATAAAGCAAGTGGCCTCCAGAAATGTAAAAGCATTGAAGACTTAGGTCCTAAAACCTATCTTCGTATCTGCACTTAAATCTGAACATTTGGAAATGAATTTATATTGCTTTCTGTCAGCTAATTATTGGTTGCAGCCTATACTAGACCTTAGATCAAAACACCACAAAAGCACAAACAGGAAGGGCAGAGACCAGACATTGATCAATGTTTAGCCACTTCTTTCCCAAGGTCCCTAAAACACACCTAACAATCCTTCTAACAGATCGCATTGATCACAAAACACAATGCAGTGGAGACGTCAATTCAAAATTAATAAATTGAACTGGAGCCCCACAAAATCTGACATCGGAAAGTCATTCCTTACTGTCTCAATATGAAACAAAGTATGTTTCATACCACGTGCCTTTGCAAAGGAAAATAGAAATTCTAAGAGTTTAAAAAGGAGCCTACAACCAACTGGTTCAGCTTCTGTGAGGAGGATATTGCATGATATAAAGATAAAGGTTTTGTTAATTAAAAATGGCAGGCAAACAATCATTGCATGAGACTCCCAATTTATTCAGTCGATTGGCCAAATTTTCCTATGGCCTGATTGTCATTTTTCAAGCATGTACAGGAGTTCTGCATGGGACTCTATGGAAACTCCATTAAAGCATACTGTGAAAAAATACCCAAGAAATTTAACTTTTCGTTGGACAATTACCCAATGCCTGGAACCCTCTGAAATTCTTCATTTAATTCAGAGCATTCAGAGGGTTCTGATGAAATTAAGTAAATGAATAAAATAGTTATTCAGGAAAGTTTCAAATACATCCCCTAATTCCTCAATAACAATTTAATTGTCCTCCCACTTAGTTCACACACCTCCAACATCACCTCTGCCAAACTCCTTACAATCCCTGGCATCTGAGTTCACACAACCAGGGGGCTCAATTCCCCTTTCCAGCTCCACCCTGACCCCCTTTCCCTACCATTCAGCTGTGCAGTGCCACACCCAACCCCAATAACTGGTGAGCCACTCTGAAGCTGAGCCCTGCTGCCTCTCTGGCTCAGACCACCCTACCATCATAGTTAAACCTCCAGACCTGACACCTACCCCACCCAAACAACCAGACATGACACCCAATTTCACCCACCCATCTCATTCCTGAAATACTGCAAGCCCTTGCACAAGATCTACTTGGCATCCCACTCAGGCACCCGACCTAGCTGGCAGCTTAGCCATCTGTCATCCTATCCATGGCACCCTGCCCCTTCTCATCTGGCACCCTCTCCAGATGGCATCATTCTTACTTGGCACCTTGACATCTTACTCACCCGAAACCCTATACTCTAAACATCTGGCATTCTACCCTTTGGTACCCTACCTGTACCCTACCAGCACTCTACACATCTGACACCTGACTAAGCAGCATCCTCCCTACCCATCTGTACCCTACTGTCCCAGTACTCCAACATCATACTCATTTCATCCTATGTTGTGTATACTGACTGCATCTATCAAGGAAGCTGTTAGGTCCTTTAAATTTTAGAATACAAAGATGACTGTTGTGTAAAGGGGATGTGCTTTGCCTTTTACTGACTGTGGTGTCCTCAGAAAGAACAGTTCAAATGAAAGTAGGGTCTGCATTTCCATGGGGGCCCTGAGTGGACTTTTTTGTCAGGAATATGGAACTCCTTACTTTTATGGAAAAAAAAACAAAGAAAACCCAGCCCAATGCATTGTTTCAATGATGGGGATTGTACAAACTAAGAAAATGGCTCTTACTGACTAAATTCATTTCATGTAGGAGTCTTGTTGCAGGCAAAGTCAAGCACTGTCATCATTCTAATCTGATAGAAGTCAAAAACAATTTTTGTAATAGACAGTGACCAAATCCTCAAAGGTCCAAAATGTCCACAAGAAGAGCTAATAAAATAAATCTAAATATTAACATAAGGTGCAAAATTCCAAAGGCACAGAAATAAAAGGAAGGAAAGATAACAATTGTAACAAAGCTACTAAGGGCTGGATAGGATGCTATCAGAGACAGCAACTGAAAAATGGCAAAAACTGTTTTTTTATTATTTCATGTGATGTGAGAACTGCTGACAAGACCATATTTATTGCTCATGCCTAATTGTCCTCAAGAAAATGGTGATGAGTCACTTTCTTAAATGATTGCAATTCACCTGGTTTAGATATACTCTCAGTGCTGCAGAATTTTGATCTTGTGACCATGACGGAATAGCAATGAGGAGGAGTGTTTGGAGGGGAACTTACAGCTTGTGGTGTTCCCATATGGCTGTTGCTCATGTTCTCCCAGGTGACAGAGGTTGTGGGTTTGGAGAGTGTTATTACAGGAAGTTCAGCAAGATCCTGCAGTGTATCTTGCAGATGGTACAAACTGCTGTCACTGCATTCTTATGAAGGGAGCGAATACTTAATGTGATGGATGTGGAGCCAATCAGGCAGATTATTTTTGCCTGGATAACCTTGATTCTCGAGTGCCTTTGGAGCTGCACTCATTACACAGATGAAGTATTTCCATCACATTCTTGACTTGTACCTTATAGAAAATGGACAAGGTTTGGGAATGTATGAGGTGAGATACTCAGCGCAGAATTCCCAAACTCTGATCTTCTGTTCTGGCCACAGTATTTATGTGGATGATCTGTTCAGTTTCTGGTTAACAGGATATTGATGGTGAGGTTTCAGTGATGGCAATGTGTCAAGGGGTAATGGTTGGATCCTTTTTGTTTGAAATGGTCATGACATAACATTTGTATGGAGTGATATTTCTTGTTGCTTATCAACCTGAGCCTGAGTGTTGACCGATCTTGCTGCATATGAACACAGACAGCATTAGTATCAGCATCAGTACTGCAACCAATACTGAACACTATGTTATCATTACTGACCATCCCTGCCTTCTTAATATGGAGCGAAGGTCATTGATATTGATGGATGAGCCCAAGGATGTAATGATAAACCAGGACTGTAATTATTTGTCTACGACAACCACAACTTTTCTTTCCCCTAGGTATGATTTTAAACAGTGAAGAACTTTCCCCCGACACCAATTTATGCCAATTTTTCAAATGCTTCTTGATGTCATACTTGGTCAAATTGGCTTGATGTCAAGGTATGATGTAAACTGTAGGATTTATATCTATAGTTTTATTGTTTGTTGCTGCAAACTTGGATTTCCCAGCTGAACTAATTGGTGTTTTTGCTGTGCATATGAAGTTAATAATTAACTTCTATGCATTTCTGTAAGCATGGTGAGGGTTAGGAGCAGTTTTTATAACCTGGCTGTAGAGTGGATGGATTTTGTATACTAATTGCTTGCTTTAAATTGTTTGTGATCCAGAAAGCAATTAATGGGCCCAAAAATTATGCCCATTAATTAATCCAGTTCTTTTTCTAGATTGGGGGAGGCATTGTTGACTGAATGAGAGAAACTTTTAGTTTCATTTTTAAGGTTGGGTAGTATTTTAGTCCTGTGAAGAGCTTGGAAATGGATGTCTATATAAAACAGTTCACTTTTTGAAAAGAGATGGATATAGTGAATTAGGTTCTTAGAGTGAGTGGTTCGTGACCATTCCAGACCAATTAAGGACTGCAAATAGTTATTTCGGTTTAGTGCAGAGAAGCTAAAATATGTGATAACTCCACAAAGACGCATTCACAGTTCCAGTTTAAAACAAACAACTCCAAAGAGACTTGAACCTACTGAGGTGTAAGGGTATTGGTGAGTTGGAAAATATTTGGGGTACTAAATGAAGAGTGCTTCTGGATTTCCAAGAAGATGCACTTTACAGTGCAGCAAGGAAGGTTTCTGAACAGTGCCTTCAGACAGTAACAAAGGAACAGGAGTACAGTAAGGAATGGTGTAACAACTCCTGTACTGCCCTGATTTGTGACCAGTAATCCAGCAAAGTACTGTAAAGACTCAGTTCTGAGTTTGATGGATTATGGAGGTACAAACTGCATGCAAGATGTCCTCAGTGTGAAGATGGTGATTGCATCAATGTCATGTGACTTGTCCTGATTTTTGACTTTTCTGTAGTGCACTTGAATGGCTTGTTTGACCATTTTAGAGGGTTGCAAAAAGGCAGCCACAATGCGAACATACCTAATAATCATTTGGCTTCTGTATTGTCTGATCAGAAGGACAAGAAATTGGAAAGTAAAATTAAAATAGAGAGAGGTAAAACAAAAAATGTATCTAGTCAAATTCCAATAAATAAAAAACCCTAAATCTGTTTAGATTACGTCTAGGCATTTTTCAATGAATTTAGCAAAAACATAGCAAAAGGAACTATTGTACTATTTAATAATTCATTATAAAATGTGTAGTGCCAGAGGACTGGTGAATAAGCAATAAAAAGAAGGAAATAAAGAGTTATCCTGATATTGTTGATTTGGAGTAAGAGCTAGGGCCTCAAGTATGGTTGAGAAAGGTTAGGAGGAAGCTCTCGTACAGCGGAAATGCCATCATGGACTGTTGGGCTGAATGGCCAGTTTCTTTATTGAATATTCTGTTTAATTCCATGTAAGACCATAAAGCAAATTATGTATTAGAAACTGATTTGTAACCTACTCAAGTATCAATAATTATCAGAAGTACTCCAAAACCAGGAAACAGATCATGTCAGAACGCTAAAAGGCGCACTGTTATATCTCAAGTTGTATTCTTAGAATTTATACAGTAAATATAAAGAGGACATTTAGCTTATCATGACTCTGCAAGCCCTTTGAAAGAACGATCCCATTCATTCCAATAACATCCTCAATCTTGTCCCATAGCCAAGCAAGTATTTCTCTTTTAAATATAAATCTAAGTAATTTCGCATTCACATGATTCAATAAATGCACTGAGCAAAGACACTGAAAGTGAAGTGAATATCAATCAGAGATTCAGGACAATAAGGCATAGCCCTACCAAGATACATAATGAGTGAGGCTTTCTAGCTAGGAGTGAATGATGATAGAATGACCCCCATGTATGTAATGTCCACTCTGCAATGTCACTTATTAATTAGAATTAAATAAATTAAAGAATCTATTCACTTAATAGATATTGAAGGCGAAATTGTTTCTCTATTGATAGATTTCATGATAAAGTCAGTGTGACTACAGACCACAATTTTTCACCAAAATTATCGACAAGAGGAATTTCATCCCCATAGAAACCTAGTAATGGATTCTCCTTTGTGTTGATTCTATGGAAATAATGAAACACCAACAGCATGCAATATTAGATATTTAATTTGAGAGTCAATCTGAAGTAAAGGGTTATTAAAAACATTACATTCATCTTCTGCAGAACAGTCCACTTAAATGCCCGTCCTTTGGGTGCATAATTCCACAACCGTCTGACTTGCTTCCTCTGCTCATTCGGCTGTTGAAACCGGTGTACAATACAAATTTAAAAACTTCCTTTTATGAAGCATGTAGCATTTGAAATTCACGAATGCATTTTCACCTCCCTAACATGAGCACTGTCTCTCCACAGCCGGTTAGATAGTGTAAATTTATCCAGAGCAGCTTAAGTTGCACTGTTATCAGAAATTTAAAATACTCCTTTATCGTTGTGCATTCATTTAATCTCCTTGATCAAGTACACTGCTGCTGAATCTGAACAAATGGTGGAAAGTCAAATGGCATTTTTGTTTTCAAGGCATAGCCAGTACTTTTAAATTCCTTCTGTAGATCATGAGGTTATCAAAGTAACCTTGCTGAAGGGTCTAAAATCAGCACTGAACTATTTTTGTATGATTAGGTGAGCAGAATTAGAGACTGGCTTAGACCAGATATAGTTAAAATTAGCTCATATATACCTTTGGAAATGCAGTAACTCTGAAGAGGTTAGTCACATGCAGCAATGCTCTCTACCTAGAATTTCTGGCCAGTACACTAGGCAGTACAAAGCATTACAATGAATTGTCTATTTCTGACAGTGCTCAAGTGGTTTGATCATTTATTACATAAGGTTGAAACCAAGACTTGCAATGCAAACAATAGAATTATTTCACAATGGAAGATGGGGGCAGTAGGCCCACCAGAAACATTAATTGTCACTGCCTACATTACTTTTCAGAACATATGTCCAATTTTTATATATTCTTGCTTTTCAAGTGTTATTCTGTCATATTTTGCTTGAGCAGTGAAGGACTGATGGCTCATCTCTAGTCACTCTTTTCATCCACAGAAAAACTAAAAAGTAAAATAAATAGAGCTGCTCATTTATTTCATCCTTCCTACTTTAAGCAGGGTAGGAATTCTGCATCACCATTCATAATAAACCTATTCCACCCACATGGGCCCATGACAAAATAAGCTATTTGACAGACACTGGTCGAACTCATTGCAAAAAAACATGCCATTATTTCTGCTGGTTGATGTCATTGGTAAAATATTATAACGTTGTTTCACCTGCACTCATTGCAAATCATTTTTGACCATTAACCTTCATGCTCTCACAATATTTCATTGAATTTGTTAAGGCAGCCTTATTTATCAGATCACAATGCACATTCTGTCTTGAAGGTTTGGTGAGATTGAAAATGTTTGTGCTCATTATCAACAGTAGGCATTGATATGAATAGATCCATGAGCCTTTCTTTCTTCGCCACTCAAGCATTTCAACTGCAAATCTCACGTTTAAAAAAAAAAGCTGGCATTAACAGTTAGATGTTTAACCAAACCATAAGTACATCCCAGCTCTGTCTGTTATCAACTTGCACACTTATCAAACAAGGGAATCTTTATAGAAGCTACTCCTGCTCTTTGTGTAGCTTTGTTTCAATAAAGGTTGAAAGCTTTTCGGTTGTATTTGGGCAGGTGTAGGACTCTGAACAAATAGATCATCTGTCAGCACGTCCTTGAATTAGTCATGAGCTAAAATTTCCTCAACTTAATCACAAAAATATGACAGATCACAGTCTGTGGATAGATTTTGTTTAGGTAGGGAACAGTTTAATTAGTTTTTCTCTTCTCTTTTTGTGCTTGTTGGCACTCCCTTCAAATAGCATCTGTCATTGCATGACTGAGAGGCCAGGAGGAGGAGCCACCAGATCTTCTCTTTAAAGATTTAGATTTAGTATCCTGGGATTCACTTGTCTCCTCATTTTTTTTCCTCTGTAAGAAGCTGTCATCATTTGCCTTGATGGTGCATACATATAGCGGAAAGAGCAGGAGATGGGGTGGAATATGACCTGAGAATATTAAGATCTCATGGTCCATTGTATCCCAAAAATCACATGAAGCATGACATGCTACTGCTATCATACTGCTCAATGCTGCTCTGTAGACAAGCAGGAGGCTGGAAGAATACAGCAAGGCAGGTATCTCAATGTTAGCCCAGACACTTATTTGACTGTGAGTACAATGTTTGCATACAATAACTACCTTCAATACATGTCTAAAATAAAACAAAGAACTGTGAATGCTGGTGATCTGAAGCAAAACCAGATATTACTTCAATAGAATAGTTACTAGACTTAAAAGATTAACTCCTTCTTCCCACAGATGCTGCAAGATCAGCTGACTTTTGCCAGCAATTTCTGTTTCTGTTTCAATAAATGTCTTTTGGATTCTTCAGTGCCATACTATCCTAGTTTCTTAGTTTTCAGATAGAAATACCCGGCTGGGGGCAAATTTACATCCTGGTGAGGAGCAGTGGTTGGTGAAAAAAAATCTTTCAAAATTGTGGTAAATGTTTAGAAAACTAATTGAAGACAAACAGGATAACATTGTGCGATATTAGAAAACGTGGACAATCAAGAGCGGCAGTTTCTAAGCATACATCAAACATACAGAGGTTTAGAGAGGGCACTGACTACCAAAAAGACATTGTTAATTTCTCTTGATTGGAAAGTAAGCAGCTGTTGCAAGATGAAAGAAATTTCTAAGATTGCCTCAATTAAAAATGAAAGTAAAGTTGCAGTCTACTTCTGAGTTGGGACACTAATATGCTCTGTCCTAACAGTTGGTACAAAATTAACAATCTCTCATAACAGCCTCTTAAACAAGGAACAATTTTAATTTCCATTGGCATAAAGCCAAGGAGTTGTTTTTTTCCTGAATTTACATTTACTTAAAGCTACAGTCCAGCATTATTAAGGATGAATCATGGATAGTAAAACTGTAACTATGGAATGGGCATCCAGAGACACTTTTACTGAATTACAACTGTTCAACAAATGTATGTAGTTTTATTTTACAGCTCAAACAATTAATATTTCTAAGAAAAGAGCTTTGAAAATCTTGCCAACCATTGGTGAGGAGGTTTCTTGTAAAAATCATATGTCCTGTTTTTTTCTGTGCAGAATTAAAAATATCTAGCAAAGATCTGGATAAATTCCCTCAGGAAAGCTTAAGCATAGACTTAATTTCAGGATTAACAGACTCAAATTCATGTCATACAGACAGTAATCTCAAGAGTCAATGACCAGTTTAGAGTTATAGAGTCTAGAGTCATACAGCAGTTGGAAGATACCTTAACAAAGGGCAAGAATATGATATTTTTCAAAGAGGAACTATCAAAAAGGCTGGGTGAGTTTAACGCCATAGTTGCAGGCCAACACTTAAGATGTCCATGTCAGTTCAAAGTCTGATTACACTAAACCTATTTAGTGTAGCTCTGAAGACAATAGCACAAAAGTGAATATCTAAGTACAATTTAAATGTCATGAGAGTTTCTGACTCAGTCGAACTTGCAGTCAGTGAGTTCTAGACTCTCATCATCGTCTGGGTGAAAAACATTCTCCTCAACTCTCCTCTTGGCCTTCTACCACTTACCTTCAACATATGCCCCTGGTTATTGACCTCTTTCCTAATGGAAAAAAATAGTCTTCATTTTCAGCCCTATCATAACCTTAACAATCACCTTGCAAATTTTGTTTCTACAAGAAAAACGCCAGCCATCCAATCTTTCCTCATCACTCAGATCCTCTAGCCCAGGCCGCTTAAAATAATTCTTCTTTGCATACTTTCTGGTGCAATTGCATCCTTTCCATTATGTGATAACAAAGTCTGTTTGCTATACTCTAGTTGTGATCTAATCAGCATGTTATACAGTTCCATTATAACCTTTCCTGAACAAATCCATTCTGACTTGTCCTGGTTAATGCATGTCTTTCCAAGTGCTGACATATTTTGTTCCTGAGAATTCTTTGTTTCACTTTCCCCACCAGAGAGATTAGACTGACTATCCTGTAATTATCTATTCTTTCGCTCTGCCACCATAATTCGCAACCTCTATAAAAGATGGGACATTGCTCTTACATTCTATGCCTTGGCTAACAAAGGCAAGTATCACACATGCCTTCTTACGTACCTTGTCTACCTGCCAGCTATATTCAGAAATCTGTACACAGTATGTTTTCACCATTTTCCAGAGTCCTCGCATTCATTGTATTAGCCCTTGCTTTGCCTCATTAGCACTCCCAAAGTGAATTACCTAATAATTGTCCAGATTGAATTCTATTTGCCACTACACAGCCCACTTGACCAGTCCATTGATATCCCCCTCCGATTTACGACTATCCTTCTCAAGAGTTACTATCCAACCACTTTTCATAATATCAGTAAACTTGTTGATCATACCCCTATAACACAAAGCCCTGTGAAACCCAAATGACAACAGACTTCCAGTTATGCAGTCATTCATCTACCAATGTCCTCTGCTTTATGCCTCTCAGCCAATTTTTGATCCGATGTATCACTTTGCTTTGAATCCCATGGATTCATTTTTATTGACCAGTCTACCATGGCGGACATTAGTAAAAATTTTGCTAAACTCCACGTAGACCACATCAAATATATTACCTTTATCAACATTCCTAGCTCACCTCCTCAAAAAAATTGGATCAAAATCGTCAAGCATAACCTTTCCTGAACAAATCCATTCTGACTATCCCTGATGAATGCATGTCTTTCCAAGTGCTGACATATTCTGTTCCTGAGAATTCTTTGTTTTAATCTCCCCACCACAGACATTAAACTGACTATCCTGCAATTGTCTAGTCTTTTCCTGTGTCGCCACATCTCTCAACCTTTATAAATGATGGGACATTGCTGGCTGTCCCATCTCCACTGGCACCTGACCTCTGGCCAGAGAGGATTTGAAAGCTACTGCAGGGCCAGAATTGATAACTCCTCCTTTCTCTCCCTCAACTACCCCAGAGTGCCATGAATGTTGGGACATTGAGTAAATTTAAGGAGGTGATAGACAGGCTTTTAATTAGTAATGGGTTGAAGGTTTTTAGACAGCAAGCAGGAAAATGGAGCTGAGGCAGAGATGAGATCAGCCATGATTGCATTCAATGGATGGAGCAGTCTCAAGAGGTTGAATTGCCGACTCCTGCTCTTGCTTCTTAAGGTTATATAACAGCGCAGACAGGGGATGGGATAGGTATTATAACAAGAGCAGGGGTGTGGGGGTAGATGGTTGAACAAATCTGAAGGTGACAAACAATCAGCATAAATGCAACTTTTTTCTGCCCCTGTCAGATACTACACAATGGCTTATATGACTTAGGACCCCATTTTAGATCACCTGACTTTCGTTCCTCAAGCATCACGTTTGAGAACTAAAACAAAAAATAAATCGACAACTTTTGCTCAGTCTGCCAAAATCTGCCAATAATACAATCACTAAATTTGTTTGGCCCTGAACATCCAATTTAGATTCCACTGATTTTTTTGAATATCTTTTAAATGCATACTGATTGCAGAAGTGGTTCAATTATCCTTTAAATGCTGTAAGTTTTGTACCTCTATGCAAAACAATATTAATGAGGTGCTTCACAAGCTCTTCCAACAAAACAGGAGAATTCCTTTGTGATATTTAATAAGAAATAAACCTATTCAAGTTTAAAACATTGTAAGGAAACTTGAATATTTTACATCTTATTTTCAATCATCCTTGCTTGAAAATTCCAAGAGTTTAAATTGAACTCGTTGCTGTCTATTACTATTCAAAGAATCCTTTCTTTCACATGGGTTCAGCTATTGAAGTGACCAGGCTATTGGGCTGGAGATGACACCATACTTGGAGAAAATCCTGCTTTCACTCCATGGCTACACATGCCCCAGTGTCTGTCACTGGCTCAGATCACTTCGTTGAGCACTTGACTAGGATTTGAATTCTGGACCTTCAATTACATCTAGCTCCAGCTGACACCACTCAATAACTAGACAGTCAACATCAGTTCTTAGCATTACCATTTCTCATCATTGACTCAGTGATAGAACTCTGAGATCAATTCCAGAAAAGAAATAAAGAACTGCTGGCATCATGATAACAAAAGAGACAGGAAGTAATCAGGCAAGATATTTTTCATATATTTCAAATATCCAACCATATGTCCACTTAGTTCATTTCACTCCATAAGTCAGTATTAAAATGTGGCTCTTATAAAAATTTTACTTGAATTCACAAGACACTACATTCAGTTTACCAAGTCAATTGCTTCCACAGTCTAGTCTTTATCTATCCCCATCATGGAACTTACTTCACATACTTAATCCACTGAGACTAAATTTTGCACAGATTTTCTGATTTACAAAGTCCACTTGAGAAAAATCTTGATTGTTAATCTGTTCATGTTCCAGATCTCATTGTTAAATCCAAGCATACTGCTATTCAGACATGACCTGGCATCGTTTGGAAACTTTCTACAGATGTGTAGCAATTGTACCCAAATTCATCTCTATCTCCGCTAATGGATATCACTTCATCAACCTGGTTTTGTCTTTCATCTTTAGTATGTAATAGCTTCCAGATCTTATTTAGAACCTCATTTATTTTGTTTGTCTGCTTTTGTTCATAATATTACATTTTTTAATATTACAAATAACTATTGCAAAAAGTGATCCATAAACCACTGCAGAATATTGTTTGAACGATGCCTCTGGTTAGGATCATCTTCTGCTTTCTGTGGGCAGCAAATTTTCTGTTCAGCTAATTGATCACAAAGTCCACAGACTGAGTTTTCCCAATTGCAGTTAAAATGCGGTGGCAAGTAAGTTTCAAGACATTTAGTCTGCCATGACGTGGGAATGAATCTTCTCACACACTCTTCAATCACTTGATTAATTATTGTGTCGTCGGGTGCATTTCACTGGGAATCGAGGAGTGAACCTGGTGGAAGAGCTCATCACTACCAGAACTTTCTAGCTTCCATGTATCTGATGTCACATGTAGAAATCAGCTGCACTCCCCTTTCAAAAACTACTTCAAAACAGAGAAACATAGGAACTAGGAGCAGGAGTTGGCCATTTGGCCTTTTGAATCTGCTCTGTCTTTCAATATGGACATCGTTGATCATCTACCTCAATGCCCTATTCCTGCTTTCCTCCCATACACCATGATGTCATTAAAATCTAAAAGTGTATTTCTTTCTTTCTTGAGTATATTCAATGACTTAGCCTTCACAGCCTTCCATGATGGACAATTCCACAGTTCACGACCCTTTGAGTGAAGACGTTTTTCCTCATCTCAGTTTTAAATGGTCTGCTCCATACCTTAGGACTCTGTATGCTGGTTCTAGATTCCCAGCCAGGGAAATGTCCTCCTATTATGTCCACCTCTATTAAGATTTCATGAGTTTCAATCAGACCCCTCTCATCCTTTTAAAGTCTAGTGGGCTGGCATGGTGCCTCAGTGGTTAGCACTACTGCCTCACAGCACCAGGAACCCGGGTTCGATTCCAACCTTGGGCGATAGTCTGTGTGGAGTTTGCACATTCTCCCCTGGTCTTTGTGGGTTTCCTCCAGGTGCTCCGGTTTCCTCCCACCGTCCAAAGATGTGCAGGTTAGATGAATTGGCCATGCTAAATTGCCCATAGTGTTAGGTGCATTAGTCAGGGGGTAAGTATGGGGAATGGGTCTGGGTGGGTTACTCTTCGGAGCGTCGGTGTAGACTTGTTGGCCCAAAGGTCCTGTTTCCATACTGTAGGGAATCTAATTGAACCCTTATCTTCTCATAGAACAGTCTGCAATCCCTGGTGTCAGTCGAGTGAACCTCTGCTGTATCCCTTTATGGCAAGTGTACCCTTTCTAAGGTAGCGAGACCAAAATTCCAAGAGTGATCACAGTTACACATGATCTACACTTTGTGCAAAGAATTCTTGTCCAACCCCAAACCTCTTACAGTTAGATTATGCCCTCTGCTCAAGGTGCTAGCATGGCTTGAAGTCTGCCTGGTAGAAAGAAGGGGGTGCCATTTTCAGAATGGCAGCTAGAGACAAGTCGTGTTACATAAGGCTTAGTTTTGGGACCACAATGTTTCACTTTATACATTAACAATCTAGATGAAGGATCTGAAGATATCCTGGCTAAGATTGCAGATGATACCAAGACAGATAGATGGACAGGTAGCATTGAGATGTCGGGGAGGCTGCAGAAGGATTTGGACAGATTAGGAGAGTGGAGTACAACAACATGGGAAAGTGTGAGGCCATATACTTTGGTAGGAAGAATACTATTTTCTAAATGGGGATAAAATTCAGAAATCTGAAGTGCAAAGAGCCTTTGGAGTTCTAGTCCAGGATTCTTTCAAGGTAAACTCGCAGGTTGAGTCAGTAGTTCAGAAGGCAAATGCAATGATGGCATTTATTTTATGGGGACTTGAATATAAAAGTAGGGATATATTTCTGAGGTTGTATAAGGTTCTGGTCAGGCCATGTTTGGAATATTGTGTGCAGTTTTTTAGGCCCCATATCTCAGGAAGGATGTATTGGCCCTGGAGCGTGTACAGAGGAGACTCACGAGAATGGTCCCAGGAATGAAAAGCTTAACATACGAGGAACATTTGAGGACTCTGGGTCTGTACTTGAAGGAGTTTAGAATGATGAGGGGGGATCTAATTGAAATTTATAGAATACTGAATGGCCTTGATAGAGTGGATAATGGGAAGATGTTTCCATTGGTAGGAGAGATAGGACTGAGGGCACAGCCTTAGAGCAAAGGGAAGACCTTTTAGAATGAAGGTAAGGAGAAACTTCTTCAACCAGAGAGTTGTGAATCTATGGAACTCACTGCCACAGAAGGCTGTGGAGGCCAGGTCTTTGAGTATTTTTAAGACTGAGATCGATATGTTTTTGATTGTCAAGGGGATCAAGGGTTACGGGGAGAAGACGAGAGAATGGGGTTGAGAAAGTTATCAGCCATGATTGAATGGCAGAGCAGACTCAATAGTCTGAATGACCTAATTTCTGCTCCTATGTCTTATGGTTCCTAATCTCTCACAAGGGGAAAACAATCTTTCCTCATCTACCCTGTTAAGTCATCTAAGAAGCTTATATGTTTAAATAAGATCCTCTCTTATTTGTCTAAATTCCAAAAGCAAGGGGCTAAATGGCCTACTTCTGCTCCCACATCTTGTAGTCTAATGCTAAGAAACCAAGCTAAAAGCCATATGATGCCTGTGCCCATGATAGTGCAGGAGCATCTGTTGTAAATGCACATGAGTCCCTGTATACAGTATTACCTGCAGAAGCTTCAAGTTGTCATTGTTCATCAACTCCAAAATAGAGTGTTGAAGGCCTGAAGTGATGATTGAATTGATGTAAGAACAGGCATAATGATATGGTGAGGTTGCCGGGTTGTGGAGTTGTGTTGATGACGAGTTAAAAAGGACGGTGCCAATGGACCACACAAGAACATTGTTCAGAAGAAGCTTTCCAGGACAAGCATTTGGCAGGCTACAGCAAACAGGCAGCTGCAGTATTTTATCTGTTGAGAATTTAGGCTATCTCAGCAGGATTGGAGGTGGGATGATAATATGGCGAGTTGGAACTTTACTGAGACATAAAAGCATTGAAATTAGGTTGTCACCACTCAAAGAGTGAGATGCTGCAGCTATCACTTAAGACTTGAGGGAAAGATCAGATCATTTTTCTTGAGGTTCAGAGTGTGTTTTTTCCTCTTATTTTGTAACCTTATTTGCCATTATTCTTGCTACATTTGGAGGCAAAAATTCTGGCTCATAGGTTTATACCCTCTTTGGTCACATCATGTGGAAACTCATCTTTTTGAAAACATAAATTATAATGTTCCTGGCATATCCCTTGTCCACTAATTTCTGCTTTTTGGTTTTATTTAGATGAATTTCTTCATGATGCATGCATTGGTGCTGTTTGTTTATGTTATAAGCTCCTGCATTAAATAGCACTATGCTGAATGTTGACCACAGGACTCAATTCTATAGAGAATGGAATCCAGCAAAAACTTGAAGAAATGAAATAAAACAAGTCTTAAAAGTTGCAAAAATCCAAAATGCAGTATATGTCAACATCGTCATATGACTTGGAATATTCAAAATGTCCTTTGGTGACTTTTATACATGAAAATGATTTTTAAGAGGCAGAAGAGTTTAATCTGTTTCTTTTGATTTTGGAGAATTATCTTATTGGACAGTGAGTAACTTTTAGTAGTGGCATCTTTGATTGTTTATTCTCCTCAAGTTCATACAGAATGTTCTTCAACATTAACAGTACCAAAATGCAATATTGTGACTAGATATCACAATGCACCAATGACCACTTTCTTATTTACTCAGATAAGGAGGAACTGATCAGGCAAAGTGTCAAAGTATCTTCTATAGCCTGTCCGAACAGCATTGCAACCCATTATTTGCATCTTCATGGTTTCTGATCCAATCTTAATGTTGTGCTGGCACTTTTGTAAAACATTTTGAGAATAAACAGAGTGGGAAAATAAATCAACATTGTAGTTGAACTTTTCCTCTTGGGTTGGATTGCTGCTGAAAAGTGTCATGGACCTATAACTTCAACCATCCATCTGAACTTCATCAGTAACACCAAAGTTTTTCAGAGTTGGCCCAAATTGAGTATTTAACATGAGCTTGCACAGATATCAGTGGCTCAGATTCAGAGCTTGTCAATTTGGGGCTGGCTAATGCTTTGGCTATTGCAAGTCTGCAGCAATTCTAATGCCGGTTATCAACAATTTTCTTATTTGTTTGAAATTAGGACTCAAAACTTTGGAGAATATGTCAGATCTATAGCAGGCAAAACCCCACCATCAGATACTCAGAGACCATGTGAACTTGAAGGGAAGGTTCTTTTGAGATGAGGGAAGGATCTGAAATGAAGTGCTCATGAAAGTCCAACAGAAAGAGGTAGCTGGAAAGATTACAGGCCATTCCAAACCCCCAAACGTTGAAAGGATGTTTACTGAGGTTGCCAGTTCAGGAAAATAAAAATCAAATCAGATCTTCCAATATTGTTACAAGCTAAGAAACACTAAGATAGTGGTAAAATATTTCAAAATCTTAGCATTAAAAGAGATCATTCTTTATATTAGAGACTTCAGTTGTAGACGACTATAGCTCTTAAACCCTTGCTGCTATCATGCATTAGTCTTCACCCTCATTGTAATCAATCTACTGACAAGAAAGACTATTCTTTTCTACTGAAAGCAGTGTTTGACTGCATTTTTGACAATCTGAGGGAACATTCAGACATTTGCACTTTGCTTCTAGAACAAAGCAAGAGAACAGTACTGGAGGAAGATAGGGATTGTGAATGAGCCATGAGGCCTATGAGGAGGAAGTCATAACAGGTGAAAAGAGATAGGGAGGGGTTGTTTTTCAATTCTTTCCAGCTTAGTTCTCATGAGAAAAGTTTGACTAGATGGTTTGTCAATGTCTGGGTGGCACCTCTGTCGATACTAAATGCCCCGAGACCTGCCCAGCATAATTTTCATACAAGCATGCAACTAGGAGTACAACATGTCCGAACTGAAACAGATAAAAGGCTGTTTACATGTTGCTGGTTGTAGAAACCTGTTTGCAAGTTTCAGCCAGGTGGGTGCACATGCTCCACCCATTTTGCACCAAGTGCTGGGAAGGTATATATTTATAGTTAATGAGAATTGAAATATAGACATGTTTGGACATTTCTGGGTTGCAAAGGATTCATCATTGGCCTGCTTGAAACTGAAAAGTCAAAAGGTTAAAGAAAACGGTGGTCTATTTGGTGTTTACAAAAATAAATAGTGGCTTTGGAAAGCAGTGTCCAGCAAAGGTTTTGAGAGAGAAGTAAGTGATTAAAGAACAGATAGGATCCCTATAGTGTGGAGGCCGGTCATTTGGCCCATCGAGTTCACACCATCCCTTTGAAGAGCATCCCACCCAGACCCACCACCCATCCCTGTATATCTGTATTTCCCATGGCTCATCCACCTAGCCTGCACATCATGAGCAATTTAGCCTGATCAATCCACCTAACCTGCACATCTTTGGACTGTGGAAGGAAACCCATGTGAACACAGGGAGGATGTGCAAATTCCACACAGACTGTGACTCAAGACTAGAGTTGAACCCAGGTCCCTGGTGCTATGAGGCAGCAATGCTAACCATTCAGCTACTCTGCCAACTCAGCTGGAAACCCTTCCAGATTTCTGCTGCAAACACCTAACTATAGACTTTGGACTGAGGAAACAGGCATTTTCTCAGTACACATTGAGAAGCTGTGGGCAATGGCTGGAGAAGTTGCAAGAGAGAGCAACCTTTACTCTCTTACTGTCAGTAAGAGTCAAAGCATGAACTTGAAAGCATTGTTCTGTCTGTCTGTCTCTCTTGGGGAAGAAACTAGTATGGTTTAAAATATTAGACCTCCCAACATCTTCTCAGCTGAATTTGTAATCTAGTCTGAACATTTTCCATTACTTTGCAAATGCTAGCTATTGGATTTCATTGATAGGAATTTGTCATCTGAATTCAACCCTTGACCTACAAATCAAATCAAATCCTATACAGATTGTTCTGTTATAATGTGCATTTCATTAAAGCGAATTCGCTGTAACATAGTTGACGAATTGGGGCCACTGTTTCTAAAATGTGAACTTTTAAAAACATGTGTGTTGGCTGTAACGTGATTATTATCATCAACTCTTTAAGCATTGTTTCTAAAGCACAATTTTTCTATAACAAGAGGTTGCCTAAAAATGCAATCAACGCGTTATAGAATAACTACCAGTATGTCTTCATCATGCTTATATGTTTTAGATTAAGAGAAAGTGAGGACTGCAGATACTGGACAGTCAGATTCGAAAAGTGTGGTACTGGAAAAGTACAGCAGGTCAGGCAGCATCCAAGGAGCAAGAGAGTCGATGTTTCAGACATGAGCCTGATGAACGGCTTATGCCTGAAATGTTGACTCTCCTGCTCCTCAGATGCTGCCTGAACTGCTGCTTTTGAGATTAAGAGGGATTTAGTTTAATTCACATAATTTAATTGATAATCATTTTGTCAGTTGCGTGAAGAATAAATTTACCTGTAATAAATGTCATTTTTTTGAGTTTATGGAAAGGCCTGGTGAAGGTCTCTTCTATTCTAATCAACAATACTAAAGAGAAACAAATTGACCAATTTTGTTGATTAAGGGGATGTTTATACCATTGATATGGGTCAGGGAGTAGATGATCTTGATTTCCTGTGTACTCTCCCAATCGAATTATAACTCAAGCAGTGAGCAGCCACTCCACAAGAGATGCAGCATTTTCTTTTGTGTGGAGGATGGAGTTTATATCAATTGGATTAACTGCTTTGGGCTTTCAGTGTACACCACCAGCTCTTTAAGCAGTGTCAGTTGAAGGAACATGGACCTTGATCTAATTCTTCTGGAATAGGTGTTATCATGGGTAGGTGCCATGTAATGCCTGAAAATTTGTTTTCCTCTCATTTCTCTTCCTCCAAAAACCAGGATATTGAAGTATTCCACTGTAGGAAACACACTGTGGCTTCTTTAGAAACTCGAGTCATGTGAAAGTATGATTCTTGTAGCTGGAAGTATGTCGGTAGATAGTGAAATAGTTGTCAGCATTACAAAAATATGATCAAACTCTTTCAATGTAGACAGACATGATGTACACTCAATCCTAATGATGCACTAATGGTGGGAAATAACTCATGTGCCTATATTTCTTCAATAAGCTCTCCCACCCATCTCTTTCTGGAGTTTCAGAAAGAAATGTGATATTGAGTGAGCAGCAATTAAGAGTTGAAAGATGGTCTGACTGGTCCCTGTCCCATTTCTAGTTTCTGCCACAGGAAAGTCTCCAAACAATTGCTATCCAGTCTGATCATAAGTAATATGTCAAAATGGAAATGTGATTGCCATGCCCCACAAAGACATGCCCATCCTGTGAGGTGGAATGTTATGGTAATTGGTTTGGAGTCTTCCAAAGCTAACTTCCTTCTCAAATGGAGAATGATGGGCCACAAAAGATCACTGCCAAGGAGGTCACCTGACTCTCACTTTGTGGATTTTGAAAGAAAACACTGTCTGAAAAGGATATATCAGAATAAAGATGTGTAAAATACTGTGAGACTATCTCAACCATCCAATTTCTGATTTGAATGGGCCATTCTGAAAGTAAGATAATAATTTTCTCAAGAAGAGGAGTATCTGCAAACACAAACACCCAGGATGTGGGTAATTAATTTAAATTCCACATTTTATTTGGTATAGAACTGTAAAAGACCACATGGTGGACAGCCGTTTTGGTCACTGTTTCAAAAAAGGCTGTTAAGTCAGTAAACCCAAAGCACCAACTGCAGAACAACAACAGCAGAAAACACTAACATCTTCATCTTTAATTGAATTGAATTGAATTGTATTTATTGTCATGTGTACCGAGGCACATTGTAAAGCTTAGTGAAAAAAATACCCACAGACTGCTACACCTTAAAGACACTCAGCCTGTTAATTTTCAAGTCCAACAATTGACTTCTCAATAAAAACAAAACACTTCACCTTCAAGACCTACTGAAAAATCCATGTCTTTGAGGAAATGCTGAAACAACTCTGAGATTGGACTCTGGCTGTTTGAATTTACTTAGACTAACTCAAGAACGAAATTGCCTTCTTCAGTTGCCCCAACAATTTCAACTTTCCTAACACAAGGGAAATGGTGAACCAAGAACTGTTTTATTGTTTATAATTGGTAACAGTACACTATCTTGAGTGAGTGTAGTTTTGTATGTGTGTGAATAAAGAAGCGTTAGATTTTTGCAATTTGTAAATAAATAGCTTCTTTACTTAAACTCACTTAGCGCTAGTTATTCCAACTGGTCTTCCCATTATAGGCTGAGAAATACACATCTTCCTTTAAAACAAAAGTGATTAGAAACTGTAAGGGAAGGGAAGGAAATGAAATTAGGATTTTAGTTCTTGCTCATCCTTGTCTATAACATAATCTTACATTTCTTCATGAATACTCAAGAAATAAATACAAATTCAATTTAACTCATTGGCAGAGGCTTTAGTCTGTAGTTTTACTGCACGAAGTATTATAATGTGAACTGAATTATAATAGAACTTGGATTTCCTTTTTTTTCAGTGAATTTACCATGAGCCTGTTAACAAATTACACAACACACCAAGACGTTGGATGCTTCCTATCTGTAAATGAGAGGAAATTAGTGGACAAATTATCCTGGTACACTCAGTTACTTCTTATAGAATGTTGACAGAGCAGAGCTGACAAAGTCTATGAAAAAGAAAGCCTGAATAGAAGATCATCCCAAGTAAGGAATAAGAATATGTTTCAAAATCTTGCATGGAGAAAATGTTAACAGAAAGTATGAGTTCAAATGAGTCTGTATCCTATTCCTTCTCCTAGTCCGGCTTTGTACCACAAACACATCTTGGCAAAATCAGGGTTAAGGCATTTCTTATTTGCCTTCTTAAATATATTAAAATGGATTTGCCTTGAGGTTTCATAATAGCTTTGTGTCCAGGTACCATAGGTAATTCTAATGAAATCAATAGACGAGAGAGACAGAAAAAGAGGCATGCACAAAATTGAAGGAAAGCATAAAAAGACCAACGAAAGAACTGAAATAAACATGTCAATGAGAGAAGTGGAAAATAGTGACACTGGGTGGAATAAGACAAATCCAAAGAAGTTGAAGAGAGTGGTGCCGGCAAAGCAGAGCCAGTCAGACAGCATCCGAGGAGCAGGAGAGTCGATATTTTGAGCATAAACTCTGATGCAGGGCTTATGCTCGAAACGTCGATTTGCCTGCTCCTCAGATGCTGCCTAACTGGCTGTGCTTTTCCAGTCCACATTCTTCAACTCTGATGTCTGGCATCTGCAGTCCTCACTTTCTCCAAATCCAAAGAAGTACTGACATATCCAACATAACCAGGAGTGTTTTATGCCATCAATATTACTCCATTAGTACTTGAATTCAAACTATTCATCAAAACTTTTCACCAAATCAGAAATTCCTCAACTTCACTCCAATTCCGAATTGTATGTTCCACCTGTCATTTGTCAAGCTTTGACAACTTTAAGTCATCTCCTGTCACAAAGAAAAATATGAATAAGAACATATTTCAGTCTCAAAATGAGACAGCTTGTAAAACAGATTTTATAAAGGGTGTTCTGTTGAACAGAAAACTACTTTCAGTCTCAATGTTTGTGCACAAAAGCGTAATAGTCTTCAACTGAAGTTTTTAATACGTGTTTTAGACTTATTTCCGTTACTGGGCAGTCCAAATTAGAACAAAGGGTTGAGCTTCACATCCGTGCTGCTACTTGATAAGAGTCCTCATCGCCAAAGGCCATTTCTGAACACCTGCAGAATAAGGACGTCACAAATAGACAGAGTGCTGATTCATTTCCTGTTTTCTCCAAGCAAACAGTTAGTGCTGGAGCTCGTGGTTAGAGGAGCCCAGCATTGTTTTAATGGGTGTATCACAAATTTCCTGAAAGTGGGTGTAGTGGTTTTATTCTGTCTTCGAGCATGAGCCATACAGATGAGATTTTTGAGGAAAGCTCAAGATTATATGGAAAAGAGAACAGCTGTATATGACAGATAAGGATTGGAACAGGAAGTATTGGCCAAGAGACTTTTAGCTTAATCAATCCCACAAGCCATTTCTCTGGCATCCAGGAAACTGCAACAAAGAATTGTCATATCAATTTACCACAAAGGAAGTTCAAACTTTTCTCAGGAAAACTACCGCATTCAAAAAACTGTTTATGTTTTTGTTTTCTGATCCAAATTGCAGCACTTCAAAAGAAAATAATTTGTGCAATGATTTAGCCATATTTGTAATTAGATATATTTAGTTACATATGCAGGCGGAAGGTGCAAAGATATTTTTGCGTTCTAATATTTGGCAGCCAACCTATATTTTTTACTCCCTCTTGCAAGCCATTTTATTCCAAACCATTTTATACCCTCTATTTACTTCTTACAATTGCCATTATTCAAATAGATACTCCAACTAATAGCATCAATGACACACTTAATTTTTAAATTCTCATTCCAATTCATAAAGGCCTTAACCACTCCCTCCCCCTGCCTCTTTAGTCTCCTCAAATCTCACAAACCTCCAAGATCTTAATGTTCTAGCCTCTTTGGCATCTCTAATGTTTTTTCCCTCCATGATTGGTACCCATGCTTTCCATTTCCTGGGTCCTATGCACTGGTGTTTCCTAACTGGAATTGTTCCAAGTTTTTTTACACCCTATTAACTCCTTGAAGAGTCTTTTGATCAAATTTTTGGTCTCTGTTATAATATTTGCCGCTTCAGATATTAAATTTTGCTTTACAATACTCCTGGGTAATGTTTTGCAGGGAGTTTCAATAAATACTGCTGGTTATTCCTCCAGTAAGGTATGTTATGTGGTGCAGGAATGTACACAGAAACATAGAATATAGGAGCAGGAGTCAGCCATTTGGCTCTTTCGAGCCTGCTCCGCCATTATGATCATAGCTGCTCATCCAACTCAGTGCTCTATTCCTGCTTTCTCCCAATATTCTTTGATGCTTTTAGCACCAAGTACTATGTCTAACTTCTCCTTGAAAACATTTGGTGTTTTTGCCTCAACTACTTTCTGTAGCTGAGAATTCCACCAGCTCACCATTGGCTGGATGAAGAAATTTCCCCTCAGTTCAGTCCTCATCAGCCTTCCCCATATCTTTCCACAATGATCCCACTTTTATAGGTTTATATGAGATCAATATCCCATTCTTTTAAATTAAGTGAATATTGTCCAAACTAATCCAATCTCCATTTATATATTAGTTCTGCCGGCACAGAAATCAGTCTGATAAACCTTCATTGCACTCCCTCCTTAGCCAAGATATCTTCTCTCAGATAAGGAGACCAAAACTATGCATGATACTCCAGATATGATCTCACCAACATCATGTACATCTTCAGCAAGACATTTCTGCTCCTGTATTTGAATCTTCCCACAATGAAGGTCAACATATCATTTGCCTTCTTCACTGCCCGCTGTATCTGCACACTTACTTTCAGCAACTGATGTGTGAGAACACTCAGATCTTGTTGCACTACACCCTTTCTAGATCTATCACCGTTGAGAGTAAAATCAGCAAGACAAATTATTATACCAAAAGTGATAACTACACATTTATCCACATTGTACTTCTTGTGAAATTCGTTTTCCCACTCACTCAACTTGTCAAAAATCACACTAAAGCATTTTAGCATCCTCCTCAGAAATCCCCTTCCTATATCTCTGAGTTATCTGCAAACTTAGAGATGTTAAATTTATTTCCCTCATCTAAATCATTGATATATGTTATGAATAGTTGGGTTCGAGAACTGAACCCAGTGTTACTCCATTAGTCACTGACTGGAACTCAGAAAATGACCTGTTTATTCTTACTTTTCATTTCATGTCTGCCATCCAGTTCTCTATGTCAGTACACCACCCTTAATTCACACGCTTTGATTTTACATGCTAATCTCTTATGGATGACCTTATCAAAAGCCTTCTGAAAATACAGGCAAATCACATCCACTGGCTCCCTCTTATAACTCTACCAGTCACATGAAAACTTGAAAAGTTCCAATATGTATGTTAAGCAATCCTGTCCAATCCTGTCACTATTTTCCAAAGTGCTCTGCTGTTAGATCTGTTAATGCTGGATGTAGCATTTTGCCCACTACTGTTGTCAGGTTGACTGGTCTATAATTCCCTGTTTTCTCTCTACCACCTTTTTTAAATAGTGAGGTTACATGAGCTCCCTTAAATTCATAGAAACTGTTCCTGAGTCTATAGGAAATTGAAAGATGATCACCAATGGATCCATTATTTCTGGGGCCACTTCCGTGAGTACTCTGGGATGTAGATTTTTGGGACCAAGGGATCAATTTCCCCAACACTATTTCCTAATACTGATTTCCTTCAGTTGCTCCCTCTCACGAGAATCTGAGTTCCCGAAACTTCTGTGATGTTATTCATGTCCTCCTTTGTGAAAACAGAACCAAAGTATGGATTTAATTGGTTTACTATCTCTTTGCTATCCTTTTTAATTTCCCCTGTTGTTTGTAAGGGACCTGTATTTTTGTCTTCACTATTTCTTTTCTCTTCAAAAGCTTTTGCAATCAATTTGTTTGTTCCCTGCAAGCTTACTCTTGTACTGGTTTTACCCTATTAATCAATTCCTTTGTCCTCCTTTGCTCCCAATCGTCAGGGGTGCTGCATTTTTTGACCAATTTATATGCCTTTTCCTTGGATCAAATACTATCTCTAATTTACCTTGTAATCCATGGTCAGACCAATTTTAGCATTTTGTTTTTATTTGTGCCTGACAGAATGAACAGTAGTTGCAGTTCCTCCTTGTACTCTTCAAATACTTACCATTGACCATCCACCATCATCCATTTAAATAACATTCCCCAATTTATCATAGTCAGCTCATGTCTCCTTTGTTTCCTTTGCAGTGGTATGATGGCATTTTATCCCTCATAATATAAGAAACAAGGTGTGGATAATGTGGTGTTGAAGGATCCAACATGTGTTTATTATAACATACTAATCTATAGAAATAGTCACATCTAAGTGTCTGGGCACTTATTAAGCTAGTTGGTTGTTAATATCAATATGCTTTTAATAGTGTGTTATGCTTCAAATGATCCCCAGTAAGATGGGGAACGCTTAAAGACATACTGAGTAAGTTAGGTGGCAGGACTGGAGGATGGTGAGGAGAAAGTGGGGACTGCAGATGCTGGAGATCAGAGTCGAAGAGTGTGGTGCTGGAAAAGCATAGCCGGTCAGGCAGCATCCAAGGAGCAGGAGAATCGATGTTTTGGGCATAAGCCCTTCATTAGGAATGGAGGATGTTGAGGTCATGTCAAGTGTGGAATAGATGGATGATCCAACCATCACCTGTGAGTTCAGAGGGCTATTGGAGGGCGAGGAGTTTTAGGAGAAATAGGGAGAGGCAGGAATGCCAGGGAAAGTCAGACAGTCAGGGAGTTGTAGAGTTAGGGTGAGAGCTGGAAGGTCAGGGGGAATAGTTGGAGTGTCAAGAATGTGGGAGGATTGAAGTTGTCAGTGGATGGATGGATGACATAGGGTCAAGGGATTTCTGAGTGTCTGGATGATTGGGAATAAGAAGGGCTTAAAGGATCATGGGTATCAGAGGGCTAGAAGGAATAAAATGGGGCATCAAAAAATCAAAGTGTTGGGTAAATTGGAGGGTAAGGGCAGGCAATGAATAAGAAATGGAATGTTGACCCTTATTTCAATGGAGTTGGAGTATAAGACTAGGGAAGGAAACAGGGGAGGTGGTGGCCTTGTGATATTATCACTAGACTGTTAATGCAGAGATCCAGGTAATGTTTTCAGGACCTGGGTTCAAATCCCACCTGGCAGATAGTGGAATTTGAATTCAGTTTTTAAAAATCTGGAATTAAAGAGTAAGGAATCCTATTGTTGGTTGTCGGAAAAAAGACATCTGGTTCACCATCGACTTTTTGGGAAAGAAACTGCCATCCTTAACTGGTCAGGGGCTACACATGACTCCAGACCCGCAGCAATGTTGTTGACTCTTAACCGTCCACTGCAATGGGCAACAACTGATGGCCTAGCCAGTGATGCCTTCATCCAGTGAATGAATGAATTTTTAAAAAAAGGTGAAACCACATCTGGGGAACGGTGAGCAGTTTTGGTCCCCTTATTTAAGGAAAGATATCATTTCACTGGAGGCAGTTCAGAAAAGGTTCACTGGGATAATCCACGATATGTGAGATTGCTTAAAGGGCAAAAGCTAAAGAGGTTGGCTCTACTCATTGGAGTTTAGAAGCATGAGAGGTGATATCATTAAAATGGAAAAGATTCTTAACGGGTTTGACAAGGTAAATGCTGAGAGGATGTTTTCCCTCATGAAAGAGTCTAGGACCAGAGGGCATAGTCTCATAATAAAGGAGTGCCAATTTAAGAGTGAAATAAGGAGTAGGATTTTTGATCAATAGGGGAAATCAAAGGTAATGGAGAAATGTCAGGAAAGTGGACATGAGGAATGTCTGATCAACCATGATCCTCTTGAATGATGGAGCAAGCTTGGGGGGCCAAATGGCCTACTCCTGTTCCTGTTCCTTATGGAGGATTGGGGTTCTCTGGATCAGGGAGAATTTGAGGATCAAGGATCAGAGAGTAAGGGACTTCAGAGACTGAAGTCGCAGGAAGTTGGGGAGTAAGAGTTGAAGGATGAGGAATGTTATTGGAGGGACAGTGAGGCTCAGGGGATAAAAGGTGCCAGGAGGTCAGGACAAGTCAGAGGGTCTAGGGCAATTGGATAGGAAGGAAGATCAGAGAGTTGGGGCTATCAGAGGGCTATAGGGGTTTAGTGGGGTATTGGAGACTGAAGGGTTGGGAACGATTGAGGGTAAAATGGAGGTTAGAGGGTCAGTGATTCATTGGCTTAATGGGAGTTTACAGGGTCAGTAGGAGCTGGAGGGTGTTGGAGTGTTAATGGGCACCATAAGGTCAGATGTAGAGTTGGAGGATTACAGAGTTGAAAGGTTTGGGGAGGAGGGGGGAGAAGTGGTGTAAAGTTGTTAGAGCCAACATCATCATACCTGTGGGTGGCATGGTGGTTAAGTGGTTAGCATTGCTGCCTCACAGTGCCAGTGGGTTCAATTCCACCCTCAGGCAACTATCTGTGTTAAAGTTTACATTCTCTGTGTCTTTGTGGGCTGCCTCCAAGTGCTCCATTTTCCTCCCAGCGTCCAGAGATGTGCGGGTTAGGTGGATTGGCTATGCTAAATTGCCCATAGTGTCTAGAGATGTGTAGATTAGCATTGGGGAAAGCAGGGATAGGGTGGATCTGCTCCCAGGAGGACCGGTTCCACCACAGAACACACCAGATGGCCTCCTTCTTTAGAGACCGCAATTTCCCTTCCCACGTGGTTAAAGATGCCCTCCAATGCATCTCGTCTATATCCCACACCTCAGCCCTCAGACCCCACCCCTCCAACCGTAACAAGGACAGAACGCCCCTGGTGCTCACCTTCTACCCTACCAACCTTCGCATAAACCAAATCATCCGCCGACATTTCCGCCACCTCCAAACAGACCCCACCACCAGGGATATATTTCCCTCCCCACCCCTTTCCGCCTTCCGCAAAGACCGTTCCCTCCGTGACTACCTGGTCAGGTCCACGCCCCCCCCTACAACCCACCCTCCCATCCTGGCACTTTCCCCTGCCACCGAAAGAACTGTAAAACCTGCGCCCACACCTCCTCCCTCACCTCTATCCAAGGCCCTAAAGGAGCCTTCCACATCCATCAAAGTTTTACTTGCACATCCACCAATATCATTTATTGTATCCGTTGCTCCCGATGCGGTCTCCTCTACATTGGGGAGACTGGGCGCCTCCTAGCAGAGCGCTTTAGGGAACATCTCCGAGACACCCGCACCAATCAACCACACCGCCCCATGGCCCAACATTTCAACTCCCCCTCCCACTCTGCTGAGGACATGGAGGTCCTGGGCCTCCTTCACCGCCGCTCCCTCATCACCAGACACCTGGAAGAAGAACGCCTCATCTTCCTCCTCGGAACACTTCAACGCCAGGGCATCAAGATGAACTTCAACAGCTTCCTCGTTTCCCCTTCCCCCACCTCACCCTAGTTCTAAACTTCCAGCTCAGCACTGTCCCCATGACTTGTCCTACCTGCCTATCTCCTTTTTCACCTATCCACTGCACCCTCTCCTCCCTGACCTATCACCTTCACCCCCTCCCCCACTCACCTATTGTACTCTATGCTACTTTCTCCCCACCTCCCACCCTCCTCTAGCTTATCTCTCCACACTCCAGGTTCACTGCCTTTATCCCTGATGAAGGGCTTTTGCCTGAAACGTCGATTTCGAAGCTCCTTGGATGCTGCCTGAATTGCTGTGCTCTTCCAGCACCACTAATCCAGATCCTGGGTCTGGATGCGATGCGGTTCCAGATGTAGAGCCAGCATTTCAGCCGAGAAAGGACAGAAAATCTCCATATGACTCAATCAGCTCATACAGTAAGTGCCTGAAGTGTACTGACCAGGAATGTCCCAGTCGATCTTTTGTAGCATAACTGGACCCATTTTGGATGATGTTACTCTTATTGTTTAGCAGAGGGAAGTATTTATCAGACTTCCTGCTGGAAGAACTCATGTATGGGTATCATCTGGAACAGATTTGTCTTGATTCTGATCCTCTGGGATTAGTAGTCAGTCAATACTCATTGTCAAGATTCACATTTGAATAGTGTTCCATTGCGCAAGGCACCAGAGGATAGCAATTCAGGCTGGCTCAGTTGGTAGCACTCTTACCACTAGGTCCGAGTGCCAAGTTCACATGCCAGAGCTTGAATGCATTAAACCAAGCCTGAAAGTTGAACATAGTACTAAGAGGTCCTAGCCAATATTTAGCCCTCAATTAAAAAAAAAAATCGCAAAAACACATTACCTGGTCATTGCCATATTGCTAAATACATTGATTCTAACATAAGTATCCTGTGATGCTGACACCAACAAGGCAGCGACACATGGAGGACTGAGAAAAGAAAATACAAGGTGAAGGGCTGTGGAAGAAGTTCTATTGAAAAAAAAATCAAAAATAAACATGTAAAGTAAGATAAAATAACAAACATGCACTTTACATAGCTGAGCTGATAACGTAAGTGGCTGTAATTCTTGACTCAGTGAAAAACAGCAAGAGAGTAACAGGAAGGCTGTTTTCTGAAAGAATATAAAAGATGCACTTGGGAACAGAATGACAGGATTGTTACAGTGCAGAAGGAAGCTACTTGGTCTGCGATGAATGCAATGGCTTTCTGACCACTTTGACTTCATGCCAATCTCCTGCCTTTTCTCTGAAACCCTGTACATTATTTCAATACAGTTAATCTTTAATTGCCCTCGCAATTACCTTTCCTCACCATACTTCCCAGCAGTGCATTCCTGACCCTCACCATTTGCTGCGTGAAAAAGTTTACACTGCTCACCTTACAGACACTTTAAATATGTGCCACTTGATTTTCAGTCCTTTTATGAAAGGAAACAGGTTCTCACACTCTACCCTGTAATGATGCAATATTATTTTTGAAAATTGGACCAAATCTCTTCTCAGTCTTCTCCTTTTCAAAGCCAACAGTCTGAACTTTGCCAAGTTATCCTCATACCTGATGTTTCTCACCCCGGAACCATTCTTGGAAAACCTTTCCACCTTCTTTCTAGTGAGTTCACATCCTTCCGAAAATGTGGGGCCCAAAACTGAATATAATATTCCAGCTGAGGTCCACCTAGTGTCTTATGTAAGTTCAGCATAATCTTTCCTCTTTTGTCTATGCTCCTATTAATAAAGGAGAAAGTGAGGTCTGCAGATGCTGGAGATCAGAGCTGAAAATGTGTTGCTGGAAAAACGCAGCAGGTCAGGCAGCATCCAGGGAACAGGAGAATCGACGTTTCGGGCATAAGCCCTTATTCAGGAATGAGGAAAGTTTGTCCAGCAGGCTAAGATAAAAGGTAGGGAGGAGGGACTTGCGGGAGGGACGTCGGAAATGCGATAGGTGGAAAGAAGTCAAGGTGAGGGTGATAGGTCAGACTTGGGTGGGGGCGGAGAGGTCAGGAAGAAGATTGCAGGTTAGGAAGGCGGTGCTGAGTTCGATGGATTTGACTGAGACAAGGTGGGGGGAGGGGAAATGAGGAAACTGGTGAAATCCGAGTTCATCCCTTGTGGTTGGAGGGTTCCTAGGCAGATGATGAGGCGCTCTTCCTCCAACCGTCGTGTTGTTGTGGTCTGGCGATGGAGGAGTCCAAAGACCTGCATATCCTTGGTGGAGTGGGAGGGGGAGTTGAAGTGTTGAGCCACAGGGTGGTTGGGTTGGTTGGTCCGGGTGTCCCAGAGGTGTTCTCTGAAACGCTCCGCAAGTAGGCGGCCTGTCTCCCCAATATAGAGGAGGCCACATCGTGTGCAGAGGATGCAATAGATGATGTGTGTGGAGGTGCAGGTGAATCTGTGGCGGATATGGAAGTTTCCTTTGGGGCCTTGGAGGGAGGTGAGTGGGGAGGTGTGGGCGCAAGTCTTGCACCTCCTGCGGTTGCAGGGGAAGGTGCCGGGAGTGGAGGTTGGGTTGGTGGGGGGTGTGGATCTGACGAGGGAGTCACGGAGGGAGTGGTCCTCCCACCCGTCCCCCTGTAAAAACGCAATCCCATTCTCCCAATTCCATCGTCTCCGCCGCATCTGCTCCCAGGAGGACCAGTTCCAAAAATGTACAACCCAGATGGCCTCCTTCTTCAAGGACCGCAATTTCCCCCCCGACGTGGTCGACGATGCCCTCCACCACATCTCTTCCACTTCCCGCTCCTCTGCCCTTGAGCCCCACCCCTCCAACCGCCACCATGACAGAACCCCACTGGTCCTCACCTACCACCCCACCAATCTCCATGTACAGCGCATCATCCGCCATCATTTCCGCCACCTCCAAACGGACCCCACCACCAAGGATATATTTCCCTCCCCTCCCCTATCAGCATTCCGTAAACATTTTCAGCTCCTATTAATGAAACCTAGAATATTGTTATCATTAACAGCTCCCTCTACCTCAACAGCCATCTTTAATGACTTATGCACATTAAACATGCAAGTCTTAGTACTTCTTCACATGATTTTGTAACTTTGTACTCCTGCACATGTTTTCAGACAGTACTCTTTATTTTATACTGTCTGTCCATATTCTTTGTACCAAAACATTATCACCTCAAATTTCTCTGTATTAAACTTCATCTGCCACGTATCTGCCCACCATTTACAACCCTCCCAAATTTTGTGTAATTTGTAAACATTCAATTTGTCCCCTGCACACTAAGATCTAGATCAACTGTACCTATGACATCCCAATACCAAACCTTGCGGAACTTTACCACAACCTTCGTCCAGCCCAAAAAAAACCCTGTTAAGCATCATTCACTGTTTCCAGTATGGGTGGTGTTAACTACACTGTGTATGTAACTTATGTGAAACAAACCAGAACCAGGGGCCTTTGGATTAAAACATTGACTAGCAACAATATTTGGATTTTTAAATTGCAATTTGTCATAGACCTGAGAATCAAAGAATCATGGAATCCCTGTGAAAACAAGCCTTTTGGCCCATTGGATCCACACTGACTCTCTGAAGAGGATCTCATCCAGACCCAACCCCTCCTACTCTATCTCTGTAACCCTGCATATCCCATGGCTGATCCCCCTAGCCTGCACATCCATGTACACTATGCATAATTTAGCATAGCAAATCCACCTAACTTGCACATCTTTGGACTGTGGGAGGAGGCGGTTGAACTCCAGAAATCCTGCAAGCAAAGACAGGCCTCTCTGTCTCATCCTCTGTAAGTGACAAAAAGAAACACTCAGATTCGAAAGAAGAATTTCTAACTCAAGCAAAGACCTCGTTTCAACTGATTAGCTAACAAATTGAGGGTATTCTGTTGCTTGGCATTCAATAACAACATGATAATATTAACAAATAATTATTCTGCCAGGAATAAAATAAAAAGCGATCTATTCAGATGATGCAAAGACAACTAATTGCCTTTTTTCATGCCAATCAAGATTGCTAGCTGGAGTAATGGTAGTTTTGAAACATTGCCAAGCATTCATACTAATGATAACTATTATTAGTAATAATAATAGCCCTTGGAAGAATATCAACAAATACATGATTTGATGAACAGATGGAATTTTGTTTTCTAAACTTGTTAAGATGGCATGTCAACCATAATAGACCAGAGGGAGGCTTTTGTTCACACTCTCACTGACTGCTTCAGCCTGCTTTTTCTCATTTATAAAGCACTTTTAAAAAGTTTCAAATTGCAACATTTAAACAGATCTTATCCATCTTTCAATAGCATTTATGTCTACTCCATCCATTCATGCCTCTCACACTGTGAGTTAAAGCCCTTGTACCAGCCAAAATGGGGTTTATTTGAACTCAGCACCAAGCTCAAAAGTTATGTGCTGAATATATGCTCTGCTCATTGCTGTTTAAACACTGCCCCTTCTTCTCCACCAGTAAAAACCTGGATCTGATAGTAATAAAGTTGGGGCTTCCACATCTGAGTTCTGCTCAAGTCTGTAGAGGTCTCTGGGGTCAGTCTGACTCCTCAAAGGTCAGGTTACCTAAGTCTATGGTTATCTTACCTTCCTTACAAAACTTCCAGAAATCAGAAAACCCAATTTAATTGTACAATACATTTCTCTTTCGAAAAACCACCTGCATTATTCCCTGCCATTGATTCAGAAAGAGTCAACGTCGACCTTAAGTCTTCAGTGACAAAATAGATCTTTGCATAGTGCAAAGGAGGAGATTGTAATTTTAAATCATTAATTGAAGGATGTTGAAGATGGCATTAAAGATACAAATAATGATATTTTATGGCTATGTTCACATTTTAAGGGGATATATATCTTCAATTCAGTTGAAAAATGTAACTGTAAAAACTGAAAAAAAAAGGCAATTTTAGGTTTGTATTTTTTACTCCTAAAGGTGATGGCTGCTGTCCTGAGATTGGTTGATATGTCTAACAAATTACTGAGTGTTTGTTGAGGGCTGTGCAAACCTATTCTTTTTTGAATGGATCGCCCTTAATAGATCATCCTCCCTTGCAAAATGCACAACCACCATATCATTTGTCAAATAAAAAGCCTTCCTTTCTTGTCGAAAATTGCCCCATTTTTGAGCAAATTTCTGGTTAGTCCATGCTGGAGTCTGTCCAAATGACTTCCTACTCTCGCCACAGTAGGAAAGTAGCCCTATCTAAAGTCTAGAAACAAAATATCCTGTGAAAGTGGCATTTTCTCCTTCCTCATCTTGCAGCCTTTGACACTTTGCACCAGACCAGCCTTCTCCAATGACTATCATAGGATTCCTACAGTGCAGAAACAGGTAATTTGTCCCAATAAATCCACACCGACCCTCCAAAGAATATCCCACCCAGACCCATTCCCCTACACTAATCTACACATCCCTGAACATTATGGGCAATTTAGCATAGCCAATTCACCTAACCTGCAAATCTTTGGATTGTGGGAGGAAATCCACATAGACATGTGGAGAAAGTACAAACTCCACACAGTCACCCAAGGTTGGAATTGAACCTAGGCCCCTGGTGTTGTGAGGCAGTAGTGCTACCCATTAAGCCACATGCTGACTAAGTAAATAGGATGGAAGTTGTTGAGGGAGAAGTCAAGGGAGCAGCAAGGGATCTAATGGACGAGTTAAGATCAGAGAGAACATCAGGTAGAGAAACTAGAAAGATGGAGAAACTGATTGACTTTGTCGAAGTTAAGTAGCATCAAGACCAACACATTTCCATCTGAATGGAATTGGCATTACTTTAGTTGTTTAATAGATCTTTCATTAGATTTGCTTCAATGAACAATATAGCTCTTGTTCACTACATTTCCCACCCTCGAAACATGTTTCCTCAAATTGAAAGCCAGACAGGGACAAAGGTGGAATAAAATCTCGAAATAATAATTAAACTCAGTTTATATGCTCACTATGCTTGCACAGTTATTTTGAATGACAGACAGTGTAGGCATTTATAACAGAATAACTCTGAAATTCTCCCTTTGTGTCGTGTTACATTCAGATATTTCCAGAGTGGACACTGGTCAGCAGTTTCAATTTTGCTTTTTTTAAAATGTCAAAAAGCTGGAAATTACAGCCATTCTTTCGAACATGAAATAGAACATTTTATATGGTGAGAGATATTTTTTACCTGAGGTTTATTGTATTCTGAGGGATTTTGGACATAGTCTTTTTACGGTATAGGACTCCATTTTGATTCCTCAGCATTTTAACTACAGTGTGCTCCACTTCTGAATTGTAAGGCATCTTTTTTCCTTGCTGCCTGACAGCTTGTTATGTGGTACTCAGTGCCCTGTTTGCATGCATTGCACAAGAACCCTTGCCATGATCTATCTTAACTTTAAAGATCAATGACTTTTCTAGCATCTAATCTGCATGTGTAAACCAGTTGTTGTTTACCTTTGCTTGTCTTAATGGCAATAATTGTAAATAATGGAATCAGTCAATAATAATTCAGCACACACACATAATACAAAAATTTTCCAGGCACTGATATCAGACACTTTGATTTCAATGTTAGCAATAAGGAATGAACAATCTATAACAAACATTGAGTGATTGAGTCATATGGCGCCAATCAGACATCCCAATCTGACCTAGTCCCATTTGCCAGCATTTGGCCCATATCCTTCTAAAGCCTTCTCATTCATATACCCATTCAGGTGTCTTTAAAATGTTGTAATTGTAACTGCGCCCACCATTCCCTCTGGCAGATCATTCCATACATGCATCACCCTCTGCATGAAAAACATTGCCCCTTACGTTCTTTTTAAATCTTTCCCCTCTGTCCTATGCCCTCTGAACAGAAAGTAATGGATTCTTTCATTGGGATAATTAGCATTTGAGATTAAGACATAGAAAATATATCGAGGACATTTAATATCAAAACATGAAAGTCTTTGATAACAATATATGGATAAAATTCATAAACAAAAAAATGGGCTCAGATTCATGAATAAACGAAAAGCAGTAAATATTTCAGATTCAAGGTTTATAGAATATTCACTGTTATGGAGGACACAACACTCAACTAATGATGTTATATATATGGAACTACATTCGGTGCTAAGTTGTTTAAAGACCAAACAAATATTGATTTTTTTTTCCCAATGTATTTGTTTTTCTCTCACTTTGTGATGATAGGAAGATGGAAATCATACAAAGTTGGGTTGGAATGATGCAAACCTCTTTATCTTTTTTACTTCATTCCACAGAGCATAGCTGCTGTAGATACTGGTGTGACTCACACAGGGATGCTGAATCCCTTGGGGTTTGAGTGACAGTTCTCTTCTTGTAAAGATGAAAAGCTTATTACTGAAAGCAAACTGTACACCACATAGACATTAGTTACAAAACTTGCAAAAATGAGTTTAAAAAATTGTTGTTGGCTCACACCACTTCTCAGGAAAGCAAAAATTATGATTAATACTTTGCGTAATTTATGTATACAGATGACATAAAGTCATCCTTTTCAACAGATTTTCTTGCAATAAACTTCAATTCGTATTTCCCATGGTCAGGTTTAAGGCTTGCAGATGGTCTTACTCCTCTCTGTCATACAAAAAGCACTTGAATTATTAATGACTTGTATTTTAGTGCGTGTATCTGATTGCATGTTTTATTTTTGACTGCATTTGAAAGCACACCTTGAAATTATTGGTCACTGAAATGTACTTCTACCACAGATCATTTGTATGGTTCTTGACTACAGTTCATTTTCCTTCAAGCTACATACCAATTATATTGGTAAACCTTGAGCAAATTATCTGCTGCGCCTTTATGGTATGCTTCATGTCATGACAAACCTTGGATAGCAAGACAACTACAATTTTACACGTTTTCCATTGAGAGTTGCATCCAATTATGCCACATGCTTTCCATTTATTATCGATCACAGCAGCGACAAAACTTGAACACCACGAATAAGTAGAGGAGGTAAAAGAGGTGATCAAAGGCATGGTTAAATAGGCAGATTTTAAGAAGTTACTTGAAAATTGGGAGAGGAGAAGGAACTAGAAGCATTTTCAGAGTTAAAAGGTTGTGACAATTGAAACCTATGACATCAATGGTGGAACATAAAGGAGAAGGCAAAGCTAGAGTGAGAGAAACAAAAAGATCGTAGTAAGACATAACAATGATGCTCACACAAAAGGTACATCTTGGAGTAACTTACAGTTTTGAATGAAGATTTTGAAATCAGTGCGTTGTGAATAAGGACTCAACGTAAAAACTGAAAGAACTGCGGATGCTGTAAATCAGAAACAAAAACAGAAGTTACTGGAAAAGCTCAACAAGTCTGGCAGCATCTGTGAAGAGAAATCAGAGTTAACGTTTCAGGTGGGGTGACATCAGAACCCTTCCTCAGGACTTAACGTACGTTGTTAAGTATCAGAAAGACATGCAAATTGGATAAAGATAATGATAATTGAGGGTCAAGCTTAAACATTCTAGAATTCAAAACTGGAAATAGAAAACCTTGGATTAGATTTTGATTGTGTTTGGGTTAGATGGAACAATAACAGGTGCAGGTAAAATAAGCATTTTATCCAACCCTGTATATGTCCAACAAGTTAATTGTGTTAAAATTCCATCTGAGATTTAAAGTTTGCATCTGGATTAAGCAAAGCACTGAAATCATTAATCCTTTTCAGCAAATGTAAATGAGTCAATTGAAATACAGGTCGATGATCCTTTATCCGAAATTCCAAAATCTGAAAAGCTCCGAAATCTGAAGTTTTATTCCTGAAGTTTTTTCCTCATTAACAAGGTTCTTTGGCATGCAAACAATTAACACAATTCCACACCCACTTGACCCACTTCACTCGGAAGTGAGATAGCGGCGTGGCCCAACACCGACAGGTGTCAATTCTGTCTTAGTGCTCGTAGTAATCACAGTGGGTCTGCTGTTCGGTAATTTTTTTTGTATTTTACTATGAAAATATCATTTTTTCCTTTATCCGAAAAATTCCAAAATCCGAAAGACAGCTGGTCCCGAGGGTTACGGATAAAGGATTGTCTATCTATATCTATAAGCGGTTCCAACAAATCAGAGAATCACAGGGAAGAGGCCCTTTGGCCCATCAGGTCTGTACCACCAAATACATTCTACTATCTGTACTCTTCCCATTTTCCCACACTAGACCCATAGCCATGTCCATTGAGACTTCAAGTGCGATGAATTCAGATTCATCTTCAGGACCACTTTGTCAAGTATTCATTTCTAAAGTTTACTGAGCATATCAGTGTTAAATTACTTCGCAAGTAAATTTAATGAATTAACAAGTTGATTGTAGATAGCAGTGAATGGCATTCCAAACATGTAGGGTTTTTATTTCTGTATGGTACAGAACTTTTCTTTGTTAGAGGTGCACTCATCCAGGCAGGTGGAGACAATTCCATCACACTCCTGACTGGTCTTGTGGATGTTGGACAGGATTTGGGGAAATCAGAAGATAAAGTACTTGTTGCAGAATTCCCAACTCTGACTTGCTCTTGTAGCCACAAAATGTGTGTGGCTGGTCCAATTTGGTTTATGATTAATGATTAACCTAGCATGTTGATAGTTGGAATTTCAGTGTCAGTAATGTCATTGCAAGTCAAGGGGAGGTGGTTGGATTCTCTCTCGTTAAAGATGGTCATTGCCTCGTATTTGTGTCATTAAATGTTATGTGTCACTTATCAACAAGGCTGCTTGTTTTTCAGGACTTCATGCATATAAATATGAACATCTTCAGTTTCTGAACAGTTGCAATTTGTGCTGAGCATTGTAAAGATTAGTAAACATTTAGAATTCTGCACCTTGTGACAGAGGAACGTTCATTGATGAATTGGGTGACGATGGGTGAGCCGAGAGTACAATATTGTGGAACTTCAGCAAAAATATTCTGGCACTTAGACAGTTGATCCCTGACAACTACATCCATTTGAAACATATTTAACCATTTTTGTCCAAGTAAAGGATTCAAACCAGCCTCCTCTGAGGCCTAAGGACTGAATCAACCTGACTGAAGACTGGCATCTAAGATTCAGTGGACCAAGGAAGCAACTAGGATAGGTAACATAATTGAAATTTATCCCATTTAGCAAGGTGGTAGTGCCACATAACATAATGGAAGCTATTCTTAATGTGAAGCTGGAACTTAATCTCCACAAGCACCATGCTGTGGTCATTCCTGCTAAAATTAGACTGGTGAATTTGTGACTGGAAGTTTAAGGAGGACAATGTCAAATAGATGTTTTCCTCACCACTCCCAGCAGGCCCATCGCACAATCAAATCCACCAGTAGTGGTGCTATGTAGTCACATTTGACAACAGATATTGAAATTCCCCACCCAGAGTACATACTGCTCCTCTGCCACCCTCAGCACTTTTTCCAGTTAGTATTCAAAGTGAAGGAGTACAGATACATCACTGGGGATGGGCAAGAGCAGGGTGCCACTTGGTAATCAGTAGGAGGTTTCTTTACCTACGTTTGACTTAGTGCCATGAAATTTATTGCAGTGCAGAGTCAGAGTCAATGTTGAGGCTATGAGGACAACTATCTCTCTGCAATGCTGTCTTCATTGGTGGGTCAGTCCTGTTGATGGGAAGGACATACCCAGGGATGGAGGGGGTGCCTGGGACATCTGAACTAATCGATGGGAATTCTCTCCTAATTTTAGCATAAACTAAAAGATGTGAGTGAGGAGGACTTTGCAGGTTCCATATATCTTTGCCATCTTCAGTGTGGCGTTGATGCCAGATGATGCATCCAGTTCTATTTCTTTCAGACTTTCCTAATGTGGTTGGACATAACCAAGCAGGCTTCTTGGGCATTTAAGTGGGCATTTATGATTAAACCACATTGCTCTGGCTGGAGAGTCATACGTAGGCCAGACTAGGAAAGACAGTAGGGTTCCTTCCCTAAAGTGCATTAGTGAACTAGACAGGATTTATTACAACTGAGAGTTTCATAGTCACTGTTATAAGATTAACTTTTTGTTCCAGATTTGCGAATTAAACTTAAAATTCATGAGCTCATATGATAGGGTTTGAACCTGTATTCCCTAGATTAGGAAGGGCTTATGCCCGAAACGTTGATTCTCCTGCTCCTCGGATGCTGCCTGACCTTCTGTGTCTTTCCAGAGCCACACTCTCAACTGTGATCTCTAGTATCTGCAGTCCTACTTTCTCCTCTGAATTACTAGACCAGTGATATTAGCACCATGATGCCACCTCTGATCATTTGTAACATGTGACCTGGAGAAAAGGCAGATCATGTGGCAAAATTTTCCAAATCAGATAGGTATCTTAGAGAGTGATTAGTTGGAAAGCATTCAGGTGGATTGTTAGACCTTTCCCAGCCCTGCATACTCCTGAGACGCAAGTATCTATAGGAATAGTGGGAGTGATTCCATGATGCAGCATCTTTAGTATGAAGCACAGATGTTACTTCACAAAAAACACACAGGGGCTTGCATCAGGATGTTTGTAAAACCTTGCGTCAGGAAAAAAAAACACAGGTGTACTGCTGCACATTTTCATCCATTGTGACTAATAGGTGGAAAGTCACAAGATACATGACTACAATTTTCCAAGATGTGCTCACTGTAAGCATTTCTTCATATCAGGAAAAGCATATCATAAAATCACCTCTATTATATACTGTTTCAGGATGTCAGTCTGAGCATCATCTTATGGAAGGACCTTGCGATCATGTGCCAAGTAATTCAGTTATATGAGTCCCACAAGCATCAATATTCACACTGTGGATTTTAACCATTCCAAACATCTAATACATCATTTTGAGGTTTGATGTTGAGCATTCTCCCTTGCTTCTGCATAACTATTTTCCCTCTATGTCCTAAAAGACAATTAAATTGATGCCTTTAGATGCATGTGAGAATGGATTTGCAACTTTATTATAAATCAGTCAGGACTTTTCAAAATTATGATCTTGAAGCCAGAATGCAGGTTTGCAAATATAATATAAATAACTTAAATATACAAAATTTTACAGGATGATTTATATCTAATTTATATGTATATGGCTTATATATACAGAAACAAATAAAAAATAATTAATGCTGACTTAAATAAATAGAATATTCCACCAAAATTTGAATTTCAGCATTTTCAAAGAAAATCTAATTCAAGCATTTTATTCTTTTTGGAAGAAAACACCCTGTCATTGTCTAGTGACACATTACTGCAACCTATCAGCCTCTGAACTATTCCTTCCACGTCACTCATTTTGATTGAATTTTCTTTTTGATGAGTATGCAAGACGCTTGTTTTGAACTCAGGGCAACAGTGAAAATAAAACTTCAAAGCTTTGGTGCTTAAAAATATCACTATGTAATAATCAATTGATATTTCTGCAGTGTCTTTCATTATAAGTATCCAAACATTTTGATATTGCCATCAATTTAAAGAAGAAAGCCTTCTTAGAGTAAACAATACAGTTTGTGAACCTGACTAAGGCATAAGGTGCTAAAGAAAGACAAATTTGTTTCTGAACAGTCAACATGAACTGCAAATCATTTTAGTAGAATATATCTCAAAAATACTGAATTTAAAGCAAAATATTGAAGAGCTGGCTTCAATGCATCTCTACCAAGAGTTTGGTTTAATGGCAATTTATGTGTCATTTACATGATTAAAATACTCATAGGTTTCCAAATCCTCTTTAATGGATTTTGCTACTTATACAATGGATTGAATTAAAACAACAGTTCTTCTACTTGATTTCCAATAATTTCCAGCAGGTAGAGGACAGCAATTCAGAAGGCAGCTCAAGTGCGAGCAATGGACGGCCAATAAACACTGGCCAGTCAGCAATGTCCACATTCCACAAATGAATAACAAACAATTTATTAAGAGACAAAAGAAATATTAGTGCCTGTATTAATGAAAAAAAAATGAATGTGGGCCGAAGTAGGAGATTAAATGTGAACATTATTTGATCAGCATGGAAAAAAACAGGGATTGAAAAATCAAACCAGTGAGTAGTTCATGACAAGATAGCGGACAGTGTGTGACCTAATTACACTAAATGTTTTCCACAGGTATCCTACAAACCTTTGAAATGTCAGGATACATAAAGTAATGATGTTCAACTATGATGTAATTGTAGAAGTGATTTAAGAAAAGTTATGTTTTACAAATTTACTAAACTACTGAATGTTCCCATTTGTTATAGAAACTGCCTTCATATCCCTTCACCTCTCTTTTCCTCACAGTTCACAATAAATTGCATCAGGACCATCATTTAAGAGTTGGAAAATGCAACATTTCAACCCTTAACCAGTGCACACTCTAGTTCTACAGGAGCAATATTCATTTCCCACTGGCAAAGCAAACAGGGAAGATGGATAAAGTGAGTAAAAATTCTGCCTGGATACCAACATATTTGCACTTATCCCAGGAGCAAGCACCAGTCACTGTACAATAAATCCTACTTGTGCTCCTGTGTCTTAGAAACATGGGGTCTTGTGACTTTAAAATTTTAAAATTACTTCATTATGAACATTGTATTACATAACCACATCATTACTATCGACAGTCAGAACAGCTTTAATTTGCAGTTGGTAATTTGTCACTAGAAGCTTACCATGATTAATCTTCTTATTGCACCAACAGTTTTTAACGTGGTGTGAATTACCTGCTGGGCTTGTTGTTACCACCCATTCAGAGATGAAAATGACTTACAACTATGGTTGAAATTAAATAATAGAACAAGAAACCCCCAAAATTCTCTAAAATGTTCACATATGTAAAAAAAAACACACTGAATGAACTGCTTGACATTGTCAGAATAGTAATTCACACTCCTGTACAACCTGCAACAGATCTTTCAGCTGCATCTAAATGAAGCTCATCTCAGCTGTTACCAATTATATGGTTTTTGCTTTAGAACCAGTCATCACAGAGCAGCTGAAAATTCTTTTGTGAGAAAAAGACCACTTAGTTATCTATTTATGTGAGATACACAACAAATGTTACTTTACTTATAAGCATGGTATGTAGAACTACTAAAAGGTTTGATTTTATTAAAGCATTACCGGAAGCTTTTCAGTAATTATGGCACTGTTTTGTGTATGCATGTTAGCCTATTTTATATTTGCCACATTATTGGTTCTTATTTTTCTAGTGCCGTTGATTTTAAATTTTGCGCCTGTATCATGAATGATTAAGTGTCTTGTCCGGCTCAACTGTTTACAGGATCTTTGACTATTAGCAACATTCAAAAGTAATCAAATGTTGCCTTCATTGATACAGTCACATGGCTTGAGGCAATGTTCAACAACTTTTCCAAAACAGTTCCCAATCTTAATTATAAGTGTATACCATATTTAAAAGAAACCATTAAAATTTGGGTTAGAAATGTACAGTACAACAGATAGTTTAAAATACCTTTCAATACCTTAAGATGGAATCTATTGTTAGAAGACATATTTTCAGCTGTCCATTGATTCAAAGATGATGTCTATTCACTTGGTGATATAATCTGGAGTTTATAGTTACTCACTAATACCTATGCATTTACTGCATTGGAAAACAGAGCAAAAGCTTTGGACAAAGCAACTAATAAATCCCATGCTGGAGATTTGGCTGGACAATCAACATTACTAACCATATCAAACATTGGGAAGAAATTGCATCCATTGCCCAGAGAGAAAAATCACAAGGACACTTATCAGCTATTGAGACCTTCACATCTCTAATTAGTGTTTTTACTTACCTTCCCCCTCTGTGAGTGACTATGATAAAACCATGCCAATGAAAACAGCCTATGTCCTTCTGTTTAAAACCTAAGCACATTTTGCCATTCAATTATCATTTATTTTGTACCAAGACAGCTGCAAAATTGCAGCCAAACCTCCTGAATAAAGATATAGCTCCTGGTTTGCCAGGAGAACTCCAATTTTCAGAGAACCTCTACAGTGTGGAAGCAGGCCATTCAGCCCATCAAGTCCACACTGCCCCTCTAAAGAGCATCCCACCTCCATCCCTGTAACCCTGCATTTTCCCATGGCTAATCCACATAACCTGTACAACCCAGGACACCATGGGCAATTTATCATGGCCAATCCAAATAATCTGCACATCTTTAGACTGTGGAGCACCCAGAGGAAACCCACACAGACATGGGGAGAACGTGCAAACTTGACACAGACATTTGCCTAGAGATGGAATTTAACTCAGGTCCTTGGCGCTGTGAGGCAGCAGTACTAACCACTGAGCTACCATGTTTTTATGTAAATAAAGTCAACAGCAAAGGAAATAAGGCTAGCCTTTGGTTTTGGTGAGTAATGTCATTCTCACATTGTTCTGTTTCTAAGTTTAAGAAATGCAGGCAGCCAACCATGTTGCTAAATTATTCTTTCCTCAGCAAATGAGGATCATAAAGAAAAGTATCCACAATAGGGAACATTTTTCATTTATAGATGTTTTATTAGCCTGTTCAAACATGTTATGACACACCTCAGGAGCAGATGGAACTTGAACTCAGGCCTTCTGTCCCTAAGGTAGGGACACTACCACCACACCATAAGAGCCCTTCATTTTACACTTACAGATACTTTTAATGTGTCAGGCATGCCTGCCTCCACTATGGTCTCAGGCAGAGACAGTTCTTTCCAGAACTTAATGCAGATAGTAACTGATTGCAATAAAACTCTGCTATCCTCTATCTCCAATGGCAGCTGCTCCACCATTATAAATTGCATATTTTGGAGCTGTTGGCTTCTTGGTAGCGCGATTGCTCTGTATCATTTTGAGGTCTCATTAGTGGCCTGGTCATAGAACCTTCCTATGTTCCAGAGCAGAAGTGTCTGCTGGAAGCTGAATGCCCATAGTCCTATCCTGAGGGTCAGTGGTAGCAGTCATGCTTATCCGAATAGAACAAGTAGTTAAATCTCTTCCAAAACTTTATCCAAATAATATGAACTATACTCCATAAGACCTTGAGCAATAGAAACAGGAATAGGCCATGTAGCACCTTGAGCCTGCTCTGCCATTCAATAGGATCATTACTGATCAGACATTGTTCATTTTCCTGCCTTTTTCCTGTAAATCTATTGAACAAAAATCTATCTCAGCCTTCCATATACACAAGGACTCTTCCCCTCACAGCTGTCTTTGGCAAGGAGTTCCAGAGTTTCTTTTAAGAGAATAAATGCCTCCTTACTTCAGTCTTAAGTTGGTACCCCTTTATTCTGAGAGTATGCCCTCTTGCCCTAGACTCTCCCATGAGGGGAAACATCCTCTCAGCATTTACCCTGTCAAGCCCCTTAAGAGTCTTATATGCTTAAAAGAGATCACTTCTCATTCTAAATTCCAGTGAGTAGGGTGTCACCTGTTGAACCTTTCTCATAAGACAGAAGCTACGAATACTACAGTGAGTAACTAACCTCCTGACCACCATCTACAAGGTGCATGTCAGAAGTGTGATGGAATATTTCCCACTTGCCAAGATAGACACAGATTCAACAACACTCAAGAAGCTTGACATGATCAAAGCAGCCTGCTTGATTGGCATCACCATAATCATCCACTCACTTCACTACCAATGCACAGTAATGTGCACTGTCTACAAGATGTGCAGAAGAAATTCACCAGTGATCCTTAGACAGCACCTTCCAAATGCAGAACCACTTCCATCTAGAAGGACAAGGACAGTAGATACATGGAACACCAACACTTGCATGTTCCCCTCCAAACCATTCACCATTCTGACTTGAAAATAGATTGCCGTTCCTGCACTGTTGCAAGGTCAAAATCCTTGAATTCCCTCCCTGCAGCACATGGACTGCAGTAGTTCAAAAAGGCAGCTCACCGCTACCTTCTCAAGGACAGCTGGGGATGGGCAATAAATGCTGGCAAGTCAGCAACACCCGCATCTCACAAGCAAATAAAAATAGCCTCCATATCGGGGATCATCCTACTGGAACTTCTCTGATATTCTCGACTATTCCATCATCCTTCCTGATTATCTGCTGTACCAGTATGCTAGCTTTCTGTGTTTCATGCACAAGATTCAGTATGTGGATGTGCCTACTAGAGAAGATGCAAAACTTGACCTATTCTTGGGAAATAAGGCAGGGCAGGTGACTGAGGTGTCAGTGGGGGTGCACTTTAGGGCCAGTGACCATAATTCTATTCATTTTAAAATAGTGATGGAAAAGGATAGACCAGATCTAAAAGTTGAAGTTCTAAATGGGAGAAAGGCCAATTTTGACGGTATTAGGCAAGAACTCTTGAAAGCTGATTGGAGGCAGATGTTCGCCGGTAAAGGGACGGCTGGAAAATGGGAAGCCTTCAGAAATGAGATAACAAGAATCCAGAGACAGTATATTCCTGTCAGGGTGAAAGGGAAGGCTGGTAGGTATAGGGAATGCTGAATGACTAAAGAAATTGAGGGTTTGGTTAAGAAAAAGAAAGAAGCATATGTCAGGTATAGACAGGATAGATTGAATGAATCCTTAGAAGAGTATTAGGAAGGAAGGAGTATACTTAAGGGGGAAATCAGGAGGGCAAAACGGGGACATGAGATAGCTTTGGCAAATAGAATTAAGGAGAATCCAAAGGGTTTTTACAAATATATTAACGACAAAAGGGTAACTAGGGAGAGAATAGGGCCCCTCAAAGATCAGCAAGGTGGCCTTTGTGTGGAGCCGCAGAAAATGGGGGAGATACTAAATGAATATTTTGCATCAGTATTTACTGTGGAAAAGGATATGGAAGATATAGACTGTAGGGAAATAGATGGTGACATCTTCCAAAATGTCCAGATTACAGAGGAAGAAGTGCTGGATGTCTTGAAATGGTTAAAAGTGGATAAATCCCCAGGACCTGATCAGGTGTACCCGAGAACTCTGTGGGAAGCTAGAGAAGTGATTGCTGGGCCTCTTGCTGAGATATTTGTATCATCGATAGTCACAGGTGAGGTGCCGGAAGACTGGAGGTTGGCAAACGTGGTGCCACTGTTTAAGAAGGGCGGTAAAGACAAGCCAGTGAACTATAGACTGGTGAGCCTGACCTCGGTGGTGGGCAAGTTGTTGGAGGGAATCCTGAGGGCCAGAATGTACATGTATTTGGAAAGGCAAGGACTGATTCGGGATAGTCAACATGGCTTTGTGCGTGGAAAATCATGTCTCACAAACTTAATTGAGTTTTTTGAAGAAGTAACAAAGAAGATTGATGAGGGCAGAGCAGTAGATGTGATCTACATGGACTTCAGTAAGGCGTTCGACAAGGTTCCCCATGGGAGACTGATTAGCAAGGTTAGAATACAGGGAGAACTATCCATTTGGATACAGAACTGGCTCAATGGTAGAAGGCAGAGGGTGTTGGTGGAGGGTTGTTTTTCAGACTGGAGGCCTGTGACCAGTGGAGTGCCACAAGGATCGGTGCTGGGCCTTCTACATTTTGTCATTTACATAAATGATTTGGATGCGAGTATAAGAGGTACAATCAGTAAGTTTGCAGATGACACCAAAATTGGAGGTGTAGTGGACAGCGAAGAGGGTTACTTCAGATTACAACAAGATCTGGACCAGATGGGCCAATGGGCTGAGAAGTGGCAGATGGAGTTTAATTCAGATAAATGCGAGGTGCTGCATTTTGGGAAAGCAAATCTTAGTAGGATTTATACACTTAATGGTAAAGTCCTAGGGAGTGTTGCTGAACAAAGAGACCTTGGAGTGCAGGTTTATAGCTCCTTGAAAGTGGAATCGCAGGTAAATAGGATAGTGAAGAAGGCGTTTGGTATATGCTTTCCTTTATTGGTCAGAGTATTGAGTACAGGAGTTGGGAGGTCATGTTGCGGCTGTACAGGACATTGGTTAGGCCACTGTTGGAATATTGCATGCAATTCTGGCCTCCTTCCTATTGGAAAGATGTTGTGAAACTTGAAACGGTTCAGAAAAGATTTACAAGGATGTTGCCAGGGTTGGAGGATCTGAGCTACAGGGAGAGGCTGAACAGGCTATGGCTGTTTTCCCTGGAGCGTCAGAGGCTGAGGGGTGACCGTATAGAGGTTTACAAAATTATGAGGGGCATGGATAGGATAAATAGACTTTTCCCTGGGGTTGGGGAGTCCAGAACTAGAGGGCATAGGTAAAAGGTAGAGGGCATGGGGAAAGATATAAAAGAGACCTAAGGGGCAACTTTTTCATGCAGAGGGTAGAATGTGTTTGGAATGAGCTGCCAGAGGAAGTGGTGGAGGCTGGTACAATTGCAACATTTAAGAAGCATTTGGATGTGTATATGAATAGGAAGGGTTTGGAGGGATATTGGCCGGGTGCTGGCAGGTGGGACTAGATTGGGTTGGGATATCCGGTCGGCATGGACGGTTGGACCGAAAGGTCTGTTTCCATGCTGTACATCTCTATGACTCTATAAGTATCCTGAAGTCCCTTTGTGTTGCTGTTTTCTACAGATCTTTTTCAAATAAAAAAAAATCCGTTCTTTTGCCCTCTCTTTCAAAATGACAAACTTTACATTTTCCTCATTATACTTAATTTTCCAATGTTTTCCCCACTTACTTAAACTATCAATATTTCTTTGTAAATTGTTTGTATTCCTGTCACAGCCTGCTTTTCTACTCCTGCTAAGGTCAGCTGTTGCACTCAAGTCCTTCTACCACCATTAGGGGGAGCAGTTCCCTCCACTATTCCAGGGAATTCTTTAGGTCTAAACCAATGAATTGCGGGGTGGATTCCCTTTGGCCTCCAGCTCCCTGGAGATCTCCTCTCAATTGAATGTCTTCCAATCTGAAGACAGACCACTGACAACAGCTGCAGTAATAGGTGCCACGATCTGTTTAAATCCACCCAACGCATGGAACAGTCCCCTCTCTCTCTCTCTTCCTGTACCCATGATCATTAGGTGACTGCCAAACCCATCTCAACTAAGGGACATCTCATCCCATTCTGTGAAATTCAGGGTCAATGACTGCTTTCACACATGTGTGAGTTCAGGTCCCAGAATCAGTCCCAACTTCTATTTCCCACCCCCAGAGGCAAACTCTTGCTGTTGTTGCATCCTCTGTAAAAATTTATTTCCCAAATGACTTTGTAGCATCTAAAATGTGACTTCAATACATTCAATCCTTTAATCCAAGTCATTAATTTCGCTGGTAAATAGTTCCCATTTCACCAATGGCACCCCAGTAATTGTATTTTGTCAACCTGGAAATGAATATTTATCCCGACTGTTTTCTGTTAGACAATCCTTTCTCCATGTTAGCATATTACTGCACAGGATATCATTGAGGTAACTTTTTATGTCATACTTATTTGGTGATCCCCCTACATCCATTTTGCTGAGTTCAAGCTCAAAGCTGTCTAATAAGTTCGCAAATACAATTCCCCTTTCATTAAACCATGCGGACTCCAAATTCCTACTATTTGTTCCTTTATAATTAATTCCAACAATTTTCTAATGATAAATGTTAAACTAAATGATATGCATTTTTCTGGTATTTGTCACTCTCCATTCTTCAAGAGGGGCAATACCTTTGTGGTTTTTTCAATCTGTCAGAGCCTTTTTTAGAACTGTCAGATTTTTGGAATATAACAACCAATGCACCATGATCTCTTTAGGCTTTTATGATCTGAGGATACAGAGACATGTCAGCCTTTAGTCCCATTGGTTTTCCGAAAACCTTTTCTCCAGTTTCTCCCTCCCATTTGCTGCTCTATTTTCTGCTATTTATGGGATGCTTTCAGTACCTTCTGGCATGAAAACAGATACAAAATGCTTGTAGCAAATCTATATCATTCCCTTTGTTTCCCTTTGATAATTCATCAGTCTTATTCTGTAAAGAGACCATATTTATTTTATTGACTCTTTCATATATATTGTAGAATCTTTACTATCTTTTATTTTGTCAATTTAATCTCAGATGATTTTTTTCTGTTTTCTTTCAATCAGACTTTTCTAGTTCCCAACCTTCTAGTCTACCACTAATTTTCACAATATTGTTTTTTTAAAACTTCAAATTATCTTTAACATCCATGAGTAGCTGCAGAGGGAATGCCTTTTAGAGCCTTTCTTGCTCAATAGAATTATACCTTTGAAAGTTATGAAATATCTCCTTAAACATTTCCCGCTGTTTCTCTATCTTTTGATCTGTTTTCACAGTCTACTTTAGCCAACTCTGCCTTCACAAGTCTGGGCTCAGCATTCTAATCATCACAACATAGTTAGTTTGTGAGGAGAGCTCACATTTCTCTGAGGTCTCTTAGATACAGGATCTTACGAATTGCATAAGGCAGGATGAACATGCTTTAACCCATATGATGATAGATTTGCAATAGATTGTTACTGTGGTTTCCAAGATTGACAACTTTTAAATATTTTACATTGCTATCTTCCTTACCTCAGCCCCAGCACAACAATTGAATGGAATCCGTTGTTTTGGACAGTGGTTGGGTAGCAGCCATGTAAGTGAGTGATACTTGCTTGAAGGGTGGGTCAGCTTTACATAAAGGTCACCAGGCAGATGTTCATTATCTGCAAACCAGGAGCACCATGCTTCCACATGAAATGATGTGAACAAATTTCAGGGGTTGATCTGCTCAGCACCTCCTTGTGGTGCCCAGGGTGTTTGCGTCAATGGGAAGTACTGCACCTAGTAAAGTCTTGCCCCTACCTACGTACATAGTAGTGTTGTCATCTGGTGTTGTTCTTGTTCATATAGTCATAAAGATTGGAGCATCAACTTGAGAGATGGAAGACAAGATGTGTAAACCCTCCTTGTTCAGGACTGAGTTTCCTTCTATCACATTGGAGATGCATTAAAGTGACTGTTCCCCTGTTCTCAGTAACTTTCCACCTGCCCTTTATTAGCCATGACCAGCAATCTGTGAGCCTCAAGGTTCCAATGGAGCACTTTGGTGCCCAGCTCCTTTTGCCAGAAGTGGACAGCCATCATCCCTTGACGCTCCAATTGTTGACCATGAGTCTCAGAATCTTGGTCATACTGTACATACCCTAGATGGTCAAATATCCTTCCTCAAACAAAACCCACCACCACTACCCCCAACACACCAGGCTCATGGAGCTGTCATGTTCCTAACTCCCTCCCTGCTTCAGACAAACAGGAGCTGGCCTTTTGTGCCTAATTTATTCCAACTCCCGACCTTGCTGGGATTTTGTTGACATGAGATCCCTGAGTCAGGGAACAATGCTACTGTCTTCAGAGATTGATTATATGGAGAAGATAAAACATACCTGAACATAAGTCCCATCCTGGTAAGGAACACCCGGACCTCCTCTGACCCAAAAAGACAAATGAAATGCTGTTGATAATTGTCAAGAGGAATAGAACATAAAGGCAGGGATGTTTTGCTACAGGTGTACAGGTACTGGGGAGACCACATGTTAAATACTGTGCACAGTTTTAGTTCCCTTATTTAAATATGTTAGAAGCAGTGCTGAGAGGTTCACTTGACAGATTCACAGGACAGGGCAGATATCTGAAAAGGAAAGATGAGACAGGCCAGAGCCAGTATCCATTGGAGTTTAGAAGAATAGGAAAATATTATTGAGTCATAAAAAATCCTGAGAATACTTGAAAAGGTGGATGCTGAAAGGATATTTCCAATTGTAGGACAGCCTAGAGATAGGGGACTCAGTTGAAAAGTAAGGATTATGCTGTTTAAGTTGGAGATGAGGGTTACATGCAAAGGTGTTCCTAGTGCCAGCTGTTGGGAAGCTAGACCTACTTTTAAAGTTCAGATAACTTAATTACAAACTTTCATCTTACCAATGGCAAATGATTTTGGGCCTTTTGAGTAACTGACTTTCCCCCATCTGCCTTGTTCCTTAGTCCTGGAAGCAATACAAGATTATTCCAGTAATCACACAGAAAACATACAGTCAATATGCCCTTAGCCTCAGAGATTTCTCACTTCCATCCTAGAATCCTATATGTTAATGTTAATTAGCCAGTAAGAACTGTGTATAAGATAGCCCTTGCCTGATATCTGCTTGGTGTCTCCCAATGTAGATGCAGTTGAAATCTGTTTATCGCCACTTCAAGAGTAGTCAACTTGACATTGTATCTTCTCAGTATGCCACACAACTTGTTGGTCTTCCAGTACTTACAAGATGAGGATGCCTCCATTACTAACTTTATCTGATTAAAAATCACACAACACCAGATTATAGTCCAACAGGTTTATAAAACTGTTGGACTATAACTTGGTGTTATGTGATTTTTAACTTTGTACATCTCTGTCCAACACTGGTGTCTCCAAATCATAACTTTATCTGACTATTTTTGCAACCAGGTAAGAAGTGGGTGTCAACCTCTCTCTTATTAATCACTCTCAAGCGGTCAAAACAAACATTTCTATGTTGGCACACATTTATTACACTCCAGTAAAAACAGGATTATCAAGATCAAAATTAAGAAATCAAATTGTAAGGTTTTCCTGAATGAAATAAAAGAAACTTTATTACCAAGTACCCTGTAAAGATAATAAACAATACAATATCAAACACACATACAAACACAAAAGTAAAAACATTTATGAAAGGACAATGCATCTGTAATGGACAGGAACGAGAGGCTATGCAGTTTTAAAGCAAAGTCTTTAGAATCTTAGAGGAGTTAGATTTTAAATCTGAACAATTGTTCAGCAGTGAAGAAGATTGTAGATCTTGAGTACTTGGTGAATGGTTGTCCCAAATTGTCTTTTTATTGGGCACTGAATTCAAGGTTGAGGAGGACAGGGACAAAGAAGTGCAGTCTCTTTGCTGTTGGCAGTTCATATTTTTTATCCTCTTTGCCTTTTGATGCTCAATGCAGCTATTGATGCAAGTACATTTGTGTATTCATGAGTCATTCTATTGTTCTTCCTAGTTGAAAGTTGCAAGTTTGGTGCTCATGTGTGCACTTTATTATTCCAGTATGAATTAACCAAGGGATGTGGATTTTCTTGACCCTAATTCAATTGTCTGCTTTCAGTCTTAAGATAGCATGGTAATATTGATGTATCCAATTTCATTTGTTCCATATCAGTTCCATAGAATCACCTCAAATAATGGTCAGATGATTTCAGCAGGCATTTTACGTCATTATTTGTCATTTTCAAAAATCATTTATAGTCCATGAGATTGCATATTAAAATCAGATAATACAAGGTACTGATCTGCAGTGCCATTATTAAAATACATGAATGGAATGACACAATTTTAAGTTAAAGTTCATTAAAATATAGTGACATGCACAATCATGCAATATCTTTCAATACCAAAAAATTAGTCAAATCTCCTTTGAATTTCAACACCTCTAAATAGTATCCTTTACCTTTGTATTGTATCTACAAAAATTCTAATTATGAAAAATCTCAAACAATTTAATAATTAAAAGGAATTACTTTATTACTGTGTTCTGTTGCTCTGATATACTTCTTCCGTGTCACCAAGGAGAAAGCAGGTTTCCACAGTAAGGCATGTGTTTAAACACTGAGTTATGCTGATGGGGTAATGCCATACAAAATGTTGCTTATGTGGGATTATTCAGGCTATAGGATTATGTAATATGTAAGCGGATCCAAAGTTTGTCATCTCCTCTAGCTAGGAGGATGAGACAGAAAAACCAACATGGGCAAAGTACGCAGTCTCATCTATACAGAAATTGAACATATCAATTTTCCCTCAAATTGACTCTGATTAGAACAAACTACACTATCTCAATTTTGGCCATTTTTATCCCGTCATTTGAGATGATCATGTTCCAAATCAGAAGGCAAAAATCACACATTAAATTGAAAAAAAATACAAGCAAAGAAAGCCGCAATTAACAAAAATGAAATCTAGTCAACAGTTCATTTATATACAAGGTAATAGTAACTTTAGATTATTCCTGTCTTTGTCAGCATAATTTACTATGTCTTCATGTGCGTATTACTTACAGTTTTAATTAGAATTACATGTTTCTCAAAGATGCAATCTGTAAAGTATTTATCAGTGCTTTCCCCCTGAATATTTGTTGCGGCTGTTTAATAGTCTTTGAAAAATACTATTTTCCATTGGCAATTCTCTGCTTAAAAGCTCCTGCTTTCACCAGTCCCAATAAATCTTACAATGCAGTGTCACTCTTCGATCTTTCAGAAGGTTGTAATAGTCAGGTTTTTGCATTTAATCTTTTTTGGCACCATTTTAAAAGGTTACAGATGGCTTGGCTAAACCAAACTATTATTTAGTGTTTGATGTAATGTCAGTCTCATTTTGTTTTCAGTATTGTTTGCACTTCGCCTTTGTAAAAGGTTCTTGATTGAGCTATACAAGAGAAGATCTTTCTATCGTTCTGTGTGATCAATGAAGATGTGTTTACCAGGCCTGGGACACAATGTACACTTTACAATAATGGCTTTTAGTCTGTTTGTTGACAGAAAGCTTTTTCTATGTAACTTGTCAATCTTGCAACTGTTACTTGATTGCAATATGAAGCACTGTTAGTATAGCTCAGAAACAAATAATTGAATCTATCAAACTAAAACTAATGTTTGAGTACAATAAATATATAAAGTTAGCTCAAATATTAAATTATAGGAAATTGGAAAAAAGAATGAATTGCACCCTTGGCATTTAATTTCAAGTGTTATGCTGAATAAAACTCTAATAGTGATGACACTATAAAATTATTTTATATTTTACTGGTGCTGCATCCTTTCATAAATTTACAGTACTGATGTATTTTCTAGCTATACTATCATGTATGTATCAAGTGTAGCTCTTTTCCTGCTGAAAACATTGTTTATTTTCACAAAGGAACAATTTTGTTTTAGCTAACATACAGAATTCTCATCATAAAAGCACTGTAATAGATTCAGTATTATCAAGACAGATATGATTATTTCAGAAATGAAGGAAAGGGGCTTTTAGGTTGATGGGAAAAACCATTTATCTCTGTTTATACTTCAAATCTCAATATAAAATCTTCTGAGAATATTCACTGAGAATGGATACTTTTGCATAGCAAGAGAGAAAGAAAACCTGGCATACTGCAATTGGTTAGTGCAGCTTAATATTATTACCTTTACCTCTGAGAAGGCTCTGGTCCAAAACATCCAAGGACTAGGGTCTCCAATTGTCCTGCTTTGGGTAGGAATCTTCTGAAATTAGCAGTTTAGCTGCAGACCACTGTTGCTTGCATTTTGCGAGATGTGGTGTTCACACACATGCTTTGTGCACATGCATTATCCAGTTGTCTTGGCTTGCAGTCTTAGTCCTGCTGTTGTCTTCATTAGTTGGAAACATCACTTGAGTACAGTTGTGAGGATGCCACCATTGGAACAATGCAAGTCTACTGAAACCTTCACAGATTCTGAAATAGCAATAGGATAGGGCGACAGAGAGAGAGAGGGAAACGGACAGACAGATAGACGGACAGAAATGGGGATGGGGTGAGCACAGAATGAGTACACAACAATGCTAGATGCTTCATTGATGGGACTGACCTATTCCACAGCCTGCGCTAAAAATTGGAAACAAGGATGGAATGCCAGCTCCATTCATAGGTCATTATTTCTTCTACAGTCCTGTCTCATTAGGGCCAGGAAAGTCTGGCTCCATATATTTTCATGAATATTAAAATATTTAAAAGTTCTTTTTAATTGACTGTTTGGATATATTTTGACACATCTCTGTGGAAGGTGGGTCTTAAACCCCAGAGGTGGGACCACCACAACTTGTACCCTTTACGCAAACACTATACAGCTTAATATTACCTTATCTAGCAATAAGAAGTGCAATCAGATTGAATTTTTTCCTGTATGTTACTCAACTTCAAGTTCTAATTTTTCCAGCTTTCAACTTATCCAGATAACAAATTTGATAGAATTACTGTGCTGAGGCCCTTGGCAATTGAAAGCGTAAATGCTAATGTGTGAGTGATTAAATTCAGTGTTCTGCAAGAACCAGAATTAGAGGTGAGTTTAAAACTGGAGAAGCTTCCATCGATAGGGAAGGACAGAGTTATGGAGGAATTTGAAGTCAGAGCTGAGAATTTTGAAAACAAGGTGTTGCTCAATTGGAAGTCAATGGAATTCAGTGAATATGAAATGATATGTGAAGGGTCTTGGGATGAGTAAAGGTTTGAACAGCACAGTCTGCAATGAGTTTAGGTAAATGGAGTATGGATGATGGGAGGATAGGAAGGCACGGATGAGGATTTCAGCAGTGGATACAGTAAGGCAGGCACAGAACGAGGTGATGCTACTGAGGTGGGATTTTGTGATTTTGATGATGGTATGAATGATGTGGTCAGAAGCTGTTTTGGAGCTAAATCTGAGACAAAGGTTGTGAACAGTTTGGTTTGGCATCAGATAATTGACAGTAAATAGAGTTTTGGACATCAAAGTTAATGAAAGGTGTTACATGAATATAATTTTTTTTGTGAACTAGCTACCTTTTTTTTACATCAGAATTATACTTTTAAAGTTACCTTAATTTGATGTCAAATACTTTAGAATGTTCAGAGGTCACATGCTGCATGTATAAAAGTTCCTTCATACTTTCAATTTCACCAACATTTCACAACCTGCTTGGAGAAGGAATTGTTCACGCTACATGCTCTTCAAAAGCAAACTATAGAGAATTCATTTTATTACACTCATCCGCTGTGTATGAAGAAAAAAGCTCATCTTATTGACTTCAATTTGCATTTATATAACACTCTATGTGCCAAAAAGCACAATTCCACAAGGCAAAGATTTGGATATGTGGCATGAAAAGCAAGGGCCCGAAATAAAGAGAGCTGGGGAGATTGAAAGTATGGTCGACAAACTAGTTTTTAGGGAAGAAGTGAGCCAACCCAATTTTGGGGTAGAATTCTAAAGCTTACTCCAAAATGATTTCACTCTTATTAATGAAGTGAGGCAAGCTAGCAGGAATCCATAAACCCGAATCAGGAAGACAGTATAAATATGGCCAGCGAATATCACAAAATGTAAATGGGGAATCAGAAATCATGGACAAGGAATTGGGATATTTGAGGTATTGGATAATTGGTGGGAGAGTAGCATGAATTTTTGGATTAGCAAATGTTTGTGTATGCATTGAAGTTAAATCAATACTTAATGCAAAATACAACCAATATTTTGCAACATATTACAAGTTGCACCAAAATGTACTTATGGATACAAAATTCAAAAGAACAATAAATTGTGATCACCCAAACATGCTGGAAATTAAATATTCATTCCATGAATATAAAACCCCAATTAAGAACATAGTTTTTACATGTGGGTATGTTTTTGTTAAGATGGGTTTTGTGGTGGTATTAAACTACAGCTTTTCACATCTGTCAATCCAAGGTGCCAACAGCTGTTTTGTGCCAGTTTTATTATGACAAGTTTGCCTTTGTATCTTGCTAGGAATTTATGGAAACATATACACCTGTCATTCTACCTGCATTTCTGCAAAATATACCTTTCATTAAATCACAACTAAATTTCTTGAAACAAGCTGGAACTGATTGAATGTTTCATTGCCTTACAGTAAAAGAATGGCATTCAGATAAGTTTTCCATTGCATTTTTGTCAATGATGCCTTTAAAATAAGTCCTTAAGCAATTAGTCTACTTGCTGTTCAATAAAAAGTATAAAAGTTTCAAATACATTTTCATCCATAGGCTTTCAAGTACAATGCTACTTTTGTTTCAAAAGAAAGATTTGCATTTGTTTTGGAGTTTCCATAATGTCATTTGCATCAAATTCAATGAAGCATTCAGGAATAAAGTTAACGATAGAACATACAAAATATGACATTCAATTTATGCATAGCAAGTTCCCACAAAGAGCAATGTGTTGATGAGCAGAAAATGTTTTGGTGGCATTTGTTGAGAAATACATGCATTTTGGACAAGGCACTGTAGGGAACCTGTTGGTTTTACTTGACTCATGGTAATGGTCCTTTACCAATCACTTGAGACAGCAGTCAGACCGGTGATTTTTCTTTTATATATATATTTATTGAAACATTTTTACTCTTTTACAAAAGAAACAAAAAGTTATAAAAGTACAAAAAATACAGAAAAGTAGAAATAATACATTATTATATTACGATAATGTTAACAATAAACTACCTACTACTCTTCGAGATACAATTGTTTCATATTTACTTAACTTAACCCAAATTAAAATAAACTCAAATTAAATGAAATAGTATTAAATTAAATTACAATCCAATAAAATGAAAATACCTTACATTACATTACTCCACTCGCCGGACCTCCACTGAAGCTCCCATTCAAGGGAGCAAGAGTATTATATCCATATTTACTCGGCATCCTCCCCCCCACCCCCACGGTCCCAAGACCGTCATATATGGTCCTTGTGGCTATATAAAGGCCCTAATCAGTACTGCCAATAGGTCCATGTCTATGTAATTTAGAAATGGCTGCCATGTCTTATAAAATTGCTCTGTTCCATGGTGCACCATACTTATCAGATAATGTTAGGGAGGTGCTCCATCACAAGTCTGCACCACCCCACAAGATCTGGAAGTTTTTCTAATATCCAATTCATTAGAATGTTCTTCCTCGTACAGTGTGTAAGAATGTTAAATAACCTCTTCCCCTCCTTACTGAGAGAGGGCAGATTCAGTAATTCCAAAAGAAGGGATACCTGATCCTCGTTAACTTTAATTCCCAGGATCTTCTCCAGCTCATTCACTATGGCACCCCAATCACCATGAATCTTGTAGCAGATCCGTGATTTAACATCTAATGAAAGATCATTGCCCTGAAATGTTAACTCTGTCTCTTTCCATAGTTGGTGTCATGACTACTTTGTCTTTTACAAGGCTAGTTGATCTTGGAGTTTCCTGCTCCCTGGATGCTGTCTGACCTGCTATGCTTTTCCAGCACCACTCTAATCTTGACTCTAATCTCCAGCATCTGCAGTACTCACTTTTGCGTACTTGTCATAGAAAATTAATTTGTATTGATTTCAGTTTATGTAATGAGTGGATGAACCACAACATTGCCTTTAAACTTGGGTGGCATGTTAAAAAATTATCTCCTAGACTCTGATATCTTCATGCTATATTTTATTCTGAAATGGGTATAGTTATGTGTATAGTTAGGATTCATTCACAGAAAAGGCAAAGGTAAGGAAAACAAATGCAGAGCTCCCTGGATGCTATAAGAAATAGAAAATAAGATGAAACTGAACAAAGTCTGCGTATAACAGATGTCAGGTGGATAATATAATTTAGAACTGGGTTTAATATAGAAGAGAAACAAAGAGAGATTATGAGAGGAGACTGGTAATAACGTATGTGGGAATCCAAAAGCCAACATGGATTTGTTGATTGTAAATTACATTCACCTAACTTGTTTGAATTTTTTAAACAAGTAACAGTGAAGGTTGATGAGAGCAACGCAGTAATAAATGAGGACTTCCAAAAGACATTGATAAAATGCCACATAACTTGTGTCACGTGTGCTTGTCAGCAAAATTGTAATCCATTGAACGAAAGGGGGAGTGGAAGCATAGATATGAAGTTTTTTTGAGGCTGACAAATTTTATAAACATTCTTTCCATCCTGGGATAGTGATACTGTCCCTAACTCTCTCAGTTTTGTGAGTTGTCGAGCAGGATAACACAGGGAGCAATATTCTTCAAGTAAGCTTTGAATCAATTTTCATGTTTATATGCTTTGAAGAAAATGTCCTATTGTCTTACATGGCAAATTAATTTGGAATCAATTTTTCATAAAATGGCAACATTTGTCTCATTCATTGTTTTGCAACCTTTATGTGTTCAGCAATGGCATCTATTAAAACAAATGACCACAAAACAGCTTCATAGCAATTTTGGATTAAATGCTTATGGAAATACCTCTCAATCTAATTAGCCTTTAGCAAGATTGGTATAAGTGAGAGGCATCACGTGACTGTGATGCAAGGGCTTTTGCCTGAAATGTTGATTTCCTTGCTCCTCAGATGCTGCTTGACCTGCTGTGTTTCTCCAGCACCACACTCTCGACTCTGACCTCCAGCATCTACAGTCCTTACTTTCTGCAAAATTTAGTGACAGGTTTTAGTAATACAATTTTCTGAAGGGTTAACTATAAAATATGAAGTCAAGTTAAAATCTATCTATCATGGTTGATATGCTTCTATATGCTATATAGGAAAACATGTAATATTGGTGATCATAGCACCACATAATGTTTATACTATTAATGTATTGAGTTGTAAAGGGTTCCTCAATTTCTGTAGAAGAATGAAAGGATTATCCAGTTTAATGTCAAAAGGGTGGCCAAGAGGTGTGAAGGAGGGGAAAACAGCACCTAAAACTGAGAGAGAGTGCACACAGGGCCACAACAGCTCTATGAAGAGAACTGACCTGTGTGAGAGGTACAATAGTGGATGGAGTTAAAAACTGGTGGTAGAGCACCCTTTAAACCTGTTTCTACCTGTGAGAACCAAACGTGATATCACAAGACAACAGGTAGGCAATTGGTGGTACTACTTCGGTGTCTGATTCAATAGATACCATAGTTTAAATCAGGAGATGTTATTACAGCAGGAGAGAACAGTAAAGAAATTCACTTATAAAATACATAACATTTGCATGATTAAGTTAATTAAATAAAATTGATAGCTGGGCAGGCAATGTGTTGCAGCTGCACTATGTGGAACTTGAAGGACACTGACTTAATTCATGTTGGCCAATTTGCCGCAGGTTTTGGCTGCTGAAGGAACTTGTGTTCTGAGTTGATGAGCTAGAGTCTGAGCTGAAGGCAGTATGAAACATCAGGGAGTGGGAGAGATTCCTGAACACTCTTTCAGGAAGCAGTCACATCCCTGAGATTAATTACATCAAATTTGGTCCATTGTTAGGTATAGGAGATGTGTGACTGTGAGTGAGGTTACGTGTGAGGATCCAGACTCTACCTTTAGCTTCAACCAATCTTGTCCAATAGATCCAAGTTTCTTTCTCCCTGTGTTGACATGTGCACAGACTGCACAGACACCGTGGTACAGAGTGCCATTCGACTGGGGTGAATAAGAGAAATGCAGTAGTACCAGCAGTGACATGATTAGGAAAATAGCTACTCTCCCCGTAGCAAAGACAGAGTATTCCAAAGGCTGTGTTACCCATCTGCCAAGGTGTCTCATGATATCTATGATAGTCTGGAAGGGAACTCGGAATGTGAGGGAAGGATCCAGCTGTTGTGATCCACACCGGTACCAATGATATAAATAGAACGAGGAAAGAGATTCTGCTGAGGAATCAGGAGCAACAGGGGCTAAATTAAAAAGCAGGACCACAAAAGTAACAATTTCCTGTTTATTACCTGAGCCATGTGCAAATTAATGTAGGGCAAATAGATAGGGCAATAGGTGGCTCAAAGATTGGTGTGGGAGAAAAGACCAGTGATCAGCTGAATTGAATATAAAGTTTTAATTAATGGGGGGTTGGGGTGGAGGTTGGTGGTGCAAGGGATCATTAAAACAAAAGGTTGCAGAGTAATGGAGATGAATCAAAGAGTGACAGGAAGGGGCAGACAATGTACACAATGTAAGTGCAGCAGAAATTAAAACTAGAGTAAGCAATTATAGCAAAATCTCAGACAGCTTCAGACTCTTTATCTGAATGCAAACAGCATTTGGAATAAGACAAATGAGTTGATGACGCAAATAGAAATAAACAAATATGCTTTGATAGGTATCTTGAAGATGTAGGTACAGGGCGACTAAGACTTGGAATTAAATATTCAAGGGTTTTTGATGTACCAGAAGCATAGGCAAAATGGAAAGGAGGTGGGATAGCTATGCTAATCAAGGAAGATATCAGAGTGGTGGTAAAGAATGACATCAGTTGTAGTAGGTTGTGATGTGGAATTAGTTCAGCTGGAAGTAAGCAATGGCAGAGAAAGAGGTCCCAACTAGGAGTTATCTCTAGGATCATGAAGATTCACTTCACTACAGGACAAAGTATAAAATGGGAAATAATAGAAGCAGGTTAAAAGGGCCCTGCAACTGTGATGAGTGATTTTAATCTACATACTGACTGGAAAAATCAGATGGGTAAGGAAAATATAGAATACAAATTCATAGAGTGCATCAGGGATCGTTTCTTAGAGCAGTACATTGCACTACATACCCAGGAACAGGCCATTTTAGATCTAGTAATGTCGAATTAGTTAGGATGAAAAAGAGATCTCATATTTAAGGATTCTCTTGGAGGTGTAGCAATCACAGCATGATAGACTTTCCAAGTCAGTTTGAAGGAGTACAACTCAAGTCTCAACCCGTGTCCTCAACTTAAATAAGGGCAATTATAGAGGTATAAGTTAAGGGTTATCTAAATCAGCTAGGAAACTAGACTGAAGGGAAGATTAGTGGTTGAGCAGGGGCAGTCATTCAAGCAGATAAATCAAAATGTTCAATAAAAGTTTAACCTGGTCAAAAAGGACTCAATGAAAAGGATAAACTAACTGTGGTTAACAAAGGCTGTCAAGGAGAGTATCCAATCAAAATCTAAAGTATGCAAATTCCAAAATACTAGTGGTCGATCAAAGGATTGGGAATTTTTATTGGATTCAAATTCTAATATCTGCTATAGTGGGAATTAACCCAAAAAATTACCTGGGTCTCTGGATTAATAGCTGACAATGTGGTGCTGGAAAAGCACAGCAGGTCAGGCAGCATCTGAGGAGCAGGAGAATCGACATTTCGGGCAAAAGCCTTTCATCAAGCTTTTGCCCGAAACGTTGATTCTCCTGCTCCTTGGATGCTGCCTGACCTGCTGTGCTTTTCCAGCACCACACTCTTGACTCTAATCTCCAGCATCTGCAGTCCTCACTTTCTCTGGATTAATAGTCTAGTGATAATACCTCTAGATCTGTTCCACCACTGCACCTCCAAGATTGGAACCAGCAGCAAGTTTTGATGTTTATATCTATTCCACCATCCAAATGCTTTAAATATATCAAAACAAAGTGATCCCAGCAATGATCTAAGGGAACAGAACTGACATCACTCTTCAATCTGAAATACAACCATTTATCGTGATTCAACATTTCCTATCCTCAAGCAGTTCTTTTCTCCCAATACCAGCTGACACTGATTCTCCCATTCCATGAGCCTCAACTTTGTTAGCCAGCCTTTCATATGTTACTTTGTCAAATGCTTCCTCAAAATCCTTTTGGACAATATCCACTGCATTTCCTCCTCAACCTCCTCTGTAAATTCAATTTGACTAGTCAAACACAATCTGGCCTTTAAAAGCCATGTTAATTCATCCTAATTAACTCAAACCTCTGCCATCACCTGTCAATTTTCCCCTTATTTTAGTCTCTAAAACCTCACCCATCACTGATGTCAAACTGAATAGAATAGAATAGAATTGAATAGAATAGAAATATTTGTCCAAGTATACCAAATTAAATAGGACAGCCGTAGCAATCCCTCCAGGTTCAGCACACGCCAGCATGAGAAACATTTTGGTTTACATGTGAAACATTTTTTGATGGAATGAGCTGTAACCTCCTACCGTGCACATATTTCCAATAGGTAAATGAGACTTTGTGATTTTTGAATCTGCAGCTGCTTGTAAATATTTCTTAACACATTGTAAAACAGATAAAAGCACGGGCTAATTAGGTATAGATTTGTGGAAAATCCCCTTCCGATTCCATTTAGAAGATCTAAACTAGACCATGTGATATCATTGATTTATATTCCAAGGTACCCAGCTCTTGTCAATGGTGATCTTCACCCCATTCAGAAACAGGACCTGCTTCCTCATGAACAGAAAGAACTTATATTTAGACAGCACTTTTAACACAATGACATGTTCCAAGTTACTTGAAAGCAAAGTTTTCAAAATAATTGCGATCAAGGCTCCTAAGAACATAAAAGATCAGAGGGTCAAAGCTTGGGCAGTTAGGTAGGTTTCTAAGCTGTGTCTTAAAACAGGAAAACAAATGAGGTATGGAGTAACTTCCAGAGTTTAGGGCCCAGGAAAGTGAAGGCACAGCTTCCAGCAGAGGTGGGTCAACATTTAAAGCAAGAAGCAGCAATCAGTTCGACAGGATCATTATTCACAGGAATTGGAGAAGTAGCCTAACATCCAGCCAATGTACGTTCTTATTTAACTACAAACCGTCCCCCAAACAACAAAAGGACAGTCATCCCGCGATAAATGCACACACCTCATCTAACCAGGATAAACGGTTGGAACAAAGAAAGCTTAGAGACTAAAAACTTTTAACCTTATATTACGAAACTAAGTATCAACCCATTTATAATAATTAGTTGTTAGCCTGATATTTAAAAGAAGTACAAATAGAATTACCATAACTAATAGGGTCTAGCAGGATTGAGCAAAGCTTCTTGAATGTTTATACAATGCCATCTATATTTATTTTCCAGCATATTGTAAGAGTATCCTACTTTCTTCCTAATGATATTTACCCTTTGAAAAATAATGCAAGAACATTAATGGTCTTCTAATGATATTCTCTTCAGTCTTGTGTTTCCTGTGCTCAATACTAAACAGCTTTAAATTATGGCAACATAGGGTCTAATTTTGCATAATGTTTATGAGACTCAAACATACTGAAGATTTCAATAAAAGCACTGTTTGAAAGTTTTTGTAAATGATTTGAAATCTGTAAACTGCTCTTTATTACTTATAGAATATATCACTGCAAATGGTGTAACTTAATCCACAAAAATTTATTTTCAATGAGAAAAACATAAAAATAGGTAAGAAGCATCAGACAACAATGCAACATAAGCAATAAAAATCAGATTTGCACAGGCATATACAGTCGGAGTTTGTATTGGTACGGTTTTATGTCCAGATTTAACGCTTCAGTTGTTCTATTTGGTGTTATCCTTGCCAATTTTGGGGTCCCTTAAGAGGCAGGGTGGAGCATAAAGGAAGCCTGTCAGAAAGGCAAAGGCAATATACCAACCACTACAGCGGACAGCTGAAACTGACAACCGGAAGCGGCAGGGACAGACCACTATAAACACCGGAGGAAACATCAAAGAAGTGCTTCGCAGGAGGCTCCCAAGCACTGATGATGTCGCCTAGCTAGGGGACGAAACGTTTGCAACAAAAACTTCCAGCTCGGCGAACAGAACCACAACAACGAGTACCCGAGCTACAAATCTTCGCACAAACTTTGAGCAAAGTGATAATCGTGGAAAGTTTTAATCTATATACAGACTGCAAAAGTCAAATGGGCAAAGGTAGCTTAGATCAGATCTTCTAAGAATATTTTCAGGACACTTTCTTTGAACAGCACGTTCTGCAGCTAATCAGTAACCAGAGCTGGTATAATGCAATGAGATAGGATTGATTAATGGTATCATAATAAGGAAGATATAGATAGATTCTTGTACCAGGGAGTTGAAAGATTATTGGGGTATGCAGGAAAGTAATATTGAGATCAAAACCAGATCAGCGATTACCTGACTGAGCAGACTCAAAGAGTGAGTGGCCTGTTCTTGTTCATAAGCAATCCTAGGGAGCAGCGATCACAACATGATTAATTTTACACTTAATTTGAGGGAGAAAGCAGAGTGAGTCTGTGACTTCTAAAAACAATCTAAGGGTAATTACAAGGGCATGAAAGTGGAGCTGGAACATTATGTTTAAGGATAGGTCGACAGAAATTCTGCAGAATTTCAGGAGTTATTCCAGAATACATAAGTACATATATTCAAAAAAGTAAGAAACATTCCAGCAAACAATCCCACAACCCATTGTTGACTAGAAATCTTAAACTTAAAAGAAAAAGCATCCAATTGTGCAAAGACAGGTCGCAGGTCAAAAGATTGGATGGAATTTTTAAAAATAAAGAAAAACCAAAAAAATTAATAAGATAGGAACAATTAGCACACAACAGAAAGCTAGTCAGATACCTCAAAACAAACAGTAAGAGATTCTAGAAATATGTTTTTCAAAAATAGTTAAGGAAGTGAGTATTGAATCTACGAAAATGAGTGTGAAGAATTAATAAGGGAAAATTTAAGGAAATTGCAGATGAATTCAACAGATATTTTACATCGGTTTTCATGATAGTTGATGGAAGTAACTTTGCAGGAACAGCAATAAATCAGGAAATAGAAGGGAAGGGGAGGTAGCGGTGAAAGGTTAGCATGTGTAGGTGGGAATGCAGATTTGAGATTACAATCAAAGCGACCGTAATCTTAGTGCATAGTGGAGCAGGCTCGAGCGCCTCTTCCTCATCCTGAGATTGACCTGAGAAATGATAATAGCATTGCTGCTGTCAGATCCATGGGCCCACATCTCTTGCACTGCCCCCTCATGTCCTTCTTCTCATTGACTGACCCACTTCCTCATAGATGATACCCACATTAGGTGGGCACTGCCAGTCTGAAGAGCCACTCTATCAGATGTTTCCTTCAAATGTTACACTGCAATCCCTTTTATTACACCCATGTGCCAACAGCCAAATGGCACTATGGAGGATTGACTCCCAAGGTTTGACATTTGCACTCACCAACCCCCTCACTTCATGATGCATATCTCTCTGACTCTGCCGTGCAAGACTTCCTGTGAAGGTTTCACCTTATAGTGACCAATGTAGCAGCCTCTTTGTTGTCACATTCATCCATCTCTGATGCCCCATTGACCTTCAGTCCCAAACACTAGCCACAAAATTCAAACACGTTTGTAAATACCACTCATTTCCAACTTTAATTAATTTAGCTAATTCTCAATTTTTCCAAAGCAGTGTGCCATCGATATTTCACTTGCCATCCTCACCTGTAAAATTTGGACTCAATCAATGACATGACATCACCGTTACCCCATGCGATTTTTCGTATCACCATCTCATCCCCTCCAGGTTATCCCTAAAGTAAACAGAAAATCTTGTCTTGGTCACCCACCTGAAGCTTTCCTCATCTGAAGGCACTGCAAATTCTGGTCATAAAGATCCCTTAGATTGGTACCTATGGAGCTTAGAATGGTACCTAGGCTTCAGCAGAATTATACCTGACTTTCAGTTATGAGGAGAGATTGTACAAATTAGGCCTGTTTTCCATAGAATTTAGAAGGTTAAGGAGTTCAAGATATTAACAGGAAAAAAGAGGGGGTGGATAAAGATAAACTGTTTCCACTGGTTGGAGATTCTAGAACTAAGGGATATAGAAACATAGACAATCAGTGCAGGAGTAGACCATTCGGCCCTTTGAGCCTGCACCACTATTCAATAAGATCATTGGCTGATCAAGCAATTTCAGCATCCCACTACCACTTTTTCCCCAGAATTAGGGTTGGACCATTCAAGAGAGATGTTAGGAAGCACTTCTACACACAAAGGGTAGTAAATGATTGGAACACCCTTCCACAAACAGTAGTTGATGATAGAATAGTTGTTTGTTTTAAATCTGAGATAGTTTTTTTTTATAAAGCCAAGGTATTAAGGGATAATGGGAGAAAGGCAGGTATATGAAGTTAGGCCACAGGTCAGACATGATCTCATTAAATGGTGGAATAGGCTTAAAAGGCTGAATGGCCTACTCCCATTCCTGTGTTTAACATGTAGTGACTTTGAGATAGAATACAGACATACTCTTTTATCAAGACATGTAGGATACATTGCAGTTTGTTTCAAAGGACACACCAGGTAGCCATTAACTTTGCACCAATACCAGTTTTTACACAGGGGTGAATCTTTTAAATTCACTATGATTGAAATATCAAAGGTTCATGATATAAAGCTCTTTAGAGGAACATTCACACTGGGTTTACACCAACATGATGCACCATACAAATAATTAAAAAACACACCTTTGTCTCCATAGCTTTGTGACTCATCTATCTTGCTGACTAATCTCAAAGTATTACAAAATCTATTGCAATAGAATCATGTTTTTCGTGATGTAGAAAATGTAGTTAAATACATTTTACTATAATAATTGTTTTATGCCAGAGAATAATTTAGTTCGGTTCTATTTCTTTATTCTTTATGTTATGTAAAATTAAAATAAAAAGAACACAAGTATGAATAAAAAAGTTTATAAATGAATTACATTTTTTGAAAAGTAAACAGATTTGGAGGAAACTGTTTACCAATATCATCCCGGACACATCATTATTGTCTGTATTTGAACAATAATAAATATAGACAATTACTTGGATGGGAGTGAGAAGGTGGTGATGTCACTGATGTGACAGAGCATGCCACAGTTTTCTTACACTTGCAAAATGAAAATTCACCAGCAACCCATATTGTATATGCACATGTGTAGGTTTTAGGCTTTAGAACTCTGGATTTAACCCATTTGCTGTAAGTGTTTGGACCACTTGTCAACACTAACTATCCAGTTTCAGTTATAAAGGAGAAGGTGAAACATGGGCAACGTACTGCCGGAGTGCTAGTCAGGTAAATGCAGCCTGTTTGAGTCACCTTGAAGTGAAAAGGATGAGAAACAGAAATAAAATGTCTTAGGGACAACAGAAAATAAGGAAAAAATGCATTGGAATCATAAATGATTAAAAGAACTAAATAAGGAATCATGATCTATGAGAAACAAGCACACAGCAAAATTATCTTCTATATTTCAGAATCTGCTACAGAATCTCACACCACTTCAAATTCCTGTTGCCCCTTGTCTTTTCAACTCAATCTTGTCAGGAAATTAGACACTAACCCAAATACACTGCCTCCTCATTAGAGCACAGATTTTAGATTTTGCACATTTTAACAAGTTTGGAGACAGTAAGGACTGCAAATGCTGGAACCAAGAGTCAATAGATGTGAAGCTGGAAAAGCACAGCAGGTCAGACAGCATCCAAGGAGCAGGAAAGTCAACGGTTTGGGCTGAAACTCTTCATCATGACTAGGGAGGGGAGGGGGGCCCAGAAGTATATAGAGGGAGGAGCATGGGCTGGGGGAAGAGTGGGTGGGATGATGTTGGATGGATGCTGGTCAAGAGTTATTGTATCAGTGGCAGGGGTGTAGCAGATAGGTGAGTAGGAAGCTGGGCAGGTAAGGTCAGGTCAGGGAGGCGAGGAGGAGGGGTGGGGCTGGTCATGGGATAAGGCTGGGGAGGAAAGATTTTGAAGCCGGTGAAGTTGATGTTGAGGCCATTGGGCTGTAAGCTTCCCAGATGAAGTATAAGGTGTTGTTCCTTCAGTTTCCATTTAGCCTCACTGTGGCAATGGAGGACGCCAAGGATGGACATGTCACCGGGGGAGTGGGAGAGGGCATTAAAGTGTATGGCAACTGGAAGATCGGGTCTGTTAATGCATGCAGAGCATAGATGCTCTGCGAACCGGTCCCCTGCAATAGAGGAGACCACACCAGGAGGAACGAATGCAATAGCTGAGGTTGGATGAAGTGCAGGTGAATCTCTGTCAGATGTAGAAGGATTGTTTAAGGCCTTGGGCAGAGGTGAGAGGGGAAGTGTGGGGGCAGGTGTTGAACTTCTTGCAGTTACGGGGAAAGATACCAGGTGTGGTGGGGAGGTTGTGTTGAGTATAGAGTGGACGAGGGAGTTGCGGAGTGAACGGTGGACAGGGGAAGGAAATATGTTTTTGGTTGTGGGATCTGATTGTTGGTGGCAGAAGTGTCGGAGGATAATACTTTGGATTTGAAGGTTGTTGGGGTGGTATGTGAAGACTAAACGAACTCTATCCTTATTGTTGTTAGGGGGTGGTTTGAGGGTAGAAGTGCAAGAGATGAGGGAGATGCAGTTGAGGGCATCCTTAATTACTGAGGAGGGAAAACTGCTATCCCAAAGTAGGAGGATATTTGGAATGTCCTGGACTGGAATGTCTCATCCTGGGAACAGATGCAGCGGAAGTGGAGGAATTGGGAGTATGAGATAACATTTTTGCAGGAAGGTGGGTGAGGGGAGGTGCAGTTGAGGTAATTGTGGGAGTCATGGGTTTGAAATGGATATCAGTGGTGAGTCGATTTCCAGAGATGGAGATGGAAAGGTTCAGGAAGCAGAGGGAGGCATCAGAAATGGTCTAGGTGAATTTGAGGGCAGGGTGGAAGGTGTTGGCAAAGTTGATGAACTGCTCGAGCTCAACTGGGAGCATGAGGCAGTACTGATGCAGTCATTAATATAACGGATGAAGAGATGAGGGATGGTGCTGATGTAGTTGTGGAAGAGGTTAACAATGCGTATTCTATTGTGACTGTCAACTAACATAGCAGCAATGTTGAGTATATGGTTCACTAGCTTTACATTACAAATAAAATCTGAGTGTCTTATAACAAAGATGAACTGTACCATGAAAAATACTATTGGATTCATAAAGTATTTCAAAGGAAATTGTGGAGCATTTTGTTTCTTAGCTGATAGTGGAGTTTTGGATTCCGTGGTCAGAATATTGTAGAGGAAACTCAAGTATCTCTTGGTAGCCAACTAGCTTGATAGTTTGTATCCTTTAGAGAAGGCCCACTGAACCATCACATCCCACTTTAATCTATCTATCACATTCCCAGCTACCTTCCCCCACCATCACCACCACCCCCAGCCCCACGCCCCCTCCCATTTATCTCTCAGCCCCCTTGGGCCCCCCACCTTCCAGATGAAGAGCTTATGCTAGAAATATCGTTTCTTCTGCTCCGTGGATGCTGCCTGATCAGCTGTGCTTTTCCAGCACACCTTTTGCCACCAAACCAAAACCCAATCAAACAGTTGAGAGGTCCCTATTGGGTCTTTCCACGGACCAGAATCCTGGGGGTTGGGGCAGTGAAGTCCTGCCTGCCTAGTGCTGCCAGCCAATCAGAGACTGGCAACTCTTTGCTCAGCAGCGCCAGCTAGGAGTTGGTGGCTACTGCCAGAATGACACCCACTGGAGGTCCAGGATCACAAAGTGACCTGGGCCAAATATAAGTAATGGTGAGAGGGGCTTTGCTGGGTGAGGTTGTGGCAAAGCGGTTGGAGGAAGGTTAAGTGCATCAGCAGCTAAAGACATCAGCCAACTACCCTCTTCCCAATGCGAGATTCCTCAGCCAGGCCTAGTGGTTGGAATGTGGTTGGCCAGGTGGATCTCACTGAGTATGAGTTTCCTGAGTGGGGCTGTTAATCTGGGCCAATCAGGGAGTCTTGGCTGATGGACATAATCAGAAATCTCAGAGATCCACCTGACTCTAGGGACTGGTTCTGAGCTAGCTGGTCAGAGTCCATGTACTATGCCCATGTACATTTATTGGTGGACTTGGTGTCGGCATACTGACCTTTACAGAGTCCCTTCACTGGGAGTTGAAGAATAGCCCACACAGGTTATTTGTTCTATTCACTGGATGGTGGCCAGCCCTCCCACATTTGGGTTAATACCAGAAGCCTTTCAGTCATTAATTGTCTACTGAACAGCCTCACTAGGTGCCATTATTGCAAGTATGACCATGGGCCTTCCCAGACCAAATATAATTAGCATGGAGGTGGAAAGCAGGCCAGATTCCCATTCAGAATCGTCCTGCCTGATTAAATATCCATTTTTCTGACAAACAGTGTTTTAAACATTTATGCCTGTGAGATTAGCATATTATTCTTTTAACTGATCCAGACTATACTAATCCAACCCCATTGGCTTAAAAGAAAATCAAGCAAATTAAATGTGAAAATAATGTGTTCTAATAGAGAATGTGATCTGTATTTGGTGGATTTTAAAACATTTTTAAAACAAGTGGACGATTTACATTGAAAAGGCAGTGAAATTAATGGTGGGCTAAACTTTATCGCTATGGAAGTGTGTATTCTTTTCCAAACATCTTGAAAATATTATTAGAAATGATTTAATGATATCCTCTGACATAAAGGTTAATAGACGTCCCTTTAGAACAGGACACCACTAAAGCACTAAGCACCTCCCCAAAGGACGATCCCTGGATTAGAAGGGTTAGAAGTGAGAATCCACCCAGATTGAGAAGTTGATACTTGTAAGTATTTTTTTTAATCATTGCAATACATTCTTAGAAAACAAAAACTTGGAAACAGCATATTAAAAAATTTCAAATGACTTATTGTGTTACAGCCAAATGCAATTGTTTGGCAAAGTCATGCCACCGGATATATTTCAAAACCATAGGACTGCTCATTCAAGAGCCAGTTATTTACTGAATAAACCAGTTATGGCAGCACATGACAATACAGAATAAAGAGATAGATTTTCAGGAAGTTCTGTAATGTCAAAAATGGTTTATATCTTCCAATCAATAGTAAGTCATACAGAGCTAATTCAAAATAATGTCTTAGTAACAACAGCTTAAATGGCTGGAGACCCCATTGAAAACTAATTTGCTAAGTTAAATCAGGAAGCTTTGCAGTCAGCAGACTCCACTATCTACAAATGATGGGAGAAGTGTAGTAACTGGACAAAGGCTGTGCATACAGAGGTTTAACAAATCCCTTCTTTATGAAAACAGCTCAAAGAGTTCATGAGGTAATCAGCTTTAGTACATTCAACTGAGTCCACTTGCTCCTTTACAGGACAGATCTACAGATGGACAATCTGAATCGTCAGAAGCCTGACCTCCATCTCTTAATTCAGAGTCTTTAGCATAAGCACGGTTTGTATTCCTGGCTCTGTCTGACACTTCGGATCAGGTCATGCAGAATACATCAGAAGGTTTAGAGGAGAGAAGGTAATAACAAAGTTCTCCAGTCAAAAGCTGCTGATGGTTTATCGGAACACGTGCCTACGTGTGATATAGTCCAATATGTAGATCCAAAGAGGAGGTCCCCTCAGTCGAAGGTGTTAGGTTTAACCTCAAAATTTTGTCAAGAGTGTGACAGCATGTAAATTTTAACATACAGCAGGGGTCAATGAACTCTGATTGAACAGTCAGGAGCACACAAGGATCATTTCAACAGCTTTTTGGTGAATATGGAAAGAGCATCTCATTTTACCTGCTCTGCTAAGTTTCTAAATCAGAACATAGCAGGCTGTCAGTTACTTTAGATGATCTTCCTAGAACTACAGTGAATGAAAAGTCACCTAAAATCAAAAACAGAAAATGCTGAAAACTCTCAACAGGTCAGGAAAATACAGAGTCATTTGGCAGGATTTTCATAGAGGCTTTGGGACCACGATGTCAGGACTAAAAAGGGACCGCCAAGCGAGGAACACTGCAGGGAGTGAGACCAGTGGGGCTGCTCTTATTAAAATTCAAATTCAAATGTAGCTGAGGCCAGCGTTTATTGCCCATCACTAATTGCCCTTGAGAAGGTATTGGTGAGCTGCCATCTTGAACTACTGTAATCCAGCATGTAAAGGTCACTGGGTGGGTTCCCAATGTTGCTAGTTCAATCACAGGTCTGTCAATTTTACAACCTGGCTTAACTCCACGAAAAAGGTGGACATTGCTGAAGCATGTCAGAGATTGGAAGGGCACCTCAAAATGGTGGCATAAAAATAATGCAATATTACAGGGGACATGATGGCCAACTCCTTCAATCCAAGGAAGCAATATCACTGATCTGAATGTAATATATTGATCTCAGCTGATGCTATTGCTGGACAACTTAGATCCCAGGCTTAAAACCCAGCTTAATAAATCATTTGTTTTATTCGCTTTAACAAATTGGTCCCTCACTGAAATGTAAGTGCACAACATTGCAGATTTTGATAATAAACAATAAGTTTATTGTGCAAAAGAAGTGAAGACAAAACAGAAGAAACCAAAATATTTACAAATAATGTATGCTCAAAGATTTCAAAGCATGCAGTAAAAATATAATTGAATTAATGCCACAATATTCATTTATTTCCTGTAGACTAATTTAACTGTGACTTCAACTACAATCTGGAGAATCTGTTAGCCTCAATTTGGAGCCTTCATACACCTGAGCTGAAACTTTCTTAGCTTCAAATAATCCCTTCAGGGTTTTATACTTCAACCCTTCTGGAACTATTACTAAATTCTTTATTTCTGAGGTAGTTATTTTTCTTCAACAAATCAAAACTATCTTCTCTTATTCTCAGCTGCAATTGCTTTACACATTCACCTTCAGTTAACAATTCTGCAGTACTACCTCAAACGAAAACTAAAACGGAAACTCAAAACCACAAGTGCTTCACCCACCTCTTTCCCCCCAACTCTACCTCCCAAAATGATAACATAAAGTCCATTGTCTTCCATCAGAAATCCTTATGTACTACAAGGTATACTTTGTTCCATGACAAGCTCTCTCAATGTAATCAAAAATCCACTAAACCTTGGAGGCTATCTCTCTTAAAATGATTTAAAAGAAATCATCATGCCTATGAAAATATTTACAAGTCTTTCATTAAATTCATTCAGACATATTGAAAACCACAGATGCCATGAGTTCAAAATTCAAAAAATCCAAATTTAAAAATAAAATACATACACTGCATGCCTCCTTGAGGGAGTTCGTTCCAATTGCCCTCCCCAGACTTCCCAGGGAGCAACCTCAATGGAGTTGGCAGTTTCCTCAAATGATGGAAGACACTCTGCCACTGTCAAATACTGGTGCTGTAACATCACACCAAATTGGTGTCTTAACTGTTTAAATGGTCGGCCCACTTAGTAAAGATGGCTTCTGATCAGTTTTCAGTTCACACAATTTGCTTAGAGGAGTTAATAAAAGAGGGGTGGGTGAGAGCAATAGGCTGTTGATCTTCAGGTAGATCCCCATTCTCTCACATTGAGTTCAAAAATACCATAGTCTTATTCTACTCACAACTGGGTCATGTAATATCTTACTGAAAGTTCTCCAGATTCTATGACTCCATTCGGAAATCCCACTTCTTGTAAGTATAGTGTTGTTACAATGTCCCCAATGTCTTTTTCTTAATAAAGTGAGTTATGTGTAAAAGTTCAAGACATATTTAATATGGGTCCACATAATGTATCAACAATAATATTTGGAGTATATCACTTCATAACAAAACAGTTAAAGGTTTCAACATAGTTTCTCGCGTAAAGAAGGATAATGTAAGCACAAAAAAAATCTAGATAATGAGTGCCTGACACAAGTCTTTAATTTTTAAAATAGCCATCAATGATATTAGGGGGCAAAATTAAGCTAACCCATCTATAAGGAAACAGACTGAATTGAGTAACATGTTTTTTTTAATCCATTCACAGAATGAGGGCATCTCTGGCTAGGCTAGCATTTATTACCAATCTTTAATTGGCACAAGGGCAGTTAAGAGTCAAACATATTGTTGTGGCTCTGAAGTTACATGTAGGCCAGACCAGGTAAGGATAGCCATTTCCTTCCATAAAGGACATTAGTGAACCAGATGGGTTCCTAACAATAAAGAACAAAGAAATTTACAGCCCAGGAACAGGCTCTTCGGCCCTCCAACCCTGACCCGCTCCAAATCCATTGTCTAAACTATCGCCCAATTCCTAAGGTTCTATATCCCTCTGCTCCCCACCTACTCATGCATCTGTCCAGACACACCTTAAATGAATCTACCGTGCATGCCTCTACCATCTCTGTCGGCAACGCGCTCCAGGCATCTACCACCCTCAGTGTAAAGTACATTCTGTGTGTATCTCCCTTAAACTTGTCACCTCTCACCTTGAAAGTGTGAGCTCTTGTTATTGAATTCCCTCACCCTGGGAAAAAAGCTGATCTCTATCCACCCTGTCTATACCCTTCATGATGTTGTAGACCTCAATCAGGTCCCCCCTCAATTTAATGAAAACAATTCTAAACTACTCAACTTCTCTTCATAGCTAGCACCTTCCATACCAGGCAACATCCTCGTAAACCTTCTCTGCACCCTCTCCAAAGCATCCACATCCTTTTGGTAATTTTGCAACTAGAACTGTACACAGTATTCTAAATGTGGACACCAAAGTCTTGTACAGTTTTAACATGATCTGCCAGCTCTTATACTCAATACTCCGTCCGATAAAGGCAAGCATACCATATGCCTTCTTGACCACTCTATCCACCTGTGCAGCCACCTTCAAGGTACAATAGACCTGAACTCCCACATCTCTCTGCCTCATCAACTTTTCCAAAGGCTCTTCCATTTATGGTATAGATCGCTCCAGAATTAGACTTCCCAAAATGCATCACCACACATTTGCCTGAATTGAACTCCATCTGCGACTTCTCCACCCAACTCTCTAGTCTATCTATATTCTCCTGTATTCTTCGACAGTCCCATATGCTTTCTGCTACTCCACCAATGTTCGTGTCATCTGGAAACTTACTGATCAGACCAACAATGCCCTCTTCCAGATCATTTATGTATATCTAAAACAACAGTGGCCCCTGTGGAACACGACTGGTCACCTTTCTCCATTTCAAGAAACTCCCTTCAACTACTACTCTCTGTCTCCTGTTGCTCAACCAGTTCTTTATCCACCTAGCTAGAACACCCTGCACACCATGTGACTTCACTTTCTCCATTAGTTTACCATGGGGAACCTTATCAAATGCCTTACTGAAGTCCATGTATATGACATCAACACCCATCCTTCATCTATCAACTTGGTCACTTCCTCAAAGAACTCTATTAAATTGGTAAGGCATGATCTCCTCCTGCAAAAATCCATGTTGCCTATCACTAATATGCCAATTCTTTTCCAAATATGAATAGATTTTATCCCTCAGTACCTCTCCAACAACTTTCCCACTACTGACATCAGGCTCACTGGTCTGTAGTTACCTGGAATATCCCTACTATCCTTCCTGTACAGGGGGACAACATTAGCAACCCTCCAGTCCTCCGGCACATCACCTGTATTTAAGGATGTTACAAAGATATCTGTCAGGGTCCCAGCTATTTCCTCTCTTGCCTCTCTCAGCAACCTGGAATAGATCCCATCTGGTCCTGGGCATTTGTCCACCTTAATATCCTTTAGCATACCCAACATATCTTCTCTCCTTATGTCAATGCGATCCAGAGTAAACAAGCTTCTATCTCTAATCACAACATTCATCATGTCCCTCTCCTCCGTGAACATTGAGAAGCTCATCCATTTTCTCAGGTTCGACACACAACCTTCTTTCCTTATCTTTTAGTGGACCAACCCTCTCTCTAGTTACCCTCTTGCTTCTTATATATTCTTTTCCTCCAACAATTGGCAATGGCTTCACAGGCATCATTAAACTCTTAATTCCAGTTTTTTTTAATTGAATCCAAATTCTATCATTTGTCATGGCAGGATTTGAACTCAGCTTCCCAGAGCATTATCGGGATTAATAGTGCAATGATAATGCGATTAGGCCATCATCTCTCAATGGCATTTTACACAATGTTCAGTTTTGTCCATTGAATGTCCATTGAAACCCAATGCTCTGGCTTTTTGACATAGTGAGTTTGGTTAAAATTGTCTTTAAAGATTTTAAAGGATAATATCAATTTTAAATGTGATGTTAATATGGTCATGTGTCAAAAAGGCTTTGATTCAGTTTAATTTGACCTGTTGGCTAAATTATTCAGAAACATTATGCTCCAGATACTTGTTAATTCAAGGCTATTGAAGTTTAAAGTCTAAGGAGCAGATAAATCTAGGCAGAGTTGTCTTTGAAAGTAGCAACTCCTGGGAAATCACTGAATTAAGAGTACTTATTATTTTAGTTTATGACACATACAAGTAACCTTCACACCATGCAAGTGCCAGGCAATGAGCATCTCCAACAAAAGAGAATCCTGCTATCACCACTTGATATTCAGTACTATGACCATCTCAGTATCTTTCACAACCAACATACTGAAGATACCATTAACCAGAAATTGAACTGGACCAGCCATATAAATGCTGTGGCTAAAGGAGCAAGTCAGAGACTGAGAATTCTGTAGTCAATAACTCAGTTCCAGTCTATCTAAAGCCTGTCCAAACTATCTACAAGGCACGAGTCAAGTGTGCAATGGGATACAATCAACTTGTCTAGCCGAGTACAGCTCCAATAATACTCAATAAGCTTAACACCATCCAGCCAAAGTAATCTGTTTGATTGGTGTCCCATCTAACACCTTCTACATTCACTCCTTTCAAACCTGATACAGTGGCAGCAGTGTGTACCACCTACAAGATGCACTGTGACAACTTGACAAGGCTCCTTCAACTGCACCTTCCAAATGTGCAGACTCTACATCTTAAAGGACAACAGCAACAGGTACAGAGGCAGATCACGGATGCAATTTCTTCCTCAAGCCACACATGATTCTGGCTTTCACTGCCACTGGGTCAGAATCCTGGAGCTTCCTCCCTAACAGCATTGTGAGTGTACCTGTACCAGACAGCAGTAGTTCAAGAAGCAACTCATTACCACTTCCTCAAAGACAATTAGGGTTGGGCAATAAATGGTGGCCTAGCCAGTGACATCCATATCCTTCGACTATTTAAAAATTACAAGTCAATTGTTAAGAACATGGATGTCCATAGTAGCATATGTTAAACTTCACAACCTTTATCTCCCATTTGCTTTTGAAGATTTTCTTAACTATATTCTGAGATGGATATGTGAGAATTGTTCACTGCTCAGAAGATTGTAGTAAAGAAAAAACCTGTACTTATCTTCACAACTTCTTTGTGAGAAACATTTAGGTTTGTGTGGGGTAAGTACTATTATATCGTTATAAATTACAGATATTATATTTGCATACAAGACTATAAATCATAGAACCACAAACGTCCCATTAGGACAACGAATGCATTTCTTTTCGATTGCTATCAACTCCACTTTCCAGCGTTCTCATCACATCCCTCAGTAAGAATGTAAGAATTAGAAACAGAACAAAGAACATGAATCATATCAATGTATTTAAAGTATGGATTTACATTGATTTTTCCATTGATACATTTGTTTGGCATCAGCAAAGTGTTTAAGATAATATTTGTACAATTTCACTGATGTACGCCACTGAGACAAAATGTAATTTATTGGCTAGACAGCTACAAACATGTCTGTACTGAGTATTTCGATGGGTCAATAACAGCCAAGCTCATTTTATTGTACATATCAGTTAATGTACACATCCACACTAGGTGATGAACAATGACTTTCTTTTGTATGTGGGAACTGCCTATTAGCTTGAATGCCTACTTTCAGTATTCTGGAATCCTATTACCTTAATTACCTTACCCTTCAAAAGGGTAAGGACTAGGCACAAAAAAAAGATCCTGGCTGCTCAATGCTGCAGTAGATTTTAATGTCAGCAACTCCAAAGTTAACTCATTACCCACACTTCTGATCTGCAGCGTTGGTTATTCCAAGCAGAGAAAAATATAATTAATTGCATTGACTTCATATGCGGCAGCCAAAGGTGCGAAATCTTCTGTGTATCCATGTAACAACTGCATATTGTGTATCAAAATAGTGGAGGTTTACTGTTCATGAAAGAACTGTCTTCAGTCCAACTAAACTGCAAACATATTTAGATAAAAATGATAAAAACATGATCTGTCACAGGTCATAGAAGCAGCTAAATATAAATGTAGAAATTCTAATTAAGGATAAGTGGGTGATATATTTTTAAAATTACATTCTATAGAACTTGAAATTAGTGAATTGCATTGCAAAAATTAAAAGTGTTTTTCTTGCAGTAAATAACAGCCAAATTGTCATTATTGTGTTAGATGCAAATTGGTTTGGATTTGTACATTTTCCAATTTCTTCATCACTTCCAAGGAATGAAAAAAGCAATACCGGATTGGCAACATAATCTGCCTTGAATTTCACTTACGGGAAGGAGCCAGATAATTCACAGCACTTATTAGTTATGCACTCTTGCTCACTCATGAATGGTAAATTGTACTGTCAGCCACACTTCCCTGCATTTTTCCTTCAGTCCCCAGCCCTTCCCCCACCCCCATCTCACATCTCCCTCAAAATCTCTCACCTTAGTGAAGTCCTTCACTTGGGTGTGGGAATTCCTCTCAGGCCTGTGACACCAATTTGCCATAAACCAATTAAAGAGGCTTTTGCTATAGAGTGTACTGAAAGTACATCATATCATGATGCGTAGATTTTGATCAGTTGAGGCACAAAGTGACAATATTTATCACAATTTTGATTTGTGGATCAAACATCTTATAAGTACATACTCAGTATGCTGCATTTATTTAAATTCTCTTCTGCCACCTTTTCGCTAATCTCAGTCTTCTCCCAAGCTTTATCTCTGAGAGAGAATGGAAAGGGGTAATGAGCCAGGCTGAGCTGTGGCATTTTCATAGGCACCTTCATTGTTGCTTGTTATTGATCTGACAGAGCATGTGCTTCAGTGGTGCAAAGCTGATGCTGCTACTCTATCGTGTTGGATGAACTACTTGTTCATAGTTAGCTCCCTAAGCCTAAATGAGGAGTGGCAGAACTCCCCAGTGGTGGGTGGGTGACAGGCAAGGCTTGCTTCAAATAATAAAACTGTGCAGATCCAACTGTTCAGGGTCACTTTTGGTGTGCTCTTTCAACACAGTTTAAGCTTCCTTACATCAACATGTTTTTCCATTACGCTTTAACAAATCTCAAAGGTTTGCTGCTGACTTGCAACAAAACATTATTATTACCTCAAGGTACGCCTTGAATATTTTTCTGCTCATTCTCACAAAATAATAAATGGAGGTGGGTGGGGGATAAAAGTGATAGCGCATGAAAGAAAGTGGAGAAATTAAATAGAAGATTTGCTCTTCAACTGGATTACTTAAAACTCACAGAGACAATAAGTGAGATTCATTAGGCTATTTGTTACTGGCATCTGCCATGATCCAAAATGAAACACTAAATGTTTCATGGTCTCAAGAAAGGGCAGTATTTGTCTTGGTACTAGAAATCTCTCAACAGGAGATGGTGTGACTTGTAACTGCTATGAGAGGAAATGATGGATGTAGGGGGAGGGTGGCACCAGCTGAACTGTGATGGTTTAATATCATCATCCTCCTGACAGCTGTAATAGGCTTCCCATCTCAGAAATAATTCATAAAGCTGCTACATTATATTCCGTCTCTGACATTCCCCATCCATCCAAGAAACCCAGCAGGCTCAGAACTAATAAGAAAATATATGGTTCAGAAACTCTAAAAAATTAAAGAGGTAGTTTATGAACAATTTGTTTCATAGGGATGTTTATTATATTTATTGAATATTGTATCTCTGATGTGTTTTTTCCCACTGCATATGAAAGAGGAAAAATGCTGACTTTCAACATGTCTTTTTTTTATATTTACAAAATCATATTTTACAGCTTATAATGGATACAATAAATGTCCATGTTATAATCTTGACTTTCATGCATTTAGTTTTGTTCAATATCCACTGCCAAGTAGGCAGAGATAGAAGGCTTCAGAGAAGGTTTAAACTCACAGTATTTGTGTGTTTTCTCGTTTTATGTGGTGTGCTCAGGCCACCCCCGAGGGAAAAGTCAAATAAACTTGTTCTTGTGTCAAGCAAGACTAGAGGTTGTTTTATTACTCAATGTGGACAAAAATATTGAACCCAGAGGTCAAAATTTTAAGCCAGGGAAATGCCTGCCAGGCACATAGCCCACTTACAAGAATTAAATTTAATCAGTATATGTTATTCGCAAACTGAAAAAAAACAAGTGAGCACAAAATTCAACACCCAAATGGTCTTTTGGGACTCAGCTATGGAAAACTTTTTTAAAAAGAAAAATAACTTAGTTGATGTAAGTAATAAAATAATCTATTATGTTGGTATAGATTATTTGTTCTGTTCACTTGCAATGTGAGCTTGTTTGAGAAGTAAGTGGTGAGTGTCACATCACATCTTGTGGTCTGGTTTAATACAGTTACATTTAAATTAATATCATTTTTTAAATATCTGAGCTCATTTTATTCCATCTGAACTTGTTTATTGCCCCTACAGTATCTGATCACTTGACCACCTCACTCCTCTAATAGCTGGAGCAGAACATGTGATAGGTCACAAATCACAAATTGTACAGTGAATAATAAATATCTGGGAGTGAATAACAGAGCTGGGACCAAATAGGAGTTCCAGATGATGGCATGAAGTATGGAGGAAGCAATTTAGACATTTAAAAATACTCTTTGAATGCCAAGATTATTTTGCTGAATTATGAAGGACAGGAATAGAAGCAGAAGTTGTTAGCCTAAGACATTAGCAGTCAGAATACACGATCTTAGCTATCTTGGGACAATGTAGTAAAGTTCACACTTCCTTAAGAAATGAACCTATAACTTCAACAAATAATTTGTCTTGTTACCTAAACTGTTAGGTTGCTGTATCCACTGTTTGCATTATTTTCTTTCTGATTATCTCTTCAGGTTATACTTTCATCTCTCTGAAGTGGGTGAAATTCCACCCTGCATTGCTTCTATCAATTAAAGATAGAATAAATTGGTGTGAAATTCCTCTGTTTGCTGTTTCAATTAAATTGTTACTTAGTTTTGTTAAAATAGTGAACAAAGAAATTTCATATGAATGTATTGATAATGCAACTGCAATACTGAACAGGAGAATTTTATAGCCTGAATATCTTTCATTGGTATTTTTATCTATCATTCTTTGTTCACTCTTTAAGGCCTGAATAGTGCTGGTTTTAGTAATACTCATTAGCATACTTCAAAATTGTTTATGAATCATAGGATCCCTACAGTGTGAAAACAGATCCTTCAGCCCAACAAGTCCACACTGACTCTCCAAAGAGTAACCCACCAAGACCCATTGCCCTACATTTACCCCTGACTAATGCACCTAACCTGCACATCACTGAACACAATTGGCAACTTAGCATGGCCAAGTCACCTAACCTGCACATCGTTGGACTGTGAGGGTAAACCCACGTAGACACAGGGAGAATATGTAAACTTGACACAGACAATTGGCTGATGTTGGAATTGAACCCAGGTCCCTGGTGCTGTGAGGCAGCAGTACTAACGACTGAGCCAGCATGCTGCCCTTATGTTTCAATTATAGTTGAATGGATGAATACTGCAATATTATAGCCACAAAATAAAGTGGAGTTCATATGTGTGGGGTTTCAGCTACTAGGAGTCATTAATGCTTCACATGAACTACAGAAGAGCCCCAAGTCTAGGAGCAAGTATTACATTACTGGATTCAATATTATGGAAAAGTGATTCTATGTTTACATCTTTTGTTTTCTATTGAAACGAACACAAAGTATAGCTATGAAGGTACTCACAAACATTACTTTTGTTCTCTTCATCTGTATGTACACCAGAGGCTAGCTACATTTCTCAATCATTCCAGGACATAGAAGAACAACATTTTTTTCTTTCTAAAGATGTGTCAAGTAGAATAGTTGCTCCCTGTAAACAGAAAGTAGATCCATTACACCAATGAAGTGTCACTGTAATGTAGGTGTCACTGATGTATAGTTGTCACCCTTGGTTTCTTGGAAGTGGTGGTTAACTCCACTCACATATTTGTAGAATCAACCATGATATAATATCACATGGATCTATCACAGCTTCTATTGTAGGCTCTAGTAATTTCTGTCAAGAGGGTAATTAGGGATGGACAACAAATTCTTGTCTTGCCAATAACATTCAAATATCTGAGGAACAAATAAACAAAAAAGCTGTGTGCTGAAATGGAAGCTCAAGTTGAAGTCACATGAGCTTCGACTGTTGCCATCTTGGCTGTGAGTATCAGTGTTCAAAGGAGCCTTAATGATCCATCAAGCAACCTATCCTCAAATGGATTACAATGATTGGTAAAATGCTACCCAGGGGCTTGACAGCATTTCCATTGAGTATCAGCTTGCTATCCTATTGATAGTATTGATATTCTCAGTGCTATCCATTCTGAGGGCTACCAGCTAGATAGCCCAGACTGCTGCTGCCCATGTGAAGATCTTACTTTGGTCAAATTTACATTGATCAAAACATAATTGATCAATTTTGAGCATGGTTTTCAACCATACATCCATGCTGTCTTTGTGTAGATCCAGTTAAAAATAGGCATCCTTGTTCAGGTTCAGCAACCTGCTTAGAATTTCTTTAGTGACCATTTTGACATCAGGCTTGTAGTGGGCATTAAAGCTGTACCCCTGTACTTTTAACCAAGTGTTGTTGTAGTGTAGGCATTGCATTTGTGCCAAGACATCTTCTTTTTTCTGGTGTTAACTGCTTAGCAGGGTGTTGGATATGCCTTCTTGTGTTCTGAACACCAAAGTAAGTGTTTTATGCTCTAATTTGGAATAATTGGTTTGGGACTGAGATAAGGTTTTGCATGCAAAAACCATTAGTGTGCCACCTATAAGATGCATTCTGTGAAAAGTCAACTTCCAGGATTTTCTTCTTTCTTGGGCTGCATTAATGTAATATATTTATCTGCTGACAGCACATATTTCAAAGACTCAAACATACCTATGGTGTGTCTTCCCTTAGGAGCTCTCTCAGAGATGGAAAATCAGAAAATATACTGCCAAGAAGTTAAGGAATGCATCTCTGTAGATCTTCTTTGTCTTGTTGACGTTGTATTTTGTCTAGGTTGGGAATATAGAGAGCCCAACACACTGATCTGATATACACTCACCTAGTGTTTGTAGTGAGCTACTGCCCTTACAGAGTAAAAGTTCTGACTATGCTCTTCTTTAGTTACTCCAATATTGTAATGATCATTAGCAGAGCACGTACCTCCAGATACACTTTCTGTAATTTTGTCCATATGCTCCTGGACTGAAAAGACTAATCTAAACTGAAAGAAAATTTGCATGGCAATATCTGGAAGCAGTATCTTCCAAATGGTGTGTAGTTACTTCTTTAGCAATATTGTATTTGGCATCCAGATTGGATAAGAAATTTATTCCTGCAAACTTGGAATTCAATTCATTAGTATTGAAATCTTAAATGGGGATCTACTTAGAGAGGTTTAGAAATCTCAGATCAAGATGTATTGTCATTATGCCATCCCTCTTCAGTATGTATGTAATAGAACAACACCAATCTGTGGTGATGCGCATGACAAATAGAACCATTGCATTCCATGCCATCCTACTCACACTTAAGCTTTTTGTTGGACGTGTAAGCTGCACCTTCTGGGAGCATCAATTGGTGCAATTGCATCATCCCTGTGATGCAATACAGCATTACTCTTGAAACACAGTACGGTGCTGAACCTATTCAGGTACAATTGGTGTACATTCTGGATTGACTCCATGTGAGTATCCTTGGTCTCTTCTGCCACCATGGGTACCTTGGTAAACTCCTGAGTAGTTATACTATTGAGATAAATGTGGAATTTTTGGGTACTGTGACTGCCCTGAGGCTTGCAAAGTGACATCCGTAGTGTTCGTGTAAATTTCTGACACGAGGCGCCCAGAGACCCTGTGAGTACAAGAGGAAGGAGTAGGAAAACTAACACTGAACAAATCATGTTTTATCCAAGCAATTTTGTCAATCAACTGGTGTCCTTTTGATTATTCTCAAAAATTGCTCATGAGCAGTCCTCTCCTCACACATGATTTTCTTGGAGGCCTGCAGCATTGACCTGCATGCCTGATGGGAAGGAAAATGACTGAAGCGGCATAGCAAGGAAATGGAGTGAGAGAAGAGCGTAAAAAAACTCTCAGTAAATGCCTGAATGATGAGAAATTAATGGAAACCTTGAAGCAGGGAGATTCATTATAGAAGGGTTCCACAATATATTCCATTGCAATGCTAAATGTTTAATACTTGTTATCCAACTTAGACAGCTGCCCATAACAAATATGGATGTTGGGAACTGTACATGGAATACAATGACTGGGATATAGTGAAATATCATAATAATTGCAGATCTTTCTGTAAACAGGCTTAATACAAGTGATTTCATTGTTACTTAAAACTGTTGACACATATTCCCATTTAGCTAATTCAAAACAAAGCTTGCTCCCTGTATCTTGCGAATGTAGCCCTGAGATAGAGAACAGCAGATTGAGTATGTCTGTCATTAGTCTACCATTTAACATTCACTCACCTAGTAGACAGCAGGATACACAACTCTACAACAGCTGGAAAACACAAATAGCAATATAACTGGGATCAGGCAAAATTCAAGGCCAAGCAGTCAACTACAAAGTGTCAAAAAGAAGAATGTTTTGTTTTGCCAATATCCTGTGTTTTTCCCTCCATCTTCTATACAGACTCACAGTAAATAAAGAGAACGTCATGAAAATTAAGGAAAGGATGCTAAGCAGATAGATGGAACAATTATGCAGCTGGTGGAAATGTTCAAGGAGGGGGATAATGCACGATGATTGCAAATCATCAGATAAGCTTCAGGATGAATACAAAATTTGTAGCCAAACAAAGATTAGATGCTCGCACAGTGGAGTTTTCTGTAAACAAATAAAAATGCAGGTGGTTTGTGTTTAGGTGCTGAAAACAGGTCTTGATGATGGATGAACTTCAGTTTGAGCAACAGTGTAGCTCTAGAAATGAGAGCTGCAAAGTTTGGTTCCACAGTGCTACTGAAGTCCACAGTCCTGACAATAGTGACTGATTCACTGACAGCACCAGCCACATGGTGCAGCATGCATGGGACCTCTCGGGAGGGGGGGGGGTGGGTGTGCACCAGAAAAATGTAGAACAGGCACAGTGTCACCCAGTCTCTCGCTTTGATTTGGTGCCCCACCTACCATTTTGAATGTAATCAGTTCCACAAGAGAAACCTCAACCTAACTATTTGCGAACCACTCCCTTCCCCGCCACACCCAAACCCACGATATCACACTACTTAACATAATTACTGTTGACTTTGGCTGCTGCAGAGTTTGAAGGCAGTATACTGTGCTGATGGAGGAATTCTGAAAAGTAGTTGGAGTCAGAAGGGGAGTGCTGCTACACTTTTCCAAGGACCTTGAAATCCTGTTGAGAGACGGCTTACTGTCACTCGTGGAGTTATCATTGACGTGGAGGAACAGAGCAACTTGGAGATAGAGCAGAGGTAGCAGAGACAGGAGGCATTGTACTGAGAAAGAAGGTGGAGGACTCCTACTATAAGGGCATTCTCATGTGGAACAAATAGGAAACATTTCTTCTCACTCAACCATAGCCCAAAACAAAATTGGGATCTACTAATAACCAAAGGGATGTTCTCTGATCTATTCCACCTCTTCCAACTGGAACAGCAACTGCTAAGCAAGGCAAAGATGACACTGCCAGTGACCATCATTCATTATCACTCTCAATTTCTTTGCCATCTGATTTTTCCAGGTTTGTATCAATAACATTGCCACTTCTACAGTTCATTCATGCACCAGGAAGTTCAGGAGGCCCTGGATGCCAATAGAAGGTTTTCATTTCTCAGAGTATTTCATGATGCACTATGAGGTCATTGGCCCCATGTGTCAACACTAGTCAACAAACATCTGATCCTACTCATCCTTTTTTCCAGCACTTGTCCCATTGTGGTGGAGGCTTTGGCAATGTAAATGAATGTCTAAATATTAGTTAATTGTTACCAGAGTTTCTAACTCTAACCCTTTCAGACTGTGAGTTCCAGACTCCCACTAGACTTTGAATGAAAAAGAAATTCTCACCTCTCCTCTTAGCCCTCTACATCTTACATTAAATAGATGCCCCTTAGACTCCTCTACTGGTGGAAAAAATGGCTCTGCATCCACCCCATGTCCCTCATAATCTTATAAACCTATCAGGTCCCTTCTCAGCCTTCACTGCTCCAAGGAAAATAACACCAACCTTCCAATCTTTCTTCAAACCTCAGATTCTCCAGACCAGACAATGTCCTGGTAAAACTCCATTGCAATCACATCCTTTCCATAATATGATGAGCAGATGTGGACTCAGTATTCCACTTGTGGCCTAACCAGTGTTTTATACATTTCCACCATAACTTCCTGGTTCTTGTATTCTATGCTTGTCTAAGAAAGACAAATATCTATATGCCTTCTTAACCATCTTATCTACCTTCCCCAACTATTTTCAGTGATCTATGGATATGCACACCAAGATCACTCTGATCTTCAGTACTCTCCAGTGTCCTACCATTCAGAGAACATTTCTTATCCCTCCCCAACAGCAATACCTTACAATTTTCACATTGAATTCCATTTGCCACTGCTCTACCCAGTGGAACAGTCTATCAACATGATTCTGCAGTTTACCAATTTTTAGGTCATCCATGAACATGGTCATTCCCCCTATATTAAATCCATATATTTAATGTCCATCATAAACAGCAAGTTTTCCAGCACCCAAACCCTTTGGAACCACACTGGAAACAGACTTCAAGTCATAGAAACATTCCTCTGCCATTTGGATCCTATGTGCCAGTTTGCCTTGGATCCCATGGACTCTTGCTTTCCAATCCAAACTGTCAAATGGGACATTACCAGAAGCCTTGCTAAAGTCCATGTAGACCAAATCAAATGCATAATTAACTTCATCAATACTCCTCAAAAGTTACCTTCTCAAAAAATTTGATCAACTTCATAAAACATGACATTCCCTTATCACATCCAAGCTGACTATTCTTGATTGATCCATGTTTCTCTAAGTGTTGATATGTTCTCTCCTTTGGAATTCTTTCTAACAACTTAACCATAAATGAAGTTAGACTTTTTGGCTTGTTTATCTTGCTGTATCCCTTCTTTCCATTTTTTTAAATAATAAGATAAAGTTAGCCATCTGCCAGCCCCCTGGCCACTGCCTATGGCCATAGAGCATTGAAAACTGCTGCCAGATCCTCTGATATCTGCTTCCTTGCCTCCCTCAACAGCCTGGGTACATCTCATCTGGACCTGTGAACTGTTAAACTTTTTAGTACCTCCTCTCTCTATGCAAATTTATTCCAGTATTTGACAGTCCTCCACCCTGATGTCTATACCTGCATTATCCCTTTCCTGCAACTTTCCCTATAATCGCAGAAGGTGTAACACCTGCCCATTTACTTCATGCCTCCTCAATATCTAAGGGCCTAAACACACCTTCTAGGTGAAGCAGCGCTTTATCTGCATTTCACTCAATCTAGCTCTCAGTGTGATCTCTTCTACAAAGCGTAGGCTGGGTGACCATTTCGCAGAACATCCATGATCTGTCTGCAAAAAAGACCTTGAGTTTCAAGTTGCCTATCAATTCAACACACCACTCTGTTCCCTGGCCAACATCTCTGTCTCAGGCTTGGTGCAGTGCTCCAGCGAAGCTCAGTGTAAACTGGTAGAACTGTGCCTCATTTTCTACTTGGAAGCTCTACAGCCTCCTGGACTCAATATTGAGTTCAACAATTTTAGGGCTTGAGGCACTATCTTCCATGTCCTTACCCTAACCCCACACACCAGGCCTTGTTATCACATGGCCTGCTATTATATACAACCCATTGTTAGCCACTTATAGTCCCAATCAGCAGCCACTCATTCTCCCAGGCTGATTGTTATCCACTTCTTTGTCTGTCCAACTGTCCTTCTCTCTCTTTGGGCTCTATCACCACCTATCACTTCCTTCTTACCTTCTTCTCCCGAACCTATATTCAGCATAAAAAACAACTTTTTCTGAGCTACCATCAGTTCTGAGGAAGGGTCACTGAACCCAACATGTTAGCTCTGATTTCTCTCCACAGATGCTGCCAGACCCGCTGAGCTTTTCCAGAAATTTCTGTTCTGGTTACATCCTTTTCCATTTTGAAGACCAACACAAAGTTTTAATCAAGATCTGTGCCATTGTCTTCCTGGTCGACACACAGGTTACCTCAATGGTCCATAATAGGCCCTACAATTAATTATCCTCCCACCCCTTTGAATTTTCCTTTATTCAACCTGCCAATGCTTTCTCACATATTTTCTTAGTTTTCCTAATTTTTTTTAGTTCCTCTGCATACTTTTCTACACTCCTGATGTCTCTGCCATATTTAACCCTCAGCATCTACCATAAAGTTCTCCTTATTGGTAAATCCATATACACCGTGACATCTAGAATTCTCCAATCTTGGTCCCATCTTTTGTCTTCGTGGGAAGGTGATAGGGTTGGGGTTAGGGTTAGGGTTAAGGTTAGGCCTAGTGGTATTATCACTTGCTTGTTAATGCAGATACCCACCTAATGTCCTGGGACCCGAGTTCCAATTACACCATGGCAAATGGTGGAATTTGAATTTAATGAAAAATATCTGGAATTAAGCATCTTCTAATAACCATGAAACCGTTGTTGATTGTCAGAAAAACCAATCTGGCTCACTAATGCCCTTCAGGGAAGGAAATCTGCCATCCTTACATGATCTGGCCTACATGTGACTCCAGATCCACATCAATGTGGTTGACTCTCAACAGCCCTCTGAAATGGCCTAGCAAGCCATTCAGTTATATCAAGCTATGAAATCTCAACAAAGAAATGAAAGCGGATGGACACCCTGGTATCAATCACTGGAGAAAGCACAATGGCAGAAACAGCTGTATAGACCCCACATCCATAAATATTCATTCCCTCCATCACCAATGCTCAGTAGCAGCAGTGTGTTTCATCCACAAGATGCACTACAGAAATTCACCAAAAGATCCTTGTATGGCACCTTCCAAACCCACAACTCCTCCATTTTGAAGAACAAGGGCAGCAAATACATGGAAACACCACCAACTGCAAGTTCCCCTCCAAGCTACTCACCATCCCTATGAAAACATGCATCAGGCAGAAACAAACTGTCATCTTATAATCTCTTAATGACCTCAGTCACTGCTTGCCAAATAATTTGGTGCACGACCTCTACCAAGAGAATGAGGAACTATTTGTCCTCTGTCAACTTTCTGTTGCTGCCTCATGCATGTGTGAGCAGTTACTGCAAGCAACAAGGAAGAGTGTCAGTGAGTGTATAAATGTGTTTGAGCAATGTGCCTGATCTACCTGGACAGCAGGAAGTATGTTGGACCTGAGCTTACAGCAGTGCAAAATTTGTCAGGCTGAGATGCAGCATCTGAATGCCATGCATAGGGCTCTGTGGACCATCAGCAGTGACACAATTCTAATCAATCATGTTTGCGACTCCCTGCTCAACTTGTACCCCACTTTACTATCACCATCCAGCTAGGGGATCAATCTAGTTCAATGAACAGCAGAAGAGGGCATGCCAGGAGCAGCACCAGGCATAAATAAAAATGAGGTGCCATTCAAAGGAAGCTTCAGCACAGGACTGCTTGCGTGCTAAACCATGAATTGACACAGCTCTTAATCCAATAATCAATGGATTAGACCTAAGCTCACAGTCCTGTTACATTAAGTCATGAAAGGTGTGTTCAATTAAACAATTAACTTGAGTAAATGGCTCAATGAATATCCCCATTCTCAATGATGAGAAAACCCAGCACATCAGTGCAAAAAAAAGGCTGAAGCATTGTAACAACCTTCAGCGAGAAGTCTGAATGAATGATACTTCTCGGCCACCCCCGAGGTCCCTAGCATTACAAACACCAGTCCTCAGCCAATTCCGTTAATTACTCGTGATATTAAGAAAATCTTTTAAGGCAGTGGATACTGCAAAGGTGCTGGGACCTGGTAAAATCCCAATAATATTACTGAAAACATACTCTCCAGAGCCATCCATACCCAATGCCAAGCTGTTCCACTACTGTACAGCTACAAAACTGGCATTTATCTCACAATGGAAAATTGTTCAACAATGTGCCATCCACAAAAAAGCAGCAGAAATCCAATCTAACTAATTACTGTTCTGTCAGTGTACTCCTGATCATCAGCAAGTGATGGATGTTATCAATGATAGTGCTATCAAGCAATACTTATATAGCAATAACCTCACTGATATTCAGCTTGGGTTCTCCAGATCTTCAATTGCTTTATCAATGACCTCCTCTCAATTATTATATAAAAGTAGGGATGTTCTCTTATCGTTATGCAATATTCAGAATAATTCATGACTCCACAGATACTGAAGCAGTCTGTGTTCAAATGCAGTAAGAGCTAAAAAATATTCAGGGTTGAGCTGATTAGTGGCAAGTAACCCATTTGTATCAGACAAGTCTCAGGCATTGATCACCACTAATAATAGAGAAACATACCATTCCTAATGAGATTCAAAATCATTATGATCAGTGAATCCTCCATCGCCAATGCCCTGGAAGTTCCCAGTGATCATAAATGAAACTGGACAAGCCATGTAAATACAATGGCAATAAGTGCAGGCCAAAGGCTGGGAATTCTGCAGTACATTTTGTCTTGAAGGCCTATCATCCACCAACCATCTACAAGGCACAAGTCAGAAGTGTGATGTAACACTCCCCATTTGCCTGGAGTAGTGCAGCTCCCACAACACTCAAATGTTTGACACCAGATAGGATAAAGGAGTCCCCTTGACTGGCACCCAATCTACATCCTTAAATATTCACACACTCCATGTTAGCACACAGTAGCAACTACAGGGTGCAGTACAACAATCCACCATGATTCCTGCATTGTGCCTTCCAAACCCGTGACCTCGAGCACTTAGAAAAACAAGACCAGCAGCTTCATGGGAACACCAACAACTGCAAGTTCCTTTCCAAGCCACACATCCTGCATGGAACTACATCACTGTTCCTTGATTTTCACTGGATCAAAAGACTTGAAACTCCTCAACCCTATCAGCACCGTAGATATAGACATAGTGCAATAGTTCAACAGGATGACTCACTGCCACTTTCTAAAGGACAATCAGGGATGGGAAGCAAATGCTTGCCTAGCCAGTGACATCTGCATCCCATAAGAATCAAAAATATCCTGATCCTGTATGAGGTCATTGAAATTTTCTTTGGAATTGCAGTCAGATTCTCAGGGTCCAATGCTTTGAATTGGCTTGTGAGGCTATCTGCAGCCATTCTCTTCATTGCATAGGTCTTTTGAACATACTGTGGAAACATCATATCGCTCTAACTTTACATCTCCTTCAACTGAAGCCCCCAGTGCCATATCAGGGAAACGTAGCATCATATCTCCAGAATGCTACTCCAGAAATATTCTCCCTCTCAAAATCTTTGGAGACAATTCCACCAGTGGCTGAAGGCTGAGTGCAACTCAATTATAAGTGGAGACTGCCTTTAAGAAGTGCAAGCTAGCTATGTGTTCTGCAAGCCACATGTTAACCTGGTGTGGATGTTCATTAAGCCATATTCATCAGAATTCTGAAGATTTAGTGTTCCCTTCACTCATTTAATATTACATTTGTGAATCGTTTGGGACATCTTATTATCAGCGTGATTGTCCCAAATGCCAAAATGGCTTCCGTGCATGCACGAGCATGGCCCATGGTGTCAACTGGCCATGACAGCTGCAGGAAATGACTGTGTTTATCGTTGATGTGTCTACATTCCTGTGTAGTGACATCAGCTGGTGCGTCCCACTTGTGCTGTCCAGCTGCTGCCACTGTGTCATCACCAGACCCTCTCCAGCCTGAGGATTGGGGCTGCTGCTCGCCTGTTCTTCCTCACCGCCCTCTAACCCCTGTCACTTTTCCTCAGTATGACTCAGAGTGGTTCAGGCCTCCAAGTCCTGAATTCCATTATTTGGAATTCTGGCTGCACTATTTGCTTTTGTCCCTTCTGCCATGTTGTAGAATGATAGAGCACAGTGAGCTCTGTATGGCACTTAGAGGTCACATTTGCACCTAAACACAGCTTTTTATTGTAATAAGAATGGTATAGTGTATAGATTAAGGTTGTTGTTTCTAGAGTCAGATACTTCAACTAGATTGGGCAATTAAATATAATACATTTTCACATTTGTACAAATAAGCAAACCTTTATTGTATTGGATGAGTCAAAACCCTCAAGTGTGGCCTTATACAAGGTAAACAAAACTTTTATGTATTGGAAAATACAGCGGATACTGGCAATCTGAAATGAAAGGTGAAAATACTGGAAATACTCAGCAGGTCAAGCAGCTTATGCAGGGAAAAAAGAAGTTGATGATTCAGATCAATGACCTTCTGATCAAACATCTACTTAACCCTCTATTCTCTGCTCACAGAAAAACATGCCAATATATTCCCCCATTTCCATTCTCTTTCTTCCCTAAGAGTGGATGCTTATAGGTCAAAAGACCCTTGTCCTCAACCCCAGATTTTCTGTACCTTTTGCCCTGACTTCCTATCTGTTTCACTCAAACAGGCTTTGTTTGTTTGTAGATTTCTATTTTAGAAAATCAAATTAGACCAAGAAAGCAACTGTCCATCCTTTCATCTATTTATCACTTCTCTTTCTCTGTCCTTCTGTCTCACAGGTTTTGTAAATTAGAATCCTTCATTCAAAAGTGTAATTAGATTGACTTTTTCTGTCAAACCGAACACAACTGAGATAATTAGTTGCCTTCAAAATCGAAGCAACATTAAATGAAGAAAGTAACTCACATTCTCTCGTTTCTCTTGTTTCTCTGTGATCCTGTCACTGTCTCACTCACTCACTCTAATTTCCATCTTCGATTAATAAACTAAAAGTTTTCAGACCACAAAAGAAAGACATAGTAGAGAGACACATGCATTCAAAGCAAACGCAGATACCTCCCCCCCCCCCCCCCGCCTCTTTATCTTCTAAACAATAGCTTAATGTAAATCTTACTTTAGTAAAGTTTCTGAAATTTGTCTTCTTGGTGCTACAGCAGCTTTTGAAGACCACTACTGGACAAAAGAAAGTAAGAAGTAAGGAAAAATATCCTACCAATGCAGTTAACAATAGGATTAGTGCATCCTTGGAAATTAGGCACTCTACATATGAGCAAGTTGAAGGATTCCCATTCACAGAATTAAAGAAGATGTATAATCAGAATGCTCCGATTTTTGCTCTGTTTCACATAAGAATAAGCACACACACTTAGAACCACGCTCTTAAAAAAACTCATGACAAATGTTATTCCGGTAAAACTTTTCAAAGCCATTTGTTCCCAAATTATTTAAAGGAAAGTCTCAGGGCAGGCAAATATTTCCAGGAAGTTTGGAAGAGACTCAATACTTCAGGTAAAATAATGCATTACGCTTTTTAATAATATGCAAAAGCAATTCAATGAATACATTTGAACCAGATTATTGGCAAGCATGTAATTTAAAGGCAAAATGATTAAAATCCTTATTTTGGACGTTAGTTATTTCAGCTAACTGAGAAAAACGTAGAAGGTGGAAGAAATTCAGGAAGCATTTTGTGGAAACTTGGTTGTCAGATTGGATAATCTCAGGGGCCTGTACTCGAACTTTAAGATGGAAACTAACTGTAGTGTCACATCACCTGAGACCTATCTATCAGATTGCCACCTACAGGAACTGTAAGTACTGCAACTACTTAAAATTAGCTTTCAGTGAAAGACATGTCGCATGTACTGAATTTAATATAAACATAAAAAGAAAGACTTATATTTATGTAACTCCTTTCATAACCTTAGGATGTCCCAAAGTGCTTTACAACCAATGAAGTATTTATGGAACATATTCCCTGTTGTAATGTAATCATTGTTATATAATACAAAGAAACCATTTTTTTCCCAGAAGAATAGAAGCTAAGACAGGCTGGCAATGGCAGCAGTATTGTAAGGTTATTCATAAGGTAAGTATTTGGATTACAGCTTCAATGGCATTCTGCCTCAGTTCCCATCAGTGACACAGATTCACTAATTCTTACCCAGGCTGCTAGACGGAGCACTTTATTATGACAAAGCATTCCCATTTCCTAGAGAGAGAAGAGTGAGGAGAGGGGGTTGGTAATAATGATGGTGGTCGGGAAGGGGGTGGGGGTGGGAATGGCGTTGAGGGAGAGGAAACCTGCAGGGATTAACCTGACATTGTGAAAATCAATCTCTTGTTAGATTCTCACTGATGTCAACTGCCGAGAGCATTGTGCTGCAGAATGCCCTGACCTTGTTGGAGTTGGATAGTATGATAATGGGAGGGTACAAATTGGCCAGTAAAGGGGTAAAACTGTGAGAAATAATACAAAAAAAAGAAAAAAATCTTAATTACAACTTTTAAGAACGGAAAAAAAATTATACCACCCTGATAACTAGTGGAGGAAATGTAGATGTATAATTAATCGCTATATTAAGAACCTTTAATTAGAGCTATGTTGACGACTTACCAGTGAACTCAAGTATCAGAGCGTGACTGCAAGTTACAAATGACAGGTGAAAAAGGCAGAGAGTTAATCTTCTAGATGAGCTGTCACATCTTTTTTTTTCAGATCTTAAAATTAGGATTGCTCACAGAGAGGAGGGAGCAGCCATTAAGTGACAACGATGTGAGTGTACTTGGTAACTATCTGGAGGGTGTAAAGAATGCTACTCACCAGGGAATATAACTGTGATTTGAATACAAGGTCTGATATCAGTGACAGTACAGTAAACTTCTCATCAAATTTTGTATGCAGTTATGTAACACCAAATAAACCTTACTACAGACATCTGTTTTGTGTGCATTTGTATTCAAATTATTAATAATTCAGTTTGCTAACCCTTTCAAGCTATACCCTCCAAAACTACTCTTACATGTATAGATCATGACAGCAAAACATACCTTGGAAAATAGCAGCAATTAATAATATTCACAGCCATTAATGATCTGTGATATATGTGTGTGTGTTGAGTGAGTTTTCTTAGGTCCAGGGGCTCTCTCCACCCAGAGTTAGAAAAGAATATGTTACAACAGACTGACAGACAACCTAAATAGCTGTAAGACAGGTTAGCCAAAGTGTTCAATTGTGGAAAATCTAGTGGGCTGACCACAATTAATCTCTGCTCCCAAAGTTCCTGTTCCCCATGGTGTTGCTGACCCCTAAACATGACCAAAAGGTCCTTTCATCACATTTCCGTTAGTATGATCTCTTTTGGTGCTAGTGCAGAAAGATGTCATACACATGTGAATAGCCTGCAATCCACTAAGAGTGGTGTTGGATGACGGGGATTGGTATTGGATTTGCAGAGAAAATCTGAGTTATAATATTGTGGAGAGATAAAATGTCACATCAGATTCCAAGCCTTTCCAGTCCATTCTCCTTACTGAGCATAATTCCTTGGCAAACTTTATTTATGTACATCCATATATTACATAGCTTTTCTTCATGTTCTGGCATTGTTGACAGGCACACTCTTAAAAAAAGGCACCTGTCTGATAAATATTATTTTCTTAGCTATTATAATGTAATCATGTGTCCTTCTAAAAGAATATTAGTTGGAGGGCTCCTGTGGACAGTAATAGGTTATTTACCAGATGGATAGCTCATCGTATAGAAGAACTGAAAAGGCTTATGACACTTTTTAGATGAAATAGACCTTTGTAAGCTGTGACTTAGTGTTCCAAATTGTACTGAAAAATGTGTCAAATTTGTGAAGTAAATGATAAAGGTTGGAGTTAACTTGTCAAGGGCACTGTTAATTGCAACAAGTGTAAACAATCCTGAGAATGAACTGAGAAGAATGAGTCAAAAGGGAAAATTGACAGATTGAGAGAAAAATATTCATGGTTTTCTTTGTTCAAATTGTGAGGTGTGCCTTAAGATCTAACAGTTATCCATGAAAAACATGAACTCAGCTCACTTTATTTAGCAGTCTCATAGTCTATGACAATGTTTCTTGATGACAGATGGCACAGAATTTAATATTAAGGTGCATCCCTGGCACTATCTGTACCAGTTTCAAGAAATGGTTTCAGTGTATTTAGTTACTGACTCCCTCAGGTCCATATAAGCTACACCTTATATTTTGTGCACTTATATCTGATATGAGGATTTGAAGTCGCAAAGCACTCTGCATTGAGGGTAAGATTCAATAGTAGTGCCACACAAACAGAGATTTCAATAGTTATTTGGTGGGAGAGAAATGAAACAAATAACTGGAAAGAGTGTTGATTCTTGGTAATATCTTTTATTGCTATTTTAATCAGCCTGTTTAGTTATGCTATGTTACACCACTAGGACAGATGGAACTTGATCCTGACCCTTCTGGAATAGAGTTATGGATATTATTATAGTGCCACAAGATGCTTTGTTCTTTTTTATGTATTGTGAAGTTATCACAGTAACACTAGGAGTGCCTTTGGGTCCTCACAACATCAAAAAAGATAATCTGACACCAGCTATCTAAATGCAGTGTCCTCACAGCATTGCATTTTGTTTAAGTACATAGACCCCATTGCTAAAAAAAGGTAACAAAATCAAAGAAAGACTTTCAGAAGACTTTTAGATTGCTTTTAAGGATTTCATTGTCATTCAAATATACAAAATGAAAGGGATGTTAAGTAAATGCTTTGGGTTTACAGAGACAAGGTTACTGCGTGGTAAAAAGTCCAAATCACCACATAGTCCAATTAATGGTCGCATTTAATCTGTAAAATATAATAACAGTGCCACCCCAAGCTGTGTCTTTTATTACACTCCATGGATGTGCTGTTCTCTTTTATATCCTGTGCATCCAGAGAGAATATTTTGATACATCAGGGAAATAGTGGACCTTCCCAAAAAGCCATAAACTGCATGTAGCTTAAGATGGATAATCGAACAACATATATCCGTAGCTAATGACCCCACCCTGATGCATTAAAGTCTGACCAAGGATAATAGTGTTCTGTGTAAATTAACACACTCAGTGGTAAACTTGCTTCCATTTCAGTAGGAGACTTGGTGCAAATTAGCATTTGTTCTTAATAAGCTGGATGCTCTGCATTGTGGAGTTCCACAGAGTTCATAATGCGGTTTCCTTGCAGGTGAAAATTTATTCTCCCGAGGATACTTCCACAATACATCCTCCAACAGAGAATCGTCCTCATCTTAATCAGTCCCCAGCTCCAAAACTTTTGCAGTTTTTTTTCAACTTTCCCGCTGAGTGTGATGCTGTGAGTTGTTGGAAATGATTACTCATTTGTATGCTCCCCATACAACGTATCCATTAGACTTTGAGATGTCCAGCAGAGAAAAGAAGAGCACTGATTTTATAATTACAATTGTTGGACAAATATCCAGGTCAAATGTCCCCTGCCTCTCTTGATGCTGACATGCGCCCAATTCATTTTCCAACAGCTTTCAGCTTCCCCCACCAACAAAAATACATGGCTATAAATTTATTTTAAATTAAGATTATGCAAAATAGTGTCTCAAGAATGCTTTTAATAGCAGAATAATTTTATGACTTATGAGCATCTTGACAATTTGAATTTTTATAGGCATGCGTTATGTTTTTTAAAATGCAAAAATTATGCATCTAAAATAATCTATTAGGTGCAGTGGGCTATATTGTTGTTGCCTTAATCACTTTCACAGACAGTTATAGCTGCTTTATATCATATTTACAACAAAGGAGCTCTAATTACCTTCAGCAAATGTCACAAAATATTGAGCTTTGCTTCTGATATATACTCCTGATCATGCTAATCTAGAATGACGACTAAACGTGTGTCTCAGGTCCCACAAATCTGTGGCCATAATAAGTTATTCATCTATTTTTTTAACTCTTTCTGTAAGCATATACGGAACGGAACAGTAAATTCTCCTGAAGCTTACCTGAAACTTGAAGCTAAATGTTTGCAGGATGCATGTGAGATAGCATAAAACGGTCTGTTTCGTTCAATAGAACAGGATAGCAAACTGCAAAGAAATATCAAATGGAAAGGATAATTAAGCCACAGAAATTAACAGAGATGAGTGAATTGCAATCAGTTAAAAACATTACACCGTTACACAAACTGGGGGTTCAGATTTCCTTGCAAGTGATTAATATTTGCTAATGCAGTTCATAAGATTCTCTGAATTCCTAATGTGCAAATCTTGCAATTTGCTCTCAGCCACTCATCATTGTGTGTACACAACACCCCAGCATGAGTATGTAAGTAAAGATATACTCAGCCCCTTTAGTACGGAATAGTTTGAAACCCTGAATAAACTAAACAGTTCTTTAGACAGTATGGAAATACTGTGCAGTCCACCGCAGTTACATTTCTTGATATGATTCAAGGATATTGTCCAGTTTTTCTGGTATCAAGGCAAGGCATGCCAATCTTGGGGAATGGAACTCCTTCCATATTTAACCAATATTTACAAACAGTGTTATCTTATAGTGTAATTTCCATCAAAATGTTTTCATTTAAATATAAGATTTCAGTACTAATAGTAATGGTTTGAAACATTCTGTAAATGGAGACAATTATGTAAAAGAAACAAAGAAGAACTAACTGTAAACATAACTTATTTTAATTTCACATACCTCTGGAGAAAACTATTATAGCGAGAAAATAACAATTTTATCAACAAATAACCCTTTTTCAGAATAAAGCTCAAGCTTCACACCTGTTTTAGCTTTGCTACCATTTGAATAAGGAGTACACATTTAAAATGGTTCTGTCAGCTGTATAATAAGTGTTCAAAGTCTACTCACTGCACTGAGAGCTCAGTCACATTTTAAAATTAAGGGCTTAGGTATTTATGTATCCTGACCTCTGTCTGTGCTCCATTAGGGGCTCCTATTTATTCACCATTGTTTTTCTTTCAATCATCATTCTTTTCTTCCTGCTGTGTTTAAGAAGCCATGAGGGATGTAGCTCCATTCCTGTTGGCAAATCCTGTGTTATGATTTGACATACCGATTTGGTCTTATAACAGCAACACTTGCCTGCAAAGTGCCTGGAAAACAAGAATCAAACAGGTCAGCCAGCTTGGTCTATTACTTATAAAGCTCCAGAGCTGTCATCAGTGGGATGCTGATTTTAATGACAATCATCTTCATGCTGAAGTCAATTGATCAGATAGAACGTTAAATGCATTTTCCTTTACTACAAATTGTTTGAAGCAGCTGCTGCATGTACAAGGCATAGTTCATGCTAGAACATCCAAACCACCATGCATCATGCTTTAAGAGCAGAACACATTGATAAACAGCACAAACTAATTAGAAACATGTGAACATTTTCTGAATCAATATTCATATTAAAGGTCAGATTGCTACAAAATATTTCTGAATGCTGAAATGTGGTATTCCAATGTGAGATGATCAGTTGTTGTATGAGGTAATGCTTCTGAAGGTGTTAATGCTCTTGCTGCACTGGCTCCATCCATTCTTCTGATGTCACACACATCCTTGGCTGGAAACAAGAAGCTCTCCTTCAAAACTGGAGTAAGCTTCCTAAGCTGTCAGCAATTATGTCCAGTCAAATGTAGTTTTACTTATTATGATCATACAATAAATTTTCTTATTACCCAAGAACAGCATCTTTTCTATGGGTACTCTATTCTAGGACATCCTCTAACACTACTCACTAGATCAGTCCAAAGCAATCCTGACTCAATACCACATATTGGTCGAAGTGGAAAATACCATAAGATATTGGGAGGGCTCTTCTGGGAAAATACCACATGGCTGCAGTGCTGTGGATCTAACCCCTAACACGAGGAAGATAAGGCTCAGAAGAAAAGAAAAAAAACAAATTCAAGCAAGTATGTTAACTATTTTAAAAGCTACTTTAAGAAGACATAGACAGTGAGTCAGCAGCTCAAAGGTGCTGACAGTGTGTGTGAGAGAGAGATTTCAGAAGCCATTGAAGCTGCAGTAAATAATCCAAATTTCATAATCCAAAGGCAAACTTCATTCAGAATCTGAAGAGTGCTGCAGCAAGAATATAGGCTAGAAGTACAGAGAAAAGCCAGCTACACATAGAAACCAAAGAGGTTTGAGCAAAGCAGGTTCTGTAAAGAGCAAATGAAGGCTCCAGAGTTCCCTAAGAGAAAAGGGAAGAAATAATGAAAAGCAGCACAAAGATCAGAGAAAGAAGACAAAAGAGTATAACCTAACGACCTGTCACAATGAGCATCACCACTGTTGTCATTAGGCTTCACAAGGTGTAGGGACAGAAGGGGAAGGGACAGAAAATAAATATAGACCGGGGCTACAGAACCAGGAAGGCGTCAGAATTTATTTAAGCTGGGAATGATACAATTTAAAGAAATCTGTAAAAGAGCCCGACAGTAGAAGAAACATCAGGAAAAATGATGGAGTAAAGATGACTGGGATCCAGTAATTAAAACACAATTTTAATGAGAAAATTCATAAAGTCAATTACCAGTAAGACTTCCTTGAAAAAATTGTTTAGAAGAAAGTGTTTGGTATTTCCGATCATGAAAGGTGGTAAAACGTCTATTTTACCCTGGAAGAAACAGGATGTGTCCATCTTGGCTGAGGAAGGCAGGAAAATCCGAGATGAATTTGGTAGCGACCATTTTGATCATTAGATGTTCTTATTACCGTGCTAACACTAACCCATGCTGTCTAGAATGCTGGGTGGCATGGTGGCTCAGTGGACCAGGATTCAATTCTACCTGCAGGTGATGTAGAGTTTGCACATTCTCCCTATGTCTGCGTGTGTTTCCTTCAGGGGCTGCATTTCCTCCCACAGTACAAAGTTGTGCAGGTTTGGTGGAATGGCCATGCTAAATTGCTCATAGTGTCCAGGGATGCAGAGGCCAGCCATGGGAAATGCAGGGTTACAGGAATAGGGTAGGGGAGTGGGTTGAGATGGGATGCTGTTCAGAGGGTCAGTGTGGTCAATGGGCTGAACAGCCCACTTCCACACTGTAGGGATTCTATGACTAAACACACGTCAAAAGGACCCTCACACCTGCTGCCAGAATAAATTATTTAATCGTTTAAAACTCTTTTCATAAGTGTGTCATAGAGCGCTGTAGTTAATCCTCCTGAATTTTAACTAAAACCTGATGAGGAAGTGAAATGCATACTGGACTGATGCTAGGTAGCATAAAACAGTCTACCTTGTTCAACAGAACAGGGACTCGGACTTCAAAAAGTATTGAACTGAAAGAATAATTAAACCAAAGAAAATAAAAGTGATGATCACTGGGTAGCTGAAAGCAAAGACAAAGGAGAATTGGTGGCAACGATCTACCTCAAACAACCCGACCCAGTACCATGTACTGGTGGAGCTGGCACAGTACCATGTACTCATAGAGCTGGCACAAGGTACCAGCAGTCATCATCTGCTTCAGCCATGGAGTGTATGGGTAGTTGACTTTATAAATCGTCTCACTAAAATTGTGATTTAATTACTGAATCCCAGTCCTCTTTAATCCAAAGTTTTTCCTGACTTTTCTTCTATTGCCAGGCTCATTTACTAGATTTCTTTGAATTGTATCATTCCCAGCCTAAATAAATTCTGAAGCCTTCCTGGTTCTGTAGCCCCGGTTTATATTTATTTTCTGTCGCTTAACCTTCTGTCCCTACACCTTGTGAAGCCTAATGACAACAGTGGTGATGCTTATTATGATTTCCAGCATTTTTTGTTTTCAGTATCATCTACTTCAGACTCTGATTATATGGAAATCATTCCATTGTCAACTGATGAACATTGCACAAGAGTGCCACAGGTTGACTCATGCACTGTTTTACCTTATTCTGTATGCAAAGGTGAGCACATCATCTAGGTTGCATTTCAGTGCAGGACTAAGGTAATCCTTCCTGATCTGAGATCCAACCTGTCAGATGTGTGGTAAAACTGAGTGTCTGTCTTCCTTATAGATATAATATTTCATGTTGCAGTATTTCAAGAAGAGCAGAGGGTACTGTTGATATCCTAGCTAACATTTATACCTTAATCAACACCAGTAAATTTTGCTGAGGTATAAATGTGGCACCAAGCTGTGTGATAAATTATCTGATACATATAATGACATTAAAACCGCGGCTGAATTTCAAGACTGAAGTGCTTTGGGGTGAACTGAGAATCTGAAAGGTGATACAATACTGCAAGTTTATTCTTTTGCATTATATTACAAGAAATTACATTTAACATGTTGCTCCATCAATCCATATCAAGCTATTTGCTTCAAATCAAACTTATCATTTAATTTTTTTTATCTATTGAACAACTAGTCTTACAGCAGATAATATTAGTATTTCTAAATATGCACATGTTCACATAAAGTTTGCAGATAACTTCCTTGGTTCTCTCAATAAAGATGGATGGATGAGAACAACTGCCAAAAACTGAAGTTGAAACATTGCTATATTATTAAATGTAAGATTTTGATCAGAAAAATAGTGTTCAGATGTAATACTAAATTTCATTGATAATCACACAACTAATGTGATGTTATAAGTTGCTAATGTCAGACCCCTTTCTTCAGTATTACTTGAGTGAATCATTAATATACACAATGTTAGACTTAGGAAGTGGCTGATTTACTGAGGGTTTACTACATATTGCATTGATAGTGGAATGTCTGTGAGGCTTACAAGACATTGGTGCACTTAATTCTTTTATATAGACCAATGGATGACAGAAGATTGTGAAGGATTGTGGAATCAACAGGCTAAATTTAACAGATCCCAAAAGCAGACTTGGAGATTGTAACGTGTGATTAACCCTTGTACATTCAGTTTGGTACAGGCAGTTATTAACTGCACGGTGCCTGACAATTAACATGATTCCAGCTATGCAAACTGGTTCCACAATTTGGTTGGAGCAGGTATCATTCTACAACTGAATATGAGGAAGAAGGGTCTTCAGTTTTTTTGGGCATTGGTTGGGGGACTTGGTGGAGATGATATAAAGGAGGAAAGATTTCCTGTATCAACAGGGGCCAGGAGATCTTTAAACACTCACACAAGCAGTGAGAGTAAATCACACCAGAAGTCAATACAAGCAGTGTGGAAAAATGGAGTCAATATGCATCAAGGGAGAAACTGTCTGCTGATTGGAGTCATACCTAACCCAAAGGAAGATGATTGTGGTTGTTGGAGCTCAGTCATCTCAGTTTCAGGACATCTCTGCATGAGTTACTTCAGGTAGTGTCCTAGGCCCAACCATCTTTAACTGTTTCATCAATTACCTTCCCGCCATCATACATTCAGAAGTGGGTATATTCAACAATGATTGTGGAATGTTCAGCACCATTCATGACTCCTCAGATACTGAAGAAACCCATGTTCAAATGCAATAAGACCTGGGTAGTATCCAGATTTGGGTTAAAACGTGGCAGATAACAATTGTGCCACACAAATGCTAGAGCATCTCTTACAAAAACAATCTGATCATCATATTTTGATATTCAGTGGAATAAGAGATAGATTTGGTTTGCAAGTTTGGTTTGGAACCTTTATATAATAGTGGCATTGTGGCTGAGCCTGTCCCACACAGTAAGGAAAGAGAAGGTGTGGTACAGGTTAATGATTGTGAAATTGGAGTCATAGTTACAGGTATCAAATGCTGAAGTTACAGACAGCTCAGGCAGAATGAGACTGTCTTGGTTACTTCCCTCGTTCCTTTTTGTCGGACTCTTCATGCTCCTGTTCCTCAGTGGCATGCTGTACAGCTGGCAGACCATGATTATTTTCGATACCTGCTCTGCAGGAGTGGACCAGTAATGTTTTCAGAACACATTCTATTTCCTGTGACTGAATGGCTTTTATTATATTCATGCTGCTCAATTATGACTGCGTTATGGACCAGAATCATTAGTCATGGTGCCAATGAATAGCCCTCATCATTCAGTAGACACCCATCAAATTGCTGTCAATACCGTAGTAGACTTGCACAGAAGAAAGGCATCATGACTGCTTGCATTATGCTGTGATGTGGAGGTGCCGGTGTTGGATTGGGATGGACAAAGTTAAAAATCATGCAACACCAGGTTATAGTCCAGCAGGACTATAACCTGGTGTTGCGTGATTTTTAACATTATGCTGGACATGGTGCAGCAATGATTTTCTGCTCATTGTCACATAACAGATATATGCCAAGCCAGAGGAAGTCACTTTTGATTACCATGTATGGAAGAACTGACATGCACTCTGCACAGTGGGGAAGCTTAAAGTTTTTGTAAATGTATCGGCTCACTCTCCATTGCTGCTCTCTGACAAGACAGAATGAAACCTAATTAATTACCAAAAAATGGACTGAGTCATTGATCTCCCTTATGCAACTACAGAAAGGAAACTGTCACCTGTTGGGAAAATACCTCTGGTTCCCATTAAGAAGGAGAAGGAAACATTGTTGTTCATGAACATTGTCAGCTTCACAGTGATTGGCAATGAAGTTGAGATTAGATTAGATTAGATTAGATTATTTACAGTGTGGAAACAGGCCCTTCGGCCCAACAAGTCAACACCGATCCGCCGAAGCATAACCCACCCAGACCCATTCCCCTACACCTAATACTACGGGCAATTTAGCATGGCCAATTCACCTAACCTGCACATTTTTGGATTGTGGGAGGAAACCGGAGCACCCGGAGGAATACCACACAGACACGTTCTTCCCTGCTCTGAAGTTGCAGTTACAAAAAGTAATCACTTTCACTGAAGACATCATTATGGAAACACAGACACCTTGCACACACTATTCCTCACTGAGTTTCAGGTAGCAGAATTGCTCCATTCACAAAACTGGGTGGCTATGACTTTGTATCGAGACTCCATCCCTTCCTTTTCCCCCTCCTTTCTCTTCCTGCATTTTGTCCTGTTGTATGTGTCTTTTGCTCAGTCTCTCAGTCATGTTTTATTTCAAGTGGAAAGTCTATGATGACAGCCATCACTGGGAGCAACTAGTTTATCCATAAGCCTGAAGTCAGCAAAACATTCTTCAGCATCTTCCACATCACTCCTTTTCGACCTTTGCAACTTTAAACTATAGGAAGCACCAATCATTTATAAAATCCTAGCACCAGCCAGAAGAAATAAATTAGCAACTAACCCATAATCAGTTACAGATTCCAGTTAAGTCGTACTGAGGATGGTGAGTGTTGGTTCCTGCTTCCGACTGTGGAACACATGCTCATCCAGGCTGATTGTAAGACGTAGCTAGTATCAAATTAGTCTTGCACGCCGATTAATATCCTCTGCACACTTCCAGTGGGCATTCACTGAGTGTCTGCCAATGCCCTTGCCCATATGGTGTCCATATAACTTAACACAGATGTATGATCTGAGGGGCACTCTGGATGTCATTTAGACCTCAATTGGCATGCTTAGCATAAAAGCAACAGGTATTATACAGTGTGTACTTATGGAGATAACAACAAAATCAGTGAATTGGTTAGCATATCTCTCATGTTTGACCAAATGCCCTTCTGATATCTAAACAGAGTTAAACTACAAGTGCATTTGTCTCACAATCTCGTGGCCAAGTCATTTACTTTTGTGCAGAATTTAAGTCATGTCAGAAATGGAAATGGAAATTTCCGATGTGACTTTCCATGCTGGGTTCACAGAAGTAATGCATTGCATTAGAAAGTAATGGCAAGACAAAGGCTATTACAATCTGCCCATTGTTTCCAAGTCAGTGACTTTGGAAATCAATGTTTTATACTCAGGAACATTCGAAATCAGGAGTACACAACTAATCAAAACTGGGTAGTAAGACTGAGGCCACACTCCTGCAAAATTAGCTTTTTTGTTGAGATTTTGACAATGTATTGGGACAATATTGGCACTATAACCTATCAAGCTGATTTTTTTTTCACCTTCACATTTATTCTTCACAGATCAGTTTCCACAGAGATTTAATGATCTAAAAAGGGTTTTGAGTCTCCTGTCCTCTCACATTTTTATTATGTAAGTGCTAAATATCACATATTTGCTCACCCTCATGAGACATTATTTTGACGGAATTATAAAATATTGAAGTATAAACGTCCAGAGTGTGGGAAGTGCTTTAAAAGTTCCCAGGAAGTGATGTCCCATCAATGTGTTCACACTGATGAGAAACCATTCATGTGCTCTCACTGTGGGAGTGGATTCAGAACATCATCTGACCTTACTGTACATCGGAGTATTCATATTGGAGAGAGGCCATTCACCTGCTCCCTGTGTGGGAAGGGATTCACGCAGTCATCCAGCCTGATGTCACACAAGCGAATTCACACTGGGGAGCGACCGTTCACCTTCACCTTCTCTGAGTGTGGAAAGAAGTTCACTCGGTCATCTTGTCTTCTGAAACACCAGCGTGCTCACAAGCCACTCCAATGATGGGTTTTGCAGGTAATCGCATCCAGTCCAAAAATATGTTCATTGGAGTTTGTTTCTGTGAAGATTCACAAAATTCATCCCAATTAATAATCTTGGCAAAGCCAAGTAAATCAGCTTTGAATTAAATTTATTGTGTTGAGTCTTTATAATTGCTCACAATATTATCACAGGTTGGTTCCTTGTGAAGAGCTCTGTTTCCCCTGTCTTCTCCATCCTCACCTCCAACAACAAGTGTGAAGAGCTTGTGGAGCTACTCTGTCACTAAGATTGAGAAAATACAATCAGCTGCCTCTGCTGCATGCCTCCCTTCCAATGGACCACCTTTGACCCTATGCAAACTCATGGAGGAAGAAGCATCTCACTTTCTGGCATTTGACTGGAGGTCTCTGAGCCCATCTGTTTGACCTCCTCTCAGTTTGTGTCAAATTGTTACTTTGAACCAATCCAAAAGCTGTTGCTAAGACATTTCTTTAGTTTCTACCCAAAGACAGTGTGGGCGGCACGGTGGCACAGTGGTTAGCACTGCTGCCTCACAGCGCCAGAGACCCGGGTTCAATTCCCGCCTCAGGCGACTGACTGTGTGGAGTTTGCACGTTCTCCCCGTGTCTGCGTGGGTTTCCTCTGGGTGCTCCGGTTTCCTCCCACCATCCAAAGATGTGCAGGGTCAGGTGAATTGGCCATACTAAATTGCCTGTAGTGTTAGGTAAGGGGTAAATGTAGGGGTAGGGGTGGGTTTCGCTTCGGCGGGTCGGTGTGGACTTGTTGGGCCGAAGGGCCTGTTTCCACACTGTAATCTAATATAATCTAATAATCTAACAGCTGGTGCTAGCATGCCTTGAAAGAACATGTCAAACTCCAGCTTTTAAAACAATTAGTTGCCATTATGTAACCTCAGTAAGGGTCCAATTCTGCTTTCTCTTCAAGTTGTAGTGGTTCGTCCTCTACAAGTAATGAGAGATCCTTTAAATACCCAGACTTTGGGAAGTGCTATCAAAGTTCTGGATACCTAATCAGCGTGTTCTCACTGAGAGACAATTAATTTGCTGTTGCTTTTGCTATAGGACTGGGTTCAAGCAATCATCTGACCTCACTGTACATCAGCACACTCATTCTGAGGAGAGGCAGTTTCCTTCTGTGTTTGGGAAGAGATTCAATCAGATAGTCCAAATATGTGCAGGTAGGTGAATTGGCTATGCTGTAGTGTTCAGGGATGTGTAGGTTAGGTGCATTATAGGTTAAATATAGGGTAGGGAGAATGTTCTGGGTGGGTTACTGTTTGGAGGGTCGGTGTTGACCTGTTGGGCTGAATGGCCTGTTTCCACACTGTAGGGATTCTATGATTCTTTGCAAATACTTACAATTCGAAACAGAGAAAGGTCAGTGACCTTGGTTAGAAATGCCTGTCAGCATCAGCTGGTCACAGAATCTTAAGCTTCATATCTCCAAAATACATGGCTTTAGATTTGCTGGGGAATGTGGCATTCCGTACACTTAAAAGAACATTTCTCATTCCAATACATCTTAGAGAATGCTGATGTAATGTCTGTGTAAGGAGCTCGTGAACTTTCTTTTAAACTAAGATTAAGACTACCCATCCAACTATCTTTGCCACTTTCCTACACTATTCTAGTCCTGAACATGTAACTTCCTATACTTTGTCTCTTAACATCGCATCCCTTATGCCCCTCAGAGCTCAACTATGTGACCATAGAACTGCACAGAAGACTATCAGTACTAAAGTGCTGAAGAACTTACTTGTCTCTCTGGTTCCCATGTTATTTTATATTATTGATAGTTCTTTCTTCTCAGGTACCAACCCCCTTTTTACAATTCTATAATTTCACTAATTTCTGAAGACCACCAAACATTGCAAGAACAGAATGAGTCAAATTGTTGCTCAATCTCCAACTTCCTTTGTTATGGACCAGGCCAGACACCGCACGTCCACCTTCAAAATATTTTAAGAAGGTAGTCCAGAGCCTAACTTTCTCTTATTTTAAAGGCAAAAGAATTGGAGGTGTAGTGGACAGTGAAGAAGGTTACTACGGACTACAACGGGATTTTGATCAGATAAGCCAATGGGCTGAGAAGTGACAGATGGAGTTTAATTCAGATAAATGCGAGGTGGTACATTTTGGGGAAGCAAATCTTAGCAGGACTTATACACTTAATGGTAAGATCCTAGGGAGTGTTGCTGAACAAAGACACCTTGGAGTGCAGGTTCATAGCTCCTTGAAAGTGGAGTCACAGGTAGATAGGATAGTGAAGAAGGCATTTGGTGTGCTTTCCTTTATTGGTCAGAGTATTGAGTACAGGAGTTGCTGCGTGCTGCGCAGGGAGGTCGTGCTGCGGCTGTATAGGACATTGGTTAGGCCACTTTTGGAATATTGCGTGCAATTCTGGTCTCCTTCTTTCTGAAGGATATTGTGAAACTTGAAACGGTTCTGAAATGATTTACAAGGATGTTGCCAGGGTTGGAGGGTTTGAGCTATAGGGAGAGGCTGAATAGATGAGGGCTGTTTCCCTGGAGTATTGGAGGCTGAGGGGTGACCTTATAGAGGTTTATAAAATCATGAGGGGCATGGATAGGATAAATGGACAAGGTCATTTCCCTGAGGTGGGGGAGTCCAGAACTAGAGGGCATAGGTTTAGGGTGAGAGGGGAAACCTAACAGATAACTTTTTCATGCAGAGGGCGGTGAATGTGTGGAATGAGCTGCGAGAGGAAATAGTGGAGGCTAGTACAATTGCAACATTTAAAAGACATCTGGTTAGGTATGTGAATAGGAAGGGTTTAAAGGGCAGTAATCTGGGTGCTGGCAGGTGGGACTAGATTGGATTGGGATATCTGGTGGGCATGGACAAGTTGGAGTGATGGGTCTGTTTCTGTGCTGTACATCACTATGACTCCTTGGGTGCTCCAGGTGTGATGCGCTGGTCAAACCACTTGGCTTTAAGCAAAACAGAGTTTATTTAAACATTACATTTGAAACATGAACAAAAGAAAATGGAATTTAGAATAACTTAACGATTGGGAAACTCAAGTGACTTGATACAGCAACTTAACTGAGGAGCTGTTCCAATTCCTGCAGCATTCCATAAACACACCTCTTAGTAAAAAGGTAAATTCAAACACAGATTCTTACAGGCAAGTGGGAACAGCATCCAAAGAGATATCCAAGAGAAAAGTCAATTAGGGATCATCTGCTGAAGCCTGGAACATTTCTCTAGACTGCAGCAGCTTCTCTGCTACAGCTAAACCAGCTGTGTCTCACTGTTACAACTAAATCAAACGAGAAAAAACCTGAACTGGGAGAACTAGTCACTCCCTTGTCATTGTTCGACATTTCATCACCTTTGTCTTTACGACCGCTCTTGAAAAACACCCAAGGACAAAATAACCTTTTTAAATTGACATCCCAATAGGGATCATCTGCTGAAGCCTGGAACATTTCTCTAGACTGCAGCAGCTTCTCTGCTACAGCTAAACCAGCTGTGTCTCACTGTTACAACTAAATCAAACGAGAAAAAACCTGAACTGGGAGAACTAGTCACTCCCTTGTCATTGTTCGACATTTCATCACCTTTGTCTTTACGACCGCTCTTGAAAAACACCCAAGGACAAAATAACCTTTTTAAATTGTCACCACTTTCCTCTTCAAAGTTCTTTAATTTGTTGCTGACTCTCAAATCTGTGCCCATCTTTCCCAACATTCCTGGTCATAGGTGTGTAAGAATTGGGACCAAATAACATCACTGATCTTTTATATAATCAAAATCACACAAAAAATATAATGCTTAATTTCACAACTTACTTCTGTTCTCAAAAGGTAAAAATAAATGCATTAAAATTATTGAAACTACAGCTGCTAAATAGGTGGTCATATAATCTGTGGCTTGGAAATTGTAGGAATGTATCATAATAGAATTTGGCACAGGCGATCAACTGGTCTATCACAGTTAAGAGGCCATTTAAGCTTCCTGATGAAAATGTTGTGATTGATGAAAACATTAAACTAATTGGCCAATACTGTTTGCTGTCATATATGCAATCAGAAGATGGACATGCAACATAATAGGGGGAGACTGAAAGTGCCCCGTAAAGATGAGAGCATCCTGATGTACCATTAATTGTACACTGTAGTCTCAAACATGCGCATCTGCCTAACACCAATCTGGCTGCATTTTGCCATTACATTTGTTTGAAGAAGATAAAGTATCAAACTTATGGCAGATATTGATTAAAAGCAAGGAAGTACAGTGAAGAACTCGCAGACCATTAGATGTCTGTTCTTTGCAACTTGGCTGATGCAAATGTGTTCAACTAATAGCTCAGCAGAACTTCACAAAGCTAAGTGATCTTTAGTCAGGTGATTTAGGATTCCTTCTTCTTCCAAATAAAAACCATTTTATAACAGCAAAATAAAAGTGAAAGAAAAGAAAATTGTGTCACCAACTTTCTTCTATAGAAATGAATAAATTTACATGAAATTTGGGACATTTGTTACATTTTCAGAAATCTTGGAGAGAAATTGATTTTTGTGGCATCTGTTTTCTAGCTAAAGTTGTTGCCTCAAACTGGCAACACATTATGCCAAACATTTACTAGACTTATCGGGTGATGTCTGAGAGTCAGTTTCGGAAAACTTTGTAGGGGATTAAAAAGCTTAAGAGAGATAAAAAGAACAAATTCTGAGGCAAGATATCCAGCATCTGGTGGGTGACTTAAATTACATTTAAACCCTAATTGTGCTCGCAATTAAAACACACTATCTGTAGTTGAAATTTGTTAGTGCACAATCACAACAGTTGTTAAAGAGGTCTGCACAAATTTGACCCTTGGGCCTCAAATTTATATTTGTGATCTCCACATCAAAGTCACAAGAACAAGTTTGGGGAGATACCTCACTCGTGTTGTCCAAAAGATTAATAGGGAGGGAAAAATTAGGGTATGAGAGAAAGTTAGCTAGAAATATAATATAAGATAGCATAGGCTTCTATTGATATTTGAAAAAGAGAAGAGTCAACATTAAGAGTTTTGGTCCTGTAATAAGTGAGATTGGAGAATTAATAATGGAAATTTTGGATTTGACAAATGAATTGAACATATTAACATATAATTGAATTATATTAACCTTCACTGTGGAGGATGTTCGTAATATCCCATAAATAGCTGTGAATAGAAAATAGAAGAAGTGAGGAACACAAGAAAATTACTGTCCCTAGAAATGTATTACTGAGCAGATTATTTGAAGCTTTGCACTGACAAGTTCTTCATCCTTCATTCTTAAAAGAAATGGCTAGTGAAAAAGTTAATGCCTTGGCTTTAATTTTCTCAATTTCCCTATTTTCAGGAAAGGTCCATAGATTGAAATGGCTATTGTAACCTTTCATTCTAAAAGTGTGGGAGACAAAAATCAGGAAACTGCAGGATAAAATCAGTCATAATAGGGACTTTAGAAGCTACTATTAAAGCAGTTGAAATAAATAAAAAGCCAACTTCTGCTTTCAATTTTCTATACAATAAAGACTCCTCTCACATAGTTCCAATATATGTAATACATCCTGCACAAATATGGCATCACATGTCATCTCATAGTCTTTTCAACTTTGTGTTGTAAGATCTCTTAGTCCCCAACTAATTGTTTCAACCTTTTAGTTGCATTCAATAGCAGCTGTATTGTATCTGAAGTCCTTAGACACAATAACTATTGACAAGGTGCATATCCATGAACCCTTTCTCGTTCAGGTTATTTCAGTCCTGATGGTGCAGACTAACTACAGACTCTCTTCTCCAACACCTTTAAATGTTTGCTAAGCTCTGGCACCACTTCAACAGCAGCAATGAGTATTGTGCAATCCACAATCTCTCACTCTTCCTTTCTTCTGTAAGCTATTCTTTTCAAAAGCTCACTCTGCACTCCACTCTCAGAGACCTATTTCAACACCAGTATATGTTTAAAGACAGCCAAATAGGAAACTATTCCAATGTGGGGGGGGGGGGGGGGGGGGGAGTTGGCTGTTTTCTCTTTGTCCAAATTCAAAGTCTTCCAAACTACCAAACAGGAAAACAGGCTGATCCTTCTCCCTGTTTGCTATTTACCTTTTACTTCTTAGCTGTCTATCCCCATGGCATCCCAAGTCACAATGCATTTCTTGGAGCCTAATGATGTCATAAGCAGGAAACCAAATCGACTCTTTCAAAATACCCAACACATTTTGTTCTGGAAAAGACATTGCACAAGACAAAATGTAAGCTTTTCCCAACATATGGTTATCACATCGTGTTAAATAGCCACCATGCATGCCCAAAATTGCCCAACATAATGGGGTGGATATATTTTCCGACCCTTGAACAATGAGCTGTTTCCCACTAAAATTAGACCTTTTTTGTTTTACTCTTGGTGCAATAGTGGCCATTTTTGCCCCTTACATAGCTTAACTGAAACTGCCTCACAATTGGGTAGCCTGCAATTTATGTGATATGCTCTTTCAAAATAATTGAGCTTTGAGAGAAAAACAAGAATCAGAGCTCTTTCTTACTGGATGTCACAATAAAACTTGCCAAATTAAAATAGGAAAAAAGTAAGTCTCTAATGGAACATTGTCCCATTATTCAGACAGCCCACACATCAAGCCAAGCTCCCAGCAGCATTTAAACTCTGCCAAACTCTGTGGGTGAGCTTAACTAGTTGTACTCCAGGTCATTAAACAAAGAAGAATAAAAAAAACCTCAAAAGAATAAGAATTAATAGAAATAATTGATATAAGTAGAAATGGAATAAACTGTGTTTTTTCCCTTAGCACATCATTGAAATATCTTAAAGCAGTTCAAAAAAAAATTACGTTTTGACGTTCATTGTTATGTGCCAATATAGATATGAAGACCACCATAGGGAACAGCATGGAATATAACAAAGTAGCACAATATTTGTGTCCCCTGATAACTAAGAGTAATACGGTAATACAAATTCTGGCTGTGAATAACATGGGAGGGAATGCATTGAAAGATTAAGGTTGTTAATTTATTTTTAATTGAACTTTTTGCATTCTGTTACCTTATTAATCATTGTCATTTTATAATTTTGGGAAGTATAAAACACAATTCTTAATTCTTTGTTTTTGCAATGTAGATTCAGATAATTTAAAATACTATTCACAGTATTATTGATAAATAATGGGAACACTAGAGAGCAGGAAAGCTGCATTGTAGCCCCAGGCACAACCACATTCATATGTGCATTTGTGTTCTCAATGAGTTAAGAAAGCAATAACACAAGCTGGCTTTGCAACCCCATCTCTCATCTAGTGATAGAATTGCTGCCCATAGATACTGAAAAACTAACACGAAAACATTGTACAAATCACTTATTGAACTCAAGACCTTGAATCGGATGAGCCAATCAAAACGTCATCACGTAAAGGAAAAAAGTATCCATGTCCAATATTTGAAAGGGGTGATGGAAGTAGAATTAACAGTGTCATATGCATTGTAATAATATCTAAAAGGTTAAGTGAATCAAGAACATAGAAATATGTTGGTCTTTTGCTTGATTTTATGAACATGTTGCTAATGCTCAGTAAGCACCTAAATGGAAGTGTAAATATTTGGTACAGTGTTAAAGAAAGATGTTACATCTGCAGTCCTAAATCACTATGGACCGAAAATTGTGCACAACAAAATCAGGGTATGCAATGAATACCATGAAAATTTAATGTATGAAATGAGTGACAACAACTTGCTACTTTTATATATTGCAAACTGCAAATTTTTCTAACAATTGATAAAATTAAAGATCGAGAAGTATCATCTTAAAACTGACTGTGCCCCAGAACAGACTGCCTTTGAACAATCCACATCATTTTCAATTTTAAATTACCATTGAAAGGGTAGAGTGCATCCTCGAAAATTAGTCTGCTCTCTAATTAACGCACTCCAACATGACAATGAGTACAGTTTCAGCTTGGCTAGGCAGGCCAGTCAAGCAGGAGGAAATGACTGAAGGACTCGGAGAGACTATCCCCCCGCCTTTTTCTTCTGTTCACAGAAGCTTAAGTCCAATTAGGCCAGTTAATCTTCCTAAGACCACTGGAGAGTAAGGGTATTAGAAATTTTGACAGCAACTGAGGGGACAAATACAAAAGGCAAGTTTATTTTCAGTAGGAGCAGGCAGTCTGAAGATTGCTTTACCTCTACAGTAAGCATATGCAGGTCATTTATGGTGGTGATTCTGTCATCCACATTATCAATGCTTTATAATTGTTCTTTCAGTGACTTTTATGTGTTTCTCCATTCTTGCATGATCTAATCTCACCAGATTAATTGAAAACTAAACATCAGGGAATTTTGTAAATCCACTTACTCTGCCCTTTTCCCTCCAAATAGAGTTTGCAGGGTAAAACTTTTGACTGCTTTGCAAAAACTGAAAAGATACCAAGTATGGATTCTGTCCATTATTCTACAAGGCCTATCAAAGGTAAAGACTAATTCAGAATTTCTGTTATCTCTTTGGAATGAAACACTGGGCTGAATCTTACCAGACATCTTTGAGTTTTGATGAGCTTCATGAATGGTTTCTCTCTGTGAGCCCCAGTTATTATTTCAGCACTCTCACCCAAACTTAGCTCATTATCTTTGCACCATACCCCTTCTGTTGGATACTTCCCTTCCCCACTAGTGAAAAAACTGATCACTGCTGGGCTCTCCCAGGACTCCTGGAGCCAGTGCCATCTTTAAGTCCGTGAGTGATCTTCATAGTTAATTTTATTTGAAGCGGACATGTTGAACAGATGGTAAATGGCACCCTACATTGCCTGATAGGGACCCGCTGGATGAATAAGGCTGGGGGTGGGGAATACATGTGATTGCTGCTCATGGAGCATGCCGTCAGGTGTTAGTGCACCACTCACTGGTGAGGATCATGGCTCATTGTTTAACCTGATTGGAAAATGGGACCTTTTGCTCTTCGTGGTGGAAATCTTTTTCACTGGGCATTCTCACACAATTCTCCTAACTTTCTCAAAAGCCCACATCATTCAAGGGTGCGTCTTTAAGGGATGAAATAAATGTAGAAAAGTGAAGCTTGATTGGCCAAATGGCCATTCATTTCATGTTTTCATATTCAGAAGAACAGAGGGATCTTGAGGTGATTGTTCACAGATCCCTGAAGGTGGTAGGACAGGTTAACAGGATAGTTAAGAAGGCAGATGGGATGTTTGTATTTATCATTCATTACATAGATTATAAGAGTAAGGAGATTATGTTAGACCTGTCCAGAACTTTATTTAGGCCACAACTAGAGTACTGTATGTAGTCCTGGTCATTGCACTATAGGAAGGATTTGAATGCATTAGGAGGGGTGCAGAGGAGATTCACCAGGATGTTGCCTTGGTTGGAGAATTTCAGCTGGATAATCTCAGGTTGATTTTTTTGTTTGGTGCAGAGAAAGTTGGGGGGGGGGGGGGGCATGGACAGGAATAGAAAACAGCTGTTCCCCTTAGTTGCATAATTTTAAAGAGAAAGGCAGTAGTTTCAAAGGGAATTTGAGGGAAAACATTTTCATTTAGAAGGTGGTAGCAGTCTGGAATACACTACCTGGGAGAGTAGTTGAGGTTAGAAGCCTCATAACCTTTAAAAGGTGAGCACTTTAAGTCTCTTAATGTTGCTATGGGCTTAGTTTGGGAAAGTCAGACTAGTGTTGCTAGTAGTGTATTTTTGATGGTACAGACTTGATGGGCTGAAGGGCCTATTATGTACTATATGCTACTATAATTGTATAGTGATCTACATCAACATTCTACGCTGTTTAAAGGCAATGGATAGAATATTATAGGGTAACATGGGCTATAGCGAGATGCCTGGCAAATTGGGTGACAAGTGCTGTGAGACCCATATCAACATTGGAAGCAACTCGTACCATCTTTTATGTTTCTCAACAAGCGGTGTGGTGAGATTCCCACCAGGCAGTGGTAAGATGCCAATTGATGAGGATTAAAACTTGTTAAATATCATGTTATTGGCACAATTTACCTCATTAATCACCTTCTATCTTATTTAAATTTCCAAATAAGCTAGATGTCAGGAAATGCAAGAAGGAAATCAAAGCAAGCAGGTTCAGCTTGTCACTTGTTCCAAATGGTCTCCCTTTTGGAAACTGGGCACCAATATCTCTTGGCACACTTAATGGGCACTGGGCCACAAACACTCTACATCCATGGACATTGGCATCTGACTTATGTCAATCTCCAATCCACAATACTTCTATACTTCACTGTCAAATCTCAGGCCGCACCAACAGCTATCAGCTTATAGCTACAGCAAGGACAATGTGCATTCAGGGACAACTCATGGACTGGACCAGGATGTATCTCTGGGTCCTTCACTTGCTCTCATTGTTCACACTCATTTTGAGCCTACCTGGATGCTCACAGCACCCTTGTCATGTATGGCCGTGCCTTTTTGCTCATTGTCCCCTCAGTCAGCGATGCCAAGTTCATATTACTGCATACTGCTTCGTGCAGAAACCAAGTCAGCTTATCAGCAGGTGTCTATCAAATCAAGGGAATATCATTTACACAGAGCTCACCTTACTGCATGGGGACTCTAAGTTGAGAAAACGCGCAGAACAGTCAGAGTCAGGATTCTTTCCTTATAAGGGGCGAGGAGCCAAATTGTATCACCTTATTTGAGTCTTTTTGCCATATTGTAATCTGTTTTCCTCCTGCAATGAGTGATTGGCACTTATTAGGGAGATGAAAGTGGATAATATAGCTAATACTGTTGGTGCACGTGGGAAGTACGTAGACAGATTGAGTAGATACTGCGAATTGCACATGGGGTTTGTGATATCAGGGGTTGGGATGGGTGACAGTGAGTCGGGAAAGTGTTGCAGTCAATAGTGAGTGTGAGCATAAGCAGTGATGAGAGATGGGTTCAGCAGCAGGAAATAGAGAGTGTAAGGTATCAGAGAGAGCAAGGTGGCACTTACATTGGCAAAGTGAAGTAGGCAGGATGTTGCCTAGGATGGAAGGTTTTGGTTATGGGAAAAGACTGGATAGCTGGTTTTGTTTTCCCTGGAGCAGAGTAGGCTGAGGGTTAGGGTAAACAAAATCATGAAGCACAGACAGGGTAGATCATGAGAATCTTTTCCCCATGGCGGATGTATCTAAGACCAAAGGCATTAGTTTAAGGAAAGTAATAATTAGTTTGGAGGGATTCTGAGGAAAAATGTTTTACGTCAGAGAATGGTAGAAATATGGAATGCACTTCCTGAGCAGGTGGAGGAGTCAAGTACTCTCACAATGTATAAGAAGTATCTGGATGAGCCCTTAAAATACTAGGGCAGAGTTGGCTATGCACCAAATGCAGGTAAATGGAATAGGTATAGCTTGCCTCTGATGAAGAGTCATCTAAACTCCAAAGATTAGTTTGCTTTCTCTCCACAGCTGCTGCCTGATCCACTGTGATATTCAGCATTTTTTATTTTCAGTTCAGATTCCAGCATCTGCAATAATTTCCTCCTAGCTTGCTGATGGTTAGTAAGCAGAGACACAGTGAGTCAAAGGGACTGTTCCTAAGCTGTATTACTCTATGACATTGTCCTTCTCCCTACAGTGCTGTGTATTCCTCCTGATGGCTGAGACTGCACGAACCTAGGTGGCAACCCTGGACCAGGCTGACATGACCTGGTGTGGTTACATCCACTGCTGGTCTTGAGAGAGGATGTCCCACCTTGTTCAGCAGGACCTTCAGAACCTCCTCACAATGCAGGACATCATGCCTCCCTGTTAGCCATGTCAAGAACAAATGTCAGAAACCACACGGCGCAGCTTGGGAGTGACAGTACTTGTCCAGTAGGCTTTTAAAAATGGCGCAGCACAAGAGATGTTGGTGATATCATCTGGGTGGCAAATTGTTTTGGTAATGGCGTGTGGTGAGATGGGGAGGAAATCGAACAAGAAAGACATTATGTGGGCATGATAGATGATTGATGAGGCGAGGTTGGTAATATGGAATAGAATTGAATCCCCACAGTGTGGAAACAAGCCATTTGGCCCAACTAGTCCACACCAACCCTCCAAAGAGTTTCCCACTCAACCAATCCATCTACTCTATCCCTGAATTTCCCAGGCTAATGCATCTAATCTACACATTCTTGAACACTATGGGTAATTTAGCATAGCCAATCTGCCTGACTTCAGATCTTTGGACAGTGGGAGAAAACCTGAGCACCCAACAGAAATCCAAACAGACACAGGGAAAACATGCAAACTTCTCACAGACAAAGTTAAAAATCACACAACACAAGGTTAAAGTCCACCAGGTTAAAGTCCAACAGGTTTAATTGGAAGCACACTAGCTTTTGGAGCATCGCTCCTTCATCAGGTGGTAGTGGAGGGCTCAATCTTAACACAGAATTTATAGCAAAAATTTACAGTGTGATATAACTGAAATTATACATTGAAAAATTGATTGTTTGTTAAGCCTTTCATCTGTTAGAATACTGTGATAGTTTCAATTCTTTCATGTGTAAATCACAAAATCTTTTTTTTAAAAAGTTGCATTCTTGGGTTAGCTGTTAACATTGGTGATAGCTAGACAATATGTTGAAGGTGTTGACCCCCTGTGTTCTCTGTCTATGCCATGATGTTTAGATTGATTCTAATCTAAAAAGAGAGATAATGGAGTTTTACATGAATCCATGCAGTTTTTGAGCAAAGTAGAATGTAACCCTGCAAGTACAAATTCACCCTATAAAATATATGTGTGCATGTGGGTCGTTGTCTGTGTATGTGTGTCTGTCTGGGTTGGGAGTTGTGAGTGTGAGAAAGTGTATGCGTGTGTGTAGTGAGTGCAGAGTGTCTTAAGTCTGTGAGGGGGTACACGTGTGAGTGTGGGAGTGTGTGTGTCTGTAAGGGTGTATGTGGTGCCTGTGTGCGCGTCTGTGTATATGTGTGTCCGTGCGTATGTGTATAGGAGTGCCTGTGTGTGTGTGAGAGTGTGTGTGTGTAGGAGCATCTGTGAGTATGTATAGTGCAATGGTGGTCACCTGTATTGTGTCATGAACCCAAGGTCCTGGTTGAGGCCCTCCCTATGGGTACCGAACTTAGCTATCAGCCTCTGCTCGGCCACTTTTCTCTGTTGCCTGTCCCAAGGTCCACCTTGGAGGATGGTCACCCAAAGGTTCGGAATCTCCAAATCATTCCCACAGACAGTCACCCAAGAGTGGAATCAAACCCGGATCCCTGGTGCTGTGAGGCAGCAATGCTAACCACTGAGCCACCGTGCCACCCCAGGGTAGGATAAGAGAATTCACGAGGCTTCACAGCAACAAACTCTGCAAAAACTCAACACAACTCAGACTTATCCAAAAGAGGGGGAGATTCCGCCCAGTGAAACAAAACATCACAAGATTTACCTGTCTTCTGGACAATATTTCCTGCCCAATGTACTCTTTGCTCCTGTCTACAGCAACATGATGGGTTCCAGTGATGGCATGTGTTGTGTAGCAGTTTTCACTTTTAGCTACAAGTTAAGAACATTTAGATGTCATTGGGCAAGATGACTGTTATAAATAGTCCTGCTGCTGAATAATGACACTCTTGCTCACCTCAGTTGTCCCATGAGTTGAAGGGAATAAATCCATAATATTTATTACACATTTTCAATGACCTGCATAACCATTGGGCATACTTTGGCAATTTTCTATCAATAGTTATTGAGCGCATTTGTAATATATGAAGAACTGCCAAGTCAAAAGTCATCTTATCAAAATTATCTCAACTTGGAGATTCATATTATTTCCTTTAGGACATTTACTTTTGCCTGTATCTTATTCTAGGAGAAAGTGAGGACTGCAGATGCTGGAGATCAGAGCTGAAAGACATGTTGCTGGAAAAGCGCAGCAGGTCAGGCAGCATCCAAGGAGCAGGAGAATCGACGTTTCGGCAGAAGCCCTTCTTCAGCCCTTATCCTGCACTTTTCCAGCAACACATTTTTTTTTAGCTCTGTATCTTATTCTGTTTGTTTGTAAACAATACACCTCAAAAACTAATGGATGGATTTCAATGTGAATTAGTGCCCAGACAGGGCAAAGTCTGAGGACAAACATTCATTTTTGGTAAAGATACAGTTCCAAACCCTGAATTATTTTAAGGGAGCTGTTAAAATTGGGAGACAGAATTGATCTTTTTGGATTTCATGAGTTGTGTGATTTAGAATGTTGAAGATGGTTTAGAATCTTGTGGATTGTTGCAGTCGCTGAAGAATTTATTACAACTTGCAAAGTATGAGCAGAGTTTGCATAGTCAGGTTTTTGAATGTGGATTGGCCCTAAGCTTGATGAGTGAGATGAGAGCTTTAATAATATTTTTTAAAATATTTTTTCAGAGTATCAACTAGGCAGGGAAGATTCTCGGGAAAGAATGATGTAATTGTAATAATTTAGAGTTAACAAAGAGTAGTGAAGGTAAAACTCTATTGTTTACCCTCTTTACTTTTCTTATCTGTGTAGTCTTTTTGTATGTTATTTGCATATAAGTTGTGAGTTGGAGAATAGAAAAGCTGAAGCTGCTGCTTATACTCAGCAAGCCTAGCAGCATAGGCGAAGAGATATGCAAAGTTAATATTTCAAGTTGGGATATGATTCTTCTTCAGAATTCTCTCAGTTCTGAATCATATTCAACTTGAGTAATGCTAGACATTCTGAATATTTCTAGCACTGCAGATTTTCATATTTACCTTTTGCTAAATAAGATATATGAGTTGTTCAATTTTGGTTTTCTATTTATATTGATACATTCAGGATAACTATGATTCACACAGTTAAACATCAACAGTCCCAACAGGTCCTAATCTCCACCAATTGTAATATAGAACTTATTGAAACTCTTTTATCCATTATTCCACTCCCAATCAGTTACATGATTCCGACTTCACTAAGAAAGATTTGATGATCCGCTGGAAAATTGGTTGCACATTTGACATCACATTTGTTGGGTTTTGTTTCCCATGAATTCAGGCTTGGTTCAGAGAACAAACAACATATAGCAAAACTGTGGCAATAAGAGCAGAAAAAAAAATTGACTTAGACTTGTGTGGTAGCGTAAATCATGAGAAACATTCTGTTAAATGCTACAAAATGCATTTAGTGCAGACATTCTTTTTCTTATTAGTTGCAAAACTACTTGTTTTGACTCATTTGAAAGAATCAGATATTATTGCAATATTTTTTAAAAATTCATTAGTGTATGCTAATTATTGCCTTGGGTAAAGAGAGAGGATCAGTTATTGCTAAGCACATTGAAGAATTGGAGGCAATCACAGAAATTACTGAAGTATTACAGCAGATGTGATTTTGGAATGCAGTCATCTGATGTTTTCCAGAAGTAATCATCGATTTTTTTTTAACTTGGCAGTCCAGGCTTGACAGTGTGTTATTTTCATCCTTTATCCAAGTCTGATAGTAAAAGAAAATCAATGAAGGTATTTGCAAATGGATCTTTCTTTTAACCAAAAAAGTCTGAATCTATTTGCTTGAATATGACATGTTCTGGTAAAACAGTGATTTTCTCTTTTCTTTCTCCTGAGCCAAGCAAAACCAAAGTACAAGGTAATTAATTTACTGCACACATTGCTCAGCACATTGCCTGCTGTTTGGTGACTGATCTATACATTATATGAAAAGCATCAAGACTTTTCTCACCAAATCCTAAATCTGCAAAGTAATTATTTTCACTCACGACATAAGAATATTCTGATTTCTTGAAATGTATTCAGAAAAATGTGTACACAACTGTTACACCTTAAGAAATTCAGGAAAAAATGTCAGCAAGAAATGCCCAAAAATAATTGTCTGAAAACCATTAATTCATTTCATTGTTAACATATGATTTGCCATCAGTAAAGGTTTTGTGCATCAAATTCTAAATCTTATACAGAATCGATTAAACATTTTGATGTGGTATGAACCTGACTAAAATAACAAATAAAACTAATTCTAACCTAACTTTACAAAAGCTGAACTTAATTGCAGCCCAACATTACTGCCATAGCAACAGTCCCTGCATGAACACAATAAGCTGATGAAAGGGGTAATGTGGTTGCAAACAGTGTATGGCATAGAGAAAATGCCTCATAAACAAAAGTGTTTAGTTTCAAATAGATAGATTTTTCTGAAACATATCCTTGAGTCTGAATGCATTTTGGAGATGACAATTAGTGATTTTTTTCTGTTATCCTTACATTTAAACATATGGCTATGCAATTAGCTGCAGTAAAGATCTGGATCCAAAATCACAAATGTTAATGTCTTAAAAGACTGATCATTTAGCACATTGTGCCATAGGCAGTTTAAATTGCACAAAAAATCATTGTACCAGATTAAGACAGCCAAGTTGGCAAGCACTGAAAAGTATTTTTTTTTATTATGCTTTTGGTGTCTTGAGAAACAGTTCTGTTAATTCAGAAAGCTGCTGGCAATTTGGGAGAAAATGGGAAAGAGCAAGCTTTGAGAATGCTACTGCAGAGTTAGATATTGGCATCAAATTGGAAAGTGCAAATGGTAATGTGTAAATATGACAGGAAGAAATTGTGGGACAGCCTGTGATACTCAGCTACATTTAATATACCAGGCATGGCTACAGTATTAAATATATTTAATGAACCACAAAAATGTTTCAACACTGCATGAGGTGAAATTCCTGATTAGGATTATGAATAAATACATTTGTGGAAAAAACCTTGAATCTGGTCAAAGGTGTTTACTAAGACAAAAATCTAGCACTGCCACTGATAGATCAGATGAAGAATAAGACATCGAATACACATTTGAAATATTCTCTCAAAGAAAACTGCAGTATAATTAATCTGTATAGCAATCATGGATTGGGTATTAATAGTCCTGAGTGTATTTGAAGGTGAAAACCCTGGGAGGCTTGCACCCTCTACATACATAAGTAAATTGTGCTTTAAATATTCATTAAACATGGTTATTTTGTATTTGTTCTTTTCAATGGACTTCAGAATCAGCTAATTAATGATCTAGTTAGGATCTTAAATCCTCTTATACTGATGAAATAATAAAAAAATCCAAATTGCCTTTGTTTTAATTATTCAACGATTTATCATAATAGATATTTAAATAAAGAATGCCCCAATCCACACAAATCAATTCTGTACCAATCTCTGTTATTTAAATCTACAGGATTTACCCATAAGAAAAATGATGGTGTGTGTCTATATATATATATATATATATATATATATATATATAAATATATATTAAATGCTTAATTTGCACCAATGCTTATTGTA